>NC_139226.1:30448057-31048057 GCF_055691185.1 Crinia signifera
CTGACTTTTTTCAAACACAGCCTGTAAGATGACAGTTAGCAGGTGATTGGCTGGATGTTTATCTCTCCTTACCACCCTTGCATTTATCTCTTGTTAAGGCGTAATACATCTGCCCCATTATTTGATGCCTTATGTCGTTAGCACGCGGCCCCAGCGGCTATACCCCACACCATAACATAGAGCCTGATCAGTGACTATAGGGTGAGGAGGAGGATGGGTGGTGCTGGCATAGACCGTGTTCTCCTGGCGCTCACACAAGGGCAGCAGAGAGAGTGTCTGGCGTCTGGCGCTGTGTAAAGGTCCTGTTGCTCTTTGTGATTTTGTTTTGTGTGTATTTTTCTTTCTTCTGGCCGGTCCTTCAGAATGTATTTTATGGCTGCATATCTGTAAGCTGCTGCCGGGGCGACAGAAATTCTATAGGCCACTGGAGGAGATAGGTAGCCCGAGCGATCCTTATCAGCCGTCAATTCACATTTTTACATGGTCCCGGGTAAGCAGTAATAAAGACATCCTATTCAGCTGGGATGCATTGAGCCTCCATTGTTCTCCCCAACACTGGTAACACTATATAAAGGAATAATATTGGAAACAGGTGTGTTTTATAGATGATGGGTAATGTTTCTGCTTCTTGTGGTATATGTGTAATTATATATACCCAGACTGGCCAGTTCAGCACCACCAAGCCTTTTATTTTTTTTGGGAGGCTTTGACTACATAGCTGCATTCTCCATTCGCTATCCACCTGCTTCGCCTCCCTTCCTCCCTCTCCATCTGCTGAATGGCAGGGTGGAGTGGGGGCAGGGTTCATTAGCCCTCTCCAATACCTCATGCATCAGCAAGCTCTATTACACAGTCAGTCTGTGGGGGAAGGGGAGGGGGCTTTGTTGTGACAGAATAAACCCCCTTTCACAGCTGTTCAAACCTTGAAGAGCTCTAGGCAAAAAAAAGGGAGAAGGATGAGGCCAAGAAGACTAATAGGTAGCTGGCAGAGAGCCTCCGTCATACCAGGCTGGGCTACAGGGCCGGAAAGGTGCAGCTACAACAGGGGCTCTCCTCAGACAGGGCAATGCGGCCCTCCTGTGGAGATGACAGCAAGATGGGCGTAATAACTTCTGCGCTGCCCGGGTGGAGTTCAATGCATCTGTGGGAAAGCTGACTGACATTATCTGTGTGCATCACTGTCAGTACGAATGTGCACCAAACCAACTACTTCTGTGCACAACCTGCACCTGTTATATCAGCAAATGGGTTACATGCTCTATATACCCATTATCACATATCCACATACCTGTTACCTCATATCACACATCCGTTACCTCAAATCCACACACCCGTTACCTCATATCCACACACCCGTTACCTCATATCCACTCACCCGTTACCTCACATGCGCACACCCGTTACCTCATATCCACTCACCCGTTACCTCATATCCACTCACCCGTTACCTCACATGCGCACACCCGTTACCTCATATCCACTCACCCGTTACCTTATATCCACTCACCCGTTACCTAGTGTCCACATACCCGTTACCTCATATCCACTCACCCGTTACCTTATATCCACTCACCCGTTACCTAGTGTCCACATACCCGTTACCTCATATCCACTCACCCGTTACCTTATATCCACTCACCCGTTACCTAGTGTCCACATACCTGTTACCTCATATCCACTCACCCGTTACCTCATATCCACTCACCCGTTACCTAGTGTCCACACACCTGTTACCTCATATCCCCTCACCCGTTACCTCATATCCACACACCTGTCACCTCATATCCACACACCTGTTACCTCATATCCACACACCCGTTACCTCATATCCAGACACCCATTACCTCATATCCACTCACCCGTTACCTAGTGTCCACACACCTGTTACCTCATATCCACACACCTGTCACCTCATATCCACACACCTGTTACCTCATATCCACAAACCCGTTACCTCATATCCAGACACCCATTACCTTATATCCCCTCACCCGTTACCTTATATCCACTCACCCATTACCTCATATCCACTCACCCGTTACCTAGTGTCCACACACCTGTTACCTCATATACACACACCTGTCACCTCATATCCACACACCCGTTACCTCATATCCACACACCCGTTACCTCATATCCAGACACCCATTACCTCATATCCACTCACCCGTTACCTCATATCCACTCACCCGTTACCTAGTGTCCACACACCTGTTACCTCATATCCACACACCTGTTACCTCATATCCAGACACCCGTTACCTCATATCCACTCACCCGTTACCTCATATCCACTCACCCGTTACCTCATATCCACTCACCCGTTACCTAGTGTCCACACACCTGTCACCTCATATCCACACACCTGTTACCTCATATCCACACACCTGTTACCTCATATTTACACACCTGTTACCTCATATCCACACACCCGTTACCTCATATCCACACACCCGTTACCTCATATCCACACACCCGTTACCTCATATCCACACACCCGTTACCTCATATCCACATACCTGTTATCGCATATCCACACACCTGTTACCTCATATCCACACACCTGTTATCGCATATCCACACACCTGTTACCTCATATCCACACACCTGTTATCGCATATCCACACACCTGTTATCTCATATCCACACATACCCGTTACCTCATATCCACATACACATTACCTTATATTCACACACCTGTTATCTCATATCCACACACCTGTTATCTCATATCCACACACCTGTTATCTCATATCCACACACCTGTTATCTCATATCCACACACCTGTTATCTCATAACCACACACCTGTTATCTCATAACCACACACCCGTTACCTCATATCCACACACCCGTTACCTCATATCCACATACACAGTACCTTATATCCACATACACATTACCTTATATCCACACACCCGTTACCTCATATCCACACACCCGTTACCACATATCCACATACACATTACCTTATATCCACACACCCGTTACCTCATATCTACACACCCGTTACCACATATCCACATACACATTACCTTATATCCACATACACATTACCTCATATCCACACACCAGTTACCTCATATCCACATACCTGTTACCTTAAATCCATACCATATTAACATAGTAATTAAGGCTGAAAAAACACATTGGTCTATCGATACCCATTATATCATATCCAGAAACCCAATATCGGCACACTGGTTATCCCATAAACTCACACCTGTTATCCCATATCTGCACACCTGCTGTTCCATATTTGCACACCTATTGTATCCCCACACATATTATATCACATCTAGATACCTGCTATCCGCACACTGGTTATCTCATATCATAAATCACTCCCTTTATATCCTCCCATCCATTTTATCGTATCCCGCTATCCGCACACCGGTTTTCATATCTTCATATCTGCACCCCTGTTGTCCGCACACCCTTTATCCCATATCTCTATCCACACTCCCTCCCGTCCTCTTCGCTCCATCGCTGACCGCCGACTGACCTCTCACCTAGGGCGGGATGTATCAACATACATCGCCGCCCTTCGCACGGCAGCCGCCGCGATGCTACCGCATATGTACTAACATATGCGGCCAGCATCGGGCTGCGGTAACGGAGACCCCCGCGATACCTGTGAAGTGGGCTGCGGGGGTCTCCGTCACCTCCCGGCAGCTGCCAGCGTCCCCCTGCGTCTCCTCCTCCCCCCTGAAGCCGGATGTCCTCCCGGCTGTCACACCAGGGGGAGGAGGAGGTTAAAGGAGGACGGGAGGGGGGGGGGGCGGCGCGCTGACAGCGTACGGCGGGCGGCGAAAGAAGCCCATAGGCTTCTATAGGGTACCGCTACCCTCTGGGTGTCGAAACCCTGGCCAGCGAAAACGGGGCGAACCGGTGATGATACATAGGAAAATGCGGTAAAACAGGGGTTTTTCCGCATTTTCCTTTTAGTACATCCTGCCCTTAATCACCTCCTCCCACTCCCGTGTCCAAGACTTCTCTCGCGCTGCCCCTCTGCACTGAAACAACCTCCCGCCACCCATCAGGCTTTCTGATTCCCTTACCTCCTTCAAGCGCTCCCTCAAAACCCACTTTTTTTGACTAGCCTATCCCTCCTCCTAACCTCTTTTGATCCTCCTATCCTGCCTCCGTTCCCCTCCGTTCCTACTTATCCTATTGTTTTTCGTTCGTCCACCCACCTATTTTTAGTATGTTAACTCTTATGAGTAGGGTCCTCCTTCCTCACGAACTCACCCTACCTCTTTACCTCACCTGTGCTCCTGTCCTGTTCTTCCCTTCCTCTACTTCATCTTCAGTCTCCTTGACACCTACTTCTGAACTGATGCTGATTTTAGTTCTACCAGCTATACCCCTATTCATACTGTATTTTTCAACACATCCTGTACGTTACCTTGTAATTTGTTTTTTGTTTGCTATGTACGGCGCTGCTTACACTTTGCGGCGCCTTATAAATAAACATACTACTACTATCTGTGCACCAGCTGTCCGCACATCCGTTATCTCATATGTGTACTCTGGTTATACCATATCCATACACCTGTTATTCTATATCCACGCACCTGCCCTCCGCACACCCATTATCTCATATTCACACACTGGTTATCCCAAATCCACACACCTGTTATCTCTTATTAATGCACCTGTTATCTCATATGCGCGCAGCCATTGTCACGCTGCCATTATCGCGCTGCAATTATCGCATATTCGCACACCCATTATCTCATATTCACACATTGCTTAGCCCATATCCACACACACACACACATGTTATATCCGCACACCCATTATCACATATTTATGGTAATTTTCAGTCATTTTTGCCCTCTTCAGAGAGAATTGGTACCTAAAGTCACAATGAAGGAACTTATACCCCTTTAAGTCCTAAAACCCCCGGCTTTAACCCGGCTCCAATGCGGAACACTGAGCACAGGTTGAAACCCGAGACTTTCTGTTCTTGTCCCACATGGCTGACGACCCATGTTACTCCTAAGTTCATACTGATCCCAGGTCTACCAGTGGCCTGGGTCAGCCAACTTAAAGTGGGCGCTTTTAGATGATGTCACCTCCAAGTGCTACTGTCCCCCCGCCAATTATTTTTTTGGGGGGGGGAATGTCCTCGGTCATCAAGACCCGGCTCATACCTTTAATACATAAGCCCTGGCACTGACCCTAGGTCAATGCATGTGCAATGCTTATGTCGCAAAGCGACATAACATGACTGAGATTCCCATGAATTTCAACCAACCATTGGTCCAAAATGACATCAAATATTGGAGCAATAGTTCCATGACATTCAAGAGTCTTTGACATTCATCGAATACTAAGAAAGGGGCCCAAATTGGAATCCTGGGCCAAGGACAGCCCGCTAAGTTTATTTTTTTAACGCCTGCCTCAACCCAAATTTGTATTCTTTTTATGACACAATTCTTCTACAAATATTAAATCCAAGTATGCTTAAACAACTTTTCTAGTAACGCGCCAATGTTACTGCAAAGATAAAACAACACACAGTTCTAATTTTGACACCCCCCTTCCCCGCAGCATAATGAAAAACAGGTACAGTCACAAATTATTTTCATGCTGTGCCGTTCTGCGGACAAGCAACTAGCGAACTCTTGACCTCCATTTAATACCATCCTGTTGCAGTAGCTATACAATCTCATCAGTACAGCCTCTAGTAAATCAGGGTTAACTGACGTTTTAATGTGATGTACTAATATAACAAGCATACTGTAAAGCCTGGTTTTCATTCAGTCGTAGTTTAAAGCATCAAAACAGGAAAATAAAGTGTAGCAACTCGGTTCTTGAGATACTATAAAACGGCCGCTGAACCTCATACACAAACGGATCCAAAAAGAAAACGAAAACCGAACGCCTGCCAGCCGCCGCGATGCTGCCGCATATGTACTAATATATGCGGCCAGCATCGGGTTGCGGTGACGGAGACCTCCGCGATACTTGTGATGTGGTCTGCGGGGGTCTCCGTCACACCCGGCGGCTTCCAGTGTCCCCCTGCGTCTCCTCTTCCCCCCTGCAGTCGGATGTCCTCCTGGCTGTGACACCTGCTGGGGGAGGAGAAACAGGAGGACGGGAAGGGGGGGGGGGGGGGGCGCGCGGATGGCGGACGTCGAGTGGCGATAGAAGCCCATAGGCTTCTATAGGGTATCGCCACCCTCTGGGTGGCGATACCCTGCCAAGTGAAAACGGGGCGGACGGGTAATGGTAAATAGGAAAATGCGTCTGAATGAGGCTGAAGGAGACGGAGGACTTTGCCGCGGGTGATGGTAAGTAATCATAATGGGGACGGGTTAGGGGGAGGCAGGGTGCGGGTAGGCGGGGACAGGCGCGCCGGGGGGGGAGGGGCGCGGCGGAGAAATGACGCTTTGCTGCTGGAGGCTCGGACTGTAGGTCAGTCCCAGGACCCAACATTTCTAGTGGTGGCCCTGGTCGTTGACCATCGAAGTAGCACGCAAAACTAAGACATTATCTAGTATCTTAGCTTTGCGTGCTCCCACTACGGGAAGAGGGTGGGCGGCTGACATCCGGTGATGTCAGCTGCCCACCGCTGACATCCGGTGAGGTCAGCTGCCCACCGCTGACATCCGGTGATGTCAGCTGCCCACCCCCGCAGCTGCGTCACTGCCGAATCTTCATCTGAAAACCCAGCATTTTTCCGTCACCACAGCCCGCACTGGTAGGTGCAAACGGTACAGCAAACTAGCAGTTTGCCGTGCCGGCTCGCACCAAGCATTTGTACATGCACAGAAATGCAGTGGCGTAGCTATGGTGCATGGTGCGGCAGCCCCCGCGGCAGTTTGGGGGAGCCAGCACCAGCTGGGCGTACTGAAATTATTTAGCCCGAGCAGCCATTCTCCCCCTGCCCCCGCCGCCCCATACCTCCTCTCTCCCTCCACAGTCAGAGCCTCTGCTCTCCTCCCACTGACACTGCCGTCACGTTGGACAGCCCCGGCGTGAATAATTGAAGTATGTGTCACGGCTGGTGCTGTGCGGGAGAGACCCGGGGCTGACAGCGCTGATTAAACTGCAGCTGGCGATGTGCAGGAGACCCGGGGCTGACAGCGCTGATGAGGCCGCGGCTGATGCTGTGCGGGAAACCCGGGGCTTACAGCGCTGATAAGGCCGCGGCTGGTGCTGTGCGGGAAACCCGAGGCTTACAGCGCTGATGAGACCGCGGCTGGTGCTGTGCGGGAGACACGGGGCTTACAGCGCTGATAAGGCCACGGTTGGTGCTGTGCGGGAGACCCGGGGCTTACAGCGCTGATGAGACTGCGACTCGGCACCGCTGAGGGCACTGACGCTGATGTGGTGAGCCGGCGCTACTGAGGGGACCAAGGAGCTGGTGCCGCTAAGGAGAGCCAGCGCTGATGTAAAAACCGCCCGCTGGAGGTAATAAGTACACATACACATATACATCTCCCCTCTCTCTACTTTTTTGTTCTCTGTCTTTCTCCTCCCATCTCACCTCCCCTCTCTCTCTCTGCTTCTTTTTTTTGGGGGGGGGGGGGCGCCCAAAATCTTTTCTGCAGGTGGGAGAAAAATTTATAGTTACGCCACTGCAGATATGCGTATGTGCACATCAGTCCCCTGTGTGAACGCACGGGGGACCGAGTGAAACAGAATAAGGCCTATAGTCTGGACAGCCCGACACAAATACTGTAGGTATAGCTGGCTGCTGTGTAACAAATTGTTCTTGGAAATGTTTGTGTCTTATGCAAGAGCAAGAACAATAAGCGGTACTTGTTTCCTAGCACGGCCACAATCGTTGGGATCGTGTACCTTTAAGTTAAGGTACACGATCCCAACGATGGACCCGATTTCCTTTGAAATCAGGTCCATTTTGCCTGCAAAAGTAAAAAATCGGGGGCATCGCGTCGGTCGGGACCATTAACATTGGTCCCGACGCGACCGACGCGATGCCCCCAATTTTGCCATAGGCTTCAATGTTAAAATATTTTTTAACATTGAAATCGTGAGCATCGCGTCGGTCTTGTGCCATTATAATGGCACAAGATGAGATGGACTTGATTAAGTCCATCTCACATTGAAAAAAATGTGAAAAATGTGAAATGGGACAATATGACCCATTTCACATTATATATGGCCCCGTCGTCACCCCACGATAGACGCCAACCCGAAGCGTGGCGAGCGGCGGCGGTGCGCGTCCTCCGACCGTTTCATTCCCCTACTATCCACGTCGGCGTGGAGATGAGAATATATAGTGTGGCGAGCGCAGCATGGCGAGCGCAGCGAGCCCCGCGAGGGGACGCGTATACCTGTGAAGTTATATGCGTCCGCTCGCCACACTATATATTCTCAACTCCACGCCGACGTGGATAGTAGGGGAATGAAAAGGTCGGAGGACGCGCACCGCCGCCGCTCGCCACGCTTCAGGTTGGCGTCTGTCGTGGGGTGGGGTTTACGTTGTAAATTTTGGGGGTCTAGGGAATATTGTACATTGAATCCAATGTAAAATCGGGTCCCAGGGACCCTATTCACATTTGATTCAATCAAAAAATCGGATCGGTCACGTCGATCGCATCGCATGCGACCAAATCGCATGCGATGCGATGGACGCGATTTTTCCGACACGACCACCCCAATGTATATCGGTGTGGCCGTGCTAGGAAACAAGTACCCAATAAGCTATTAGTACTTATTGGTGTGACGTCTCTGGGGAAAATACAGAAGGAATCAGGGAAAATAATAGGTGATATTAATAAGAGTTGCAGAAAGATGCAAACTAAAAAAGTTATTGTAAGGTCCTCATCCCAATCTTCAAATCCCCAGTATGCTTTCTCCAGAAATATTTGGGTGCCTAGCCATTATCGAATTGCAGCAATTCAGTTTTGCTCCAGTTGTTGGACAACTGCTCCCACAAACAGCTGTCACATTAGCCAAATTACATACACGCTTACCGCTAATTGCTAGTGGTGAAAGTTTGCACTTCCAGGGGATACACACTTGTCCAATCCTCACGGGAGCCAACTCCAGATCAGACTGTTGAGAGAATCCTACTGTTTCTGCTGAAATCATCCTTTGTACTGGCATATTTATAATGGGTGCAAAGTGTGTGGTGCACACGGCCTGTTAGGTCCAGTGGGAGCCAACTCACTGCACACCCTGAGCATATATATATATCTCTTATATATTTAGCCAGATCTGTCACTCAACCCCTGTGGAGAACGTTCCTGTGTAGAACAGTTTCACTTTCATGTGTCTGACGTTCCACCCCCTTGACATCACCTCCCCCCGCCCAGCCAGGGCTACAGTACACGCCCACCATCCACCATTACTCCACAGCCACCATCCACCATTAATCCTGCACATCCCTACCCTCTGCCAGGACCCCCGCGCCCCCCCTCCCGCGATTCGCGGGACCCCCCGCGACCCCCCCCTCCCGAGGAACCCCCGTGACCCCCCCTCACGCCATTCGCAGGACCCCGCACCCCCCCTCCCGCGATTTGCGGGACCCCCGCTTTCCCCCCTCTCGCAAGTCGCGGGACCCCCGCGACCCCCCCTCCCGTGATTCGCGGGACCCCGCGAACCCCCCCTCCCGCGATTCGCGGGACCCCCGCGACCACCCCGGTATCCGGACTATTGTTAGACAGCACTTACATCGACAGCCATTACATCGACACCATTAGTTCGACACCTCAATAGGTCGACATGGTTTTAGGTCGACATACCATTAGGTCGACATGTCATTAGGCCGACAGCTCATTAGGTCGACAGCTCATTAGGTCGACAGCTCATTAGATCGACAGCTCATTAGGTCGACATGTTTTTAGGTCGACACTACCATTAGGTCGACAGTGTCTATGTCGACAGTCAAAAGGTCGACATGGGTTTTTTCACTGTTTATTGAGCCGACATGTGCCGACAGGCGGTATTTCATGCCCTACTATCCACTAGGGCAGGGGTGGCCAACCAGTCATAGGTAAAGAGCCGAAAAATATCCGTAGTCAAGTTAAAGAGCCAACATGCGCGCGCCAAAGGAGCGCGCACCCAAAAAAGGGGCGTGGTCTATTTGGAAGTAGGCCAAGCCCCATTTTTGTGTCTATGCCAAGCCAGATCCACACAAAAAAACCCACAGAAACAAGTCAAATCCACATAAAATCCACTGAGACATGCCAGATCCACATAAAATACTGTCCACGTGAAAAAAGCGATCAGCGGGATGCAGTGGGGGGGCGACACGGGACGATCGGTAGTTAGAGCAGCGGGGGGAGCGGGCCTGCCACCTATGGAACTGGCAGCTCCTCGGTTAGTGGGACACCACGGTGGGCAGGATGCAGTGGCGTAACAATAAATATTGCGCCCCCCCGCCGGGAAAAATTTAGCGCCCCCTTTACTCCCCCTCCCCAGTTAAAACACCCCCCTAGGGAGCGGGCAGGGGGACCCGTGCGGCGCAGATGTACCTGCAGCGCTGTCAAGAAGCTGCGGTGAAAAGATTCCCTTCGTCGCTGTGTACGGAGTTGGCGCCGTGTGACCGGGTCCCTGCAGTGTCTTGGAAATAAGAAGTCTGCCGGGCGGCGGCGCGGGAAGGGCTTCTGACTTTGAAACCAATGTCCGCACGCTGATTGGCTGAATCTCAGCCAATCAGCGTGCGGCCAGTGTTTTCGAAATCAGAAGCGCTTCCCGCGCCGCCGCCCGGCAGACTTCTTATTTCTAAGACACTGCAGGGACCCGGTCACGCGGCGCCAACTGAGTACACAGCGACGAAGGGCATCTTTTCACCGCAGCTTCTTGACACTTAGACAGCGCAGCAAGTACACCGGCACGGCCCCCCTTGCCTGCACCCTGCTGCCCGCACCCGCTGCACCCACAAGGAGGGGGAGCTGGGGGCGTAGCAATAGTGCTATAGTTACGCCACAGTCCCTCCCTCCAGTATTAAAGATGCAGCAGGGAGGGAGTACACACTACACACCGGAATGAGATCCTGCCTCTCCGTGCGGGAGCCGGCGCCCACGCAGCCCCCGCTCCCCCAAGCAGTGGCGGGGGCTGCCTTACACAAGCTACGCCCCTGGCAGGATGTACTAACCCTGACCCGCCGTGGTATTTTCGCAGCACCATACTCCCTGATTCCTCAGGCAGAGGACGATAGGGGAGTGCCCCAACTCAGAGGGAGGAGCAGATGAAGATAATCTTTGACCCATGACTGCAAATAAAGTGCCCAGATGTCCGCTGATCTACCCAGGAAATAAATACTACTAACCAGCTGTAATGTTACTAAGCTCTGACCACTACTGTACACAGTATTATTCCAGGTGCCTGGAATGTAAAGCGGGAATCAGGGTCTAGCAAACAGATGAATGTAAGCATTGAGGCCAAGCCGTGGCATCGCCCTAAACGAGGAGCTGTCAGTTCCATAGGCGGCAGGCACGTTCCCCCCCCCCACTGCTCACTACCACTCGCTCCCCCCACTGCTGCTCACTACCACTCGCTCCCCCCCCGCTGCTCACTACCACTCGCTCCCCCCACTGCTGCTCACTACCACTCGCTCCCCCCCCGCTGCTCACTACCACTTGCTCCCCCCACTGCTGCTCACTACCACTCGCTCCCCCCCCCCCTGCTCACTACCACTCGCTCCCCCCACTGCTGCTCACTACCACTCGCTCCCCCCCCCCGCTGCTCACTACCACTTGCTCCCCCCACTGCTGCTCACTACCACTCGCTCCCCCCCCCCCTGCTCACTACCACTCGCTCCCCCCACTGCTGCTCACTACCACTCGCTCCCCCCCCCCCCCCACCGCTGCTCACTACCACTCGCTCCCACCTGCTGCGGCATGGACTTAAGAGGCAGAGGAATACTTACAATTCAACGGCGTCGTCAAGGCCCGTGACCGCGTCCTCTCCTCCTGTCATACGGCAGCACCTCCCGTCTCTCATGTAGGAGCCGGACTGGAGGCAAAGCCTGGGGGTAGGCTCCCCTGACAGGGTTTGTAGGGAGCTGACTAGCAGTTAGTCATAGGAGGAGTGCTTAAGGAGAGGGTCATAGGGGGAGGGGCTTAACGGGGTGTTGGAGGGGTTTATAAGCAGGGTTCAGACAGGAAATAGGGGTCACTGGGAGATTTTCTCAACAGCTAAGCAGCGTGACATCTCCCATGGCTTCCCCAGGCAACGCTGATGCAGAGGTATCCGCTGCGCTTGCTGCCCTCAGGGAGGCAGCTGGCACCAGAGGGACTGAGTGGCTGCAGCAGCAGATGTCAGGTTTGCTGGGGGGACTGGGAGCAGCAACGCAAGAGGCTGCTCCAGCGGGTGCAAGGCCTCGGAGGTCCAGGCCTCCGGAGCGCTTTAGCCCATCTGTGTCCCCCAGGGTTCAGCGCCGTTCACGGAGCCCCGTTAGGGGACCCTCCAGGCCAGGCTGCGGGCCGGGCACCTTCCGCCCGCAGGACCAGGTCTGGGAGGAATCCAACCAGCAGGCGGAACCCTCCGCGCGGGGGGGATCCCCCCCACGTGCAAGAAGATCCGGCGTCGCGTGGTACTGGACCTGGTGCGGTGGGGCATGCGGGGCATGCTGCTGCCCAGCGCGGGGTGAGTCGTGCCAGGGAGGCAGAAGTACAGGCTGAGGACCGCAGGCCTGGTACACGGAGCGAGAGGCGCACAGCTGGCTCCGCCTCCAACGAGGTCACGCCGGCTGGTGCTGTACCTGAGGGTCGGGATGACAGGAGAAGAGAGATGGCAGCGTCAGCAGATGATGGAGAAATACCTGGTCCTTCCCCATTGGCTGGAGTTCGTCAGGACACTGGACCTGCGGCTGCTGGGTTCACAGCCCCCAGGCAGCCTGGTGAGTCTGTCTCTATGTCTGTTAATGCTTTAGCGCAGAGTCAGGGGGGGGAGGGTTAGCCCTCCAAGGGGAAATGAGTAGAGGTTTTACTGAATTATTGAGTGGGTTTGCAGATTGGTTGGTGGGTTTGCGGCAGGGGGCGGGGCCGTCCCCGGCGGCAGCATGGGTGCCGCAGAATGCAGGCACACCAGCTAGCATTAATGTGCCAGTCAGTAATAGTGTGTCGGTTAGCAGTGGGGTGCCGGTTAGCAGTGGGGTGCCGGTGAGCAGCGGGGTGCCGGTATCCGGCGGCGAGCAAGGTAGCAGTAGTGCAGGGGCAGAAGGGGGAAGTGTTGGGACGCAGGAGGAGAGTGGGAGGCTCAGTGACACTGCGAAAGGGGAGGTGTATGTATGCTTTGAGGGTCCTTTGGGGGCCCACCTGAAGCAGGAGGTGAGGGAGAAGATTTGGAAAGGGGAGTACGTCGATATATTTTCATTGCTCCCTTTAGAGCGTTTTAATCTGGATAGGCCCCGTAAGGAGGAGAAGAAGGAGGAGGAGGAACGGCGGCGGTATCGGCTGATACCGCGGTCATTCACGAACTGGTTGCAAGCATTTGCTATTTTGGCTAGTGTGATTGGGGAAAAGGCACCTGACAATTGTTCAGGCTTGTTTTGTTACATGGATGCGATAGGAGAGGCATACCGTGTGTATGGGGGCTTGGCTTGGCTCAGGTACGATGAGCAGTTTAGGCAGAGGAAGGCGGTTCGCCCTAACATACGTTGGGACCATAAGGATATTGCTTTATGGTTAAAGGTGACGGCTCCCACAAAAAGTGGGCAGCCCTTTCGTGGGGACGGGGGGGGGGCCGAGGGAGGCCACAAATGGGACGGCCATTCAGAAGGGACTCTGCTTTGCCTTTAATGACGGGTCATGTCGGTTTGGGGCAAAATGCAAATTTAAACATGAATGTTCCTCGTGTGGAGGGACCCATGGTGCAAATAAATGCTTCAGAGGGAAGTCACGGGACGGTAATTCAAAAGGGGGAGACACCAGTTTGACTGGAAAGGATGCTGGGCTATCTGCATAGGTATCCTGACCAGCAGACAGCCGTGTTGTTGGAGGAGGGGTTTAGGGAAGGTTTTAGGATACCCTCTGACGTGCAGTTTTCAGGGAGCTTTAGGAGGAATTTGAAGTCTGCAAGGGAGCATCCAGAGGTGGTGCAGGAAAAACTGCTTAAGGAGGTGCAGCTGGGTCGTATGGCCGGACCTTTTGGGTCAGCACCATGGCCAGATTTGATAGTCTCTCCATTGGGGGTGGTACCTAAAAAGGAGGCGAACAAATTTCGCCTTATCCACCATTTATCTTTTCCAAAAGGGGCATCGGTCAATGATGGCATTGATCCCGACATCTGCTCGGTGGTTTATACATCATTTGACGCGGCTGTTCAGTGGGTGAAGCGGTTTGGGAAAGGGGCCAGGTTGGCAAAGACTGATATTGAATCGGCATTCCGTTTGCTGCCGGTTCACCCAACCAGTTTGCGTTTGTTGGGATGTTGTTGGGACGGGAAGTTTTTTGTTGATCGTTGTTTACCGATGGGCTGTTCTTTGTCATGTGCTTATTTTGAGGCCTTTAGTTCTTTTTTGGAGTGGGTGGTTAAGGATGTCTCTGGGTGTAGTTCAGTTATTCATTACCTAGATGACTTCTTATGTATTGGTCCTGGGGGGACAGTAGTATGTGACTTATTGTTGAGGACTGTTGAAAGGGTGTCGGCAGACTTTGGGGTCCCGCTTGCTCCAGGTAAGACGGAGGGCCCTGCGACAGTGATCAGTTTTTTGGGTATTGTCATTGATACCGAGAATATGGAGTGCCGCTTGCCCGAGGAGAAATTGCTGGGTTTGAAGGCCGAGGTAGGGAGGGCATTGCTGTTGAAGAAGATTAGATTGAGGGAATTGCAATCCTTGCTGGGCAAATTGAATTTTGCGTGTCGCATTATGCCTATGGGCCGCATTTTCAGCAGGAGGCTGGCAGCAGCGACGGCAGGGGTGGTTCTTCCTCATCATTTCGTCAGATTAGGTAGGGAATTGAAAGGGGACTTGCGGGTGTGGGCAACTTTCTTGGAAGCTTTTAACGGCAGAGCCTTGTGGATGTCAGACACGTGCGTCGCTACTGAGCTAGACCTTTTCACAGACGCGGCCGGGAGTGTTGGGTTCGGGGCATATTGCCAGGGACATTTGTGTGTGGGCCGGTGGCCGGAGTCTTGGGTGCAGAGAGGCATGGTAAAAAACTTGGCATTGTTGGAGTTGTTTCCTATCTTGGTTGCGGTAGTTGTTTGGGGGGAGCTATTCCGGAATAGGAAGATTTGTTTTCACTGCGACAATTTGGGGGTTGTCATGGCTATTAACCAGTTGTCGGCATCTTCACCGCCAGTGGTCACCATTTTGCAGCAGTTAGTGTTGGAATGTCTGGCTTTGAATTTGTGGGTTGTGGCTAGGCACGTTCCTGGTGTCTCTAACGGCATTGCGGATGCTTTATCTCGTTCACAGTGGGAGCGTTTTCGGGAGTTGGCACCAGAGGCGGACAGGGAGGGGACCGGGTTCCCGAGTCGGCTCTGGGCTCTGCTGGACGGGTAGTCGACCAGCTCATCAGGGAATCCTTGGCCCCGAATACATGGTCGGCATACAATCAGGAATGGCGGAGCTGGTTAGAATGGCGTGAGGTAGTAGGTCTGAAGGAGGATGATGACGAGTTGGCTGTCTTGCTATATATAGGCCATTGTAAGGAGATTGGTTGGTCAGTGGCAAAAATCACGCGCTGCATAGCGGGATTGGCTTTTGGGTTTCGTGCAGGCGGCAGGCCTGACGTCACTAAGAATTTCCTGATTGCGCAGGCTTTGAAAGGTTGGAGGAGAGGCCATGTCGTACAGGATCAGAGAAGGCCGGTGTCTTTCCAGTTGTTACAGAATATGGGCATGAAGTTAGGGGAGGTCTGTAGTTCCAATTTCGAGGAAAGGTTGTTTGGGGTAGCTTTTTCGCTTGCCTTCTTCGGGGCACTGCGGATTGGGGAGCTCGTGAGTCCAAGCGTGTCCAGGCCGGGAGGTTTGTTAGGAGAGGATGTGGATTTATACTCGGATAGGGTGGAGTTAGTGGTGAGGAGGTCTAAGACGGATCAGTTAGGGAGGGGGAAGAAGGTAGTTCTCTTCTCTGTACCAGGGTCGGATATGTGCCCGGTGGCACGGCTGAGAATATTTAAGGAGGTCAGAGTGGGCAGGGAAAGGGATCCTTTGCTGATGCATGCAAATGGATCCTTTTTATCACGGTTTCAGTTCACAAGTGTGTTTAGAGCAGTCCTGCGGACGTTGGGCCTCAAGGGGGAGGAATACGCGGGTCACTCTTTCCGCATTGGGGCCGCAACTGAGGCTGCCAGAATGGGATTTGGGGATGAGTTGATTAAGCGTATTGGGCGGTGGGAATCGTCTCGCTTTCGGTCTTATGTTCGTTTAGGGGATTGTTGAGGTTGACCGTGTTTTTTCTGTTTTAGGGCAGCCTCCGTGCCTGATTTGGATTTTAGGACATTCCTATGTCTTTTGGGGAGCTTTACGGGCGGATGTCAGACCGAACGGCCGCCAGCTGGGTTTGGATAGAGAGGAGGCAGTGGTTCGCTGGCTGGGGAAACGCGGTATGGTATGGAGTGGAGTGCTGCAGGAATTTCACCGTTTTGTTCGGCTCGATAGGGTTCCCGACATATTAGTTCTGCATGTAGGCGGGAATGACCTTGGGAGCAGACCATTTAGGGAGTTGATACGGGATATCAAGTTTGATCTCCTACGGTTATGGGCAATGTTTCCGGAATTAATCACGGTTTGGTCAGACATTGTGCCACGCCGTTATTGGCGGGATGCGAGGTCGGCTGACAAGCTCAATAAGGCACGGATTAAAGTTAACAGGGCGATTGGGCGTTTTATGGCCAGGAACGGGGCTGTTGTGGTGAGGCACAGGGAACTTGAGTCTGGTGCCGGGGCATTTTGGAGAGGTGACGGTGTGCACCTGAATGCTGTGGGGATAGATGTTTGGTCTTTGGGACTACAAGAGGGAATAGAAACAGCGTTCCGGATGTGGGGGGGGGCGCACGGGGTTAAGGGTTTAACCTCGTGCTTTGTGGCGGAGGGGGGTCCTCGAGGTTGGTGGCATTGAGGCTTAATTATGCGGCGGGGAGGGCCCCATGAGGGGGCTGGACTCCCCTGGGTGAGGTTAATTAATGAGCACTGGGTGTGTACAATTGGTGCCCTCGAGCCAATCGCTATCGGCTGGGGGTAAGAGCTCCTGGAAGTGCTTAGAGGTGTGGATATATATTTATTGAGGGCCTCGGGGACCACCTTCCGTGGGAATGTTTTTGGATTATTGTTTAAAATTGTATTGTTCAATAAAGATGGCTGCTGTGGCCAATTTTATCCAACAAGAGAGTTATGTCATTTGTGGGGGGATAGTTGGGCACAGCGATTAGACAATACCCTGTCATGTAGGAGCCGGACTGGAGGCAAAGCCTGGGGGTAGGCTCCCCTGACAGGGTTTGTAGGGAGCTGACTAGCAGTTAGTCATAGGAGGAGTGCTTAAGGAGAGGGTCATAGGGGGAGGGGCTTAACGGGGTGTTGGAGGGGTTTATAAGCAGGGTTCAGACAGGAAATAGGGGTCACTGGGAGATTTTCTCAACAGCTCCCACCCACCCTTCCCTATTTTTTATAGTTTAGGTAGAATATTTGCTAGGATGTCTTTTTGTCACAGTGGCCTGTGCGGAGGGGGGTCCTCGAGGTTGGTGGCATTGAGGCTTAATTATGCGGCGGGGAGGGCCCCATGAGGGGGCTGGACTCCCCTGGGTGAGGTTAATTAATGAGCACTGGGTGTGTACAATTGGTGCCCTCGAGCCAATCGCTATCGGCTGGGGGTAAGAGCTCCTGGAAGTGCTTAGAGGTGTGGATATATATTTATTGAGGGCCTCGGGGACCACCTTCCGTGGGAATGTTTTTGGATTATTGTTTAAAATTGTATTGTTCAATAAAGATGGCTGCTGTGGCCAATTTTATCCAACAAGAGAGTTATGTCATTTGTGGGGGGATAGTTGGGCACAGCGATTAGACAATACCCTGTCATGCACGATATGACATCCTGACGTCACATCGTGCAGAGCGGAGCCGGCGTAATGGCCTATTGCTGCTGCTGCTGCTGTGGGGAAGGCTGCCGGGAGCCTCATCAATGTATGAGATGGGAGTGGAAGCAGGAGCCGCACTTGAGCAGTGGGAGAGCCGCATGCGGCTCGAGAGCCGCGGGTTGGCCACCCCTGCACTAGGGCGTGGTGGGAGAATAAAATAGTGTGCCGAGCGCAGCGAGGCACCGTGCCCGAAGCATAGCGAGCGGCTGCGGTACACTTCAAACTGTGTCCATGTCGACTGTGTCGACATTTCGGCCAAAAAACAGTGAAAAAACCCATGTCGACCTTTTGACTGTCGACATAGACTCTGTCGACCTAATGGCAGTGTCGACCTAAAAACATGTCGACCTAATGAGCTGTCGACCTAATGAGCTGTCGACCTAATGACATGTCGACATAATGACATGTCGACCTAATGGTATGTCGACCTAAAACCATGTCGACCTATTGAGCTGTCGAACTAATGGTGTCGATGTAATGGCTGTCGATGTAAGTGCTGTCTAATATCCGTCCCAGACCCAAACACCCCCTCCCGTGATTCGCTGGACCTCAGCGACCACCCCCTCCCGCGAAACGCGGGACCCCCGCGACCCTCCCGCAAATCGCGGGACCCCAGCGACCCCTCCCTCCCGCGAGCCCCCTCCCGCGATTCGCAGGACCCCTGCATCCTCCCCTACCGCAATTCGCAGGACCCCTGCGACCCCCCCTCCCGGCATTAAAAGGGCCCCCCGCGACCCCCCCTCCCGCGATTCACGGCACCCCCCCCCCCCTACTGTGATTTGCGACCCCCCTCCCGCAATTCGCGCCGCCCCCTCCCGCGATTCACGGAACCCCCCGTAGCGCCCCCCTCCCGCGATTTGCGGGCCCCCTCGGCACTTCTCGCGATTTGCGACCGCCCCCTAATTCACACATTCGGGGACCCCACCTCCCGCAATTCATGCCCCCCTCACGCAATTCACGGCACCCCCCACACCCCCCTTCCTGCGATTCGCAACCCCCCACGACCCCCCCTCCCGCGATTCACGAAACCCCCCGTAGCGCCCCCCTCCCGCGATTTGCGGGCCCCCTCGGCACCTCTCGCGATTTGCGACCGCCCCGTAATTCACACATTCGGGGACCCCCCCTCCCGCGATTCATGCCCCCCTCACGCAATTCACGGCACCCCCCATACCCCCCTTCCTGCGATTCGGAACCCCCCACGACCCCCCCCCTCCCGCGATTCATGCCCCCTCCCGCGATTCACGGACCCCCGCACAACCCCCCTGCGCCCACCCTCCCTTGATTCACATCCCCCTCATGCAATTCACGGCAACCCCCCACACCCCCCCTCCTGTGATTCGCAGCCCCCCCACGACCCCCGCCTCCTGCAATTCATGACCCCTCCCGTGATTCACGGACCCCCGCACCACCCCCCCTTGACTCACGGCACCCCACGCGCCCCTCCCGCAATTCACGGACCTCCGCAACCCCCCCTCCCGCAATTCACTAACCCCGACAACCCCCCTCCCGCAATTTGCGGACCCCCCTTCCCACGATTCAAGCCCCCCCGCGCCCCCGCCCACGATTTGCGGACCCCCGCCCCCTCCCGCTAACCGCGGATCCCCACACACCACCCACCCTCCCGCAATTTGCAGACCCCCCAGACCCCCTTCCGGCAATTCCACCCCCCAGCGGACCACCGCGGCCCCCGCTCCCGCATTTCACGTACCCCCGTGACAATGGGGGATCCTGTACCACCACAAGCAGGTACCGCCCCTAGGTGGGAAATCCGGCCCTGGCTGCCGCACTGCAGGTTTCCTCACTGCCCTCTGCACCAGCGCCACAACTTTTATCAATGTCTTGCCCACATACCACTATTATACAGCCTCCTGCTCTCATGCACGCTCACTCCCTCCCAGTGGGAGGAGACGCTCACCCACTGCCGGGAGCTGCATACTGTCCCCCACCCTCCTCCAGTTCTAGGGATGCCCATCGACCATCAAATAATCGATGGTTTATGGCCGATGTTGAATACTTTTGCCATCAATGTGGGAGGACACTGCCCTGCCTCCTGTTCTCCTGCCCCGTAACTTCCGCCAGTGGAGACCCGCTCACCCTGTGTTGCCCACATTCCCCTATCATGCTTTACCGCCCAGCCTCCTGCTCTCATGCACCCTAACTCCCACCCAGTCGGAGGAGACACTGACTCCTGTATTTCTGTGCTGCCACGCTGGACCCTCACCCACTGGCAGAAGCTGCACAGTGTCCACCACCCTCTTTAGTCCCCCGTATGCCCACACACCCCTATCACTACCCAGCTTCCTGCTCTCCTGAACCGTAACTTCCACCACTGGGTAATCGCTGACGCTGTGTTGCCCACATACCCCTATTATGCCTCATATCCCAGCCTCCTGCTCTCATGCACCCTAACTCCCACCCAGTAGGAGGAGACACTGACTCAGGGCCACCGTCCGGTACTCCTGTGCTGCCACGCTGGACCCTCACCCACTGCCAGAAGCTGCAATACAGGGCATCTTTCATACAATTCTAACCATATTTCTCACAATACAAATGTTCACAAATTAAGGGGCGTAGCCCCTTACGCCGGTGTGAAGAGCGCCCGTAGGGCGCGATGAATCACCTAGTATATAAATATATATATATATATATATATATATATATATATATATATATGTGAAATACACGGTCCGGGTAGGATCTTTTACTCCAGGGTATTAGGAGACAATGGATGAGTATGGATTTATGGAAACAGATACAGTTGAACAAGTTTGATTTTTATTGCTTACAATTCAGCAAAAAGAAGAAGACAGCTTTCGCCTTACAGGGCTACAATTGAACGGTTTCCATAAGGTCAGCCCTACCAATTACTGTAACCAGTAGTAAACATCATAGCATACAAGAATCAAGATAACAATGGTGTCCTATCTAGCACACTTTAGCCTACATTAGAGTCTTGGCATAAATTGGCTATATTAACCGAATAACTGGTATGGCTTTAACTAACACTGCGGTTACCTTTAACCTATCAAGCAATCAGTGAAATGGCCCTGGCGAACCTCTTCCTACCTGACTTATCCTATCAATCAAAATATATATATAAGGCCTAACAATGGTTGATGCAAAAGGTACCGGTACCTAATTACTGTCCTGAACCCGAATCTAGGACTCGGCCTGTGCACAGCAATAAATGTACCACTCCCCGACATTCCTACGGATCAATAACCTGGGTCTCACTTTAAATCAGGCCTTCCTACAGATAACTAGCCTGAGTCTCGATTTAATCAGGCCTTTCTACGGATCAGTAGCCTGGGTTGGAGCCCTTCCTCCAAGGAATCCGGGTTAGTTTGACTTGGTCTGCTTGAACCTGGGTGGCGCCGCAGTACTGAAGGAAAGATCCTCTGTAACCGGGAAAACCCTACGTTAAGACTGTACTTGCAGGTACTAAGGGGGAATAGGTACCCCGCCTCACCTTCAGGTGCCTGACTGTTCCTTTGCCACTTCAGCCTGTACTGACCCTACAGGGCTCACGGTTTTGTGGATGGTCACTGGGAAGGAGGGGGTTAAGACCGCCTCTGCGCCCCTGCCACGAGCCACCACTCCTTCTGTCAGCCTGCTGCACTGTGGGGGTGATCCGTGGTGGCCTACCATTGTTGAACGGGACGTCAGGGGCTGTGCGGAGCCACTGTCACCCTGCGGGATGCCGGAACCGGAGCTGTCACTCAATGCTCCGTCTCTGGAGTTTCTCCCCGCACTGCTCAGCTGCCGCTGGATGCTGCCCTTGCTGTCGATCACCTCTGTCTTCCCACGCGGCTCTCTCCCGCTGCTGTGGGTCTCCTTGTGCCACGCTGTGACCTCTTCTCCGTGCTGCACGCTGTTCCTCCTCACCTCCATCCCGGCTCCCTCGTGACACACTTCCTGGCTTCCTTCACGCCAGACCTTCCAGCCAATCCCCGCCAGGCTTCCTCTCTCCTGCCCGGCTGAGTCCCGCCTCCTGTACCTCGGCGCCCGCAGTGATGGAGAGGGTAATTAACCCCCTCTCTGCAGTGGGGTTAACTTTACATGTCCTGCCTAGGGGGACCTGCTGCGGGGTGCCACACACACATATATATATATATATATATATATATATATATATATACACACCTGCAGTACCTCGTATTTATTTCATGCTGAGAGTGCCATGCCTCCCACAGTCTCTATTTATAACTATAGCAAAGGCACCCAGTGTAGTAACGCAAGCTTATGAAGCAGTGGATTAATGCCGGTCTACTTGGGGAGATATGTTGTTTCTGGATTGGTGAACCCAGATTCTGGACAAGGCACCCACACAAGTTTTACTGAAAGTTACATGGATTTCTTTGTCTGGCTGATACACCTGCAGTACCTCGTAATTATTTCATGCTGAGAGTGCCATGCCTCCCACAGTCTCTCTCTCTCTCTCTCTCTCTCTCTCTCTCTCTATATATATATATATATATATATATATATATATATATATATATATATATACACACAACACATACCTCATAACATCTGGGGCTTGGCAAGTAGGAAAATTGTGCGGAGGAGCTGTGCGAGCACCTGAAAAAGGGTGTGTGGTCAGATTATGCTTCCTAAGGCCACGCCCCCATTTCCCGCCCCTGTGCACACAGCGTCTATTACCTTCAAGCTGGGGGGACTCCCAACTGCCCCCTCGCCCCCGCCCAGGACACTGGCAGCCCCCGGGTGGGAAGCAGGAACGTCCTTAAAAACCACGACATTCCCACAGAAAGAGGGACAGTTGGGAGGTATGCCAACACCAAATCCAGCACTCCCAAGTCCAACAGTATTTTACTCACTCCGCTGCCCTCCCAGGGGGTTCAAGCCCATATGTAGAGAATCCAGCAGCAATACTCACTGCTCCACCAGCACTGGTGCAGAGCTGCAAAAATCACAGAGAAAATGGCCACAGTTGCCATATTCCTGGTAATTTGCAAATATGCAGTAGAGATGTCCCCAGGAATAAGGCATAGGCGCCATGTTTCTGGAGACCTGAGCCTATGCAGTAGCCAAAGCCACTACTGCACCACCTGGAGCTGGTGGTGGCTGGCATGGAGCCTCCACATGGTAGCCAACTCCAGTGGTAGCCAACTCCAGTCCTCAAGAGCTACCAACAGATCACATTTTCCAGACCACCTAGCTGCTGCACAGGTGCACTCATTACTCACAGACACACTATAAAAGACCCACAGGTGGAGCTAATTGCTTCACTTGTGATTCTGTGAGGAGATCTGGAACACATTAACTGTTGGTAGCTCTCGAGGACTGGAGTTGGCTGCCCCAGGCCTAAAGTATTGAGTCATCTTACACACACACATCCAATCTTTGGCTGCCAATAACATAGATGAATTGGGAGAAGAATTGGACAAACCAATCTGAGCAACGTACACAATTGGGGGCCCATTTATCATTCAATATTTGCAGCTAATATAAAGTATCATCCAAATGTATCAGGAGGGACCGCAGCATCCCTGCTGCACCGCCGCCGGCGCCACCCCCATAGGTTTCTATGGGGATGCGAAGCTGCCCGATGTTTAAAAATTGAGCAGCAGTGCTTCGCATCCCAGGGCTACCGCTATTCTGAGATGGCAGTATCCCATTGTAGCCTATGGGTTATGGATCACACTGCTGCCGCGGCAGTGACGTCAGCGTGGTCGGGGGGTCTGCATGCATGCGCAGCTCCCCCGGTGCCCGGCTTAGCACATCGGGGGGTGATACATTCAGATGGTAGGATCACATTTTACAATGGCCCCTTGGTCTGGTGATTGGTGATCTGGTCTCCTGGTTTTCCAGCTGCTTTATAAACCTGACAAAACCAAAATTGGTTGAAACCAGTTTATGGTGTATAATAAATAAATCTAATCACACACAATAAACTGTCAATAATCTATTTCTTATGAGGGTATCATGAAAAGCTTTATTTGCACTGGTCCCGACCACTTGTCTGAGGCAAACAATTTATTAGCAGTTACAGTATTTATATAGCGCAGACATATTCCGCAGCGCTGTACAGAGTATAGTTGAACATTGACATCAGTCCCTGCCCCAGTGGAGCTTACAATCTATATTCCCTACCACATGTACACGCGCACACATTCATTTTAGGTTTCATTTTGTTGTGAGGCAATTAACCTACTAGTATATTTTTGGAGTGTGGAAGGAAACTGGAGTACCCAGAGTAAACCCACCTACCCAGAAGTGCAGAGATGGGACCTATAATATTATTATAAACAATTATAGCACCACTACCATGTCATTACATTTGTACCACAGAACCACTCCACACTGGTGCATCTGTAATGGGCCATACGTGCCTGCTCATCCAGGGAGGCCGGGAGGCTCCTGAAAATTGACCAGTTGAAGTGCTTGGTCTGTTGTTCTGTCACCTACTTACCAACTGAAGTGCTTGGTCTGTCGTGTCACCTTATCCGTGTAATCACAGAGGGATGGGCTTGGCCACAATTATGCCAACATGTCCACCATGCCTCCTACTGTAGCACACACACAACCTGTATATCTTGTCATGTCCACCCACACTGCTGTGCCAACCCGAGTGGGGGTGCATGTGCCCCTCCTCTGATAAAGCAGGGAGATGCGTCATCAGTGAAAAGAGTGGAGAAGTAGACCAGTGGAGTAGTAACCAATCACAATTTATGTAGTACAGTGTACAAAAATATAGGAACAAGCTGATTGGTTGCTACGGGCAACATCTACACTGACCCACTTCTACAAACCTTTCACTGCTTGATACTTTAAAAAAAGAGAGATAAACGTGAGGGTGATACAAAAGTGTAATAAACGCCCAGCTAATTAGCCCCTAACTGTCATATTTTAGGCCGTGTTTGAGAAATGTCCATAGGAGCTGATTGGCTGGACGTTTATCACTCTTTACACACTTGCGTTTATCTCTTTTTAAGGGCCAGATGCACTAAGCTTTAAAAGTGATAAAATGGAGAGTGATAAACAGCCAACCATTCAGCTCCTGACTGACATTTTTCAAACACAGTCTTTAACATGGCAGGTAGGAGCTGATTGGCTGGCTGTTTATCACTCTCCATTTTATCACTTTTGAAGCTTAATGCATCTGGCCCTAAGGTTTAATACCAACTGAGGGGTTTATTTACAAAGATGGACGTTCTATTGAAGATGGGTATTATGGGCAACCAATCAGAATCTATGTCTATCTTCTAGAAGGTCCTCAATAATTAAGGAGATTCTGTTGGTTGCTATGGACAATATTCCATCTTCAATAGAACTCCCATGTTAGTAAATAAGCCCGAGAGTGGTAGTCATAGCAACACGTTGAGTGGAATCTGCAGTTGTTCTGTAATCTCCTAAGGACCAAGGATCAGGCTGACTGCACCAGATTCACTGCTATGTTTGTTGTTGGCTTTCCGGGTCAGTGGCGTATTTGCACACAAGTCCAGCAGACTGTGTGACAGCTTCTTCATTCACTCAATATACATTGATCAAGCCAGATAAGGAACCTTTGCACTGACAGATCCTCTCTTCCTAGTCCAGCTTGTCATTCCAATGTAGGCTCCTAATTGTCAGCGACCCCCCCTGAAGGGATATGAAGGTTTGGTATTACACCTTCCCTTATTGTCATATTTCTGGGAGAACTAATTGATGATATCATAACGAATGAAACAGTTGGGGGGAAATTTACTCCAGCTTCTAAATATGTAAAGAGGGAATGTCGCCCATAGCAACTAATCAGATTCTGTATAATTTCTCTATTGGATCCTACAAAATGATAGAATCTGATTCTTAAGGCGCATACACACTGTACAATTTCTTTCGACCAGTTTTGTTCATTTTGGCCTTTCTGAACAATATCTTTCAGCGTGTATGTGACAAACGACGAATGATCATGCTCACACCCGCCAGTTGTCCATCAAGGTTGTTCGTCAACTGTGCATGCAGCTCAATTTGGATATATTTTTTTAAAAATCCTATAGACTGTAGCTAGATTGTTCGTCTTTCATCTTTCGTCAACATCTTTCGTTAAGGACACTAGGTTCAAAGGAAATTGGTCATCAATGTCTTTCAGTGTACACACTGAGAGATATTTTGACCAATATCGTTCAGAAGGGCCAAAATGAACGAAATTGGTCAAAAAATTGTACAGTGTGTATGCACCTTTAGAGGGCAGTAAAGATGGTTTAATGGTTAGCATTACTGCCTCACAACCCTAAGGTTATGGGTTCAATTCCCACCATGGCCCTAACTGTGTGGAGTTTGTATATTCTCCCCGTGCATGCGTGAGTTTCCCCCCGGGTACTCCGGTTTCCTCCCACAGTCCCAAAATATACTGGTAGGTTAATTGGCTCCCAACAAATTAACCCTAGAATGTCTGTCTGTGCGTGTACATGTGGTAGGGAATATAGATTGTAAGCTTCACTGGGGCAGGGACTGATGTGACTGTTCAACTATTCTCTGTACAGCGCTTCGGAATATGTGTGCGCTATATAAGAAACTGTTAATAAATAAATAAATAGAGGTCACAATCTCATACTGTACATTCCAAAAGCACAAAATAAACCCTGCCCCATTACCTGCCTAGTCTTCCGCAATGTCGGCATACCTCCCAACATTTGAACTTTTGAAAATGGGACTCTTGCAGCGCACATGCCAGAAAAGGAGGTGTGACCTCAGTCAAAGGAGGGTGGCCTCCTGGGGATGCCGCAGCTGCAAGCCACGCCCCCCTTTGCCAGCTGCACCCCCCCATAGATTTCTATAGGGGACGAGATGCTGTCTGATGTATCAACATTGGGCAACATCGCATTGAGTCCCGGGGCTAGACTATGGGCGACAGCCCGCACTGCCAGAAGTCGCTGTCCCTGTGAATAAATCGCATTGCATTGGTGATCCAATAAAAAATGGGCCCCATATACACCAGTAACTATTTACATTTTCCATACATTTCAATGTTGTATAGGTGAATAAAGCCAGATCCCTGGCGAAACGCGTTGGTGGACTAAGAGGATTTCCCTTATCCAGTTCTGAAACCTGCCACTCTTTCACTATCGGATCCGGACCAGTCTCCACATTCAGAGTCTATTTACGACCATCAATAACCATCTGGTAATTTCCATCTGAGGCTCCTCCATGCCCTAACCCAGGCGGAGGTGATACTTGATAAAGGGAGAGTGCTACTCCACAATATACCTACCGCGGGCCACTTTGGAAACATTGGATACAAGCAACCAGTCGGTAATAAGGAGACACCATAGGAACGGACCCAATAAATAGTGGAATCTACAAATACGGTACCGTATGAACTGGACTACATTGTTACAATCCTCTTTTTAAACTGCCCAAACCACCCACCCCCCCTCCCCACCCCCACATTTTTTCATAACTACGGTATGACATGTCAAATGTTTTATGTTTTTAATAAATAATGTTGTAATTTTCTACCCTATTGGCACTTATATTGTTAGCATTCATTGTTTATTTATTGTTTAGCGCAGTGTACCCCCTTGTTTTCTCTGTATCTAGAAGGGGGCTGACTACCCCCTATTTCACACTGCAGCTTGACAAGGCACCTCATATCTATTGTGCCCCTTACACCAGTTGGTAACTCGTTACCCACTACCCACCCAGTGTCTACAGCCAATGCCCCTAGGATCACTGTCCGGCTGACGTCTCACTTCACTGCTTGCAAGCTCCTATACCAGGGCTGCTCTCTCTTTCATTACCATCTGTCACCGCCTCCGCCGGATCACCACCGCTCCCGCCGTTGGGTCTCTGCTGAAATCCGCAACCAGGTCTCTGCCGGTATCCACCACCAGGACTATGCCAGTCCCCACTACCAAGGTCTTGGCACCTGTACTATACAGTTGTCAGGCGCCAGGCCCGGTGCATGTGCAGTACCAGTGCTGGCAGTATGCACAAAAGCCTGGCTAGTATGGGCTTTGTCGAGTGCAGTCCATGTAAGCTGGCTAGGGCTACACAGTAAGGCAGGGAGTGGCTTCCTACAGGAAGCCAGATCTCTGCCTATCGCAGCCTGGACTGTCAGTCTAGGAGGGAGTTAACAGAGGGTGGGAGGCGGAGAGGGGCGTGGAGCAGCCCCATTAGCATATTGGAACACCCAGCGTTTCATGGGCGTTCCCATGAGAATGCTGGGTGTTCTCATGCCATGACGCGGGTGCGGGCGGCTGACATCACTGGATGTCAGCTGCCTGCCCATTTCCTTCCCAGCGTGCACGCATATGTAAGGTTGCTCAGAGCAACCTTACATATACGTGCACCTTCCACATCTTTCGATGGTCAGCGACCATCGATATATGTGAGAGGTTCCCCCTGGCCTGCAAATGGATGTTACTGTTACGGCAGCCAACCATTTGCAAGGCGGGGTTTGGTTGATCTGCAAGGGTGCAAATTCGCATCCGCGTGACTCAACCAGAATAACCCCCATAATCCGGAATACTGCTGGATCCGAGGGTGCCTATCAATAAACTTGTAATAAGCGAGCACAGCTCACCTACATTGTTAACTCCCACCTGCTCTAGTTACGAGACTTCTAGTCAGAGTAGGCCTAAACCAGTCATTGGTTAGTTTGGATCAACAGTAACCAATAGCGATCGTGTTTTACAGCCTACGCCTATAAATCTAACGTTACAGAGGATGAGGGTCAGAGAGCCAGCAAAGGGCACCGCCTGCTTTATGTTTATGACCTGTCAATACTCCTGTAGCCTATGTTCCCAAATGAGCTATTAATTACCCCGCTGACACCTGTGGCCACATGTAAACACTGACAGGTCTATCACTCACAGGGTGACAGCGCACACACCACAGAGACACAATACTTTTTTGCTAGTTAAAATTAATTGATGGGCTTTATTCAGCATGAGCTGTCATTTTGCTAAATGTAACAAATATACAACTCCCGGCACCAGGCTCACAGCGAAGGGCTCGCACAATCCCCATTGCCCGTTTGCTGTGCCAGGCTGCCCCCCTGAAATTGTCCGGACATGTCTGCATTGTCCGGACTGTGCCCCATCAACGTCACATTGCTGCACACGCATCAGTCTGTCGCTGCCCCCTCCCCCCCCCCCTTCCTCATCGCTACTGTGGTTGTGATCCAACTGCTATTTGAGAAGCAATTGCGCAATGGCACATGCAAACATGCGTAGATTGCGGAAATTCGCTATTTTTTCACCAATTTGCCGAGCTAGCTCAAATAACCACTGGTATACGGTGCTCCTTTCGGCACCATGTCCCTGCACTTGTGGGATAATACATCCCAGCGCTAGTATCGCATTTTACAATGCGATCCTGGGCGGTAACATTCCGCGATAAATGCGATACATGATAAATGGGCCCCTAAAACTCAAAGAACGCTGCAACAGGTCTCATACGCAGTAAAAACTAATAATACAAACAACTTTATTTAATTATTTATTTCTATACATATATATATATATTTTTATTTCTGCATTCTAAGGGGTCTGTAACCCTTGGAGAGAGGTAAAGTGAAAGGAGATAAAGTACCAGCCAATCAGCTCCTAACTGCTGTGCCACAGGGCGTGTTATAAAATTGAGTTGTTTGGTTGGTAGATTGGGGATAATTAGCAGAAACCAAGCCATTCTCACAATCAAACACCCACGCCGGCAGCTCGCTGTATTCAATGTTCCGGGGAAATCCTAAATGGCGCGGTTCATCACAATTGCAGCGAGCCCGCTGCATTTTGCGGCGAGCCCCGCGGCAGTTTCCACCTAGCTGAAAAGAACAGTTGAATACTGACGGTGAGCTGGGATGGCGAGCTATCGGGACTATTCGCTGTCATAGCTCACCATAGGGCACTGAATATACCCCAATGCGGGAGCGCTAAGAAAAACGGCGGCATGCAGGACTTCATCGCAGAATAGCCGCGCACATGCGTACTGAGCACCATAAGCCTGCACAGTGTATCTATAATCGCTCCGCTGTGCAAATTGGCAGCAGAGCGTCCAGGTCTGAATCAGACCCCAAGTGTATGTACGTAGGAGTTTAGCTTTTTCGTAGAAAAGAAGACGCCAATAAATCTATCTGTAAAACTGCAATGGCGTCTTTGACCTGGATACATCTGAATAAATACAGTATAAAAGCCTGCAGGCTGATCCTACAACAAGCCTCATCCTGAACAGAACTCTGCTCTGTAAAGTCTTCAAATGTTTAAAAAATGTATAAATATAAATTGCTCTGTACCGGCCCAATAAACAACGGAGCATGCAGGCGTTCTGCGCCCCCCTTTCCAAAAATCCAACACTCCCTCCCTGTCGTAAAGGCAATTAACAGCGACATGCTGTGATTTTTGCTGGGGCCTCCTCTAAATCAGTCATTCCATCTCCACTCTAAAATAACAAACTCAATAAAAAGCTATTGGGGGGGACAAGAAAAAAAAAAACAATAAAAAAAATGTCAGTGGAATAATATTGCGCACTGCAGGGGATGGTCCGGCGGTCGAGACCTCTGGCTGTAAACACAATGAAACTGTGAAATTGCTCAGAACCCTGGTTCAAATCCAACAGATACGTATACATTCATACAAGTCAGCTTAACGTAACACATAGAACTTAAAGAGCATACACACTGGGTGATTTTAAGCAACTCAGTTTACTCAGTTGAGCAGCTCAAAAACCTGGCAGTGTGTACGGGCAGTGAGGAGTGGTGAGCACTGTTGCACGCTCCCGCATCATCGGCGGCCACCGCAACACATCTGCTGATGGAAAGTCGTCCACCCCCTGTGAAAATCACTGGCATGGGGGGAAAATCGCTCAGTGTGCATGCACTGAGCGATTGTAAGGCCAGCGATTTTCACATCATCGCTATCAGTACACGCTGCGCAAATCAACCAGCGTGTATGGACCTTTAATGTTTATTTAACATACTACAAAAGGTAAGTGCAGGGAATTCTTCTGAGTGGTTCCTTCCAATGCATCCGTTTTGGTTTATTCATTTAAATACGACCAGGGTAAAAGATACACACTTAGAAAAGTTCTTTTTTGTTGTATTATTATTGTTTATTTATATGGCGCCACAAGGGTTCCGCAGCGCCTAACAATACATAAATGTGCAAAAAAGAAACCAATAACGATTTACAGTACAAGACAATTTAGGACATGTACATGGTAAATGAAGACAGTTGCATGAAGAGAGAGGGCCCTGCTTGTGAGAGCTTACATTCTAAAGGGGAGGGGGACACGGGTGCCGGACGGGGTCCCGACAGTCGTGATCCCGACAGGCATTCCCGCAATGTCGGGATCCCGACTGTCAAAAAATGACAGCCGGGCTCCCGATGGCCGTTGGCTATTTCCCTTGTGGGGGTCCACGATGAGCCAGCATGGCGAGCACGATGAGCATGGCAGCATGGCGAGCGCAGCGAGCGCGCAAGGGGCTTAGTTACGCTCACCGGACCCTGGACCATGGATCCCCGGACCCAGGGACCTACTGAGGGGCTCAAGATAGGTAAGTATCAGTATGTGTGGGCTTTGGATGTATTAAAGTTTTATTTTTCTTGTGTCTGTGTGTGTTTATTTGACTATTTTTCATACTGTGGAACTACAAGTGCCAGCGGGCCCTTTACTGCCCCGCATGCTGGGACTTGTGGTTCTCCAAGTCCAAGCTTGCGGGGGAGGCTTGCTGGGACTCATAGTTCCACAATATTAAACAACAGTTTATTCTTTCTTTTACACAAAGATCAGCCCGGTGACCACCGCACAGGGTCACCGGGGACAGCACCAGGCTTAAGCCTGATCAGGTAACTCCTGGAGGGGGGAACCCCTTTATTGGGGGGGTCCCCACTCCCCCAGGGCTCCTGGCCAGGCTGACTGACCTTGCTCCATTGGTGCACCATCTAGAGGCCGTTGGCCTGCAAAACACTGGAATTCTCCCCATAGAGGTGAGGCGCAGCATTTGCCTTTTACTATATGGGATTAACACAGGCTAATTAAGAAGACATATCTACAGTATCATCTCCAGAGATTACTAATAGTACAACTACATGAAATGATTTCATTACAAATACTACTTTGCTTGGGATGCAGTTAAAATCCCGGCGGTCGGGATCCCGGCGTTCAGAATCCCGACGCCGGAATCCCGACCGCCGAAATGCCGACACATTCTCCCTCCTGGGGTGTCCACGACACCCCTGGAGGGAGAATAAATTAGTGTGCCGAGCGTAGCGAGGCACCGGGCCCGCTGCGTGGCGAGCGCAGCGAGCCCACAAGGGGGGGGGGCGATCCACGTCCCCCCCTTGTCGGCATTTCGGCTGTCGGGATTCCGGTGTCGGGATTCTGAACGCCGGGATCCCGACCGCCGGGATTCAATACTGAATCCCTTTGCTTTCCTCTGAAAAAGGGCTTGCTTAAAATAAGAAATGAATGTAATCACTGCTGACTTTAAAATAAAAAAGCTTCAAACTTAATTATAAGCAAAACGACGAGAACTAATTGCCAGCGGATCACTTCATTATGGCTGATAATGATTTCAAAGGGGGCTATAAATAAAAGCTAATACAGGGCGTACAATCAGCAAATAAGTCCCGTGAGGTTGCGTGCTATCAGTGGGAACACACAAATAAATCGCTTTGCATGAACTTACTAACTTACTTTTTGTTCTCTTTTTTAAGGGAAAAGCGATCTTTATAACAAGGCACTCATAAATAATTGTAGTTGTGAAATACCTGGGAAACTGATCTCTCTATTTTCATTTGAGAGAAAATAAACCCATTGTTCAAACACAGTCTGTGACATGTCAGGTAGGAGCTGATTGGCTGGCTGTTTATCACTCTCCGTTTTATCACTTTTGAAGTTTAGTGCATCTGGCCCCATATCTGGTCGAATTTATCTCGATGGACAATCACGTGGTCGATCACTCGGTTAAACTAGGCTAGTTAGCTGTCTATTGATAGTGGACAGCATCTAGATTGATAGGGACAAATTTTAAGGCCCATACACACTGGGCAACTTTGAGCTGAAAGCCGCTCAAAACAACAAGTTTTCAGCTTACAGCTCAAAGCCGCCCAGTGTGTATGCCCCGGCGATGAGCGGTGAGCGCTGCTATGCGCTCCCGCATCATCTTCGGGAAAGCCGCTCGTCTGCAGATGAGGCGGCTTTGAGGATGGCTGTGCATAGCGCTGCGCTATGCAAAGCCGTTCTCCCCCCGCTGACGGCGCCGGACAGGGGGAAAGCCGCTCAATGTGTATGTACTGAGCGGCTTTCCCCGAAGTGGTGATAGCGGTCATCGCTGTCCATACATGCTGGGCATAATCACCCAATGTGTATGGACCTTTAGATGCAAACGTTAGATTGACAGGAACGTGATAGACAGTCACAAGATTGACACAAGTTTTTCATTTTTTTTACATATTTGATTTATTATTGATTACCAGTTATTTATATAGCGCACGCATATTCCGCAGCGCTGTACAGAGAATATTTGAACATTCACATCAGTCCCTGCCCCAGTGGAGCTTACAGTCTATATTCCCTACCGCATGTACACGCACACACAGACATTCTAGGGTTAATTTGTTGGGAGCCAATTGACCAATCATTATATTTTTTGGGTTGTGGGAGGAAACCGGAGTACCCAGAGGAAAACCACGTAACAAGGGGAGAAAATATAAACTCAGCACAGTTAGGGCCATGTCGGGAATTGAACCCATCACCTCAGTGCTGTGAGGCAGTAATGCTAACCATTACAACAGTGGTTTCGAAACTGTGTGCCGTGGCACCCTGCGGTGCCTTGGGGGACTTGCAGATGTGCCATGGGCTGGTGGTCCAGGACCAATTCAAGTTTTTTATGTCCATTATATGACCCTAAGAATGACATATAAACACAATATTTGTTTCTGACTTTCTCATTGAGAAACCTTTAGCCTAAGGGTGCCGCGACAACATTTCTTTGGGGTGCCGTGATTCAAAAACTTTGGGAACCCCTGCATTACACCATCTGTGCTGCCCAAATATCATATATACATTGCACAAACACACGCTCACATTCACTATGCAACGTATGCAGGTTGTAGAAGGGGGCAGGAGGGCCGTACAGAGATTGTGGAGGGGCATGGCCTGAATGTAAGGGGCATGGCCTGAATACGGAGGCTAGGCCATGTCCCCTTGGAAAAAATATCCTGGAAAAAAATACATCATATTTGAGCCTCGTATTGTCGCCAACCCTAACAGGTTGGGGTGGCACCAGATCCAGGGCAGTGGGGCACGTTCAGTGCAATCACTAAGCAGAGGAGACTGCTGCACTCCGTATGCTGGGCAAGGGAGACAGTCTGGCATTGGTAGAGAGGGAGGGTGATGTTGAAGAAGCTACCGGAGCCTCTAATGGCCCCTCCAACAAGCCCATGCGTGGGCAATTTTCAGTACCCCCATGTGCGCCGCCCAGGGGGCAGATCTAGGCACTATGTCCTAAGGACACACCTCTTCACAAGAAAATGCCACGATTTGTGGGTCTGAAGGTAGCAGGGTCAAAATGCCAAATTACTGCTTTTTGCCACGAGGGAGCGGGGACTTATAACATAATGCCCTCTCTCGCTCCCATTGTGGAAAAAAATTGCCTGCGTGTCGGAAATCTGTCCTGATTTGGAATTGAGAGAATTGGGCGATGAGATTTTGTTTGATGGAAAAGTATTTTGCTGATTCCAGATTGCCCCTTGTAACAAAGGTAACCCTTCTATGAATTGGTGCCTCATGCTTCAATCATCATGACATTGGTACTTTACATATTGATAATGTGCAGTCCTATGAACTATGGTCCAACCCACAAAATGGCTGCCTCCACAAAATGGCTGCATCCACTGTATGAACGTGACTCCAAAGCCTACTTGCTCCAACTAACTTGAGAAGCTGTTTCATGTATTAGAGTGACTGGACCTAGCACCTAGCTCTCGCTTCCCTTCATTGCAGCAGCACAGACGAAGGGAAATGACAAGTTTCTCTCACACTCATCATGTCTGACAGACAAACAAAATGGAAGCCACTTAACATAAGCCACTGTCTTACAGCATGGTGAGGGTACAAATACCTAGGTATGCCAAAATAACTTGTCCACCACTGTATCATTATCAAAGCAGTGTAAAGTCCAAGTCATATTACAGGGATGTGTGCTGTCTTCTTAACCACAGCTTTAATAGGACTCGTAAATTGTATTACATTCTTGTTTCCAGTGTAAATTATGTGTGACGCTTATGACAGACCAGCATCAATTATAACTGCTTTGTGCCAACACTCACACGATGCCAAGTCTGGAAGTCATCAAGAGCTGACACTGACACTTGTATGGATGCAAATTGGCCTCAGCATTTATTAATTGCATTACATTTCCTCTTTCACCACTAACTGCCTCATGTCTGTGGAGGCACCGGGATCTATAATCAACAACTGCTCGCATGCTCTCTGAGAGGAGTCAGCGAGGTTGTCGGCGTTCAGTGTACCGAAGCCGGTATGCCAACTGTCATTAGAAGACCGGCTCTCCGGATGGGACGACCGTGCTCGCTGCACCGAGCAGGAACGGCTATCTCTTTTCTACCACACGTTTGATCCCATCTGTCCGGAGTGTACCTTTGTGCTTACACTCTGGGTAGTGCATACTCCATAGGGGTTTTCTGAAATGTCAATAAATGCGCAGTTGCAAAAATTGCTCAGTTACATCCATGCCTGCGTCTTTTGTTGCAGTCAAAGCCCTACCCTGGTGTTCATCGGTGTGCCTTACGTACAAGGACTGAGACTAGTAGGGTTTACCAGCGTACAAAGGAGACCGCCAGGAACCAGTGGCAAACGCAGGATTTTTAGAGGGAGGTTTACAAATGTTATCCGAAATCTCCCACTCTGCAGCGCATTGGAGTAAGTACGGGAGTCTGGGGGAGCAGTAACAGCCTTGAAAATTGGTCCTTTTTTTAAACTGGATACTGTATGGAATACAATTAAGATAAGTGGCCAGCAAAAGCAAAAACTTAATTAATAAATACACAAACATAATAGAAAAAATACTACACTTTCTAAGGTTACAATCTCCCACTTCATGGTAAGGCTCCTGTCTCTTTCTCCTGGCAGCTGCTCTCTGGTCCAATGCGGTGTTTGAAGGCTCAGATCTACACATACACTACATGTGATAGAAGAAGCTGGTACACTGGGCATGTGCAGAAGCTCTGCTCTGTCCCTCACACTGCATGATGTGGTGGCAGCTCTATTGATCATATTATATACCAGCGCTATTGTCATTATTTAAGGCACTTGCCAAGAGGAGGGGGGTTTCTGGGCAACCAGAAACTCCCCCTGCAATTTGCCTATGGGAACATATACAGCGGAAATAATTGCAGAGCTGTAAAATGTGAATATTGTGTAGATAATCCAAAGGATTGATGGTAATTTTAAGCTGATTGGAGGATTTTGAGCTGAAAGTCGCCTATTGTGTATTTTTTAGTAATAATGAATAATGTTTGTAACATGTAAACCCACGGTATAATGTAGAGAACAATGGCCCTTGTGTTCTGCTATGTATTGGTCTGCAGGACATGTTGGGGCTTTTAGCTTGGAATCAGTTGCCAAGTCAACTCAAGAAGACCAAATCTTCTACGGTGACCAGTGATAACTATTGATACAAGGAATAATGGGTTACGTTTTTGCCAAAACGTTTAGTGAAAGTTGATTTCATTTATAAGATAAGCAACTAATTTACATTTTAAGATCTTATTAATTTCTGTAAAAGGTGCAATACTGAGAATATTTTTACTTAGAAGACGACTCGGCCAAACTGGAGCGCTCAGGACTGCAGCATTTTCCCCAGGGTTCTATAATACCACATTAAGGGGGTCTAGGTACTAATCCTTGGTGAGTAATTAAGTGGAAAGTGATAATTTTTTTTATCCTATCAAATAACTTCAAAGGGACTTTGGGAGTGTGGGCGGGTCTATGTGATGTCACAACATCACCCGGTAGGGCTGCATACTCCATTGGGAATGTTTGGATGGCTACAGTATACACTATAGTGCTCCATGGTACCTGCTCGGCCCTAGGCAGGCACCTAAATTGTCTTGTGGAAAATCCACCTCTAGGGGCGGATTAAGGGGCTGATAGAGACGGATTTGGGCTGAATTTGGACCCTTCCCTGATGTTTGGGGTTTGTGAATGAGAGTTCCACACTAACCGGACCATTTGCTCCAAGGGGGGCCGGGACGGGGGCGTCACTATAAAAATGTTAGGAGTTCCCCTGGGGCAGGCAGCTGACTGCAGATGACTTCAGCGCCCGCTCCCTATTCGCCCATCCCCATCTCCAATACACTGACCTTTATTTCCGGAGGGTGGAAAAATCATTTGATGGTCGGCGACTATTAAGTTGGCAGTCAAAAAGTTGACATGGGGTTTTTCACTTTTTTTTAGCCGACATGTGCCGACAGTATTTCATGCCCTACCATCCACAAGGGTGTGGTGGGAGAATAAAATAGTGTGCCGAGCATGGCGAGCGCAGCAAGCCATGTGAGGGGACACGGCGAACGTTTCAGTGTCCATGTCGACTGTGTCGACTTTCGGGTCAAAAAAGTGGAAAACCCCCATATCGACGTTTTGATCGCCGACCGTCCCCTTGTCAACCTAATGCTTGTGTCGACCTAATCACCTGTCGACCTAACCCATGTCAACCTTCAGTTATGTTGACCTTCATGCATGTCGACCTAGTGGTGTCGACCTAATGCTTTTCGACCTAGTTACTGTCTATCCAAGGATCCCATTCCAACTAGAGATCATAAAACGGATTTCTTCATGTTTTCCCTATTTTTTGCTATGTAATATTTGCATTCAGGGCCCCGCCACTCGGCGTAACCCAAAGCAGCACGCACTCTAAATCCTGTCCTGCCTGTGCCTTGTGCCAGCCTGAGATTACCATCAATCCTTCGGATTATCTACACAATATTCACATTTTACAGCTCTGCAATTATTTCCGCTGTATATGTTCCTGGCGGTCTCCGCCCGAGCGCTGGTAAAACCCTGCTAGGCTCTGTCACCTGAAACGACCAGAAAACCAATGCTGGAAAAATAAGGATCTGAAAGCTTGTGGTCTGAGGCTGATTCTGGCAGCCACACCTCTGGGCTCTGCGCAGCACTTCTCCTGGCAGAGCACACTGCAGAGCATTCAGCCGGGGGAAATGTATTCATAGTGCTGGGGAGAGCTGGGCCGAGCTGCTGTTTCCACTAGATCTTTGGATGTAAAAACAGACGGCGATGGAGCGAAGTTAGAGCACACTTGCCAACATTTTAAAATAGTTTCCAGGGACACTTTGCAGCGAGCAGGTGCATCTAAGTACATTACAAGTGGTACTGCCTCCTACCCCGCTGTATGATATGTTTCCTGAACTGGGCTATTAATGACATTTTTTTTTTTTTTTTTCATTTTACATACTCCTAAATATATGAAGTTACGAAGCCCAGATATCCCAGGAGGAAGTGCGGCCGGCATCTAATATACGCAATAGGACTACAATTCAAATGCACAGGGTTCATACTATTGGGGTAGACAGTACGCAATTGGGAGGTAAGGGTCCTCCCGGAGATTCGCAGCGTTGAATGCAGCAGACACCAGGTGACGCTTGTGAATCAGCATGCTTCACCGCACTCCTAAACCCGCTCCCAGACTCCTGTGAAAGTAGCCAATGGGAGTCCAGGGGCGGGGCTTAGGAGCGCGTGAAGGATGCTGATCCGCAGGGGGAGCCATCCAGCACTTATATTACATACATGATCACATATATGTTTATATATACCAAGCAGCTAAGCGCCCCCACCTTGCGCTACAGTGGCGGCGGTGGCGCTGATTCTAAACAATTTTGGAATAGTTGGAACTCTCTGGAGTATGACAAGTGAGGCTCTGCCTCTGCCGGATATCCTGACTGCACATCCCTGCTACAGACATTTCCCAGATACAATGAGAATACTCTATGTCAGGGGTGGCCAAACCAGTCCTCGAGATCTACCAACGGTCCACGTTTTCCAAATCACCAAAAGCTGTTGTCATTACTAACTGTCACATTTACCAGACCACCTAGCTGGTGCACAGCTGTAGTCATTACTAACTGTCACATTTCCCAGACCACCTAGCTGGTGCACAGCTGTAGTCATTACTAACTGTCACATTCCCCAGATCACCTAGCTGGAGCATAGCTGTAGTCATTACTAACTGTCACATTCCCCAGACCACCTAGCTGGTGCACAGCTGTAGTCATTACTAACTGTCACATTCCCCAGATCACCTAGCTGGAGCATAGCTGTAGTCATTACTAACTGTCACATTCCCCAGATCATCTAGCTGGTGCACAGCTGTAGTCATTACTAACTGTCACATTCCCCAGATCACCTAGCTGGTGCACAGCTGTAGTCATTACTAACTGTCACATTTCCCAGATCACCTAGCTGGTGCACAGCTGTAGTCATTACTAACTGTCACATTCCTCAGATCACCTAGCTGGTGCCCAGCTGTAGTCATTACTAACTGTCACATCCCCCAGATCACCTAGCTGGTGCACAGCTGTAGTCATTACTAACTGTCACATTCCCCAGATCACCTAACTGGAGCACAGCTGTAGTCATTACTAACTGTCACATCCCCCAGATCACCTAGCTGGTGCACAGCTGTAGTCATTACTAACTGTCACATTCCTACTATAGATCCACAGGTTGCCTGGAAAACATGAACTGTTGGTAGATCTTGAGGACAGGTTTGGCCCCTCCTGCTCTATGTCATTAGTAGCTGTTAATTGCTGTGTGGCCACCATTCACATGCCTCGTTTTCTGGGGGTTAACCCCACCCTTGGTATGGGGTCGCCTCCAGGATTGATAGCACTTTGCTTTTGAGGTGCATCACCCAAACTTCATATATGGGGAGAACTTGCCTATTTGGGATTCACTGCGAATGTATTGGTTCTGTATATGTTCCGAGCGGCTCTGGCCTTAGAGCGGCAAAAAAAACCTCGCCACTGATTGGCTGTTGGCATTAAGGGGGTAAGTAAATCTTTACAAGATGCCAACTGGAAGGTTGTCATCAAATTGTTCCGACGTGCCCCCGATGTTACTGGAATGTAACCATCATGTCGGAAGCATTTGATGGTCTGGGCCAACATCATTGGATCGACCACATAAAGGTTGACATCCAATGAGTCGACCACTGAAGGTCAACACCAAAAATAGGTCGACATGGGTAAGGTCGACAGGGTCGGAAAGTTGACACAAGCATTAGGGCGACAATGGGAAGGTCAGCGGTCAAAAGGTTGACATGAGTTTTTCACTGCTTTTTGACACGAATGTCGACACAGTCGACATGGATGATGCGTACCCTTGCATGGCTTGCTGCGCTCAGCACACTATTATATTCTCCCACCACTCCGTAATGGATGGCAGGGTATGAAGTACTGCCTGTTGGCACATATTGGCTTTAAAAATAACATGAAAAACTCATGTCAATCCTTTTGACTGTCGACCTTTCCATTGACCATCTCTAGTCCAGCACACTGGAAGTTAACTCCTCCCCTCCAAACCAGGACTGGAAGAGGGCTCTATGCCACCAATGATGCCATGATGTGACACTTTGGGGGCGGGGCTGTAACAGTGCTACTGGCTGCAGGGTGCCCCAGGGCCTGTACCCTATGCACACCCCTAGTTATGGCCCTGCGTACACATCTAGTCATTAATTACCGTATGTACCAGTGGCAATAAACAGGTCATGCATTACAACATCTACCAAAGCTCGGGGGAAAAGAGGCCTTCACATCTGAGACATGGGGTTTTCCAACATGTCTGGTTGACTATGAGCATCCCTCCTCTTGCCTCCTCAAAGTTGGAAGATATGCATGGTACATAAGCAAAATGAACTGAAACTAATACCCATTTTACACCACCGCAAAAACCAGGGTTTTTCCCTCATGGACCCGGGTCAGCAGCGGTGTAAAAGAGATCAACCCGTGTCCATTTACACAGGACTTCTACCCAGGTCCTAAACAGGTTGGAACAGACAGGACCTGGGTAGTTGGCAGTGTAAACGGGTATGCCAGGTCGTCCGACACGGCTCCCATTTGCAGCACTGGGGATGCCCATCCTCCGGACCGCATGGGGAAGGATATCTGATCCTGATCACCCTCATCGGACGAAACGCGTAGAGAATTTCTGCTGATTTAAGTCAGGTGTTGGATCGAAATCTTATGAGAATCATAAGAAAGAATAATTTTTTTTTACTGATGTTCAGAATAAACACATTTGATTTTACTATTGTGTACTTTTTCTGGTGAAAGTTTAAGAGCGCACTTCTATAACTCTCCTTTTTACATTTCTATCCCCTGCGCCTCTATTGACAGCAAGGTTCTATAAAAGTGCTATAAAAGGCCACAAACACCCCCCCCCCCCCCCCTTTTTTTTAAATATATATATATAAGCATTTGCTATTAAGAATACTCAGGCATCATAAAATACAAGTTGAGACAGACAGATCCAATTTTTGTTTTGTCTGGGCTGTGAATGTAATTTGAGAACAGATATTTAAAATTCAAGAATTATTTCATTTGATAAAGCGATATAAGAATGTCATTACTATTGCACATTCAGATGCATTATTCCAGGGGGATATATGTACTAAATCTGGCCAAGGCAATAAATAGGAGAATTATTACCATTCTACAACAATGCACGCCTGCAGGACTCTATTTTGTTGTGTGCAGGAAGAATAGGGTCTTTAAATGGCCTGGACAAGGTCAGTTGGAGGTGACTTTGATAGTTTTAATAACTAGACATGTTCAAGAAGAACCAGAATAAACTCGGATTCTCCCACCCTGTTTCCAACATGACACACGCACCTCCATGATGCAGTACATTAGGATGTATGGGAAACTGCGGTTGGAATTAGGCCGATCTATGGGGGATGGTAGATATAAAAATGACAAATTATTAGTGGGTAGTTTAAAGAGAACATCGCACAGATCAATTAGGATGGGCATCTCGCGTCCAGGGATGACAAGTCAAGACCCTCTATGGTGCCCAAGAATCCCCCCCCCCCCCCCCCTCCAGACCAATCAATCGGATTCTGTCTATCATTTTCTAAGATGCAATAGAGAAATGATAACATCTGGTGGGTTGCTATTGACAACCTCACCTCTTTTTATTTTTAGAAGCTTTAGTGAATTGACTCCTTAGTGCCTAATTCCTCCTAGTATTAACCATACGTCCCACCATGCAGATTGTGTCCGTGGTATGACTTTAGACACACATACAGTCTGTATAGCACCTTTTGTATAAAGCGGCAGACAGGAGGCCTCCAATAGATGCAGCCACTGTGGCTTGTGAATCTGCCCTTTAAGGGATTTATTTACTACAGGTGACCACATACGGTGCGATATGTGCGTTTTGTACTAGATCCCATCACATCTACTTCAAAGCACATGCGATACCGTGAAACGGCATGCGATTTGAACTAAGGCCCTTATTCTGGTTCACTCGCAAAGGCAAATTCCTTCTCAAATGGACAAAACCATGTGCACTGAAGGGGGGCAGATGTAACTTGTGCAAAGAGAGTTAGATTTGGGTGGGTTATTTTGTTTCTGTGCAGGGAAAATACTGACGGCTTTATTTTTACACTGCAATATAGATCTCACTTTGAAGTAAAACCCCACCCAAATCCAGAGCCGAATTTCCCATTAGGCACGTGAGGCACGTGCCTAGGGGCGGCACAAGTTTGGGGGCGGCACTTGGATGCCTGTGATGGTACTGTCAGCCCAAAATGTACCAATAACTGCAAAATATCCACTGTACTGTACTATATTCCATCTTAAATAGAGTTTAAATGGATAGGACATGCAGATACTGCCCCTGTAAACTGTCCTACTTAGTAAATATATATTCATAATAAAAGAACATGTCACAGTTATTGGCTTTTTTTTTATAAATCCGTTATATTGGCTATTATCAAATGAGGGCTTATAAGTAATCAATAAAAATAATATACTTAGACAGGGGGTGGGGGGCGGCATTATTGTTGTGCCTAGGGGCGCCGTCATCCCTAAATCCGCCCCTGCCCAAATCGAATTCTCTCTGCACGAGTTACATCTGCCCCACCTGCAGTGCACTAGGGGTGACATTTAATAGGATGAGAGATTCAGAAAGTGAGAGATTTGGTAAGAAATCTCCAGGTTTTTTTTTAAAGCGGCAATCATTTACACTGCAAAACTGGTTTTGCAGTGTAATGATTGCCGCTTTAAAAAAAGCTGGAGATTTCTTACCCAATCTCTTACTTTCTGAATCTCTCATCCTATTACTTTTCATCCATGGTTTCGTCCATTTCAGAAGGAATTTGCCTTTGCGAGTGAACCAGAATAACCCCCTAAATGCAATGCGATCTAGTACAAAAAAAGAACTGCATGCATACAGTACTTCTTGTACTTTGTTATATGCAGGAAAGCCGTATAGAAACGGTGCGATCTGAACTAAAAAGTTCAAAAGGCGAGCGACCATTGCACCGTGTATGGGCACCATTAGATGGGATTTCTATTGTAGATGGGATGTTGCTATGGGCAACCAATATGATTCTATCTATTATCTTCTAGAAGGTGCTAAATAAATAAAAGTAGATTTTTATTGGTTGCTATGGGCAAAACCCATCTTCAGTAGAACTCCCATCTTAATAATAAACCCCTTAATGTCTATAGGTCCGGGCCCTATGTAAAAAAAATGCCCTGTTCAGACCATAGTTAAAATATTTGTAATATGTGAACAATAGACCATAAATGTACAAAGGGCCTGATTCAGAGGCAACCGCCCACCCCGAGGGTGCATTGTCAGACCTGCATTCGCAGGGGTACACCCAGCGGGCTGCACTTACTATCCAAGGACCAGGCCAGGGCTACTGAGCAGAACTAGAATGTATAGATCTCCAGCAGAACGCTGAGGAAAAGCTTCCATGCAACATGCATAGATGTACAGTATTCCCCCAGCGCATGTACTGCGCCCGCTGGCTGCTCAGTTCAGGGAAGATCGCCTGCTGTGGTGGAGGGGGTATGTTTCAGACAGCAGGTTCATGCAATACTGGACAGAGGGGGGTGTACTTCAAGTCTTGGAGAGAGAGAGAGAGATAAAGTGGAGAGAGATAAAAAAAATAGCTTATGTTACACTTTAATACTGTACTGGGTCCATTTATCAATAAACACATTTGCAATGAGATCTGGGGGGGATACGGGGAACAAGGGGAAAGTCAGGAAAAATCGACATGCATTTGGTCAACCACTGACGGTCGACATGCATGAAGGTCGACATGGCTGTGCGTCAACATGGGGTTAGGTTGAAAGGGACATTGGGTTGACGTGTGCTTTAGGTCGACACGGTCACTATGGGGTTTTATCTTTCTTTTGAGCCGACATGTGCCGACAGGCGGTATTTCATGCCCTATCATCCACAGTGACTAGGGTATGGAGGGAGAACAAAACAGTATGCCGAGTGCAGCGATGCACCATGCCCAAAGCATGGAGAGTGCAGCAAGCCATGCAAGGGGATGCGGTGCTATGTTATGGTGTCCATGTCTACTGCGTTGACATTTGGAAAAACCCATGTCGACCTTTTTTTTACTGTCGACCTTCCCAATGTTGACCTAATGCTTGTGTTGACATAATGACCCTGTCGACCTAACTCCATGTTGACCTTCAATCATGTCGACCTCGATGCATTGTCGACCCTATGACCCATATCCAATCCCGCCACAATATTAGCCCCAAAAGCACATTGTAGTTTGCGATTATACCACCAGCATATATCAGTATTCTCCGAAAAGAGCCCGTCCCTGCGATGTGTTCTGATTGGCAGCAAGACTCTTGCACATGTGTCCCCTGCTGGCCACACATGTCATTGCAAGATTGTAAGCTTGCGAGCAGGGCCCTCCTACCTCCATGTTGGTTTGTATCTACCCAGTTTGTTTAATCACTGTTGTTTCCAATTGTAAAGCGCAACGGAATCTGCTGCGCTATATAAGACACTGTAAATAAATAAACAAAATAATAAGGTAGTGTTCTGCATCTGTTTCTCATGTTCTACAATGGGCTAACACCATCTTCAGATGGCCTTAGCTGCAGGAGCCCAACTCTTACCAAATCTGATAACATTACATCTCCCACAGAAAGCTATGGGGGTACTTGAGTCCCGGGCCCCGCCGCTCTGACATAGGGTAGGGCCCGGACAGCTCTATCCCCAGCACCCCCATCCCTTCACTTCTACACAGCCGCACCGCTGCCTGAGCCAGGGCCGGACGCACCCAAGCCACCTCATTCATCCGCCGTTCAGCAGTTATTATTTATGCAGCCTGAGCGTGCAGTGAGGCTGCGAGTTCATTGCGGGACGGCACCGGCAACCCTGTTATATATCCTGCCGCTGCTCTCCTGAACGGGCAACGCGGGGACTGTATTTCCGGGACAGTGCAGAAGCACAGATGAATGAAGCTGCTGCCGGACGAAGCTGTTGTCATGTACCGTAAGCACAATGTTTTTCTGTGTAGGGGGTACTGTGTGTGTGGGACAGGACAGGAGCAGAGAATGGGAGGCAGCCCCAGTGAGGACTGGGAGCTGCACTGGTGTTATAAAAGTAATTATTTCAGTACAGTGCAGTGCAGACTTCATGGACTGTTATTCCCCAAGTCCAGCCAGTGCATCCCAATTAAAGACCTGTCCAGCCCTCCCCGCCCTGCACCCCCTTTTTTTTTTTAAGAAATTGGATCTTAATGCCTCACCTATCCCCCCCCACCTCAGCTGTGCCTCCACCCAGAGTATTTACAACTCCACCCACCTTTTTATTTTAGGGGGGTCCTGCCTGCTTTGTCAGTCCCGGGCTCCACAAATTCTGGTGCAAATATTTAATAGTAAATAGGCCCAGTAGACACATTTTGGAAAAAAACCTGGAGGCGGCTTGTGTAAATGGGTCAAGCCACGTCCCTTTACATGGGACTTCTACCCAGGTCCTGACCTGGGTAGAACACGGCTAGGACCTGGGTAGAGGGCAGTGTAAACGGGTATGCAGGCTCATCCGACCCAGCTCCCGTTTACATCAATGGGGGAATCCCAACCTGCGAACCGCAGCGGCCGCAGGTTTGACGGGGGCAGACAGCAGCGGAGGAGGTGAATGGATGCCTATGTGCGACTTCCATTCACCTCCCGGATGAGGGCTGGGGGTGCATAGGGGCAGCCCAGCAGCTAACCTTCGTGCTTGGCTTGCCCCCAGTGCGTCGATCCCAGTGTGGGTGATCGCGATCCGGTCTACAGTGCACCGCAGTGTAAACGGTGAAAATCCCGGATCCGACCTGGCTTGGATCCAGGTTCCAAATGCTGGTTCAGATCTGGGTTTTGGTGTAAAAGGGGTATAAGTGATATGGGGGGAGATTTATCAAATCTTGGAGAGGAATAGGGGTACATTTACCAAGGCTTCAAAAAATGAAGAGATGATGTTTCTTATAGCAACCAATCAGATTCTGTCTATGGTTTTCTAGGATGGCCTATCTCCAAGACTTGGTACACCGCCCCAATAATCACTGCCTACCTTGCATCTGCCAGATAGAACAGGCCAGATGGAGATTTTCGAAAATATGGGTCACACGGGAACCATATTTTAAACATAATTGCTATTCTCCGTGATGCACGCTGGTATATGTGTGCACGCAAGAGATGTCTTTGTGCTTCAAGTATAGCGTGAAAATTTCTGATGCATCATAATAGATGCGAACCCAACTATTCCCCAGTGATGTTATCACTCCCACGCTTGCCCTTGGATGCTTATCGCTTAATACACTCCAGGCCCGGAGCCACATCCCTGTTCTTTAATATCCCCTTAGCACGAACCCATATCGCTGAATAGCAATGTAAAGGATGTGTGTGGGGGGAGAAGGTGGGGGGGGGGGGTGTTTAGGTGGGATTGGCTGAGGCAGGTTCCAAAAAGTGATACACAATAGCTGCCACGGGTAGCCAGCTGTCTCTGATTGATTTGCTTTTTCACAAAACGCTACATAATGTATTCAGCCCCTTCTCAGCCTATTTAAGTGCTGCCAAAATGGAATGGCTGCACATATGTGGGTTTAGCGAAGGGGTTAAAAGACAGACAAAGCCCTTTAAAACAGAGCCGGTTTACGATTCAGTTTGAAGGCCTCAGCTGCTGCAAATGTTTACAAACAATGGTGCTGTATCAGGCGTGCTGATAAGCCTGTATTCAAGGCAGAGGGTATATATATATATATATATATATATATATATATATATATACACATACACACACGCACACACATATACTCTAACAAACCCCAATAATAATAATCACAACCCTGCTGGAACTAGAAGACTCCATTTGGTGGAAAAGCATTTTAGTTTGAACATTCAAGACTTTGGGATTTATTAAGCTAACTGCTGTTTTGTTGCAATTTATGGTGGAGTTTTATATTACATTAATATATTGGCTTATGTTGCCTTTTAAAAACTCTCAGCTTTAAATCCAGAGGAAACAAACACAATATGCTGTTTGGCACATAAACCTCTTTGTCTTACTGTTATATAACCCAGAGATTCCAAAACTGTGTGCTGTGGCACCCTTCAGTGTCTCGATACACTTGCAGGGTGCCTTAAGTCGCCCATACATTGTACAATATCCCTGTGCGTTTTGAACTAGACCGCATCGCATGCAATTTGCGTGAAAGATCAGCAGCACCTAGTTCAAAAAGCACGGGCTACAGAGACTTTGTGTGCTGTGCGATGGGATGTCCACGGTAGAGCGCATCGCACAGCACCGTGTACCTTTAGATTGGTGGTCCAGGATTAATTCAAATTATTTATGGCCAATTTAATAGGCAAATTCATAAAGGGTGGGCTGACAATCTTAGCCCTCACCACATAACTGAATGTAAGGTTGACATATAAACACAACAATTTTTATTTAATATTTCAATTATAAACTTGGTTTAGGGGTGTTGTGAAAAAAAATTCTAATACACTAGGGCGCCGTGATTCAAAAACATTTGGGGACCACTGTTATTGTCAATCGATGATGGAGTTCTACTCCAATCTGTGCTGTACACCTTCACATATTTACAGAACAGGTTCTGGTGATACAGTCTGTATACTGTATGTACCGAAAACTGGAAACCAAGATTGTTTAGTGGACAAAAGACACAAGAATCCTCTGCAACTGACAATGCTGTAGGTTTATATTTGCTGGTAGGAGACCGTTCAGAGTCCCTAAGCCCCATACACACTAGGCAATATATCGTTAATGAGATGAACGATACTTTTATTAATCACTAGTATGATTGAAATATGTTCCCTTATTCCTGGTAGTGAGCAATGTTTTAAACTTGATTACGTTTTTCTTAAAACGGAAGTTTAAATACAGCGAACTGAACCCTCAGGGGTATAATGACTAAAGTGTTGGTTTCTAGAAGTGAAAGTGTAACCAACAGCAACCAGATGATACTTATCTTTTAGAAGATAGTAGAAAAAGATAGAGTAGATCTTATTGGTTGATAGGGGGAACATCTTCACTTACATAAGCCAACACTTTAATGATGATACCCTCACCAACCTTCTCTCCCTTGCACTAGGTGTGACAGTGTCCGCCAAGTATAATATTGTCATGTTTAATCTCGATATCACCCCAAGGCTGAAGAATAATTACCGAAACAACAGATGTAGGTATAAAAGTCATATTTTACTTTCTTTTGCTGATATAGCAATATTCTGTACATTATTTTGCAAAAAAAAACACATTTCAAATAAAACATAGAAAAAAACTGTACATGCATAGTTAGACATACTTTTATCTCTCCAAACGGAGACATACGTATAACCTTTAGAAACCGTTTTGTAGCCAGTATTATGGCTTAACATTGGAGTACTTCCAACATGTTATATAAATATATAACTTATTTTTATGCTTTCATATGTTACATAGTTGCTGTACATAATGGTGGTTATATATATATATCAAAATATATATAAAACAGTGCAAAGAAAAAAACAAAAACAAAAAAACCTTGATTATACAAACAAATGCTACATATAACGTTGTACAATTGGGTTTTGCATAAGCTAGACCAGGTGCTGCGACCTCTTAGCAGGCCCTGCAATGCGGAACTACATCTCCCATCATCCCTGATTAGGTTTCGGGGAGTTGTAGTTTGGCAGAACCTGGGACACTGTTGACTGCATCCTCCCCAGCTACAGTTTCAGATAGTTGGTAGATACATTCACAGCACGTAACGTGGACAGGTGAGGAACACCCCACCGGTTCCGCTTTCTCCCACAGCAACAATAAACTGGTCTTTAAAAATAAAAAAAGAACAATTGTAACAAAATAGCCACAACAAACATGGACATCCAAGTGTGCAGGTAAGATCAGAGTGCATGCAGTGCGAGGAGGTCTTGGCTGAGCCCCTGCAGAATCGGACAAGTCCACATCACCCGGTTACTCCACCTTCTCCATTACAGAGCGAGACGCTGTGGAATCTCAGTATAGGTTTCTATTTATTTTTTTGCTAGAAAATAACTGCAGCCCAGGAAATGTATCTCTCGGTGTCTCTCTCTCTTCGCTCCTTGATTTGGTACAGGATTTGCAGAGGGATGTTTGCGATCGGTCTCTGGTCTTTTATTGAGCAGACCTAAAAGGAAAATAAAGAGGTTATTTATTATATGTCTATAATTATAAAGCAGTCAGACAGCGGCAGGGTTACAGGGACTGCAGTACAGCTGAGCTAGGACTCTTCCTCCCCCATTCCCTCCTCCTCCTCCTCTGTTCCATAACTCTCACCCATTACAAGACCCTGCCCATGTTTATCTTCCAGCCCAGAATCTACCTCCCCTCCCCCACCTTCTTCCCTTCTTGTAACCCCCTTTCCCGCCAGTACAGCCTGTTTTGCAACTTTTTATTTTTTTTTATTTTAAAAAGAACTTTCCAAGGAGGAGCCAAGAACATTGAGTAACACTGCTGCGTGGAAAAACCCTATCATGTGTAAAGTCACCCACTCCCACTTTCTACAACCAAAACAAGCTCCCTCTGCAAGACAACTGTGCTGATTTGACATTAACCCTTTCTCCCCTCTCCCAGACCCCTTCTCCTCTCTCCCCCAGACCCTTTCTCCCCTCTCCTCTCTCCCCCAGACCCCTTCTCCTCTCTCCCCCAAACCCCTTCTTCTCTCTCTCCCCCAGACCCCTTCTCCTCTCTCCCCCAGACCCCTTCTCCTCTCTCCCCCAAACCCCTTCTCCTCTCTCCCCCAAACCCCTTATTCTCTCTCCCCCAAACCCCTTCTCCACTCTCACCCAGACCCCTTCTTCTCTCTCTCTCCCCCAGACCCCTTCTCCTCTCTTCCCCAAACCCCTTCTTCTCTCTTTCCCCCAGACCCCTTCCCCTCTCTCCCCCAGATTTGATAAAAACATGTTGATTGTTATTTCCCCCCCCCCCCCCCCCCCCCCCCAAAAAAAAAAGTCTGCATGGGGTACTCACCAATATTTCATCGGATTTTCTTCCTTGGGGTCTGCTCCAAAGTGCAAAAAGGGTGGGACACTTTCAGGGGGTCGATTTTGGCAACCTGTATCCTTTTTCTTTTGGGGAAGTAATCTAGAGAAATAAGTAAACAAGGACAGGTTAGAGGAGGGCGTTAGGGGGCACAGATGGTGTTAACCTGCCCTGAACTCCAGGCACAACCCAGCTATTTACGATAGAGCGATCATTCTTACCTGTGATGGCAGTGCTGATCTCTCGCTTCCTCAGCAGTAGAGACGGGTGGGAGGATGAGGATGGAGACTTCGTTACTGGACCTTTAACTCCCTGGCACCGCTTTACAGCCTTCTCTGCGTTCTCCTTTGCGCACTCCGGGCTTTTACGCACAGCCTCTGCCGGTGCCTCCAGCCTGCTGTCTGTTAGCACCGGGGGCACTGTGCCCCCTGGGCTCTGCTGCTGCTGCAGCCTGGGCACCGGGCTGACAGCACCAGGGCACAGCCTGCTCTCCCTGTAGAAGTTTGGCGTCTCCTTACTCTCCAGGGGCTCCCAGCAGAAGGTGCCCCTCAAAGGTGTGCCTGCCTCAAAATCAAAGTTCCAACGCTGGCAGTCCGAGGCTTGGATCTCTTTGAGCTGCCTCTTGAGCTCCGATCTCAGCTCGTCATGGTCGATGGGGCCGAATAAGCTCCGGCAGACCCCCCTGGCACTCATGCTCCCCCTGGGCAGCGCTGGCATGCTATCCTCTGGCATTGCACTGTTGGAAGTATCCATTTGGCTGTGGTTGCTGCTGTTTACCAGGCAGTGGGCACACCAAGCTGGAAGGAGGGCTGGTTCCTCTCTCTGGATATGTCTGGGCAGGATTTGGGAAGCTTATATAGAAATAGGAGCAGGAGTGGAGGAGATACAGGAGGAAAAAAAAAACCAACAATAAGGAGGAGACTTAAAAATAAAGGAGGAGGGGACCCAGTTAAGTAGAGAAAAACAGCCTGACGTGCAGCAGTGCAGGGTGGGGAGGGGGCTGGGGAGGGAGGGGAGGGGGCTGGCTGGCTGCACTTTCTGTACCTTGGGGTTTTAAATAAGAAAAAAAAAAAATACATAAGAGGGGGCGGGGCTTGAGATCAGGTTAGACGGAGAGGCCCCGCCCCCTGTACTAACTCTACTACTCCCATTCAGCACACACACATAGGGGAGGGAGGACTGCCTACTCCAAGCCCAGGGTTGTAACGTTGTGTTTTGGGCTTGTGTGCAAGGAGAGAGGAGGGGAAGGGAGGAAGGGGAGAGAAGCTGCAGTAACATTGACTTATACACTGTAACTGATATTTTCTCTCTTTTCACCACTGTTTCTTCCCTTTCTTCCTCTGGGCTCCTTTTTGCCCTGCACATTATTGCACTCCATGCCTGTGTCCCAGAGGATATCGTATTCTATATCCCCAAAGGACTGCCTTCTATTTAACCCATTCAGCTGCAGTGCTCAATAAAGCAGTTTATTATCCCTGCAAGTAATAGGGGCAAAGCCAATTATATAAAACAGATGGTGATTAACCCCCACCAAAAACCTTATTGTACCCACAATCAGGTAAGTGGTGCCCCAGAGCTGGCTCACCTGCAGCAGGGGTCGCTTGCCGTATCGGTACCTATAATGCTTTGGTTTCCAATTACAGTGCATTAAAGGGATTGATGACATAGGGCAGACAATGCATGTACTCTGCTTTATGTTCCCTTGCCATCGATGGTTACTGCCTGCCAGCTGCTGGGGTTGAGGACCAGTGAGTTGAGGATCGATTAATAATGAACACACACACAATTACTGCAGTAATTATGCATGGGGGTGGCTGGTTTCCCCTAATCCCTCAGTGTTAAGATCGATATTGATAATTGGAGATAGGTCAGTCCCTGTGTTTGGTTGTTAATGATCCATTACTCACGCCTCATTGGTAGTTGGTGGCAGTGATGCCTGGGCCAGTGAAAAGTAGCACCACACACACTCACACACACACTCACTCACTCACACTCACACAGTAAAATAACAAAACCCTTATAACATTTTGTAAAAATACGAAAACGTAAAATAAAGAGGTTCTGCAGCAGCCCTGCCGGAGTGTTTGCACTTGTACAGTCTTCAGTCATTCACATGTTTTCTTTACTGTGCACATTAGTGTAATAATCCCACGTCACTGTATTGTAATTCACCTGGCATTGTTCCAGCAACTAATAACCCACTGCCTGGGCTTGTCATTAGCTTAATAGGTGCGCAGCAATAAAGGACCCCAAGTGTCACTATATAGGTCCTTAATAGTAATTCAGTGCACCAATAATATGATTTATGAGCACAGTAAACTCAGTTCCGCTGTTCAGTGGACCTTCTTCAGGTCTGTTTGCTCATACCACTTAGTTCGCAAGGGGTCCGATGTTCGGCGCATGCGCAGCCGCATTACTGCACATGTGCATACGCCGGGTACGTGCAGCCACGGTGAACAGACTGTTTGCCATCTGTACGCACCCAAGATAGCGGGCAGGGGTTGGAGAGGGGCGTGGGGTGGCAGGCAGGCCCATTAGCAACCGGGAACACCCAGCGTTTCATGGCCATTCCCCTGAAAACGCTGGGTGTTCTCATGATGACATGGGTGTGGGCAGCTGACATCCAGCGATGTCAGCTGCCCACACCCATGTCATCATGAGAACACCCACTTCCCCCCGAGCGTCCACACGTATATAAGTGACCTCAGAGTCACTTATATATGCGTGCGCCTTCGCCATCATTCATTGGTCGCCGAACATCGAATGATGTGGGCGAATCTCACAAGGCTGCGAAGGGATCTTACTGTGTAAGATCCCTTCGCAGGCCCAATGAGCGAATCGCCCTTGCGAATGGTGGGCCGGCGTACAACCATTCGCAAGGCCAGATCGGTTTGACTAGCAAGGATGCGAATTCACATCCAAGCGAATAACCCACAATGTGTGTGTGCATCTATCTCTCTATCTATCAAACATTGGCCCCCAGAAGGGTAGGTTAGTCACCCAAAGCTAACCGCAGACTGCCCCCCCCCCCCCCCAACTGCATTTTCACATGTGGAGAACCAATGATTCTGATGAATGAGATCCTCCACAGCCAAAATCGTGCAAGACATTGCTCTCCGTACACCGCCGTCATCCTGCGACAAATGCTCATCTTCTACATGAAGAAACTGGATAACAGCTCTTTGCGCTGACCTGGAGGAATCCATCAGGCATCCGACCGCGCAAAACAACTTTCCAGGAATGAAGAGACTGAAGCAAAGCCGTTCACTACACATGCGCAACGGGGACAATCGCCACGCCAAACACATATATCGGATACAATGCCGCTACAGCAAATATAGATACACTTATACAGGCTTCCATGTTGGGGTTGAGGCTGGCGTAACTGGAGTCTTATACCCCTTTTAGACCAAAACGCCGGGTCGCACCCGGCTTTTTGGACCCTGGTTGAAGCCGGGTGCGACCCGGCGTTTAGGGGCATTTACACCGGACGGGCTTAAACACCCGCACCCCCCTCCCGCCCCTTCCCGGCGCTTGAAGATGACAGCGCGATGTCATCTTCAAGCACCGATCGACGCCGCCGTACCCGGAACGCTGCTGGGGGCAGCCCAGCACTAAGGTAAGCTGCTAGGCTGCCCCCAGTCCCCGCGTGCACCCCCCCGCCATTGGACAGGAGGTGAATGGATGCCGTACACAGGCATCCGTTCACCTCCCTCCCCCGCCGCCGCTGCTGTCTGCAGAGTATAGCAGACAGCAGCGCCGGCTGTCAGTGTCAGACTGACAATCCGTCCAACCTGTGGACGCTGCGGTCCGCAGGTTGGACGTTCCCCATTCATGTAAATGGGAGCCGGGTCATCCGACCCGGTGTTCCCATTTACACCGCCCTCTACCCAGGTCCTAGCCGTGTTCTACCCAGGTCAGGACCTGGGTAGAAGTCCCGTGTAAAGGGACACGGCGTTAGGGATTTACACCGCCGAAGATCCGGGTCTGACCCGCCGCTGACCCGGATTTTTCGGCGGTGTAAAAGGGGTTTTACAGAGGACAGCACGTTCCTTACAGGCCAGAGCATGTGGATAAGGAGAGAGCAGGAATAAAGCAGGCTTAATGAGCTGGAAAGAGGATATCTGGCTAAGCACTGGAATATAAAGGACTGACCAGGCATTTGTCAATGTTTACCATAGCGCTTTCTCTCTCTCTCATACAGTAGTAAAGGAACACAACAGAAGCAGGAAAGGTGCCATCGCTGATACCCTGCTCCTCTATATACTGTGGCTCCAGATTTCCTATCCCCTGAAATGTTGCTCTACGTCCATAAGCCTTACAGATCTCCAAGCCCCAGCCGCACTGATTTTTGTTTTTCACCCTTTCACCTCTGACAAAGACTTTTGATCCGGGGACAGGGTGCACATGACACGCTATGGACCGTAAGCCTTGGGGTTTGATTGCTTTTTTTGGGTTGCCACATGGCAGATGGGAAGGGGACAATGCAGGGTTTGGGTGACCCTTTGACACCCGCGAACCTACAGAATACCACAGGGATTGTCCATGGTGGAGATGACCCGGCGGTCATCTCTTGTGTGACAGGTTCCATACAACTTACTTCTAGTTTATGTTTGTTCAATTACTGCGATCTACACTATGAAAACCTGAGACTGCCGGGGTGATGAACTGTGCAAGTTCTGCCCCAGCTTTGTGGCTCAATGGTCCTTCTGCGACCAACTGGGAGATAGATGAAGGTAGAAGACTTGGATGTTTAAAATTACATTCTTCTCCTACACTGATTGGATGTAGAAGTGACCTTGGGTTCCCCGAACTGGGGTACAACCTTATCGGATGATCCCCTTCATCTGACACTAAATTGAAACATATGTAGAACCCTTATGTGGTGCTATGGGATACATAGAGATGACTGGCGGTCAGGAGGCCAGTGGTCAGAATACAGATGCTGACATCCTAAAGGGGGAATCCCAACAGGGGACAGGTAAGTATACTTATTCTTAGCCCTGCCCCCCCCCTCCAACTCTCCCTTCTAGAAGTCTAACCTTAACCCTCGCCACCCCGCAGCCTGACCCTAACCCTCCCCCCGCTAGTGCCTAACCACCCACTCTGCAGCCTAAGCCTAAATACCTAAACCCCTCCCCCAGCAGCTTAACCGAAGGGGCCTTTTTACAATAGGATCGCATTTGTAATGGGATCTGGGTGGGTTCTTCTGCCAAGGATAAGGGATGGACATCGACCATTGATGATTTGAAATAATTTTGCCATCGATGTGGGAGACCAGATGGTTTCCCTACATGGATGGCAAAGGAGAACCGATGTTTCCTTTTTTTTTTTAAAGGTGCCGGGACAGGGAGCATAGCCGGGCCACTGAGTCAAAGATAATGCATGACCATCGATAGCTAAAACTATCAATGGTTATCCATCAGATCGTTTATGACTATCGATGGCTGGTTGCATAATCGCCATCGATGGCGACTGCACCGATGGCCATCGATGGTTGCCGCGTGCAATCCTATCGGCGTGATGTATGTCTCCGAAAAGAGCCCGTCCTTGCAAACTGCTCAGTCGGGTACCGGGGGTCTGCACATGTGCAGTTAGCGCTGACCCCGGCTGACTGCACTGTATAGGCTACGATGCGCTACCCCATCTCAGAATGGCAGAATGTGGGTAGGAGCGTGGCAGGAGGGATTGCAGTAGGGATCGGAGATTTCTGCTGTGGTCCCTCCTAGATACAGTCTTGGAATGCTGAATATTTGTAGCTAATGAACCACAAATATGCAATAGAAAATGGGCCCCAAATTCCCCCCACTAGAGCCTAAACCGTTTCTTCCCCGCCCTGACCCGAGTGTACCCCGGTGTAATGATGTTCGGCATCCTAACCGATGTTGGACAGCCTGTTCCCATTGACACTGCACATATAGCCATATAGCCTGCAGATCAGAGATAGGAGCTTCTCAGCATTAAAGATACAAGGGTACAGATGGGAGTTCTATTGAAGATGGAATGTTTCCCAAAATCCCATCTTCAATAGAACTCCCATCTTAGTAAATTTACCACAAGGTTCCCCTGCATTGTGCAGCCAACAGTTCTATCGGAATGGGATCATTCGTCAGACTGCATTTAGGTCTACAAGCATTAGGTCGACTTGCATTTAGGTCGACCTGACTGAAGGTCGACATGGGTTAGGTCGACAGGGTCATTAGGTTGATAGGGTCATTAGGTTGACAGGTATAAGGTCGACAGGGTCATTAGGTTGACAGTAAAACAGTCGTCATGTTTTTTTTTCAAGCGTCGACACAGTCAACATAGCACCGCGTCCCCTCGCATGGCTCGCTGCGCTTGCCATGCTTCGGGCACGGTGCCTCGCTACGCTCGGCACACTATTTTATTCTCCCACCACGCCCTAGTGGATGGTAGGGCATGAAATACCGCCTGTCGGCACATGTCAACTCATAAAACAGTCAAATGACCCCATGTCGACCTTTTGCCTGTCGACCTTCCCCATGTCGACCTAATGACCCTGTCGACCTTATAAAAGTCGACCTAATGACCCTGTTGACCTAAGTCATGTCGACTTTCAGTCATGTCGACCTAAATGCATGTCTACCTAAATGCAGGTCGACCTTAATGCAGGTCGACCTAGTGGTGTAGACAATATGACCGTATCCCGATCTATCACCCAGATAATTACTGCGCTGCTCCCCTGTGGCCAAGGTAGTCTCCAATATAGACAGAGGAGAGATTCACCTCCCCCAAATATAAAACCTGCTGATTAATTGGGACTGGGCCAAGGGATGGTTTGCTGTAATTGTGACTCTTTCCCCGAATCACAGTCAGCAGACTGATTGCATTCTGCAGTATTTCCACCCACACAATGCCCGTATAGGGATGAAGATAATATTAGAATGCCGGCGTTCAATATACCGACAGCGGTACCCCACCGGCCCTCACCACACAGGCACCAGAACTCTGAATAGATCAGGATACCGATGGCAGATTACCGATAGCTGGGATCACTAACAGAAAGTATGGTGTGCTAGCTAGCGGGCATCCGGGGAAGGCGTGTGTGTGTCTGTGGGGGGTTCATCAGGAGTGGGTGGGCCGTGGGGTGCGAATGGTTAGGGTTAGGCTCCAGGGAGGGAAGGTTAGGGTTAGGCTGCGGTAGGGGAAGGTTAGGGTTAGGCTGCGGGGAGGGGATGGATAGGGTTAGGCTGCGGGGAGGGGATGGTTAGGGTTAGGCTGTAGGAGGGGAGGTTAGGATTAGGCTGCAGGAGGGGAGGTTAGGGTTAGGCTGCGGGGAGAGGATGTATAGGGTTAGGCTGCGGGGAGGGGAAGGTTAGGGTTAGGCTGCAGGGAGGGAAAGGTTAGGGTTAGGCTGCGGGAGGGAGAGGTTAGGGTTAGGCTGTGGGGAGGGGATGGATAGGGTTAGGCTGCGGGGATGGGAAGGTTAGGGTTAGGCTGCGGGGAAGGGAAGGTTAGGGTTAGGCTGCAGGGAAGGAAAGGTTAGGGTTAGGCTGCGGTGAGGGAGAGGTTAGGGTGAGGCTGCGGGGAGGGGAAGGTTAGGGTGCGGAGAGGGAAAGGTTAGGGTTAGGCTGTGGGGAGGGGAAGGTTAGGGTGAGGCTGCAGGGAGGGGAAGGTTAGGGTCAGGCAACGGGGAGGGGAAGGTTAGGGATTGGCTGCAGGGAGGTGAAGGTAAGGGTTAGGTTGGGTGGTTAGGCTGCGGGGAGGGGAGGTTAGGGTGAGGATGCAGGGAGGGGAAGGTTAGGTTAGGCTGCAGGGAGGGTAAGGTTAGGGTTAGGCTGACGGGGGAAAGGTTAGGGTTAGGCTGCGGGGAGGGGAGGTTAGGGTTCGGCTGCAGGGAGGGGATGGTTAGGGTTCGGCTGCAGTTGGTAAGGTGAGAGTTAGGCTGCAGCAGGGAGGAGAAGGTTAGGGTTAGGGTGCAGAGAGGGAAAGGTTAGGGTTAGGCAGTGGGGAGGGGATGGTTAGGGTTAGGCTGCGGGGGGGGGTTAGGCTGCAGGGAGGGAAAGGTTAGGGTTAGGCTTTAGAGAGGGGAAGGTTAGGGTTTGGTTGCAGGGAGGGAAAGGTTAGGGTTAGGCCACAGGGAAGGTTAGGGTTAGGCTGCGGTTGGTAAGGTTAATGGTTAGGCTGTGGAGGGGGGGCAGGGGTGTCTTAAGAAAGGATGAGGCCCATGTGCAGCCTCCTCGGCTGAGCCCCCTCCTCTCTGCTGGGAGCAGTAGGGTCTGAGCGCTCTAGCACTCAGACCCTACTGCGCAAGGGGGAGGGGGAGGATTCTGACCTCACCCCTATCGGGATTCTCTTCATCGGGATGCCAGAGAGAGAGGGAAAGAGAGAGAGGGAGAGGGAAAGAGAGAGAGGGAAAGAGAGAGATGGATAGAGAGAGAGATCCATTCTTAAAACAGTTATCAGAAAATGAGTAACAAGGGGCCCAATGCAGGCCTGATCGCATGGCTGCGGACTTGCCCAGTGTCCGATTATCAGTGAACTGCGCATGCCTCTGGGCCACAATGCACGTGTGCGATGACTGCCAAGTCCTGCTACTTTGTCTATTGGCAAGCTGTTTGCAAGGTGACTGACAGGAAGCAGCCGCCTGGGGTGGTAACCGGCAGTTTTGTGGGAGTGTCCGGGAAAACGCAGGAGTGCCGCTCCTGTAAGGGGAGGGTGTGTGACGTCCATTTGCAGGGCGTGCACATAAATTCGCAAGGCGGCATTTCACTCTAGGGGACCGACCGATGTTTACTTAGTCGCTGCACATCCGCAGCCGTGTGATCACGTCTGAATGGGGCCCATTGTATAAGGCAGTTACTATGGCAGGACCAGGTGACACATGGAGGGTATACTGTACCATGCACCTGAGCTGGTCTAGTCCAATACACTTTGCACATGGAATAAAGATTTCTGTCGCCCACTTGTTATCGATAAATCCATATTGGCAGCAGGTATATGGTGAAATGAGAGGATCAAAAGAACAAATAAAACAGGGTTTTAATTGTTCCCATAAAATAATACGACTTTATATTATCTAAAGGGGGGAAAATGGATGTTATCTGTATAGCAGCGATTATAAAGGGCTGCAGCATAATCTGCAATGAGATCGATGTCACATCGGACCAGCAATAATAATCATATTTATTCTGATTGTGAGGACAGCACCTGGGTCTGGCTCTGAGCCACCAGTGGGTGCCTGCAGGGTGATTGCTATAGATTCCCCATGTGTGCAGTAGGGATGATCGGCTGCCCCGCCCCCTCCCCTGTGATCTCTTCCCTCCCTGGATGGGACCTTTCCCGCTGCACACAGTCAGCAGCAGCCTGCAGACAGTCTTCCCGGCACAATACACCTACACCCGCCGTGTGCTGCCGATCACATCGCCCGGCCGATCCTTATCTCCAAGCAGACGCAGGGGAGGAGTAACCCCTGCAGTGCCAGGCTGTGCTGTGGTGTCACTGTGCATGTACTGACAATCTATAAGGATGGGGTTTCCCACATACACATCCCACCCCTGGCTATAGGAAGTAAGCACACCCCGGGGGGGCTGGGCTGCACAAAGGGTACAGGAGTCACTGCTACCCCCACCCTATGGTCAACACATCTGCAGCGGGAGATTTAAAGCTGTTTTAAAAGGAATGGGATTTGTGTGACCACCTGCCACTGATTCTTATGCTAGATATCCACATTATACATTACAGGGGTGACATCACTGCTAGATACCCACATTATACATTACTGGGGTGACATCACTGCTAGATACCCACATTATACATTACAGGGGTGACATCACTGCTAGATACCCACATTATACATTACAGGGGTGACATTACTGCTAGATACCCACATTATACATTACTGCGCCACATTATACATTACTGGGGTGACATCACTGCTAGATACCCACATTATACATTACAGGGGTGACATCACTGCTAGAAACCCACATTATACATTACTGCGCCACATTATACATTACAGGGCTGACATCACTGCTAGATACCCACATTATACATTACTGGGCCACATTATACATTACTGGTGTGACATCACTGCTAGATACCCACATTATACATTACAGGGGTGACATCACAGCTAGATACCCACATTATACATTACAGGGCTGACATCACTGCTAGATACCCACATTATACATTACTGGAGTGACATCACTGCTAGATACCCACATTATACATTACTGGGCCACATTATACATTACAGGGCTGACATCACTGCTAGATACCCACATTATACATTACTGGGCCACATTATACATTACTGGTGTGACATCACTGCTAGATACCCACATTAAACATTACAGGGGTGACATCACAGCTAGATACCCACATTATACATTACAGGGCTGACATCACTGCTAGATACCCACATTATACATTACTGGGGTGACATCACTGCTAGATACCCACATTATACATTACTGGGCCACATTATACATTACAGGGCTGACATCACTGCTAGATATCCACATTTACACAATACAATGAATTATGGCATTGTACAGCAGTCGCTGCAGGGCTGTGATGACGCATTTTGGAGGTTATTGAGACCTGATACCGCAGCTTCCATTTTGCTGAGCCCTGCAATGAGGAACTTGCCACCCAGCCAGAGTGAAATCCCACCCTGCGCACGGGTGCGATTAGCTGCAAATCCATTCACCATCACTCACCAATGATTCCCCAGTGTGCGCAGTCTGTGCATAGCCCGGGACTTACTCGGCGGCTGCCATAGAAACAGGCTAATCGGGGCCGGAGCTGACGTCACATGACTTCCCTGAAAACGCCTGGGCACGCTACGTTTTCCCTGACACTGCCAGAAAACGTCCGGATGACACCCACAAACACCGGCTTCCTGTCAATCAACTTGCATACGGCCAGCGATAAGAAAGTAGCAGGATGGTCTCGTGCATGCCTACTGCAATCCATACAAAGGCGCAGTCTAATGATTATTGCCCGGCCTGCACATTTGCAGTCATTGCAACAAGTCTGAATAACCCCTAGTGCCTTCTTGGGATCTTCTGGAGGGAACACGATAAAAGTCAGCCAGTACGTGGTGAAACCGATGGTATACAGTCATCATAAGGTCAAACACACTAAAGCATGGGTCTTCAAACTGCGGCCCTCCAGATGTTGTGAAACTACAAATCCCAGCATGCATTGCCACAGTTTTAACACTCCCTTATAGCAAAACTGTGGCAAGGCATGCTGGGATTTGTAGTTTCACAACATCTGGAGGGCCGCAGTTTGAAGACCCATGCACTAAAGGTTGACATGGCTTGCGTCGACACATGAAATAGGTCGATATACCTAAAGTTGACAGGGTTGGAAAGTCAACACTAGCATTCAATTTACAATGGCAAGGTTGACAAGCAAAAGGATGACATGCGTTTTTCAAGTTTTTTTTGAGCCGACATGTGCCGACAGGCGGCAATTCATGCCTTACCATCCACTAGGGTGTGGAGGGAGAACAGAATAATGGGCCGAGCATATCGAGCACGAAGCATGGCGAGCGGACGCGGTGTCTGTGTTGACTATGTTGTCATTCGGGATTTAAAAAATTTAAATACTCGTGTCGACCAAATTTTTGGCTTTACAGTATAACTGGTAACAAATAATATTTAAGGTGCGAGAGTAACTATTATGATGTTGCAATAGTCCAGGCAGGTCGGGGAATAGGTTGTATGTTGGGGTGATAACAAGAACAGACTACATTTTGATATTTGTCTTCCATTGACCGGTGATCTTTAGATGGGCTTCAAGTGGCTCCATCGGACAGATGTATACCCCAGGCTAAAACAAAGGCATTGTACAATTGGTAAACAGCCAGAACGGCAGGAGGGAAAGTCATGAATGGACATCACAGGTACAAAGGAAATAAAAGGTTTATAGTTCTAACTGCCCAAAACAACTGCACTGAGCGAGGCGGGAGATTCAAATCTGATTCTCTGCTGCCTGAAAGGCGGAGGATTGCGGCCAACGCCACCGCAGCAGTCACACTGGTGATTTATAGGTAAAACATTTCTTCCGATGATTTATACATTATTTGTTACTACGGAAGTTACACGCAGCTTTCTGCAAATAAATCACAACTGGAAGTTTTACAGCTGTACTTAGTGATGATTGTAAAGGATAATTACTGTTAGGTGTAGTCAGTATTTGCCGGAGGCTCTGCAACTTATCAGTTATTATCCCGCTGTCTCATTATAATTGTACAATGCAGAAACGCTGACGTCTCGCACAAATCCTGCTTTATTGTAACAATACAACATAATACTTATAACACTGTAGGTACTCTTTACCTAGAACGGCGACCATTGCGACCATCGCATGCACTAAAAAACGGGTGCGATGCCCGCGATGGCCGCGATTTCCCATAGGGATCAATGTTAAAAGTGTGATTGGACGCGGTTTTAGTGTTCAATGGCTCAATGGCCGCGATTTTTCCATAGGAAACAATGTTAAATGGGCCACAGAGCCCAAATAGTCACCCTAAAGTCAGAAATGGCCCCCCCAATTGTTAACGCCACCCCACGATCAACGTCAACCCGAAGCGTGGCGAGCGCAGCGAGCCCGCGAGGGGCGGCGGTACGCGTCCTCCGACCTTTTCATACCCCCACTATCCACGTCGGCGTGGAGTTGAGAATAGAATAGTGTGGCGAGCGCAGCGAGCCACCGAGCCCGAAGCGTGGCGAGCGCAGCGCGCCCCGCGAGGGGACACGGATACCTTCACAGGTAAACGCGTCCCTTCGCGGGCTTCACAGGTATCCGCGTCCCCTCGCGGGGCACGCTGCGCACGCCACGCTTCGGGCTCGGTGGCTCGCTGCGCTCGCCACACTATTCTATTCTCAACTCCACGCCGACGTGGATAGTGGGGGTATGAAAAGGTCGGAGGACGCGTACCGCCGCCCCTCGCGGGCTCGCTGCGCTCGCCACGCTTCGGGTTCACGTTGATCGTGGGGTGGCGTTTAAAAATTGTGGGGGCCATTTAAGACTTCAGGGGGATTATTAGGGCTCTGTGGCTCATTTAACATTGTTTCCTATGGAAAAATCGCGGGCATTGAGGCATTTAACACTAAAATCGCGTCCAATCACACTTTTAACATTGATCCCTATGGGAAAATCGTGGGCATCGCGTCGCACCCGTTTTTTTAGTGCACGCGATGCCCGCGATTTTTTACCCCCGATGACCGCGATGGACATCGTGGGCACCGTTCTAGGTAAAGAGTACCCACTGTATTATAGTCACATTATTTTATAAACTGACACCTCCTGCAGTGCTGTACAAATAAAATATTCCATTGTGACATTTACACCAATGCGGAGACACGGGGTAATTCAGACCTGATCACACGGCCATGAATTCGCAGAGGCCAACGTTCAGTGAAACTGCCGCCCCTCTAGATTAAAATCCCACCTTGTGAATTACGCCCCATTGGGGACTGATTAATCATTCTCTGTACTACGCTACACAATATGTTGGTGCTGAAAGGTTAATGTTTTGTCATTGTAGGGATGGCCATTGTTGTGGTCCCCATCGATGGTTGCCATTGATGCTCACTTCTATCCCTTCTGTGTCACCCCAGTCTGTCTGCCCTTCCCTTTAGAATGTAAGCTCTCACGAGCAGGGCCCTCTCTCCTCATGTGCTTTTCTTAGAAAATATCTCTGCCACCCGGATAATTGTGTCAGTGTCCTGTCCCCTGATGGAACGGTCTTTATTTATCATGTACTTGTCCTAAATTACCTTGCATTGTAATTCACTATTTTCTTGTTTTTCGCTCATCTATGTATTGTCAGGCGCTGCGGAACCCTTGTGGCGCCACATAAAGAAATTATAATAATAATAATAATAATAAATGGCAGTAAAGCAAGAGGCCATTAATTGTTACAAACTATGCAATGGATAAATCATCAATGTTTTCACGAACTGAGGGTCATCCATTTTTTTAAATTGACTGTGTGTGGACCAGAACCAAGGGGCGGGGCTTCACATATGTTAGGGGCGGAGCTATACTTCTTGTTCTGAAGCTTGTAAAAAATAAATATATAAATAATACCCCTATCACATTGCAAATGCCGGGTCGCTGCACATCATCGGGGTGGGGGGAGGAGGCAGGCTTGGAGCTGATACTGTCCCCAATTTCTGACTCCTCCATAATGTGAACGGGACCCAGGTCACTCGACCCGGCTTACCCATTCACAGTGCACAGCAACCCGGGTCCAACCTTGAATTAACCCTTCTTTTAACCTGGGTTGGAATGGCGAGTTGCTGGACCCAGGAAATGTAATAATCACATCTCAGAGACCCGGGTCGACCCAAGTTATTTTTGAGATATGAAAGAGGTATAATATTCTGTGCCATCGATAGAGGGAAACCATCTGGCTCTCCCCCACCGATGGCAAAAGCATTCAACATCAACCATAAACCATCGATGATCAGGAATCGTTGATTGCTGATGGCAATCCCTATTTTATTGTAACGTGTTTCTGGGAGGGCCTGTGGAATGTACAACTGTTATGTTTAAACAAATAGGTTGTAGAATACTTAGTTCCTAAGTTACAACTGTACACATAGCCACATGCTTGTTGGAAAATTACACACATGTTATCCTTAAGAATTACTTATCAGTGACTAATGTGTCCTGAACAAATATTGTACACATACACTTTACACTGGCCTCCCGCTGCTCACACATTGCCATACGTCTCTGAGTGTCTTGTACCATATCCCTGCCGTATTGGTACAGGCAGGAATCACATCTTGGAGCGATATAAAGTGGGCACACGTCGTTGGTCGACACTATGAAGTTCGACATACGACCGCTACAGGTCGACACATGAAATAAGTTGACATGGCTAAGGTGAACAGGGTGGGAAAGTTAACACAAGCTTTAGGTCGACACTGGGAAGCCCGACAGCCAAAAGGTTGACGTGATTTGAAATTCGGGACAAAAAAAAAACATGAAAACTGATGTCGCCCTTTTTGACTGTTGACCTTCCCATTGTCGACCTAATGCTTGTGTCGTCCTTAGCCCTGTTGATCTTTAGTGGTCGACCTTCATAGTTTTCGACCCCACGACCTATACCCATAATGTGGACAGAAAAAAACAATTAGTGTCTAACTGTCATTTTAACGGTTGTGTTTGAAAAATGACAGGAGCTGATTGGTTGGATCTTGGCTTGTATAAATCTCCCCCGTAATTAAAAACAATCAGTGCTGTAATTGTCTGTCAGTGAAAGCAAATAAGGGAAATGGTGGGAAATTTATCACAAAATACTCCCTACACATTCCCACATATCGCTGATTGTTGTGGTGCAGCGGTCTGCTGGTGGTTACGGCAGATTGGGGGCTAGGGATGGCCATGGGTAGATTAAACATTCATGGTCACTATCAATGGTTCCATTGGTGATTAACCTCAATGGTGTGAAACCATCTCCAACGGAACCATGGCTAGTTTCACCCAGAGGCAGATTTAGACCTCATGGGGCCCTAGGCAAGACGGGTTTGTGGCCCTCCTCCATCCAATAATCCATAGCAAGGCTACCATCAGGATATTTAGGGCCCAGGACTAACTTCCAGTCTGGGCCCTGGGGCCCCCCTCCTCACTTGATTTACCGTAACCTGGCTCCTGCTACCCCGTCTCCTCTTCCACTGAGCTGCAGCCCGGAGGTCCCAGAGCGCAGGCTTCACCGGCTGGTGAGACAATCAGAGCTCACGTACTGGCAGTCGCTCTGATTGGCTGGCAGTATGCGAGCTCTGATTGGCTCAAAAGCCAGTGCAGCATTTTAATTGGCCGCCGGGGTCCTGGGTTGAATAAGTCTATGCTCCAGGACCTGCTTTGTTCAGACTGACTGGGGGGTTGCGGTGGGCAAAATTAGCTGCCCAGACCCTTCCAGAGGCCAGGGCCAGCTGTTCACACAGCACTCCCGCTGTAGGTACAGCTTGGAACCTGCTGGGCCCTAGGCAGGCACCTAGGCTGTACCTACCAATGTCATCCCTATTTTACTATGCACTGGGCAGTAGGCCAATCACATCCTGGGGGCAGGTCTTTGTGGGTGTAATGGCACCTTGGAGAAATGTTTTCCTGTAGTAGTTGTGTATCATCGATGGCAGGAAGACCATCGATCATCTTTGTTTTTGACACAACAAATGGCCATCCTTATTTGGAACTAAGCTGAACAAAGTATGGCTATGAATGAACATATGAACTATGTAGTGGCATGAACTGTCCAATTGTGCACAGTTTGGGGGTCAATTTCTATTGGCTGTGTATTTTCAATTGTGAAAGGCACCATGTAATTGTTGTCGGGAAAGGTGTTCTCCACTATTTTGGGGTTAGCAGAGGATCTTTTGAGAACGAGAACAATATACCTGCAGAACCATTGATGAGCACCAGGTGGCGATACAGAAAGGGCTGGATTAAGGGCCTTACTGGCCTGGAGCTGAAAATGTTCAAGGGCCTATTATGAGATGTGGAAGAGGTGAGGACAATTTCATGTAGAACCCACACACTATAAGCCCCAGTGTCTCCCTAAAGATATAAAAGTCCATACATTGCACAATTGTGTGGAAGATAGAAATGCTTTTGTAATACATTGCAGTGGCGTAACTACTGTAAGGCAGCCCCAGCTGCCGCTTGGGGGAGCAAGCAGCAGTGGGGTCTGTGTGTGCGCCAGCACCCACTCGATGCACTGACATGCTGCTGCCTGCCGCTGCCCACTGGCTTAGCGCCGGAGGCGAGTCATCCACAGCACGGGTGCGGCCATGGCAGAGACGACAAATCCCCCTACTGATTCAATTAACTGTACACAGAGCCGGCTATTGGCTACTGTGTACAGGATGGGTGGGCAGATGGGCGTGCTAGGGCGGCCTGGGATGTGTCGGAGTCAAGGGAAACAGCAGTGTCTACTGGTCTCTCTTTCTCTATCCTGCTTCAGCTTTTCCGTTCACACACTGGGGAAACACGCTGGAGAGGAGCCCGGGGGGCGCCACAAACTTTTTGGCAGGGGGGAGCAAAATGTATAGTTACGCCACTGATACATTGGCTTTATGGCCAACCATGGGGCCAGCTGGTGTCTGTCTGGTGATCATCATCCTGTCATGGCGATGGGCCTACTTTGATGTAGAGGCCTGGAGCTTCAGCTCCATCCGCCCTATTGATTTTCTGCCCTGGATACAGAACTCTTCTGTTAGCGTTTTACTATAGAATGTTGTTTGTAGGCTATACTACGGCGGGGCTAATACAATACACACTTGTTTATAGGTATATAATGCACAGAGAATGTGATGTCGCATGTGTCAAAAAGTAAGAACAATCGATATCCTGGGAGATGGTTTGTGGCTGAGTTTCTTTTAGCTCCGCTGAAGCCTGCAGGATCGATGGAGCTCAATGGGTCAAGGACTATGGGGGTGATTCACGTTGGAACGGTCCCCGGCGTATTCGCTCTGGGGACCAATGGTGCGGCTCTGTGCATGGGCAATTATACGCGTTCGGCGGCAATCGCAGTGGCTGAGGTGTTTGCACGGGTGCGGGAGGGAGGGGGAGGAGCAGGGTAACGCCCATTAAACCCTGGGCAGGTGGGCTGATGCCTGCTCACATGACGCCAGCACCCGCCCCCCCCTGGAAATAAAAGTCAGCGGCCATCGAATGATCGGTCTCCCCTTCAGCCGCATGCGAGGGCATGCGATCTCAGACACGTTACCGAGGGGATGCGGGCGGCGCTGGCGGTGTTATGCCAGTTGCTAAGCAGCGAACAACTGCTGCTTAGCGAGCGGTACTGAATCAGACCCTTTGAGTTCTTCCTGGATGAACTGAGGGCTAGATTTACAAAAAATTGCTAACAATACAAAAAGTGAAAGTGTTGCCCGTAGCAACCAGTCATCTAGCTATTATTTCTCTACAGCATTCTAGAAAATGATAGATAGAATTTGATTGGTGAATATGAACTTGTCTGTTCTAGAGGCTTTAGGAAACCCACCCCTGAGTCTATCAAGGCTAGGAGCTGTGAAGCAAACCAGCTCCCTAAAGGCCCCCATACATTAGTCCGACTTGTCCTAAGGACAAGTCGGACCTGATTTCACCCTGCAGCTCGCCAGGAGGGGGACACACGATTAGGCACTTGATGTGCCAAGGTTTGCATATGATAAATCGCATGGATTTATCATATGCGGTCCCCCGGGGAGCTGCAGAATGACTAGCAAGCCATTGATTGTCTGAGACCTCTCTCAGCCAATCGCTGATTGGCTGAGAGAGGTCTCAGCCAATCAATGGCTTGCTAGTCATCTGTATGGGCTTTTTTTTTTTTTCAAGTTAGTGTGTTCCTCCCGGCTCCCGCCACTGCCCGGCAGCCAGCGTCATCCTCCCTGCCCAGCGCGCTTCTCCCGCTGTCACCCTCGTCCTGCCCGGCTCCCTATGCAGCCTCCCCCTGCTCGGCTCTCTATAGCCGGCATCCCCCGCCCGCTGTCATCCCCTGCACGGCTCAGGGGCTGGGCTGCACATAAGATTTAGCAAATCTTATGTGTAGCCCGTCCGACCTCCCGACCCCAATCCGATGCGCACGGACCGCGCATCGGATCGGACGGGGTGTCTGCAAGTGCGATTTGGGTGAAATCGGGTGAAATCGTGCCCAAATCGCATAGTGTATGGGGGCCTTTAGAATGCAGGGCCCTGGGGGTAGGCGGAGGAGGGGACCAGATCCCTTTAACCCTTTTTAGGTGCCAACATCTCTGTGATAGATGTTCAAAATATATGCTAAAACCGCCGGCGTCGCTCCCATTTGTTATATAAATATCAAATGTTGTTTAAAAACAGATTTTATTTCCTATATCAGGTAACATTGCAGGTCATTGTGATGAATACAAATGTTTGCTAGGCAATTTTCACACCTATTCTGACACATTCACTTGCACTCAAAGGGTTAATGTGGATCTACTGTGTTACAAAAGACAAAGGGTCCAGGCTGCGGTGGAACTACAAGTCCATACCTCCCAACTTTTGAAGTTGGGAGGTCGGGACGTTCGCGCTCCCGAAAAAGGGGCGCGGACTCGAGAAAAGGGGGCGTGGCCTCACGGGGTGACGCGAACTTCGGTCACGCCCCCGTTTTCGCCGCTCGTCAGCGCTGAATAGACGCTGTGCGCATGCGCACAGCGTCTATTCTCGGCAAGCTGGGGGGCTCCCAACTGTCCCCCCCACCGCGGGACAATGGCGGCCCCGGGCGGGACGCGGGAACGTCCCCGAATATCGGGACGTTCCCGCGGTAAGCATGACAGTTGGGAGGTATGCAAGTCCCAGTGTGGTTCCATCTCTGGGTATACACTATGCGATAGTCCCGGACAAACGATCTAGCGCATCCCCTCGCTAGTGTACGAGACCACGTCCCCTCGCATACGGCCGCAGAAATCATTCGATGCTCGTATTTTTTAATACATCTTTTATAGAACTTGTGACAGGCAGGCTGTGGTCCTGCTCTGGAGATACAGAGGGGTCATATCTGCAATGTGTGGGCGTGAACACGTGTATAAGTTGGCACTATGCAGCAGACATGACTATATATTTGCACTGTGTGTGATGTTACAGGAAGTACTTCCTTATCTATTACTTGAAACACAAGTGGCCACGCACTTGCTGCGATACAAAGTCACGCACATAAAAAAAAAGTATGTATTTGTGATATCGAGGTGAAAGGGTGGAATACAATCATTTCCAAATGTCCAAAGATATCACAAAAAAAAAAAGAATCTGTGAAGTGTACAATATTTATTAACCCTTCCAGTGCCGAGTGAATTTGTCAAAATAGGTGTTAATATTGCCAAGCAAACATTTTGGTTCATCATAATGACCTCTAATGTTACCTTATACCCCGTTCTCACTGCTAAGGCAAATTCCCAGGTCTAGCATGTCGACAATGTAATTTGCCTTTTAACACAGGTTTTTTTTTCCCCAGTGTGAACGGTTGAACCCATGTCGAAATTCCCAGGTCTCCAACCCTGCTTTTTTACCCGGGTTGGAGACCTGGGTATGTAAACAAGGGTTGACACGTTTACACTGCAAAAAACAACGTGTTAGAAGGCAAATAATACTGTGTTTTCACTGCCAGTGAGAAATACACGGCTTTTCCCCGGCGACTGCAGGGACGGACCCCGTTCTCACTGCAAGACAAATTCCTGGGTGAAGAAGTTCTACCCGGTAATTTGCCTTTTAACATGGGTTTTTCTGCAGTGTGAACGGGTCAACCTGTGTCTGCATACCCGGATCTCAAACAAGGGTAAAAAGAAGGGTTTTACCTGTGTATGAGATCCGGGTATGCGACCCGTTCACACTGCAGAAAAACCCGTGTTAAAAGGCAAATTCCCGGGTCGACATGATAGACCCGGGAATTTGCCTGTAGTGAGAACGGGGTAATTACTGGGTAGAACTGCTTCACCCGGGAATGTGCCTTAGCAGCGAGAACGGGGTCTGCCGCTGCAGTCCCCATCATTTAATGAAAATGCCAGGTAAAAGCCGTGCTGTTCACACTGGCAGTGTGAACACAGCATTATACAGGAAATATAATCTTTTTGTACAAAACATTTTTTTATTTGAATTTATATAATAAATGTGAGCGATGCTGGCATTTTTTGTGGATATTTTGCACATCTTTTACAGATATGATGGCACTCAAAGGGTTAAGTGTACTCATATTGAGGGGGTTATTACTAATTTGCAGAGACCTGCGATCAGGTCATTGCCGCCACCCCAGTGAAATCCCGCCCTGTGCGAGCCTGCGATTGGCTTGCGAAAAATAGTGCAGACAGGTGTCCATCTGCAGATTTATTCGCAACTCACTCACCATCGAATGATTTTGCAAGTGCGCACAGCCTGTGCGTAACCCAGTACTTACCCGGTTGCACGCTTTCCCCTCAAATGCTTGGGCACGCCTACGTTTTCCCTGACACTCCCACAAAACAGCCAATCACAACCCCCAAACGCCATCTTTCTTTCAATCAGCTTGCGGACAGGAAAGAGGCTGGATTTTATCGCCGATTGGCCTCACCCATGCGCACCACGATCCATATTTGGACTATATTTTTAACCTTCCAAAATATAATAACCTAGTAAGGGGCATAGGGGTAAATGTATGAAGCTTGGAGAAGTAATATCGATCCCCATAAAGAACATGTGCAAGGTGATAATGCACCAGCCAATCAGCTCCTAACTGGTCATTTACATATTGGAGCTGATTGGCTGGAACATTATCACCTTGCACATAATGTTCTTTCTTTCTGTGGATAGATACCACTTGTCCAAGCTTCATACATTTACTCCATAATTATCAAAGTAGCTTTGCTGGAATTCCCCCAAAACAGGAATTATCAGGAGAAACCCACAAAAATGATGCAATCCCCCTTGCATGTGCTCTAAGATGGGGTAACCGGAGATATGTGCTGCTGCCCCTCAATTTTAGGCATACAACAGCCCTATAGGTTTCTATGGGAACTGCTTTATTATGAAATGTACCCAGCTCCGGAATACAAATAGCAGAGAAACAAGAGGTCATGTTGTTCACGCCGAGAAACGCTCCTCGGGTTCTTTGTGAAAGCAGAAGTATCAGCTGTGCCAAGAGCAGGAGTCCTGTCACCCTGTAACAGCTGTGTGTGGCACTGGGCACATTGTACATCAGGAGGATACATAAACATTGGCATGTCAGCTGGATATATACATTTCGATTTTGCCATCCTGTAGATTTTGCCATCATTGCGCATGATCTTCTTCATTTCTCTCCGAGGTTTAATAAACAGACCCCTTTATCTCTCTCCACTTTACTGCTCCCAAGCTATGATAAGTTTTGGACACTAGGGTGGGACTTACTAATATGCCGTTGGGGGGGGGGGGAGGGGTGTTAAGGCAAACCTGCAGGGAGGTGGGGTTAGGCACTTAGAAGGGGGGGGGGGTAAGTGCATACTTGCCTACTTTGATTTTCACCACTCCAGGAGGCAACAGGTCAGGGGGGGCAGAGGCAAGGCGGTATCACTTGGCCTCACCCCCATGGCATACAACTCTGTGATTCGCGGGCCACGGAGAGGGGTTGGGGCTTAAAGGATGCACAATGCCACTATTGCGTAATTTTAGCCCCGCCCCCTTTCCGTGGAGCCGTGATTTGCGTTAATTAAAGAACCAGTGGGGAAGGGGGAAACAGGGGCTCTGGCCAGCAAGCAGGAGACCTGCCAACCTTCCCCGGAGGGCGGGAGGCGGATCCAACTTTCGGGAGCCTCCCGGCCATTCCGGGAGGGTAGGCAAGCCTGGTAAGGTGGCACTGGTAGGGTTCAGGGGTTAGTCATCAGTGGGGAGGGTTAGGCTGCAAGGTGAAGGGTTAGGCTGTAGGGAGCGAGGGTTGAGGGGAGGGCAAGGGGAAGGTAAGTATACTTACCTAATCCCTGTCTGGTTTACCTCCATGAGGATGCTGGCGTCGGAATTCTGACCACCAGCATCCCCATTGATCCCCATCTGTATGTATTTGTAGGGCGCAACTTACATTTATGTCTTAAAACGATATTTGTAGAGTATGTACTTACATGGGAATATATTGCAGAATCCCATTTAACAAAACTATGTGATAGTCCTTGCTGAAAATACCAGAAAAAAAAAATTTGGACATTTGGCTGAAACACCCGGTACCTTTTCATAATAGATAATGGTGATATATAATCTATTCTAGTGAGCGCCATCTAGTGGAGACTAATGTAGTGTACACACGGTTCGATTTGGTCTAGTGAAGCAAATCCCGGGGCATTTTTTCAATCCCGGGATTCCCGGGATCCCGGGATTGGCTTTCTTAATAGAAAAACGCCCTGGCTGCCCCACATTTACTTACAGGTGCAGCTGGGTTGCCGGGTGGGTGGATGGATGGGTTGCCGGGTGGGTGGATGGGCGGTCAGCTTCAGTAGCCAGGAGCCTGGTTGGGGGAGGGGTGGTTAATGCTGCTGCTGGCTGGCTAGTTGGGCGGGCGAGCGGCGCGGCTTGTTCATACTGCCGGGCGTGACCTGCCTGCGCAGCGTGACCTCTGATCTCGTCACGCTGAGAGGTCACGCTGCGCAGAGCTGCTCTGCCGGGTACCGGGAGAAGCTGGGCAGCGTCTGAGCGAGTGCTCAGACACTGCCCGGCATTAGAATGCACATGCGCAGTCTAATCCCGAAATCCCGGGATTGGAAACTCCAATCCCGGGATTGATATTCCCGGCCTTTTGGGGGCCAAATCCCGGGATCCCGCCGATCCCGATCCCAGTATTCGCCACCCTAATTTGGTCTATTTTTCTAATAAAATTTGCTTATATAAGCAAAATCGAATCGAAATCGAACTGAAATGGGATGCATTCGATCCTGATGCACGGCCCAACGGCATTGAGGTCGAATAAAAAAAAAAAGACTTTGCAGGCAAGACTATATAGTACAGGTCTGTGTACACGGCGCCGTGCGATTCCATCCCAATTCCACCGGGATCAAATCAGGACTGAATAGAAATATTCAAAAATAAATACCAATACATTGGTTTTAGAATAGTCTTTAAAAAGACCAGTTGGGTGTTGTGGGCTGAAGAATCACAGAGGCATCAATCTTAAGTGTCCATCATTGCGGTTGTAACCCTATGCGAATATTTGTTTGGCAAGACAATGTAGGCATGGCAACACTGCAAACTGATGCTGACCCCTGGAATGTATTTGTTACCGATGGTCACTTTGAGATGTTGCAAAATGCCTCACACCTCAATAATATCATTAGCGCCTACTGAATTGATAGGATGAATGTTTTTGGGCAAGCCTACTGCTGGTCACTCCACAACGTGGTTGTGCAGCGGTGATAGTGGTATGCTGCCTCCCAGGGCCATTTCCCGGTGGGCCGGTCCAGATTTGGCTGCTTTTCCCCCCTGGTCATGGCTGTGCTGCCCAAATTAAATATGGCTGCGGTTTTGACCGGTTTGAAGTTGGCCGCGGCCACCCGCTGGTAAGCGGCGGTAGCACTGCCCCCCCCCCCCCCCGGGTCAGTAGCGTCTATATCCCCCCGGTCAGTAGCGTTACCTCCCCCCCGGCCCACTGGCGTTACTACCCCCCCCCCCCCCCCCCGGGTCACTAGCACTACTAATACGCCTCCGGGTCACTAGCTCTACTACCAACCCCCCCCCCCCCCCCCGGGTCACTAGTCGCACTAACCCCCCCAGCCTCATTACCTCACTACTACTCCCTATAGCCACAGCCTCATTACCTCACCACTTCTCCCTATAGCCCCAGCCTCACTACCTCCCCACTTGTCCCTATAGCCCCAGCCTCACTACCTCCCCACTTGTCCCTATAGCCCCAGCCTCACTACCTCCCCACTTGTCCCTATAGCCCCAGCCTCACTACCTCCCCACTTGTCCCTATAGCCCCAGCCTCTCTACCTCACCACCTCTCCCTATAGCCCCAGCCTCATTACCTCACCACCTCTCCCTATAGCCCCAGCCTCACTACCTCCCCACTTCTCCCTATAGCCCCAGCCTCGCTACCTCCCCACTTCTCCCTATAGACCCAGCCTCACTACCTACCCACTTGTCCCTATAGCCCCAGCCTCTCTACCTCCCCACTTCTCCCTTTAGCCCCAGCCTCAATACCTCACCACTTCTCCCTATGGCTCCAGCCTTACTACCTCACCACTTCTCCCTATAGCTTCAGCCTTACTACCTCAGCACTGCTTCCTATAGCTACAACCTCATTATCTAAATACTCCTCCCTACACCTCCAGTCTCAATACCTCACCACTTCTCCCTATAGTCCCAACCTCATTTCCTCAGTGCTCCTACCTGCAGCTCCAGCCTCACTACCTTACGGCTCCTCCCTACATCTCAACTTCTCAAGCCTCACTACTTCACCACTCCTCCCTACACCTCCAGCCTCATTACCTCACCACTCGTCCTCGCTACACCTCCAGCCTCATTACTTCACCACTCCTCCCTACACTTCCAGCTTCATTTCTTCACCACTCCTCCCTATCCCTCCAGCCTCATTACGTCACCACTCTTCCCTATAGCTCCAGCCTCATTACGTCACCACTCTTCCCTATAGCTCCAGCCTCATTACCTCAGCACTGCTCCCTATAGCTACAACCTCATTACCTCACCGCTCCTCCCTACATTTCCAGCCTCACTACCTCACCGTTCCTATGTATCATATGTCTGAAAAAAAAGCTGCTAAAATAATTCAAAACAGTGCAATGGATAATGCTGACTGATCCTTTTTTCTTTGTTTTATGTTAGATAAAACAAGCAGTCACGCCATCACAAAACATGCAAAAGACAGATATAAAAAATAAGTGACATATCGTTTTTGCATTGCTATTGTAATCAGAGAATAAATATACATCAATAAAATATTACTGATGGGAACCCTGACATGTTGTTCCCCAAACACCACAGATCTGAAGAGAGTAACATGTATAATAAATAAATGCCAAGACAGATAAGTGTGTTTACACCACACAGTTGAACTTCCTCAATAGTAACACACTAATCATACGTACAGTCACATAGGCCCAGACAAACATCATTGGGATATAATGTCCTAAGCAGAAACATTTGCGTACACATGTCCACCCAGTCACATGATATAACCACCATCAATAAAGGAAGTGGTATCGGCTGAAGAGGTGAATATGTGAACATCCAATCAGAATCAAGTAGCTATTGGTGCAGGTTGCAGGCTCTATTTTCCATCATCATTTGCATGCAACCTCTATGACGGGTGGTCATACTGGGATTTGTAGTTCAACAGCAGCTAGAAGGCCACTTAATAGCGGCCCGACAGCATCCATTTGTCAAAACAAAGTTGTGTGGTCGATTAGGAAGTGGCCAGGGAGCCAATGGGTGCCAGCATGGATATATTTTTAACCTGGTTGCCTTGAGGACTGAGTTTGGGAACCACAGGCCTAAATTGTTTTATTAGGTTTTTATATAATTAGTGCAGTTTCCGTTTTTATTTTATATGTGTATACCTGGGACTTTAGACATACCTTCCAAAAGCATATCTCCCAACTTCTGAAGCAGCCAAAGAGGGACACTGACGTGGCGGTGCACCCACGAAAAGGGGGTGTGACCTATACAAACGAGGGTGTGGCCAATGTAAATGAGGTGTCATCGGGCCATGCCCCTGTTTTTCGTCCTCTGCGTCGCATGCGCACAGCGTCTATGCACTTCAGGCTGGAGGGGCTCCCAACTGCCCCCCCCCCCCGCTGCGGGACACTGCTGGCCCCGGGCAAGACGCAGGACAGTCCCCCAAAAAACGGGACAGTCCTGCGAAAAATGGGACAGTTGGGAGGTATGCAACTCTCCCGATTTTTGCGTGACAGTTTGGTTTTTTGGGGTGGGGCTGTCCCGCTTCCACGGTGGGGGGAGAGAGGGGGGGTTAGTTGGAAATCCCCCCCTGAGGGTCGCAGCTCTGCTGAGGAATAGATGCTGTGCACATGCGAACATCATCCATTCAGGGAGACAGAGGGGCTGGGGGCATGACTAACAGCACACAGAGGCCCTTATTCTGGTTCACTCGCAAAGGAAAATTCCTTCTCAAATGGACAAAACCATGTGCACTGCAGGTGGGGCAGATGTAACTTGTGCAGAGAGAATAAGATTTGGGTGAGTTATTTTGTTTCTGTGCAGGGAAAATACTGACCGCTTTATTTTTTTACACTGCAATATAGATCTCACTTTGAAGTAAAACCCCACCCAAATCTAATTCTCTCTCTCTCTGCACAAGTTACATCTGCCCCACCTGCAGTGCACATGGTTTTGTCCATTTGAGAAGGAACTTGCCTTTGCGAGTGAACCAGAATAAGGGCCAGAGTGGCAAAGACAAGGCGTGACCTCACAGGAGTGACAATATTTACACGCCACGCCCCCTGGCCACTAGGTCGCGCCCAAAAATTTCAGGCACATGCAGGGGTCCCGCTATGAGGTTCCAAAAAGTTGGGAGGCATGCTTTAGATCAGGGCTGGGCAATTGCGGCCCTCCAGATGTTGAGGAACTACACATCCCAGCATGCCTTGCATCAGTTTCAGCATGGCCACATAGCAAAACTAATGCAAATCATCCTGGGATATGTAGTTCCTCAACATCTGGAGGGCCGCATTTGCCCAGCCCTACTTTAGATTGTAATCTCCATTGTGGCAGGGATTGCGGTGAACAGTCTCTGTAAAGCGCTGCGGAATATGTGCGCGCTGTATAAATAATGTGGGGCAGGGCAGAGGGCTAATGGAAGTGTTAATGGCAGGACCCAGTGATTAGGTAGTCACAGTCTTACAAGGATTTTAAATGAATTGCTAGTCACTAACTGCAGAGTGTCTTAGAACTTAAGAGGCCTGATAAAAGCAGCTAGTGCAATATACACAAAAAGGCCAGGAAAATAGCTCAGTGGGGGCCCTCATTTTAAATAGTGTTTATAGCATCAATGTTTCGACTCATGTCGGAGTCATTCAGCAGACAACATGCACCAGGGACAATAAAGTGTTAACAACCCAAAACACAATTAAGCAGCATGATGCATATTCATGAGTTCTGAGGACACATGCAGAAACATGAAAGGGGGCTGACGGTACAGGGACCGGCGGCAGTTCGCAGTCCCGTACTGGCTGTATGCTCAAAATCAAAGAATCTAAGGAGAAACAAGTAGAAGAGACAATTTCGGCACGAATAACCTATTCTGACTATTTAAGAACAGGCTTCAGGTGATGTTACTGAAAGATATCGTTTTCCGATATTTTTCAGTGGTATGCTCAATACGTCCGCCCATGTCAGATGTCATTTACTGTATTGCACTAAGGGGATTATTCTGGTTGACCTCATTCCGGTCAGCCCGCCCCCCTCCTCGCAGCGCAGGTTCGCCCGCACTGGCTGCGAATGGATGTTTAACATAAACATCCATTCACAGGCTAGGGTGAACCACCCCCATCATTCGATGGTCACCGACCATTGAATGATGGTGAAGGTGCATGCATAGCTAAGTGAGTCTCCCGTGCACCCTTGGGCTTGTGGGCCAATCAAAACATGGGGGCAGGGCTTCACGTGTGTCGGGGGCAGAGCTATGTCCCGACACTTTGAAAAAAACAAAAGCAAAACATCGATGGAGGGAAACCATCTAGTTCTCCCCCATCAATAGCAAAATTATTCAACATCGGCCATAAACCATCGATGAATTCGATTCATCAATGGTCGATGGACATCCCTAGTTCAGGCCTGACCTACATTTTCAATTATACCCCTTTTACACCGAGGCAAAGACCCAGGTCGGACCCAGGTTGGACCCAGGTCAGCGTTGGTGTAAAAGGGGCCAACCCAGGTCCAGTAACACTGGTCTCCTACCCAGGTCCTGACCAGGGTTGAACACTGGTTGGACCTGGGTCGTGGGCGGTGTAAATGGTCCCAACCCAGGTTGGGACATCCGGGTAGTGCTGAAAGGATATCAGAAGTGAAGACAGCAGCCAGGAAGCACATGGGAGATGCTGTACTTTTATACTGCTATGTGTCCTTGAACACTGAAAAAAACATTTTACAAAATAAACAAACCAACATTTTTCAATGCTAACTTGTCATATCTTTTAATTTTTATTTGAAATCATTGAGGGAAGGCTGGCTGTCAGTTTATCGGTCCTAAAATGGACATTTTTAATGTCATCCATAGGGAAAAGCAGGGCTGACCCAGGTTCAGTGGAAACGGCGCAGACCTGGGTCCGACCTGGGTCACAGTGCTGTGTAAAGGGGGTATGAAGCTGGGACCAACCCTGGAACCTCCTGTATTGAAAGACCAGGGTCCGACCAGGGATTTTGGTGTAAAAGGGGTATTATTGACCTATTCATGGTCCGGGTCTGACCTGTCACAAGAACAAGTGTTTTAAGAACTCCTTTTACACTTTTTATCTCAGTCTCACCCCTTGGAAAATGGTCAGAACAAATAAGCAATGTGAAGTGAGATAAGGACGGCGTGATCCCCAGAGAGACATATTTATTAAAAGTTGTGTGGGATATTTGAAAGTATAACTATGTGGCCTTGTATTGCTGAGAGGGGTTTTTTTTTAACACCTGTATACATTTGCCTAAACATATACTAACTTCTTACTCACACAGTAAATGTTCCCAGGTGACAGCTCTGCAGCATAATTCACCGGATGGGACAGATTTCATGAACAAAAGCCAAAATGTGCTTAATGTTCTCAAAAACTTTTAGCAAAAAGCTTGTAGCATAGTTTTTGTATAATATATTTTCCACAATGTCCTGTGGTGGGGGAATAATTGGGAGGGCCTGTGATCGGAGAAGGGGGGGGGGGGGTGTTATGAGGTCACGTCCCCTCCATTTAAGGGGACTGACAACAGCACTTTGGGGGGGGGGGGGGGCTGATGTAGATGTCAATGAGTCCCGGCCCCAGCACTGCAAATTCCTCCGATCCGTGGGTCCTTGAGGAGGGGGCGGGACTAAAATGGTGCTATTTGCATATTTAGCCCCGAAAATGCTGACAGCAACACATTTCCAAGGATAGGCACAGACTGTGGCACAGCACGAACCCTCCACTGCGAGTGCGCCAGTATGTGGGCGTGGCCAGCACAGACACTGCACATGACCCCGCCCTCCTCTGATAGAACTGCCCTGCTATAAGGGAAGCATTACAAAACATTTGTGTGCTGAAGCAGCAATACCCAGGTCAGGTCACATATGGCATGTACCCACTTCGTGGGGGCAACAGCTGCCTGCACTTAAATATTTCTGGTTATATGTAAGTTAATGCTAGAACCCTTTAAAACTTTTTTGTTCAAAACTTTGCGGGTGACGCATTTGGCCTCATTTTGGTGATCTCTGTCCCTTTACCACGTGTCATGATCTGTCTTTCTGTGTGCATACAGGATTATCATGGGGAACCAGCAGCCCCAGCGGACCTGACCCCGGTGCCCCTCAGCGCATGTGTTGGGCACAGTTGTAAGTTTGGCTGACTGCACTCTGACCTGCAGGGATAGTTTAGCACTGAAACGCCTGTCTACAGACAAACATATGTACAGACATCATCAGTGGCTCCCAGAGGAGAGACACTCAATACGCACCCATGCCAGGCTCCTCTACTCAGCAATTAATGTTCTGCAAACAGAGTGCAGTGAGGTTTCAGCAATTAAAGGCAGGGTCAGACTTATTGGCCTTTCACCTGGCAGCTTACAGCAGTGAGGAGTCTTATTGACTTTGAGTTCTGTAATTGTAATATTAATATTACCTTAGTAGAAAAACAAGTGCCTGGGCTTAAAGCTGTGCTTCCACCTAGCAAAAGTGAAGATCCCATCCCATCTGGAGTCCAGTGCACCTATCACAATTCACAATCAAGAGATTGTAGCTTGTGATTGGTTCTCCCATTTATGTCACCAGGGGCCGAGCCGACTTCCTGAGCAGCCACACCCTCTTAATGGGCATGTAACTCCCTGGCAACAAGCATATGACCTCACTGGTAACCTGCAAAAAAAAAATCACTGACAATGAATAAGAAACCCCTGGCTACGAGCATGTAATTCCTGGCAATGAGCATGAAACCCTAGCAAGGAGCATGTAACCCCCTGGCAAAGAGCATGTAACCCGTACCAACGAGCATATAACCCCTGGCAATGAGCATTAAACCCCTAGCAACAAGCATATAACCCCTGGCAATGAGCATACAACCCCTAGCAATAAGCATGCAACCCCGAGCAATGAGCATATAACCCCTAGCAACGAGCATATATTATCCCTGGCAATGACAATGAAACCCTTAACAACAAGCATTTAACCCCTGGCAACAAGCATACAACTCCTACCAATGAGCATGTAATCCCTGGCAATGAGCATGAAACCCTTAGCAACAAGCATTTAACCCCTACCAACGAGCATGTAACCCCTGGCAATGAGCATAAAACCCCTAGCAACAAGCATGTAACCCCTGGCTACGAGCATGTAATTCCTGGCAATGACAATGAAACCCTTAACAACAAGCATTTAACCCCTGGCAACAAGCATGCAACTCCTACCAATGAGCATTTGACCCCTGGCAATGAGCATTCAACCCCTAGCAACAAGCATATAACCCCTGGCAATGACCATGTAACCCCTAGCAACTAGCATATAACCACTGGCAACGAGCATGTAACCTCTACCAACGAGCATGTAACCCCTGGCAATGAGCATGAATCCCCTAGCAATGAGCATATAACCAATGGCAATGAGCATGTAACCCCTGGCAATGAGCATGAAACTCCTGGCAACAATCATTTAGGTAAAATAATTACAATAAATGTTTAGTGGTGGTGGTGGTTGGGGGGGGGGGGGTGTGGTACCAATTTTTTTTGGGCAGGGGGCACAACATTTTTAGTTATGTCACTGCTGCCACCAAATACAGTGCATGGCTTATATTCTATAGCTGGCACCTTGTGTACCATACATCTAATGCCATGTTGTGTAAGATGGCGTCAGACAATCACAGAAGCCATCCTGTGCAGCATGTCAGGCTCCCACCCCGTGGCAGACTGCTAATTGGGCATACTGAGCCTACACATAGACCTAGGTGCCCCCTTCTCATAAATTGCTATAAACAGCAGCAGAGAATAAATAGGGAGACTCACGGCACGGTCTCTCCTAAAATAGTTCTACATCGGTTCTATCTGTCACGTTTGCCTCATTAAATGCACAGATCTCCGCAGTAATAAAACCACAGTCTCCTGTCGCGCTGACCAACATTATTTTTGGCTGCGTCGGCATTCGCCACTAATACACAGATCCTATAATAAAATAAAAGAAATAGACAGAAAATACAAATATGGAATTAGCTGATGGGATCTCATCCATCACATTTATAGGGCAGGACAGGAGCCTGCAAGGTTCCATTCAGACTGTATTTATTAAAAACCAAAATATGCTAATGCAATCAGTACTGAAACAGGCCCTTATCCTGGTATGATCGTGTTTGGGAAAGGGGGGCAGGATCGTGCCAACAAGATTATCTCAGAGTCCTGTATTATTCTCATCTTTGGTGCAATGCTTGTCTTTCCTTATATGTGTTCCCAGACTCCTGTCTGTATGCAACTTTAGTGTTCTCTTGTGTCGTCTCTCTCTTCTGTGTACACTAATAAATACTTCCGTCAGCAAATAAAATGTGTGTTCATTTATACACAGTCGTGCAGTATATACTTACACGTTTGTAGCATTTCACTTTGGAAATTTGAAATATAAAAAAACATAATTCCCAACATTCCCTATTGCAATGTACCAGATTTGCCCAAGCCACACCCCCAACCCACCTAATCCACGCCCCAGTCCACCCAAGCCATGCCTCAAGCCACACCCCAATCCACCCAAGCCATGCTCATTTCAGATGATGCCGTCACCAGTGTTCCCTCTAAGCTGTGCGCACGTGCGCGCGCACATAACTTGACGAGTGTGCGCACAGACATTACAACAGAGCGCACAAAGCAGCAGTGGTCACTTTTTGCAGTTGTTGACTCAATTAATTTGTGTTTCACCCATTAACTACATTGTGTGCTGTGTTTTGAATGTTTAAATGTTTAATATTATTTTAAAGTAAAGTTAACACAAATACTGAATGTCATTTTCCAGTTATATATGTGACGCACAAAAATTTTAATTTCCTTCCAAAGTTACACAGCCAAAATCTTTTGCCGCACACAGTCTTCGAAATATTAGAGGGAACATTGGCCGTCACCTGTTCTGTTCCCATCACCCATGGATCTTTCTGATGGTATGCGGTCACTGGGTACACAATGTCTAGGTCAACAGTCCCTAGGTCAACACCTTGAAATGGTCGGCATACTCAAGGTTGCCAAAAGGTTGACATAAAATTATGGTCGACATAGACATGGTCTACCATTTATAACCAACCAGAAATTGCACTGTAATAAGCAGTCGGTGCAACTGGGTTTGCCGTTTTCAGCATTCATGCGCGGTACAATAAAAATGGCGTACGCTGAATCAGGCATACCGACATAGGTGGTCATTGTGGGTGTGCACAGAGGCAGCAATACCCCCGCATTCCAAAACTGCCATCTGCCCAACCAAATAAGGGGTACTGCATACTTGCCAACTTCAATGTCTCTCTCCGGGAGAAGCCCCGCCCCCAATCCACACAAACGCCGCGATTCACGGGTCCGCGAGCAGGGGTGGGGCTAAAATGCTGCGGGTCATTCGGACCCGCGATTTACGCTTCTTTCCCCAGCTTCGGAGGGGGGGGAGCGGGGGCTCTGGGGGGAATGTGGGAGCCTTGCTCGCCTTCCCGGGGGGGGGGGGGGGGGGCGGAGGGGGACCCGATTTTCCGGTAGACTCCCGGCTAGGGATGGCCATCGATGGCAATTCTGCAACTGGCCATTGATAGTGCTAAACTATGCAATGGATGACCATCGCTATTTTTACATATCGATGGTCATCCATTGTGTTTGATTGATTGGCCTGTGGGCCAATCAAAACACGGGGGCGGGACTTCGTGGGAGTCATTGGCGGAGCTATGCTCCATGTACCGGCACTTTGAAAAAAATTATAAAAAAAGCAAAACATAGTTTTGCTGTTCCATCGATGGAGGGAAACCATCTGGTTCTCCCCCATCGATGGCAAAAGTATTCAACATCGGCCATGAACCATCGATGATTTAGAATCAACGATGGTCGATGGCCATCCCTACTCCCGGCCATTCTGGGAGGGTAGGCAAGTATGGGGTACTGTATACTACACTCCTGTACTCCAGCATGTTCGGTCTCTCAGCTTCCACAGCGCAGCGGCCGATGATGGACTTCTGCTAATAGAAAATGAATGGAAGGCCCCAGCTCAGAAAGCCGTTATGGCCCGGCTCTATGCATTACACCAGGGGGCTGTAGTCAGCGTGTAGTGTTTCAGTGCTGGCACGGCTCCCTCTTATACAAAGGATTTAATAATCCACACACAGCAACCTCAGCACATTCAAGTTCACATGACCGAATGGGGTCAAAGGAGGTTTAGAGAAAACAGCATCCAGAGAGAAAATAAAGTATGATGTGCAGCACTGTGCAAGGGGTGATATATACGTATACAGTACATAAAGGGCCTGATTCTGAGAAGTGGACACTAACTACAGGCTTGGCCCATCGACGTGATTCTCTGTTGCAGTGCATGCGTTACCCTGAGTGTACACATAACTGCGCCGTTACATGCAGCGCCCCTGGAATCATAGTTGTTCCTGGACAAACTGCGCATAGAATCGGCCACGCTAAGTTAGCCCACGTGACCTCAATGTGTACTTTCCTCGGGCCAGATGCACTAAGCTTCAAAAGTAATAAAATGGAGATTAACATCCAGCCAATCAGCTCCTGCCTGACATGTCACAGACTGTGGCCCTTATTCCGATCTAAGCGGTAACGGCCGCTTGCGGCCGTTCCGCCGATGTTTTCGCTCTGCGCATGTGCAGAGGGCACTCTGCGCATGTGCAGGCGAAATCGCCGCACAATTTTTTTTACCGCCGCAAAGGGGGTGGATAGGGGCGTGAGGGGCTACTTAGCCTCATTTCCCTATGCATACGCCCCGCGTTTCATGGGCGTTCCCATGCAAACGCGGGGCGTACGCATGGTAATGAGGCTGTGACGCATGTGTTGGGGGCGGGCATCTGACATCGCCGGATGTCAGCTGCCCGCCCCCATACATGCTTTCACACGGACAAGTGTCCGTGAGGTCTATGGTTGCGGGAGCTGGTGGAGCGTGCGGCCCTGCCTTCGATGGTCGGCGACCATCGAATGCAGGGGGCTGCTCCAAGATGGTGGAGGCGTATCCCTCGCCATTTTCATGCGGACCGCCACATGTCCGCGTACGGACGGCCGTGGCGATCCGTATGGAAGGCGGGGATTCGCCTGCACGGTCGGAGCCGCATATGCGGCTCCGGCCGCACCAAGCAGAATAAGGGCCTGTGTTTGAAAAGGCAGAGGCTGATTGGCTGGCTGTTTATGACTCCCCCCCCCCCCCCCCCGGACGCAGCTTCCCCCCTTCACCTCGACATTTAAATAACCAGATCCGCCAATCTCCACAGAGGGGGCAGGGCTAAAGTGGCATAATCGCGTCATTTTAGCCCCGTCCCCTCCGAGGAAATCTGCAAAACGGGTCAGTTTCCCTCACGCGGGCGGGGCTTAATGACGGCGCGCTTAGGCCCCGCCCCCGAACTCCTGATGAGAGTCTCCTCTCCGGGCTTCTCCCGGAGAGGAGATTACAAAAGTCGACAACCTTGATCTTAGCCCCTATGTTATTAGATGTATCCTCTAGGCCGCAGCCCTCACTACTGACAGGGGGGATGTCTGGGAGGAGGCTTAGCTGCAGGAGCTCTGCGCCGAGGAAGGTCCCAGTGATGCGCGCTATCCGGCAGCCAGGCGGCGGTGTGGGAAGCGCTACTGGGTTTGAAAACATTCCGCATGCTGATTGGCTGAGATTCAGCCAATCAGCGTGCGGCGAGTTTTCAAACCCATCAGCACTTCCCGTGCCGCCGCCTGGTTGCCGGACAGTGCGCATCACTGCAGGGACCCCGCCACCAGATCACACAGTGCCGCAGGTACCCCCCCCTCCCCCCGTAGGCACCAGGGCGCCCCACCCCCCCTCGTCTGGGGCGCTCCGGTGCCTTGCACCTCCCCTGCAGCCAATTAGATCACTAGTTATTTAGGGTCATATATAACACATGTAACTGTGACAGGGAAGGTGGCCCCTCTCAGCTCTGGGCCCCATAGCAGCTGCACCCCCTGCACCTATGGTAGCTACACCCTGTATATAACACATGTAACTGTGACAGGGAAGGTGGCCCCTCTCAGCTCTGGGCCCATAGCAACTGCACTCCCTGCACCTATGGTAGCTACACCCCTGTATATAACACATGTAACTGTGACAGGGATGGTGGCCCCTCTCAGCTCTGGGCCCCATAGCAGCTGCACTCCCTGCACCTATGGTAGCTACACCCTGTATATAACACATGTAACTGTGACAGGGAAGGTGGCCTCTCTCAGCTCTGTCCCCATAGCAGCTGCACTCCCTGCACCTATGCTAGCTACACCACCGTATATATCACATGTATCTGTGACAGGGAAGGTGGCCCCTCTCAGCTCTGTCCCCATAGCAGCTGCACTTCCTGCACCTATGGTAGCTACACCCCTGTATATAACGCATGTAACTGTGACAGGGAAGGTAGCCCCTCTCAGCTCTGGGCCCCATAGCAGCTGCACCCCCTGCACCCATGGTAGTTACACCCTGTATATAACACATGTAGCTGTGACAGGGAAGGTGGCCCCTCTCAGCTCTGGGCCCCATAGCAGCTGCACTCCCTGCACCTATGGTAGCTACACCCTGTATATAACACATGTACCTGTGACAGGGAAGGTGGCCTCTCTCAGCTCTGTCCCCATAGCAGCTGCACCCCCTGCACCTATGGTAGCTACACCCCTGTATATAACATATGTATCTGTGACAGGGAAGGTGGCTCCTCTCAGCTCTGGGCCCATAGCAGCTGAACCCCTGCACCTATGGTAGTTACACCCCTGTTAGGGTTACCACCTTTGTGTTGAGAGATTCCCGGACAGTGGTCCGCCCCTTGACACACCCACAGCCCACCCACTTACCCGCCCCCAGTCCCGCCCCTCGACCCACCTTATGTTTTTTTTTTTTTAACCTTTGCTTCAATTTCAGTTTTGATTTTGCACACCATAATGCCAGTTACATGTTACATCACACAGTAATGCCCATTACAAGTTATGCCACACACCGTGATGCCCATTACATGTTAAGACATACACCGCAATGGCCATTACACGTTATGCCATGACTTTCAACATAATGCCGACACACCACACACCCATTACATAGTATACCACATGCCATAATGGCCATTACATGCTATGCCACACACCGTAATGCCCATTATACATTATGCCCATTACTCGTTATGCCAGGACTCAAATATTTTGTAAAGTTTCCCCCTGGCCGGGCAAACAAGCACAGCGAGCGAATGTCGGGCGGCCGCCCCGGCATTCGTAGGACGGTGTCTGGTGGACCCGCAAGGCTGCGAATATGCCGCCTTGCGAGTCAACCAGAATAAGGTCCTAAATGTAATGGCCGGCAAGTTACAGGAGCCGGCGCAATTCCGGTGAGATAGGCTTTAGATTTAAAGCAGCAAACCCAGGTTGGTACCACCAGGAAAAAGAAAAACCACAGCACCTGGAATAATAATAGCAACAGTATCCAGGGATTCTCAACCTGTATTGAGAAAACGTAGAGAGGATCAGGCCTAATGGCCCAATGACCTGTACCTGTACTGTACCTGAAGACCCACTGGGCACAGTATGATTAACCAACTACAGACCACTGGACACAGTATAAGTAGCTACCTACAGTTATGCTGGGCACAATATTGAAGAGGAGAACAACACACGCTGAGCAGCTCTGCAGCACACCAACTGCACATTACTGGGCAGCCCTACATACACGCACAAACACATTGGGCACATCAGTGAGGAGACTTGTTGCAGACACGATGGCCCATTAGTGGGCAAACCCTGCAACAGACACACTGGCACAGAGAGGAGACCTGCTGCAAACACACCGGACACATTACTGGGCAGCCCTGCTGCAGACAAACCGTGCACATTACTGGGCAGCCCTGCTGCAGACACACCGGGCACATTACTGGGCAGCCCTGCTGCAGACACACCGGGCACATTACTGGGCAGGCTTGCTGTGCACACACACTGGGCATGATACTGGGCAGACCTGTTGCAGCCACAGTGGGCAAATGCCCTAATCGCACAGGATAGAGTAGTGGGCAGTGCCCCTGGTGTACACATTACAGCCAGAGCAGTGAAGAGCAGGCCACAGTAACACATAGTCCTGACTAACTGGCACCACCAGTATGTAACCAGGTACAGTCAGAACTGGGCATAGCAGTAACAGAAGTACAGGGCACAGCAGCTTGCCCGTGGTAGTGGTGGCAGTGGCACTCACCTGGCAGACACAGGAGGAGAAGCAGTGCCAGGAAGCAGCCCTTCAGAAGCCTCATTCCCGCAGGATCCGCTCTCAGTCTTCCCCTAACACCTAGATCCTCCCAGTGGGCACGGAGGTGGCAGCAGCAGCAGGTGATCCACAGGTAGCCTCCCTCTACGCCAGCACAGCCCGGGTGTCAGGGTGCGCACCCCTGGGCTGCCATTGTCAGCTGCAGTCAGTCCTGTTCCCGGGTGCAGAAGTCAGGATCCCACATGCGACAGTCCCGGAGTCCTCGGCCCAGGATTACTGCAGCAGGAGCCTCTCACTCTAACTCCCAGAGACAGCTGCTCCCTTGCCTGCCCGGTGCTTTGCCCCCATTGCAGTGCCCCCTCAGTGTAATGCAGTGTGTGCCCAGTCTCACGGCCTGTCCCCTGCTCAGTATCACTGCCTTCCTGCACTCTGCCCAGTATAAATGCCTGTCTGCTGCGTGGGCCGCGGCACCACAACTCACCGCCGGGCCAGCGCCGTCCGTCACGTCATGTACTGTCCAGGCAGCCGCACTGTGTCACTGTCCCCGTCCCGTCGGCGTGTGTCACGTGCTGCGGCCACTGCAAGAGGAGCCGGGGAGGAGGAGACGGACACATCACAGTGACACTCACAAGTCTGTGTGTCCCGCCTCCCTCCTCCTCCCTGCAAGCGCCGCGGCGGAGTGACTGTGTCACTCAACATCAATCTCTGCTCCCCTGGCTTCCTTACGTGGTTCGGGTTACGTATCAGATGCATGATGGCTGCCCGCTGTAATCGGCCGTGCCAGCCGGGCGGGCGGGCATCAATTGATTCCCGGACTAAGTATAGTCCGGGACAGCCACCCTTCCGGACTCCGGACGCCGGTGTCAATTACCGGACTGTCCGGAGTAATCCCGGACGGGTGGTAACCCTAACCCCTGTATATAACACATGTAACTGTGACAGGGAAGGTGGCCCCTCTCAGCTCTGGGCCCCATAGCAACTACACTTCTGCACCTATGGTAGTTACACCCTGTATATAACACATGTAACTGTGTCAGGGAAGGTGGCCCCTCTCAGCTCTGGGCCCCATAGCAGCTGCACCCCTGCACCTATGGTAGTTACACCCTGTATATAACACATGTAACTGTGTCAGGGAAGGTGGCCCCTCTCAGCTCTGGGCCCCATAGCAGCTGCACTCCCTGCACCTATGGTAGCTACACCCCTGTATATAACACATGTAACTGTGACAGGGAAGGTGGCCCCTCTCAGCTCTGGGCCCATAGCAGCTGCACCCCCTGCACCTATGGTAGCTACACCCCTGTATATAACACATGTAACTGTGACAGGGAAGGTGGCCCCTCTCAGCTCTGGGCCCCATAGCAGCTGCACTCCCTACACCTATGGTAGCTACACCCCTGTATATAACACATGTAACTGTGACAGGGAAGGTGGCCCCTCTCAGCTCTGGGCCCCATAGCAGCTGCACCCCCTGCACCTATGGTAGCTACACCCCTGTATATAACACATGTAACTGTGACAGGGAAGGTGGCCCCTCTCAGCTCTGGGCCCCATAGCAGCTGCACTCCCTGCACCGATGGTAGCTACACCCTGTATATAACACATGTAACTGTGACAGGGAAGGTGGCCTCTCTCAGCTCTGGGCCTCATAGCAGCTGCACTCCCTGCACCTATGGTAGTTACACCCTGTATATAACACATGTAACTGTGTCAGGGAAGGTGGCCCCTCTCAGCTCTGGGCCCCATAGCAGCTGCACTCCCGGCACCCATGGTAGTTACACCCTGTATATAACACATGTAACTGTGACAGGGAAGGTGGCCCCTCTCAGCTCTGGGCCCCATAGCAGCTGCACTCCCTGCACCTATGGTAGCTACACCCCTGTATATAACTTATGTAACTGTGACAGGGAAGGTGGCCCCTCTCAGCTCTGGGCCCATAGCAGCTGCACTCCCTGCACCTATGGTAGTTACACCCCTGTATATAACACATGTAACTGTGACAGGGAAGGTGGCCCCTCTCAGCTCTGTCCCCATAGCAGCTGCACCCCCTGCACCTCTGGTAGCTTCACCATTGGTCATGATGGGACAAGGGGAATGGAGGAAAATAGTATACCATACACTTCAATTTATCAAGAGGCATTTTTACTTGCTGTGTCAGAACAGCTGCACATTGGGCCTGATTCAGATCTGACCGTTAATCTGCAAAGCTGCAGATGACTGCCACCCAGACAGACAGAAAACCCACAAATCTGAAAGTGAATTGTGTATGGATCGCTAACCGGCATCGACTCGCAAATCCCAAACCATGGAAAGGTTTGTGCAGCCTGTGCCAGTGTGAGTAGCTGTGGCCCTTCCACTAATCAGCGACTGAGACAGGTGATCAACACAGACCCTCCCTTAAAAACGTCTGGACACGCCTGCGACACTCCCAGAAAACGTCCTGGCTTCCTGTGAGTCAACATCCAGCCGCTTTGCGTTTACAAACCGTACACTATTCACCCTCGCATGTGCAATGCGTACGGTACTCGTGCACAGTCATTCGCTAATCGCTCTATTTGCAAGTGTTCTAATTAGCGATCACCTCTGAATCAGGCCCATTGTCATTAATTGCTGTCAATTTTGCCCTCCACGATGTAATTATTTATTACCCAGCGGTTTGGATGCCTACAAAGCAAATTCTGATACTCAGTGATTATATCCCTGAGATGTATGCGGTTTATGGTAAACTGTGCTTCTCTAGGCAGGGACCCTAAGTACCCGGAACAATGATCCTAACTGGCATCCCAGCCTGGTGGATAATATGTTTTCAAAAATTGTGCCGCCCTATTGCTTTTAACAAATAATGTGTGCCCTTTATACAGTGAATTCTGAATATCCTATTCATTATACCTTAGATCTAAGTCCCTTATTATTTTAAACTAGTTAAAAGCCAGTCAAAATGACGGCTTTTGCAATGTACTTTCACTTTGAGCTGTGGCAGTTTTTACTTTCACTTTGAGCTGTGACAGTTTTTAGCCCACAAACTCTCTACACCACCCCCAGTCCCTATCTGCTCCTACCTCCAATCTGTCTGGTCACTGGGGGTACTTCACATCATAGAGGTGAGGAGTAGTTAGTCGTTTATATATAGATTAATATCTGTGCTTTATTTATAAAAAGCAATATATAAGATGTATAGGGTATATAGTATGCAAGGCATTGCCAAGAATATTTGACTACTCACATTAGTCTGTGCCCAAGAGGAATTTGCATTGCAAAGTCCCTGCCACATGTACACACACGCACACGCACACACACAGACATACACTAGGGTTACTTTGTGACAGAAAGCAATTATTTGGGCAGCAACGATGGTGTAATGCTTAGCATTATTGATAGAAAAATCCACATGAAATGGCATAGAAATGCAGAGAACATACAAACTACACACAGACAGCCTATCCCATTAGTTCTGTATGGCAGCAAAGTTCACCTGCTTTATAGGAGCAGCCAATCAGATAGTGGTTTCTGAGGATCCAGCTACATGCCTCTCATGTGGTGCCTATAAAGGTGCGTACACACATAATTGTGTTTTCTTCAGCACGGCCCTCATTAATGATGCACTCAGGAGCAGGTTTTTAACGAGCCGCAGAAGCATACATAATCCATCTGTGGGTGGGCGATATACTGTGCAATATCGCTTACAAAGGTTAAAAGGAGAGATATCGCTTATTTTATTGCCCAGTGTGTATCCAGTATTTTAGAATGAAAGAAAAAAATCGTGTGGCGGTTGTGCTGTAATACATCACTCCAAACAGGTGGCAATTCAGTTTAATCGCCCCTTGGTGTTCTTAAGCATTAGTGATGTGATATTCCTGACAAACTTTTACTCTATCGGGCACCATCACCGCACAACACTTGAATTCCCCCCCCTAGAGATGAGGTGCAGCAATAGGCTTTTATTATATAGGATTTATCTTATTTTACTATGTGTTAAGGAATCCCTGAATAGCCATGTAATTAGGGATATCCATTGGCGTGTTACCCAGAGATGGTCACCATCGATGCTACTATTGATTGGTAACCTCAATGGTGTGAGACCTTTTGCAAAGGGAACCCTCAATAGTTTCACCCACCAATGGTCACCCCTGCGTTGCATTTCAGTAGTCTGTGGGCCAATGAGAGCCCAGAGGCGGGGCTTCACAGTGTTGGGCGTGGATCTCGACTCAGTGTCCAGGAAATTTTTCAAAACAAAAATATTTGTTGGTCGTGTGTCATCAATGGTAACAAACAATCTTGCTCTCCCCATCATTGTCAAAAGTATTCACCATTGTTAAGTGACCAACAATGATTTGGTTCATCAATGGTCAACAGACATCCCTACATGGAATAAAGGAGAACTTTTGGATTACTTTGATGGTGCAATTAAATCAAAAGGGATTTTTTGACATTCGTATTTGCTGATGGAATAACTAACAGATACACACTGCCATAATTCTGAGAACATCTGCCTCACAATCTAAGTCATTGACTATACTAGCTTGGCCTCAGATATGACAGCATCCAATGAGATACTACGGTAACACCCCTTTCAGACTTATCCGGTTTTTTTCACATGAACGCGCATCAACCCGGGACTAGTGTATGTCTGAAAGGGTCTTCCCGGGATTTCGGTCTCGGATCCTAATCACCTGCAATCGACCCGGGTCACTAAAATCCTGGGATCAAACCTGGGAGTGAAATCCCGGGGATTATTTTAGAAAGGGGTATAAATTGTCTTCTTTATAATCCAGCTCGAAAAAGGAAGAATCTCTTTGGGTTTTGCATTTCTAATATGTCTATACATTTTCACATATTCTTTACATCTGTCTGCACTTCTACTCACCATATGGATGCATGACGGGGTATATATGTCAAACTACAGTGACAACACCGAGCTTCGCCGTCACCATTTGTCTGTAGACATACTAGCACCAGAATTCGTTTGAATTTTAACGCTCTGGCGCCACCTGGTGTAGTTTTACTATCGGTGTTCAGCATGACCAATGCCTAAATAAAAAAACCTATATAAAATAAAAAAACAAAACTTTCAATGATATATTGGAGGAAATTTAATAGGATGAGAGATTTAGAAAGTGAGAGATTTGGTAAGACATCCCCAATTTTCTTAAAGCGGCAATCATTTACACAGCAAAATCTAACTGGCTTTGCAGAGCAAATGATTGCCGCTTTAAAAAAAAAAACTAGAGATGTCTTACCAAATCTCTCACTTTCTGAATCTCTCACCCTATTAAATTTCACCCGTTATCATGTTTATAAGTGGTATGCTCATGCTTTAGATTAAGAAATCCAAACGACTGAATTTACCAGTACACATCACATGTTTGCCCAGAAGTTCACAATTAATTACTGTACATTTGTACAATTGTATATCATAGCATCTCATGGTGCGTCCATCTATACATCACTACCAACTACGATGAAGTACACTAGGAGTAAAAGGTGTAAGCACAATTCACAACCATAACTAATGTCGGTTGAGCGGTGCTGACACCCAGGGCACAGGGTCTGGAGGGAGGGTGGTACTATTATTTCAAGGTAAAATCCACCACTGTAGTGAAGCCAGATGCAGTCTGTGAGACTGCACTGGCTTCACTGTAACTGGCAGTGACTTTCAATTGGAAGTCCGACCTGCCAGTCACAAAGGCAGTCTCATTGGGAGGTGTTCCCTCCCTTCTGGACGCCTTTGTTGCGGCTGCTGTGCAAAAACGGCAGATGAGCATGCGCAGTACCTATATAGGTACTGCGCATGCGCTGGTCCCGGTGCCTGTAACTTACATTGTACAGGCGCCGGGACCAAGTTGGCTGCATGCGCAGTACACTGTTTTTTTTACACCAGTACTATTAAAAAAAGTATATGTGTATATATATATATATAACCTCCACAAACGCAGGCGTCACTCCGGGACTTGGTGAATCAAATGGTGAAGTTTATTGTTCTTCTAAACGGTCTACGCCGTTTCGGGCATTCGCCCTTCGTCAGGACCAGAAGAATTAACAAGTGCAACACCTACACACACACACACAGACTGTATAGGTGGGATCAGGCAGCATGGAGGACCGTAGTAAGGGGACGTAGGCGCATCTTCCGGGGGCTGGCGAATCTACCGCCAGCCCCTGCAAGAATGACGGGCACTCCATCTGTCTGTATATATACGCATATGGAGTGCCCATCATTCTTGCAGGGGCTGGCGGTAGATTTGCCAGCCGCCAGAAGGGAAAGTGCGCACACAAGATGCGCGTGCGTTCCCTTACCACGGTGCTCCATGCCGCCTGATCCCACCTTTCCGCTCCCCCCTAAACCTGCACGTCTCCCTGAAGCGGATATGGGCAGGGTACAAGTCGCCTGGAAATAGGGACGCGCGTGCGTGTGGGATGCTCGCGCGTCCCAGTCAGACGGAGCGCCGGCTCGCTAGCAGGGGCGTTCTGGTGAGTCCCAGCGCTGGCTGAGAGGTGCTCCATCTGTACATTGTGACTATATATATATATATATATATATATATATATATATATATATATTTATGCCATAACTCACCTGAGTGGGTTTCTTTATTTCCCTTGGGATTACAAATGATGAATGCTGCGAGTGCCTGTGACCAAGTTGAATGACTATATATATATATATATGCCTTACCAAAATGCCATGTGGGGGGGGGGGGGGCGCAGTAAATTTTTTGGCAGGGGGGAGCAAAATTTATAGTTACGCCTCTGCTGATGGCGGTCAGTCAGTGTTTTTTGATTATGGCCTGCATCACCTCAAAGCTGCGGTTTGTATGTATTCAAGCTGTCAGCTGATCCAATCCTCTTCCTCCAGGTCATGTGATTGGTTACTGATGGCTAAATATTTCCAACATGGACTCTATTGACTCTACATGAACCTATTCCTATTCTGAATGCAGAGCGAGGAGGTCACAGCGCCCTGATATTCTTCCTAGCAAGGATCCATAGAAACTATCACGGAAGCCTATTTTTCAATTCTGTCCAGAAATTTCCCTATAATCGGAATATATCGAAAATTACTTTGTGATGTTTATTTATTGAATCAGCTGTGATCAGCAGAAATTTCCACTAGGACCAGCTACACAAAATTAATTTGCCTATTGGTTCTTACCCCTGATGAAGTCTTAGACGAAACGCGTCAGGTTTTTTCTCATCATTAATAAAAGGACTATTTATCCTAAAATGGACTGGGCCTAATCATTGTAAACATCTTCAAATACAAGGATACGAATTTCAGAAATGTATTTTTGATTTTATTGTGTTATATTGGGAGGTACAGTTTCTATATTAGGTAGCGCACCCCAATCCCCCCCACACCTTCTTGAGATATATATATATATATATATATATATATATATATATATAGACATTGTAGAGGCTCTGCACACACAAAATTAACTGATAATAAATAGTGGAGATTTGGTTCATGAATTGATCAATGCATTTAAGCCTGCAGCCCCCTTCACGGGACCCCACTTTTCTGCAGGTCCTAACTCTATCGCTCAAAATGGCTACAATACATATAGCTATCACATCAAAATAAAACTGGTAGGTTCATTGGCTCCCAACAAAATTAACCCTAGAATGTCTGTGTGCGTGTACATGTGGTAGGGAACATAGATTGTAAGCTCCACTGGGGCAGGGACTGATGTGAGTGTTCAAGTATTCTCTGTAAAGAGCTGCGGAATATGTGTGCGCTATATAAATAACTGGTAATAGGTCAAATTAAATCAATAACCTAATAAATAATTAGTCTGTAATTGTGTATGCCTACTACTGGCTGTGACTTATAAAATACGTCACTCTATAGTGATTACTTAACGTTCCAGATACTCTAATAAAGGGTCCTCATTTAAAGATGATCAGAAATCCACAATTTACATGATTATCCTGATTTACTACAAATATCTTTCGCCTGATATCACGGTCTAATCAGCTTATTAAAGCTAATTTCATATGGATCTCTATACAACATCTGGGTGGGAACTATTACACCACGGTGACATATGCTTATGTCTGTTATATATGTCGTTATTGTCTATTTTATTAAGCATTATTAAAGTATCTTAATAGATATTAATATAATTTAAGTAGTGCCCCGACAAAGAGAGTTTCTAGGGCGGGAAGCACCATGTACACCAGCATAGAGATGTGTCGTTCGCGAACGATCCGGTTCTTTTGAACGGATCCATCAAAAGAACGAACGAGCCGCCGATCCCAAAATGGTGATCCGGATCGGTTTCGCTTAGCATTACATACAATACAATGCACATTGCATTGCTTGAGCTCAGCACTGCCCCCTTTGGCAGCTGAGATATTTTCTTCTAATTGGCTGCTTGTGCTGCTGCTGCTGTTGCTGTGTCACGTGCAGATCTAGATTCTTCTGAATCTGGAAGCCCTGAGGGAGGTCTGGTGACTACACATCAACAGCAGACTAAGCAGAGCAGAGGCATTGGCACTGGCAGGCATTTCAAGATTGCTTCACCTGAGTTCACCAGTAGTATCACAGAAAGGCGTGTAGTAGAAGTATGAACACACAGACACACAGACATAAATTAGGCAGTGCACATGTGTTTTTTTTTTTTACTAGATCTGTGTTTGCTGGGCTGTGTAGTACATTTAACTTTAATTTGGAGGGGGAGGGGGCCTTCTTTTAACTTTCATTTGGGGGGGGAGGGGGGGCTTGGCAATGAGCAAATTTAGTCTCCCTTGGCAACGAGCAAATTAATACCCCTTTTACACAGCTGCAAAACCCCGGGTCTTCAGCGGGTCAGACCCCTGTCAGCGGCAGTGTAAATGGGACACGCCGTGTCCCTTTATACGGGACTTCTACCCAGGTCCTGGGAACTGGATTGTTCGTCAGACAAGCGTTGGTCAGACAGTCACTAGGTCGACATGCAGAAAGGTCGACATGGGAAAAGGTTGACATGGGAAAAGGTAGACATGGACGTTAGGATGACATGAGGAAGGTCATAAGGTCGACATGGGGTTTTCGCTGTTTTTTGACCCGAATGTCAACACAGTTGACATGGACACAGTTGGAAGTGAGAATCGGACCCTCGCATCGCTCGCAATGCTTTGGGCACAGTGTCTCACTTCGCTCGCCACACTATTATAATCTCACTCCATGCCCTAGTGGAAGGTAGGGCATGAAATACCGCCTGTCGGCACATGTCGGCTCAAAAAACAGTGAAAATCCCCATGTCGACCTTATGACCTGTCGACCTTCCTCATGTTGACAACAACTTGCACCTTACTTAGAACAAGAAAGTTCTGTAAATGTTACTCAGTCGAGTATGTTCTGAAAAAAAAAGTTTTACATATTTTTACAGTTTATTTTGAATAAAATAAATGATTGTTGAACAAATTATGCTTCATTATTATTAAATTACCCTTTCAAGAATTCACAGCAACTTGAACAGTATTGACGCCAATCAGCTCCTACCTGTCATGTTTCAAACCAAGCCTTTAACTTCACAGGAAGGATCTGATTGGCCAGTGAAAAAAAAAAGCAGACACTATCACTTCACCGAGCTTTAAAATCTTAAACCCCTTAGTGGCACATTTATCAAACCATATTTGCGGCTAAATCCCTGAAAACACACGTTTTCGGGGTTTAGCAGCAAACATTAAGTATCCCCTAAATGTATCATCGGGGAACCGCAGCAGGAATCTCCGATCCCTGCTGCGATCCCCCTTTCAGCGCCGCCGGCCGCATCCCCATAGGTTTCTATGGGGGATGCGAAGCTGCCCGACGTATCAACATCGGGCAGCCCGGCTTCGCACCCCTGGGCTACCGCCATTCTGAGATGGCGATAGCCCATTGTAGTCTATGCCTACACATCGCACTGCCCGGCTCGGATGAGAGGGGTCAGCGGGGGTCTGACCCCCCGGCTTCCAGGTTAGGGCTTCGCAGGGACGGGCTCCTTTCGGAGCCCTGTCCCTGCGCCCTCAAAATTGATAAACTGCCCCAATATAATCAATACCCCAGGACACCACCTCACAAAGGATTATTCCCTGTATTTGTCATTGTACAAGTATATAGGTAGGCATGAGGGAAATGGTTGTATTTAATGGGTGAGTAGACACTTTTATTTTTATATCATAGGGACCCCCTCCTCCCTCCCGAAACTGGCAATGAAAAGGGGTCTTCAAGAGGGAGGCCTGATTTGTACAGTGAGCCACAGAATGTCAGACCCCACCTCCCCCTACTGCCGTATCCGGCGGCATGTATGCCTGAAATGCTGAGGGCCTATTGGGGAGATATTCAAGGGGAGGGGCTACAGGCTAATTGTAGTAGTAGTACAGAGACCGGTAGGGACCCTGAGATATATAAGGGGGCAAACCCGACGTATTCAATATTCAATTATCTACTGTGTTTACCACGCAGGGCTATTCAATTATTAGTCAATTTCCCCTGTGTGTAAAACCATAGATTCTACGGGCTAATACTGTGGAGAACAATCTATGTTAAGTGCACCACCTAGGTCAGGGTTAGAGAACCTTTGGCCCCAGCTGTTGTTGGACTACACATCCCAGCATTCCCTGCAACAGTGTTATCATGGCCAAATAGCAAATTGTAGCAGGGCATGCTGGGATGTGTAGTCCAACAACAGCTGGAGGGCCAAAGGTTCCCCATCTCTGACCTACGACTTTGCTCTGTTTCTGGACTTCCCTCTTAACGAATGATTGCTATTACCTGTTCTAAACAGGTAAATGGGCAAGAAAGGTGTTTCCACACAGGTAATAACAATCAAACATGAAGAGGGAAGTCCAGAAACAGAGCATTGTGTCCCTCCTGGAAAGGGTCATGTTGGGAGGTATGGTACACTAACTCAAACCATAAATAACTGTCTTTTTTACACAAACTGATCCGCAGAGCCGCCCAAAGGATCTAGATCTTTTCAGTGACCGACCCGGGTCGAGTCGGGTCCGCAAAAAGAGCCGTTTTGCCCATCTCTACACCAGCATGGTGGGCAGTGGGGCAGGGGCACCCTTCTCCCGCAGCAGCAGCACCAAGGTACGCCCGACGTCACGACTGTAGAGGTCAGAGAATGGAGAGAGATCCATCCAGCCGCTTACGTGCAGGAGCGCTTGCCGCTTACTGGTCAGGGGGCGGGGAAACGTTTGGGGAGTGTCGGACACACTGCGTGTTACGTAACCACGCTGACCGAGATGCATGCTGGGAGTTGTAGTCCATGCACTGTTTCCGGACTTGTTGTAAGTATTAAGTAACCAGCTTGCTTCAACAACAACTACTACTAGACGGACCAGCTTACCTGCTTGCCTGTCATCTGCAACCCAAGTACAGTAAGTGCGGATACACAGGTCTGCTGGAGGAGGGCTAGAACTGGCAAATGCATCTTCCTTGGTATGTGCTGCTGGAGGAGGGCTAGCCCTGGCATATGCATCTTCCTTGGTATGTGTGTTGAAGGAGGGCTAGCCCTGGCATATGTATCTACCCTGGTATGTGCTGCTGGAGGAGGGCTAGCCTGGCATATGCATCTTCCTTGGTATGTGTGTTGGAGGAGGGCTAGCCCTGGCATATGTATCTACCCTGGTATGTGCTGCTGGAGGAGGGCTAGCCTGGCATATGCATCTTCCTTGGTATGTGTGTTGGAGGAGGGCTAGCCCTGGCATATGTATCTACCCTGGTATGTGCTGCTGGAGGAGGGCTAGCCTGGCATATGCATCTTCCTTGGTATGTGTGTTGGAGGAGGGCTAGCCCTGGCATATGCATCTTCCTTGGTATGTGTGTTGGAGGAGGGCTAGCCCTGGCATATGTATCTACCCTGGCATGTGCTGCTGGAGGAGGGCTAGCCCTGGCATATGTATCTACCCTGGTATGTGCTGCTGGAGGAGGGCTAGCCCTGGCATATGTATCTACCCTGGTATGTGCTGCTGGAGGAGGGCTAGCCCTGGCATATGCATCTTCCTTGGTATGTGTGTTGGAGGAGGGCTAGCCCTGGCATATGTATCTACCCTGGTATGTGCTGCTGGAGGAGGGCTAGCCTGGCATATGCATCTATCCTGGCATATACTGCTGGAGGGTATACGGTCATTGGGTCACCACCAAATAGGTTGACATGCAGTAAGGTTGACCAGACTTTAGGTCGACATGGGTTTTTTTCCCTGTTTTTTTTTTTTGAGCAGACATGTGCCGACAGGCGGTATTTCATGCACTAGTGTGCCCGGAGCATGGCAGTACATTTTAGTGTTTAAGTTGACTGTATCGACATAAGGGTAAAAAATAAATAACAGTATCTGTTTCAGGACTGCCCTGAGATGAAGTGCTGCATGAAAAGTGCTGATGGCAAGCATGGTCCTATCGAACTCCTAGATGGTGTTGCGGTCATCCTGGGAAGAGGGCCCAAGACCTGTATAGTGGATAGAAAATGTTCCAAAGAGCAAGGTAAGTCTCCTGCACTCACAGCCTGTTTGATTGCATTCGCAAAAGAGGAAACAGCAAGTATATGGTGTTCATTCTAGCACCCTGCATCTTCCAATACCCGTGCAGTTCTCTTCTCTGCCTGGGGTATCTTCTCTGCTGGTGCTTCTAACACCGTCTCATCCTTTTCTCAGCACTGATATACATACCACATTGTGCTATAAGCGACATACCAGGTAGGGAAGAGGAACTGCTTGGGTTTTGAAGCTGCAGGGGGCTATAATGAACACTAGGTGTTGGCGATAATGCTCATGGTGTGAATTAAGTGCCCCGAGCTATTCAATTACTGCCTGCAGTAAGTCACGAGGGGGCACCTAACACAGGTTTTTGTTCTTACCTCTAGAGGCTGCGATCAGAAACCCGATTTAAGGGCCCCTCATAGCTTTCCATCAGCTTACAGCACATGGTAATTGCAAAGCTCCAGCATGTATCTATATTTCAGTTTCTCCGGGTGCTTCACGGTAGGTCACATGGCTAATTGAATTCCCCCTGCAATGTTATGTTTGCGAAGTGGTGCCTTTAGTGCAGGACAGGCCAACCTGTGGCTCTCCAGATGTTGTGAAACTACAAATCCCAGCATGCCTTGCCACCGTTTTAACACTCCCTTATAGCAAAACTGTGGCGAGGCATGATGGGATTTGTAGTTTGACAACATCTGGAGAGCCACCGGTTGGCTAGGCCTACTTTAGTGAAGGGTTTGAACTCAAATTTGAATGTGCCTCTAATCTGAAGTACAACACTTGATGGGCTTTGCATTCTATGGTAGTACTGTTATGAGTGTTAACGTCAAACCCACCCAAGTATAAACATCCATTCGCACAGAAGCATACGGGCAAAAATCATCATGACTTTTCCCCTGTTTACAAATAAAAGACAGTAATGACTGACCTATATTTGTGGCATAAGGCCCACCCACCCCCTGTGTAAATGCCTCTGCAAGTCTCCAAATGTATCCACAGAGTGGCCCTGAACATGCGTCTATTATCATACACTCATGCGCAGAGCCAAAACATTGGTCCCTGCAGGGCCGGCGCCACCACTAGGCAGCTCTAGGCATTTGCCTAGGGCGCCGGCACCTGGAGGGCGGCAATTCGCCCCTCACCCCCAGCACTGTGGTACCTGTGTAAAAAAAACTTCCGTCCCCGGCGTCCCTGCTGAGTGCTGGTGCGTGCAGGGGTGTCCGTGCCGCCGGGGGAGCCTGCGGCGCTGTTATTGTGTATAAGCTTGTCGCGCCCGGCGGGGTCCCTACAGTGAATAGAAAATAACTGTCGCTATGCGCGCGGCGGCGCGGGAAGCGCTAGTTATTTTCTCCATTTCGCCCTCCAGGTGCCGGCGCCCTAGGCAAATACCTAGAGCTGCCTAGTTTTTTTTACACAGGTACCAACCTTCTCTCCCCCCCCCCCGCCCCGGCAGCGGCACCGGGGCGCCCCCACCCCGGCCCTGGGTCCCTGGAGTGAATAGGCCGGCGACCGATTGTTAGTGAATTAGGACCAACGTACAGTGGCTTTATATATTCATTACTAGGCCCTGGTAAAGTGTATATATTTATTTGACTGATCTTATAATGTTGTTCACTTTTAACGTTGGTGAAAATAAAGCATTAGTTATGGGATTTTCCCAGTGTGATTTTTATTTATTAAAAAAAAATTTTTTTCTGTCACCTGAATCATTTGTATTGTTAGTTTATAGTGTTCGTTCTAGAACTCTGCATCTGTTACAACCCGTACAGTGCCAATTTCCTGCCCGGGGTGTGGTCGTCTGCTTTTCTGATTCTAGCACAGTCTGGTCTGTATCTCAGCACTGAGATGGAAATGTGAACTGCACTGGCCGTGACAGGTGAATGGTGCTAGAATGAACACTACGTAAAATACTTCTTGTTTTACTTGGAATAAAATGGAATGCCCTTTTATTTAACAGTGGAGATTGTGGCAGATTTTGAGAGGAGAGCTGTGCGCGTCACACAGGTATGGGAAATGTTATGTCTGCAATTCAGATCCCTGTCTCTGGAAGCCTCGGAAGTGTTTGATTTCATATGAGCAGTTAGTACCACCGATCCACCAATGTTGGGATGGCATGTAGGCTCTAGAGAACCCTAACCGTGCATTGGTTTCAGGTCTCCTCACAAAATCCGCTTTCAGATCTTGGAGAACACCTACACAGCCCTCCAAAAACTGTGGCAAGGCATGATGGGACTTGTAGTTTCCCAACAGCTGGAGGGCCATAGTTTGGCCATGCCCGACCTTCTGTACATGGTCGCAGGGTTCACAAATACAAGCTATAGCGCATATTTTGGTATTTGTTTCCTAGCACGGCGCCACCGATTAATTGTATGCAATCGGGTTGCAATTTTTTTTTTACGTTGGAACCAATGTTAAATGGTCCCTGAGACCCGATTTTACATTGGCCCCAATGTTAAATGCCCCTCAGACCCCATTTTTCATTGTATGCCCCCCATTGTTAACGCCACACCATGATCAACGTGAACCCGAAGCGTGGCGAGCGGCGGCGGTACGCGTCATACCCCCACTATCCACATCGGCGCAGAGTTGATTTTATATAGTGTGAGCGCAGCAAGGCGAGCCCCGCGCATTACTTCAGACGTATTACGCGTCCCCTCGCGGGGCTCGCTGCGCTCACCACACTATATAAAATCAACTCTATGCCGACGTGGATAGTGGGGGTATGAAAAGGTTGGAGGAAGCGTACCGCCGCCGCTCGCCACGCTTCGGGTTTGCGTTCATCGTGGGGTGGCGTTAACAATGGGGGGGCATTTGACATAGGAATTACCCATCAGGGTGGGTATACAATCAAAAATTGGGTATGGTGGGCCATTTGACATTGGTTCCTATGTAAAATCAGGTACATCGCATTGGTCGCATTGTATGCCATTATAATGGCATACAATGGACCCGATTTTACATAGGAATTTAACATTACATACAATGCTTACAATGTAAAATCGGGTCGGTCGCATCGCATGCCATTATAATGGCATGTGATGGACCCGATTTTACATTTGTCGGGAAACCTAAAAAAAACACCGAAGTCGGGTCCCATCGCATACCTTAAGTTAAGGTATGCGATGGGACCCGATGGGCGCCGCGCTAGGAAACAAGTACCCATATTTTACCCGGAAATACCTTCCAGGGACTTTTTTAGAAGGTGCGTAGTGTGATCAACCACTAAAATGAATTGTTGGCTTTTCGAGGTGCATGGTGGTAACGTCATGTCATGGTTTGGGGGACATGCTTAGCTGGCCAGATGGCTGCTCGTCTTGGACATCTGTCCTACTGTTATCCAAGGCACCAAACCTCTTTGCGTGACATAGCGTTATCACCGTACGCCACTACAAATGGTCAATTTCAAAAGGGCTGTTGTGCCCTCTAGATGCAGAAATCTGATCACACTACACACCTCAATGTGTTTCCGCCAGCTCCACTATCTTACATCTCATGTGGAGAAAGTATGACTGATACGAGGTGCAGTCTAATGGGGTTAGAGGCCGCATTGGTCTAGCTGCATTGGCCTGTGGGAAATTAAATAGAGAACATTACACACATGAGAGGTCTCCTTACTTTTAGTTACTTTTAGTTATTGAACTACCTTCGTCAAAGAGTTTTCCCAGGCTGCCTTTGAGGTAACCACTACGGATGGCCATCGGTTCCTTTGCCATCGATGTCAAAAGTGCAACTGGCCATCGATAGTGTAAAACTATGCAATGGATGACCATCCATTGTTTTACATCGATGGTCATCTATTATGTTTGAGTGATTGGCCTGTGGGCCAATCAAAACACGTGGGCAGGGCTTCGTATGTGCCGGGGGGGGGGGGTGGAGCAATGCTCCGTGTCCCAGCACATTAGGGGGGGGGGGGGAGAGAGCTATCGTTTTTGCTGTGCCATCGATGTAGGGAAAGCATCTGGTTCTCCCCCATCGATGGTAAAAGTATTCGACATCGGCCCTAAACCATCGGTGAGTTTGAATCAACGATGGTCAATGGCCATCTCTAGTAACAATTCTGGTGCATTGTACCCAGGGTAGGGGAACTCAACACACATCCCTTGTTACAACAATGCACACACACTTGTATTCTTCCGAATTGTTATAACTGTAGGGCTCTTATGGGGCAGATGTATTAAACCTTAACAAGAGATAAATTCAAGTGTGATAAGGAGAGATAAACGTCCAGCCAATCAGCTTCTTACAGACTTTTTTCAAACACAGCCTGTAACATGGCAGTTAGCAGGTGATTGGCTGACGTTTATCTCTCCTTATCACCCTTTCATTTATCTCTTGTTAAAGCTTAATACATCTGCCCCTATGTGTAGTATATACATCACAGTGGAAGAGGAAACTGCAGCATGATGTAATATTGTCAGGTTCTTGGTCTAAGTCTGGGCTGTGTAAACGGATTCGGCATAAAATCCAGACAAGGACAAAATCCTGACATTTAAAATCCCGACAAGGTCAAAATCCCGACATTTAAAATCCCGACAAGGACAAAATCTCGACATATAGAATGCAGACAGGTGAAACAGTCAACATGACTTTGTGTCGACAGGACGCGAGGTCGACATGGGTTTTTTCACTGATTTTTATTTATTTTATTTTTTTTACCCGAATGTCGACATGGACACAGTTTGCAGTGAACCGCAGCCCCTCGCATCGCACGCATCGCTTGCAATGCTTCGGGCACGGTGCCTCGCTGCGCTTGGCACACTATTTTATTCTCCCACCACGCCCTAGTGGATGGTAGAGTATGAAATACCGCCTGTCGGCTCAAAAAAACAGCGAAAAAGCCCATGTGGACCTTGCGACCTGACGACACAAAGTCATGTTGACTGTTTCACCTGTACATTCTATATGTCGGGATTTTGATCGTCGGGATTTTGACTGCATCCCGTATAAACTGTGCAATTTACATTGCAATGGGGTAAATGTACTAAGATGGGATGTTGCAAATAGAAATCAATCAGATTCTGCTTCTTATTTATTTAGCAACTTGTAGAAGAGAATAGAATCTGGTTACTAGGGGCAACATCCCATTCTCAAAAGAATTCCCGTCTTCGTAAATGTACCCCAATGTGTCTGGCTTACATAGAGTATCCGAAATTAAATAAGTTTTCGGCGGGAGGGGGGGGGGGGGGAATGGGCTTCTGAAGTAATTAATCAGACAGACATGTCTTTGCTCTTAGCTGGGTGTGAACCCCACCTCTGTCGGAGGGGACACGTTAAAGCAGGGAGAGAGCGCTCTGATGACCGAAGATCACACGCTCTATATGGTGAACGCTCTGCACCCTTACACGGTGGAGTTCAGTAAAGAGAGCCCCAAAAACAACGCTCCATCCGGAAAGGCCGCGGCACAGGTGCACAAGAAGCGCTCTCTTCCTGAAGGACCAAAGAAAAACATTATAGACTTTTTCGGCACAAGCCAGAAGAGAAGCCACCGGGATGAAGAACGCAAAGCGGAGCCCAGCAGTAAGAAGTCTAAGGTCCAAGATTCGGGCTTGAAGTCTGCAGGAAACAGTGATGATTCAGAGGAGGAGGAAACCGCTCGCAAACTGAAAGAGCTGCAGGAGACAGCAGCCAACGCCCGCCTCTCCGGCACCAAGACATCCGAAGCGTCAGCAGGCACACAGAGGGGCGAGACCTGCAGCAAAGACTCCTGGGAAGAACATGGCAAACTTTTGATCTTTCAGAAGAAAGGCGTTCAATCTTCTTCCAAGGTATGACCATGTCTACATATGCATTCGTACCAGAGGGCATTGCTGCCGCTGTGCGTAGTACTGTAAATGGGTGTAGTGGGAGCATTGCCACCAGAGAGGAAAAAACAGAGGGGCCATGTTAGCACAGCACTGCAGGCAGTGGTAAAGCTGCTGGCTGTGCTATATACTGGGAGTTGTGCAGCCTTACAAGTTGTACTTGCAGGCGAGCATCACACACGGCTCAGATCCTCATGCTTAAGTTGGCCATACATTACTCCGATGTAACGCAGGAGTATATGGCCATCCGATCTCCCGCGAGCAGCCCGGGACCTTCCCGGTCGGCAGAATCACGTGGGGTCCTTCTGCATGTGATGTAACGCATGTGATCCGGTTCCCCACCACCAGAAGTCTGAGTCAGAGATTGCACGTGCAGCATGTCCGACCTCAGACTACATCCCGATGCGCATGGGCCTGTGCATCGGGTCGGAGCGGCAATTAAAACACATCTGATTTGAGCCATTTTTACCCGATTTGCGTCAGACTGCCCAAATCTACCCCTACCCCACCCTGTCCGCAGCCTAACCCCAAGGCCAGTACTACCTCCGGGCTCCGTCAGGATTCTGATTGCATCCTGTTCTGTAGCCAGTCTGCATGGATGAAGAACGGATTGTTTGGGGTCAGAGGCCCTTATTCTGATTGAGTCGGACGGCTGCGTGTGCGGTCGGACGGACGATGGTTGGTGTTTGCGCATGTGCAGAGGCATTTCTGCGCATGTGCAAACGCCTCGCACGTCCGAATACGGCGTAAGTTCAGCGCAGAAAATGATCGTACGGAACCATCCGAGCAGGGGGTGGAGAGGGGCGTGAAGGGCTGTTTGGGCTCATTACCATATGCGTGCGCCCTGCGTTTTATGGGCGTTCCCATGAAAACGCTGGGTGTACGTATGGTAATGCGGCCGTGACGCATGTGTGTGTGTGTGGGGGGGGGGGCGGACAGCTGACATAGCCGGATGCCAGCTGCCCGCCCATATCCCTGCTTTCACACGGAAACATGTCCGAGTGTTCTGGAGCACTCGGTGCTGTCTGACCACTAGGTCCATCATTCGATGGTCGGCGACCATCGGAGGATGGGGGAGGGTCCCACAGATGGGGGAGGTGTTCACATGAAACATCCACTCGCGGTCCGTTCGCTCGGGGTCTTTCCGCGTTCGGACAGTGTGAGCGATCCATACGGTAGGCGGGGCTAAGAACACTCGGTTCCTGGCCGAAATAAGTAATCGTCCAAATCAACTAGAATAAGGGCCAGAGGACAGTGGGGCAGATATATATTTAGCCTGGTAAAATGATAAAGTGTAAGGTGATAAAGCGCCAGCCAATCAACTCTTCGCTGTCATTTATTAAACACGGCTGATTGGCTGGTCATTATCACCTTCCTGTTGTATTACCAGGCTTTATACATCTGCCCTAATGTTAGCAGCAAATGTTTTCTGTCAGCGGCTAACGGATTTGTGTTAATCTACAGTACAGGTGGAATTGCTTCTGCATGCTGGCGACATGCAGGCCAGCTCCCTACAGTTTACACACACAGTCAAAGGGACAAATCTAGCAGGTCACCACGGGTGCCAGGTGACGGCCCAACAGTCAGGATCCCGGCGGTCAGTATACTGACAGTCAGGAGGATCCCTACTGACAGGGGCTATTCTCCCTCGTGGGGGTCCACAACCCTCATAGAGGGAGAATAGAACTTGTAGCGAGCGCAAGGGGCTTCCCTGTCGGAGTGCCGCCAGTCAGGATTCCGATGATTGTATACTGGCCGTTGGAATCCCGACCATTGGGCCGTCATACCACACCCTCCAGCACATGGGCAAAATAAAAAAATTACTGCAAATTTGGGTCCACCGGTGCAACCATTATACCAGACGTTGTGCTGTAAAACAGCTGGTGCTAAACGTTATTTCTCTAATGTTTTTGTTCAAAATGTGCAGCTCTTAGAAAAAGATGCGCCCCCTAGTGCTTTCCTGGGGGAATAGCTACAGAAGTTTCCCTAACTCGGCAATCCCAACCATTTTTGGTTAGAATTGTCGAGTTGGATAAATTCAACATTGTTGGATTTCCGCGATCCCAGCAAATGGGCAATTTACCTTATTTCTGTCGGATGTATGATCCCCATTAGCTTCTGTACCGGAGGTGCTCCCCCACGTAGGGACATGCAGTGATTACTTTGTTATTGCTCCATTTGTCTTACAGATTGCAGGATTCGACATTGATGGAACAATTATCACCACTAAGTCAGGGAAGGTTTTCCCAACAAGCGCAGATGACTGGAGGTAAGACCCGTGCATTCACCATGTTCACCAACTTATCCATTACCTAGGTCAGTGGTAGCCAACTCCAGTCCTCCCGAGCTACCAACAGTTCACATTTTCCAGCTCACCTAGCTGCAGCACAGGTGTAGTCATTACTCACTGACACATTTTAAAAGATCCACAGGTGGAACTAATTACATCACTTGTGATTCTGTGAGGAGACCTGGAAAACATGCACCGTTGATAGCTCTCGAGGACTGGAGTTGGCTGCCCCAGACCTAGAATATTAAATAGAATCTCAGTTTCTAACAGTGAGTCAGTTTGAGGGAAGGCACCACTAAGAAGCCGTGTAATACCCCTTGTAGACTGGCAGAAATATCTTGACTTATTGCACACAACCTGGGATGTTTCATAGACTGAAAGGGTCCTAAAACCTGGGTAGTTAGCCGGCTTGAACCCGGGTGGTGGTCAGTGTGAATGTACAATCTACAGTATGTGGCCTGGGACCAAATCACAACAGGATACTGCATGTTGGTCGACATGGGTCTAGGTCGACAGGTCATTAAGTTGACAGTCAAAAGGTCGACATGGAGTTTTTCGCTGTTTTTTGAGCCGACATGTGCCGACAGGCGGTATTTCATGCCCTACCATCCACTACGGCGTGGTGGGAGAATAAAATAGTGTGCCGAGCACAGCGCCGAAGCATTGCGAGCAAAGCTTGTAACTGTGGGCCTTATTCTAGTTCACTCTTAGAGGCAAATTCCTTCTATGGACAAAACCATGTGCACTGCAGGGGGGGCAGATGTAACAGGTGCAGATAGAATTAGATTTGGATGAGTTATTTTGTGCAGGGAAAATACTGGCTGCTTTATTTTTACACTGCTGCATAGATATCACTTTGAAGAATAACCCCACCCAAACCTAATTCACTCTGCACATGTTACATCTGCCCCACCTGCAGTGCACTTGTCCATTTGAGAAGGATTTTGCCTCTAAGAGTGAAGTAGAATACACAAACACAACCAGTCATGCCTGTGCCAAGAGTGGGGCTTCCAAATCCACGCTGGCCTTGTGCAGAACTTGGTGGTCATGGTAAGCTTAGGACATGGCTGTGCCGGCACACATGTGTGCTCATGTATGTAATGCTGCGTGCAATAAGTCTACGTCCGTGTTACTGCACAGAGCGGGCTGGTGGCACTGCAATAAAAGGCATCAGAGGCAGGGGAAAGTCAATTCTTGAATGCAGGTTAAGCATGCATGTAAACACTAGGAGCTCTGGAAACATACATTAGTTATGTGGTGGATAGGAAATATTACTGTCTATACCAGTGGTGGCCAACCTGTGGCTCTTGAGCCTCATGCGGCTCTCCTCCTTGTAAAGTGCGGCTCCTGCTCCCACTGCTGCCTACCACCCACCGTCTGTCCCAGTCCCCCCTGCTGCCGGTTCCCTGAATCCCTTCTTCTTCTGAGGGGAGGAGAACGTGCATCGCGCATCTCTCCTACCCCTTACTGTGCATCCTTGTGACTGGGCCGTCCGCCAATCAGAGCTTGTGGGCCAGCAGCCAATCAGGAGCTGGCCAGCGAGCTTTGATTGGTGGGAGGCCCAGTCACAGGGAAGTGAGGGGGAAGGAGACGCGCGGTGTGCTGTGCTCTCCTCCCATCGGTGACATGACAGGAGGACTGCAGGGGGACACCAGACTGTCCTCTCCCCGCCTGGCAGCAGCAGCAACAACGGTGAGTGCTGCTGCTGGGAAATTTGCACTGTGGGGGCATAGCAGTTTGTGGCACTGTGGGGGCATAGCAGTTTGTGGCACTGTGGGGGCATAGCAGTTTGTGGCACTGTGGGGGCATACCAGCTTTTTGGCACTGTGGGGGCATAACCGGCACCGTGTGGTGCATACCTGGCACCGTGGGGGGCATATGTGTATCTGGCACTATTGGGGGCATATGTATATATGGCACTGCACTATTGGAAGCATATTTGTATCACACCCACCCAAGGGGTCAAAATAGACTACGCCCCTTTTTTTGGCGCATGCGCCTTCGGTGCGTGCATGATGTCGGCTCTTTAGCTTGACTACCGATATTTTTCGGCTCTTTACCTCTGACCGGTTGGCCACCCCTGGTCTATACCATATAACATTATCTTTGTGATGAAGTGCAGTTTTTCACATCACTTTCTGTGACCGTTGTGACAGATTTGAAATCTCCCGTTATGAATCTCTGGCACAAATCTCTGCGTCTGTAGGGCCCTTTGGACCTTCCCCTTCCTGACAGCGATGTAACAAATACGAGTTTGCATCGAAAGGATTATAATCTGCGCGGCATGTCATTTAAAAAATGTAAATACACATAAGAAAACCTATAAGCATTTAAACGCATTAGTAAAAGAGACTTCACTATAGAACTAGCAAAAAATAAACCCTAATATAAAAGGTAAAAGTAGCAGGATCCCGCTTCTAGTACAGACCGAACGCAGCGCGTTTCGCTGAGGATCCACATAAAGACATAAGAACATCTTTTACGGGCAATCCTCTCACTTTATAGGAGTGAGTAAGGCAAATGCTTCACATTCAGCTCAGATTTATTACCCCTATGCACTGCAGATAACAGGCGTTTCTCTGTCTTGTATAACACCAGTTTTGTTTTAATCTTGATGACCTTTTTCCTGTTTCTTTTTATTGTTGTAACCCGCCATAGGTTGGCCCGTTCCAGCCTGACATCAGTGGCCATATAAATCTGGGAAGTCACACACCCCACACCGTAGACAGGGATGGGGTAACTTTGGCCTTGAGGTGTGTAGTTGTTGAACTACGCATCCCAGCATACCCTGCAACAGTTTTAGCATGGCCAAATAGCAAAGCTGTAGCAGAGGATGCTGGGATGCGTAGTTCAACTGTAGCTGGAGGGCCAATAGTTCCCCATCCCTGCTTTAGAACAAAATAGAGAGAGAATTAAACAGAGCAAGGTGGAGGCGTCTAGCAGGGGTCCGGAGCCGCCAGACCCGATAGAAGCACGCTGGGCTCCGGTGATGTGAGACAGCGCATCTCAGTGGGCAGCATCGTAGTGTGGCACAGTGCCTCCCACATAGACACAGTGCCACTTGCAATTTGCACTCAGGCCTGATTCCTGCCTGTTCGTAAAACAAATAAGCAAGTGACTTTGTGCCTGGAACAAACCACGTTGCGGGCAAGGGTGGCAAAAACTTTTATATGATTTCTGTGCAGGGTAAATAATGGCTTTTTTTACATGAAGCCCACAAATGTTAGAAGGCTATATTCTAATACGTACTGCAATTTAGATTTCAGTTTCTACCCACCCAAATGTAACTCTCCCTGCACATTACATCTGCCCCACCTGCAGCGCAGCATGGGTTTTACCCAGTTGCTTGTTTATTTTTGGGCTTTTACTTCCACACATGAATCAGGCCCATGGTTTGTGGGAAATGGGGAACATTATAAGAAGAATGACATGTTTGTAATGATGGAAAAGGCCCAGTTTATTTATATTCGGATTCCTAATCACAAGAAGCACGTCCTTGCCGTAAGGCGAACATGCACGGTATAATATAACGGGTGCGATGTGATGCGCACTCCCACGCGCAACACTAGAGGAGTATTCAATGTTTTTTGAGAGTCTGGCTCACCGCTCACTGTTCTGTGTCCCTGTGATCTCGCTGAAGTGCTCGGCACTTTTTCTTATCTCCTCATTTCTGACTTCCTCAGTATTCAACGTGTGGCCAGCTCGCCGGCCCCTTTTGCGAACTTAGCATAATTATGCGAGTTCAAATGGGAGAGCTGTAACTGGAGAGATCTGTTTTCTCCTGCTCTCCACGTGAGCTGGTCAGACTGGGATATTCCTGACCAGGGTGTTCATCTCAGCAGCTTGTGTTCCTCACATTTGTGGACTTGTATTTTTTTACAAAGGTTTAGAAAGGTTAATGTTTTGTTCAGTATTTATTTTACAACAAATGGCTGTGTGACTATTTTAATTGGGTTTGTGCAGACGGGTGTATTTTGTTCTGTTTGGCCTTTATCCTTGTGTTGTGCTTTTAGCATTGTTTCTTTGCCCTGTGTTTTTATTTAATTTATTTTATAATTGTTAGCGTGTTTAAAAGCCTGTTTGGGGTTAGGTGAGGAAGAAGAGAGGAAGCATGGGAAATTACTAGGAGCATTCCAAAATGATTTCTTATTGGTTACCATTAAAATAACCTATTAAATTCCAAATAAATTAATATAGAAGTACAGCATTATGGCACCTGCAATAAATACATTAGAGTACATTTTTTTTAATTTATAAGCCATAAAAAACAAAAAAAATAACAACTTTAACAAAGATAGCCCTACAGTTCACCTAAAAAAGATGCCGAGGGGAAAAATGGAGAACATCTCTAAAAAAAGAAACCAGCAGGACTCACAATTTGTGCATTGAATACACTTTTGGAGAGAGACACTAAAATCCCCATTGAACAGACATGAGGAGAAGTGCAGGGTGAACTGAGTTAGCTTCGCAAAATATTTTTGGAGAAGCAACAGAGCTGAATACAGGGAAGCACAAAATAGGAGAGAAAAGTTCACTACGCTCCAAAAAACATGCACACTCACCGTTATTTACGGCGACATAGGAGCATTGAATACATGCCTAAAAGTATGAGCTGCACCTACTTTTTGTACTAGATTGCATCTCATTGCATTGCAAAGTGGATGCGATGCGATCTAGTCCAAATTGCATCCAATAATTGCACCGTGTATGGGCACCTCTTACACCTACTGTAGAAATGTCCTCTTTTGTCTTTCAGGATTTTGTATCCGGAAGTTCCCCAAAAATTGAAAGCCCTTCTGGCCGACGGATACAAGGTCAGTTTCCTGGTGGATCGGATGGAGGAATGACTTCGGGGTAATGTAGGGTAAAATCGGGGTTCTTAGAATTACAATGTACGCATCAAGAGAGAATGCCCTGTAGTGCAGGTATATGGTCATTGGGTTAAAGGCCTAGGTGAACACATGAGATGGTTGACACAAGCATTAGGTCGACAATGGCTAGGTCAAAAGGTCTACATGTGTTTTTCGACATGTGCCGACAGGCCGTATTCCAGGCCCTACCATCAACTAGGGTGTGAAGGGAGAATAGAATACGCAATGCAGCGTGCACGGAGCGTGGCGAGTGCAGCGGCGCACCGATAAGGTGTCCATGTCGATCGTGTCGACATTCGGGACAAAAAAAAAAGTGAAAACCACATGTCAACCTTTTGGCTGTTGACCTAGCCATTGTGACCTAATGGTTTTGTCGACCTTAGGCATGTCAACCTATTATGTGTTGACCTTCATTGGTCGACACGATGTATGTCAGCGTAATATTGGTTGACCCATACCCGTAGTGCAGAGGTTGGGTCTCCTCCCGGTAGCAGCAGTCGGACTAGAACCATTGGGCAGCTTTACATACACTTGGATAAAGACTGATCATTAAGTCTAGGAACCAATAGCTTTTTGGGACCGGTGATTAGGTTCCGGTGTACTGGTACCTGTGCAGCATTATGGTTGGCCTTGGTTCAAGGGTGCTGCTACAGTGGCGGGTGGTCCAGGCTCGTGGCAAGTAGAAAGGGGTGAATACGCTAAGCGCTCTCCTTAATTGGTTGTCATGTGCATCAGTTATAAGTGTTTGGTGAGATCTGTTATAATAGAAGTTGTGGGTCCCCCTTCGGAATGAACAAAGAATGGACCAATTAAATTGTTTAAACAATATGTTTATTAAACTAAATATACAGTGTGATAAGTGTTTGCCTTGATCTTTAGAGGTCAGTGGTGGTGGTCCTACGCAGCATCCCTCTGAGGGGACCCCATAAGGGTGTCCTTTTAGGGACCCCTTTAACCATAGGTCCCTAATCCCGGTACCTATGTCCCCTTCAGGTGACCACAGTGGACTGTATTGGGAGGGTATGGGGGGTAAAAAAATTAAGGGAATATTTGCTGAGTGGTGGGAAGGTCAGGTGCCCATTCCACCCATGGCACAGAGTATACGGGATCGTGAGCTCGATCTAAATCCAGATTTAATTCTAAAACCGAGGCGTTAACTTGAACTGAATTTGTTAAAGCAAATAGTCATCCAGTTTCTGCTGGAATATGTTGGGATCACGCTATTAATGTCGCTGCAGAATCCTCCAGTGGGTGCGGAAGGGTGGTATACCGGGTAAAACACAGTCAGTGTGTTATGGAGAGATGATGCTGATGTAGCAGTGTCCTGCTGGTCATTATCTTACCTCTTCCAGTTGTTATTCAGCCAGTCCATTTGTAGTGCGATGGTTGCCGGTGCCCTGGTCCGGGCACAGTTGTGTTGATGTGATGTAGAGTAGTGTTGCTGCTGGCAATGCCCGTAGCCTTTCGCCGATGTGATGACTGTTTTTGGTTCCCGTCTCCGAACCAGGAAGAAAGGCTATAGTTAAATGGGTGTTATCCGTTTTTGTATCTTTTTATGTGTTTATGCTTCACCCTCATTTACCTTGTTCGATCTTTCATTGCCTCCTCTTAGGTGGTCTTTTTCACCAACCAGATGGGAATTAGCCGCGGTAAGCTACGGCCTGAAGTTTTCAAAGCCAAAGCGGAAGCCATTTTGGATCACTTGGGCATACCGGTTCAGGTGTGTGTAGAGCATTTGGCTTTATATCTTATTTATATATATATATATATATGCAGAGAACCCCTAAAAGTATTCCTACTAGTATCAGGAAAAATAATATGTAACCGTTTCAGAAAAATCCATACCTTGGGTCTGAAATGAAACCAACCACGTTCCCTGACAAAGCCATAGCCCCTCTCCCTACAGAGCAGGTGATTCCAGCACTGAGGTCATGTAAGCCAGGGTCACATGACCTGAGCCAGTGTCACACGATCCCTGCATCCTGGAGAAAAATCTACAGCACAGAGAACTCATCCCAGATATATTTTTGATACATTAATCTGTGACATAAAAAAAAAAAAAAGTTAATGTTCAAAAAAGGACACAGATATTGCGATCTACTCAATTCTAGTCAGAATATTACTTACCATTAAATTTAAGAAAAATTAAATTGCAAGCTCCAAAGTGCAAGGGGCCGAAGTAACGGAAGTATCTCATTGATAGAGCTGCAGAACATTTTGGAGCCATAGAAATAAATGTTAATAGATATTTTTTTATCAATGATGCTGTAACATTTTATAGAGAAAACAAAACGTGATCCTGCGCAAGGTACCTAGTATTCCCTCTGCTTAAACGCATACATCAGAGTCCGATGTTGGATATAAACTTTATGTATTTAGTATGTTGCCTAAAAATATACATAATATCACATTACAGATCTTTGTTGCAACCGGTATGGGAACCTACCGTAAGCCTGCGACTGGGATGTGGGACTACATGTGTGAGAAGGTGAGACTGACCCCCGGCCAGTCCCAACTGGTATACAGTGGTCGTTTTGGCTGTAAACTCCAGTGTTAGGAACCTCTTCATATTGTTGTGTTGGGTATTTGGTTCTGAAGGTCCGGCTGTATTTCCAGTTACTTTCCAGTGTAATGCAGTGCTTAGACTTGACTACAGTTCCTCTAATAGAGTTCCAATATTTAACATTCTGTAATTAAGAGGTTGCTTTATTGTCATAGAACTGAGCAGTTGAACCTTTCAGAGTGTTGAACAATCAGCGGTTCCGTTATTAAAAGGGAATTACAGAATTCTATTCCTATGACTTGCCTTATGCATTGATAAACTCATTCATCCTATTGGGGCATTGTAAAACGGTAGCCCCTCCCCCTTCTGTACTGCAGGAGACCGCTGGCATAATAAAGGCGGGGCATGATCACGGAATGAATGCATCTCCGTGCACTGGTGACCTTGTGTAAGAGAGGCTGGCGGTTTAATGTGTGTAATACAAAGAAGGCGTTCTCGCTCTTAATGGTAGTTCTAGGCCACAATAAGTTAATAACTCCTGTTCTCTCTAGAACCACATAATCCTATTTCTCTCTGTATTACAGGCTAATGATGGCGTCCAAGTGCAGAAAGAAGACTGCGTGTACGTGGGAGGTAATGATCTCTTATGTGCTGCCATGATATGTCCTCATATAGCTATCCTCCGGGAACAACAAGTCAAATGACACAGAACACCTGAGTGCCGTGTTACTCCGTAGCACCGAGCATCTTTCCTTGCAAAGTTTCACATTAATGCATCTTATTCACAAAGAGGTGGGAATAGGAGGCACAAGCAGCTTCTGCTGATTTAAACGATAACCAACGTGGCTGTAGTGTTTGTGGCATAATTCTGTGTTACAGAGAGCGCTAAGCTGTCCAATCAGCCACAGGCTTTTTCCAGATGCTATCTGAATCAGCATATTGCTGTTCCCGCTATACTCTGAATTGCCCGTGGGGTAAAGCGTGCTGTCTCCACTCTTTGGATGTGGGCTTCGCTCTAAGGGTTATGTCCACATGATTATAGAGGTTCGACAGACAGGTAATCTTTGTCCTTTATGACTCTGAGCAGACTGTTGCCCGGTGATTGGTCATCCACCAGTGTGCCTCCCAGAATTGCTGCGGTTGGATACTTCATTGGCAGCAAGGCACCGGGCCTCCAATAAGCAACTGTGCACAGGCCGCCACCTGGTCATTCATTATACTGTGTAGCTTTGATACACAGATGCCAGTTTTGGCCGCAAAGTGCTGCCTAGGTGCACGCCCACTCTTAGGGACCGCTTTGGTATGCTCCCATCATACCAATGTCCCCCCAAGGATGAAGACGTTACTGGAATTTTTGTACTCGTGGTAAAATATCTTCTCTTTTTTTTTTTTTTTCTATTTTTAAATCCTATCCTCTGTTGGTAATGATTAAATGGCTTCTGTTCTCTGGCCTATTGGTTTTTGTTGATTGAAAACCAAAAAACTAGGCAGCCATTGATTTGTAAGTGTCCAGGCTCCTCAGACCGCTCATCATACCCCATTGTGCCAGGGTTCCCCATGGAATCAGCAAATAGACTTTTAACATAGGTACAAAAATCCCATGTCTACATTCCTTAAATGAATAACGCAGAGCGAGCGCTCCACAAGGCTCTGCTGTCTAAATTCTACTCCTTTATTTGAGCCCACTTTCATCATGATATCCCAACAGAATTATATATCGCAACGAGCAGGTTCTCTGGCAGCACAGAATATATCACTAGATAAGTGATGCATCACTGAGGACAGGGCTGCATGTGGCAGGAGCGGTTACCTGATACGAGGAGGGGAATGGGGTTGGCAGGAAGCTCCCGACTGAAAAGTCTATAGTGGAACGCGCAGGTTCCTCACCAGCACAGATCAGTGATGTGAAACTATCAACCCAGTATAGGAATACTGTAGTCTGCGGCTAAGTAAAAAAAAGACTTGACATTTAAACCCCCAGGTAAAAACCCTGCAGTGCGTTGTAATGCAATAACTTCCATGTGTTTTTCACATTTTATTCACACAGATGCTGCTGGACGACCTGCAAATTGGGCTCCCGACCGTAAGAAGAAAGATTTTTCTTGCGGTGACCGATTGGTAAGATGCTTCAGTGTTGTGTACAAGACAATAGGTTACAATAAGTAGGTGACGGCACTAACTGTTGTATCTCTGCGCAGTTCGCTGTGAATCTGGGAATACAGTTCTACACTCCAGAAGAGTATTTCCTCGGTTGGAAGAAAGCTACTTTCCAGCTCCCCACCTTTGACCCAGTGAGTCTAATTGCAGCAGAACAGTAATGTAGCGCTGGGGTTTGTGTACCTTGTGTACTGTCACGTGACTGTGTTTCCTGTAGTCCAGTTAGGTTTGCACATTATGGGGGGAATTCAGTTGTGCGCGAATACTTTCATCCGGTCCCATCAATGCAGAATCCACCGCACTTAACAGTAGAGGGATCTTGCACAAAAATGTTTACTACCCCATGAAATGGGGTAACTGTGCACACGTGCAAACCATGTGTACGGTACAAGGGGTGCAAATTGATTTATCTGCATGCAGGGTAAATATTGGCTGCTTTTGCATGTAGGAAGTTTCATTTTTTTTTAAGCAGCAGTTCAGATTTGAGTTCGGACACACCTGTCTTAAATCTCCCTGCGTACCTAACATCTGCCCCACCTGCAGTACAACATAATGTCACCCAGGGCCAATGTATTTTGTTTTTGGTTTGCGATCCGTATTTCCATAAATGGTCTGACTTTGTATATATGTTTGTTCAACAGAGATCTTTGGATTCTAGTGTCCCCCTCTACGAGCCTGCATCCTCCTCTCTAGTCTCCGCTTCCCCAGAGGTGGTAGTGGCTGTTGGATACCCTGGAGGTAATGTTAATCTGTTACAAAACATCCAGCAAGTTTCTCCTCCTTTGACGGCTTCGGTATCCGTATTAATAAGGAACTAAGTGTAGGATACGCCTCTGACACACCCCCAGCCTCCGTCTTCCACGCTGGTCACTACCCGTCATCTGGAGCAGCGGCTCCCGTCATCTGGCGCCGGGTGTCGCTTCCCCTGAGCTAAGTACCGTCTCTCCCCTCACCCGCTTTGGGGAGTTTCTTGCCTCAGCCCCCCCACACATTTTTGACCCTTAACGGCAACGCGATACTCCGTACGCCAAAGACAGCCCCAGCAACTCAGTGCCGGGTGCCGTCTCACGGCGTCTCAATTTTGCTTCAATCTGCATTTAAATTTACCAGCGGCCGCTTTAAATCTAGCATATTTATCTATCTCCGCCAGTATCTACGGGCAGCGGTAAACATTACTGCAGCACTTGATTGCGGCAGTTACCTTGTTAATCATTTAAAAACTTAACCTCAGTATTCTTACAAGTATTTTTATGAAAACCTGGTGATACCATTCCCACAGCCACAGTTATCAAGCTCCGAGCGCACCATATTACTCGATTCTGTGAATGATACTGTGTGTACAATACTGCTACATTACTTGATTCTGTGTATGATACCCTTGTACAATACTGCTACAATTGAAACCTGCTCACAATATTCAAATAGCGGTGGGCACTATCTTTTGACACTACAATTTTTTTGAATAAAACAGCATTGTCTATTATGCTCTAGAATAAATAATAAAGAACCTTCTTTATTTGTAGCAACTGTATATTAGCAGAGACCATCACTGGGATCTGCTTGCAATATATTTTGTGTGAACTTAGTTCACTGATCATCTCTGTACATGCATTATTTGTGAGGGGCTTAACCCGACTATTGCAGTAATAATATCGGATCCTGCTTATGTGCATATATGATTGTAATTGGTACTCAATACTGCAACTACCTTCTCTTCTCCCCATACCCTGTGTACATCAGCACAGAATCCACTACCCAGTCTGTTTAATTATCTGCTTTCTTACTACACAGCAGAAAATAAATCGCTCCATCTGTCTTTAAAGCACACAGACTGGGCAATCCAGCAATAAACTTCCTCAAGGTGACACATTGGCTCCTGTCAGTAATTACCACTCACTGACATTAATGGCGACTAAGATGCACCACTAACGAGGATACAAAACCAATAAATACTTTGGATCAACCAACCACTGCTACTTTTGGTAAACCCTGCTTTATTACCAGCAACAACATCATTGGTTGTGCTGCCTCACATATATATTTTTTCCTTCTCTTTCTGGGACAGGATCAGCGATCCCTGACTCTCTCATTCATCATTGGACACCTAAGGTGGATGGTGGACAGCAGAGGTTAAGGTCCGCATCATTGACACCAGCCCACCATTTGTGTTGATCACTTCTCATTTCAGTGCTCTCTCATCAGTCGCGTCGTATCCATCCCCCCTGCAATGCAGGTGAGCACCAGGGTGGATTACTGACGGCGCTTCTGACAGCAGAAGCACCTTATTTCATTTGAGCCTCAACACTGGTGTCCCCCTCGCGTGCCAACATTATTACTACCATACCACACTGGATCGCCTGAACCCATTCCGATTTCAGCAGCTAAGCAGTGATGGGCCCGGCTAGTACCCTTGGGAAGACTCTTTGGGAATACCGGGTGTTGTAACCAAGTTGCAGGCAGGAGATCACCTTCCGGACCCGGCTCAATCTTACTATACCATCTATAGCTTCCGCACCTTTCACACCCTTAAATCTTTACCACTACCCCTTACTGTCAGGTAGTGACCCTCTATTATTACATCCCACTCTCTGGTAGTGACCTCCGATTACAATTTTATGACGGAGACAGATTGATACATATTTCTCAATTCCTAAATTCCTCGTCTCATTTGGTGTGTCAAGCATCCACAATTATATACCTGTACTCTGTACTTTATATATTTATGCTAATCAAATTCTGGTACCTTTGTTACAGGTATATCGGTATTTCATCTTAACATTGCGCCCACTTTGTTAATTATATCAAGGACCCTCTTTTTGACAGGTTATTAACCTTATATTATACCTTGTGATATCTCCACATACAACTTATTGAATGCGTATTGTCTTGTTTTGTGCATTTTTGCATCAGATATAATTAAAACCCCTTTTTTTATCGTTATTATTAAATAAAAGTTAAGTCTTATCTCACCCATGTACCATTTCTTCACATACTCTTTACTATCATTATAATATTATCAAGTGTGCCCCAAAAACCCTTTGCATGTTCCCTTTTTGGTCACTCTCGTGACCACCCCTTTCTGTTTTCCGTATTAATAAGAAAGACATATTGGTGCCTCATTTACAAAAAGCGCTTAGTGTATGGATTTCCCCCTTCACAGCTTAAATGAATCATGAGTGTGAGGTGACATTGGGACGGTCATATTACATGTCTCTCATTAGCTTGAAATTATATTTTTCTTTATTGTCCACTAGGGGGCACAAGTGCGATGGCTATTGCTGGGTACACACTAAATGATTCCCGCGTTATTGACCTTACGCACTGACTGGTATTGTTCACGATAACAGTCAGGGACGTCACCCATCTCCCGCTCTGTGTATGGAGTCTCTGACTATATTGTCAGATTGAGCTGCATGTGCGGATGACAGGGTGACTGATATATATGCGACAACGTCCTTATCGTTGTTCTCCACCTTATGCTTAGAAAGAAGAGGCACTTGGGGAGTCTGTTCACTCCCTTGTAGAATCCTGGTGGCTCCGGATTGGCCACGGCGGGTTTGGTACGCCGATCTTCAGCTTTTATACTTTGACACTCTGCATTTCCGCCTCAGACCAGATCTTATTTTAAGGCCGTGGCTCTTGAGACGGAAGGGGTTCTCCATGATGGTCATTTGCACCATGCTTGAATGCCCATAAGCCTTGGTTTAGTAGAATCTAATACTGGGTTTTCGGCGATTCTGCTGCTGGCTGGCTTTCACTAAACCTGACTTTTCTGCAGGTTTGGAGTTGGCCCTCAAGCTCTTTTCATGAAAGGTACAGGTTTGCTCTATTACATGATGTTAACATGGGCCAACTCCAAACCTGCTACTTGGAACCTGTTTTTGTTTCTTTACATACTTTGGTGTGGAAAAACTTTTTACTGACCATTTCGTTGGTTCCAGCGGCAGTTCACCCTTCTCTATTTTCGTACAGGTAGGGATGTTCTCCTTATATGTTGGGCTATGGGGGGGGGGGGGGGGGGGGGGGGGAGAGATACCCCACTCATCAGCACAGATCACTGATCTGTGCTGATGAGCAGTCAAAAAGAGCGTTGATTCATTTCAAACACGAGAGCACTCTTTCCAATTTCCACAGTCTGTGATCAACCACATTGATAGTCTTGAAAAGACTATGGGACAGATTCTCTAAGCTTCAAAAGTGATAAAATGGACAGTGATAAACAGCCAGCCAATCAGCTACTACCTGCCATGTCACAGACTGTGTTTGAAAAATGTCAGGCAGGAGCTGATTGGCCCTTTAACCGTTCCTATCCCTGGTCATGTGCTGTGATGACGATCATTATATTGGTTGCTGTTGCCATCTTACCATTTGAAGAATCGAACCCCCCCCCCCCTTTCCACGCACATAATGACTCCAGAGCTCACATCCTACAACCAGACCTGCTTTGTGTCTCCTCTCAAGCTGGGATTGCATTGGCCATTCTAGAGCATGACATCACACACTGTGTTATTAGAGGCCAGGATGTTGTGCAGCAGGTCTATGATGTAATGACATCTCATTCCGGGCTGCGAGCCAGCTATGAGGTATATCTTAAAGACGCCATCCTTTATAAAATATTGACAGGTTTATTTGAGATGGTAATTTAGTTATTAAATCCCCTTTGACAGCTCGTTTGCATCTTGTAAAACATTTCTGATATGTTTTTCATGACTTATGAAGGTGAGATGTCAGAAACATAACTGGCTTATTATGTGTTTTCAGCTGGGAAGTCTACTTTTGTGAAGGAACATCTGGTGCCCAAAGGCTACGTGTTTGCCAACAGGGTGAGTATACTGGAAAAGTGAGAGTCTACCGCGCCATGTGCAGGTCTGGTATTTTTGGTGCGTCAGACGCGGCTTAGCCAGTATTGTTAGGTGTTGGGACTATGGGCCTCATTCACACCTGATAGCAATCCTGCAATTTTTTCGGATGGACAAAATCATGCTGCACTGCAGGTGGGGCAGATGTAACATGTGCAGAGAGAGTTGGGTGATGTGTGTTCAAACTAAAATCTAAAGTGCAGTGTAAGAATAAAGCAGCCAGTATTTTCCCTGCACAGAAACAACATAACGCGCCCAAAATTCTAACTCTCTCTGCACGTGTTACTATCTGCCCCACCTGCAGTGCAGCATGGTTTTGTCTAACTGTAAAAATTGCAGCTTTACTCACAGGTCTGAATCAGGCCCTATATTGTAATAGGTTAACAGTTTTGCAAGTATAGTCAGAATCCCCGTTTATAAACTTAATGTGTCGCTAGACTTACATTATATTATCCCGTAGTAGTGGAGATCAGTGTTATTCCCCGTACACGCTGCAACCGTCGATATCAGCCAATGCGTTTGTCTGGTGGGGTACCGGCATCGGCAATGCCGCCAGAGGGCCTACGATCCGCACCTTTGTCTGTATATACATACACACTGGGCGATGTTATGTACAAAACTGCACAGAAGCGCCAAAAGGTGCAATATCGCTCATTATATCACCGTGTGTGTGTACAGTGTTTTATATTTATCAGGCATCTTTCTGACATGTGCTGTATGTTATAGGACACGCTAGGAACATGGCAGAAGTGTGTGGCAGCCTGCGAAGAAGCATTGCGGAACGGCAAAAGTATCGTCATCGACAATACTAACCCTGATGTGGAGTCTCGCAGCCGGTGAGTGAGGACGGCGAAACGCGCCATTAAGGATTTACCAGCTCTGTGTTTTACTACCACTTGGTCTGATGTTGGGGAGTTATGAGCAAACACCCTCCTGAGTCACCACTTTACTTTACTTGTCGGGGTATGTCCCAGAAAAAGGGACGACATGATATAATAATGTACAGTGATATACACTACACGAACTACATCCTTCTATGCAGAGTTTCAGGAACTTACTGGAGCAGAATAAAATGTAGATAGTTGTGAGTGTGGGGGTGGTGTGGATATATAATGGGGTCTGGATAGCATACCGCCGTACGGGATAATTGAAATCAAAATACAAGCGCCCAAATTCCAACACTGGTCAGAAATCAGTGAGCGGGTTCCCAACATCAAACACAATGCCGATGTCAGCATCCAGATCATGTGTGCTGGAAATTGTTAGTGTTCGGCTGTGGGGGTGTTAGGGTTAGGCACCAGAGGCAGGGATAGGACGCCGTTAGGGAGGGTTAGCATACATACCCAAAAGGTGTCTGTATCCTGACCATCTGGATGCGACTCTCCGTACTCTGACCTTTAACATCCCAATAGCCAGGATACCAATACCATCCTTGTAAAACCTATTACGGTTCCTGCCCCGAATTATTTATATTCCCTTCCATGACATTGGATACATTGTGGCAGATTTTGAACATATCGGAGGAAATGGACACATTTAACGATTGTCCCATTTGCGCATATGGCGCACTCTGGGTTCGTGGGTGCCGAATGATGCATCTGGAGAACACAGATGGCTCCGTGTCCTCTCCAGTGGACGGAGCCGAGCATTGAGAGGACAGTTCTGTGTAGCTCAGCATGGGATCTGACAGGAGTGTCCTCAGTGACACCCAACTTGTGCGCTTGCCTTAGATGTTCGGACAGAGAACGGGCGGCCTATTTCAGATCGAACTTTTGCACCCAGCATTAACATGGTGCAAGCCTGATATGAATGGCCATAAAGATAAAACCCAGAGGGCGGCTCACCCGGGACGCTTGAAAATGAACAGATCCTCACATAGGACCCAATTCAATTATTTAGCGGAGCGTTCCTTTACTAGGCTGGTCGCCCTCCTATGTATTGGCACGTGTAGTTTCTGCCAGCTATGGAAAGTAGCACTGCGCTCCGCTACATGTCGGCCCCCATCCCCCATTGCCTGGTGGGATATGGGGAAATGTATTATGTGAATGTACAGCCGCACAGCGTTTAGTGCTGTGGAGAACATGAGCGGGATACTGTCCCGTTACCCAACAGGCTCTTCTAGTAAGGCCTATGGAAGCGGCAATTGTGTCTCCGGTCACCCTAGCGGACAGAAGGATCATGTGTGAAGGGGGATTCAGGTGGAGATGTTTTACGAGCTGGGCGGCCACCTTCATGCTTGCACCTCTTTTCATTTTTAAATGCTTTAGTAGATTGACCCCAAGAATTCTGTGATGGTGATAAAAGTATTCACACACCTGCAAATGATATACAGAAGTAGGTGAAGGACTATTGGCAGTACCTAGAATCTTCCTTCGTGTGGGGGGTTTAATTTTTAGCTTTGTGTCCCCAACTCTATGGAACCTCTCTTCTTTGCTGGGTCCAAGAGGCCGACACTCTAGAATCCTTCAAGAGCAGACTCAGGACTCCCATGACTAGTTATTTTGGTATATTCTGTGCTAGAAGTGCTATATAAATGGGTTGGGTATGATATGAAGGTCAGAACCCCGACTTTCGCAGAACCGGCAGCGGAATCCCACACAATACTACCAACATTTGGTGAGTATTCTCACCCTGAGCCGCCCCTCATGAACTCTCTTACCCGAGCCGTCCCTTCCCGCAGGCCGCCCTGAACCACCCGTTCCCGCAGCCTAAGCCGACCCGTCCTTTTCCGGAGCCTAAACCAGCCCAATCCGTCCCTTCCCGCAGGCCGCCCTGAACCATCCCTTCCCGCAGCCTAAGCTGACCCAATCCGTCCCTTCCCGCAGGCCGCCCTGAACCATCCCTTCCCGCAGCCTAAGCTGACCCAATCCGTCCCTTCCCGCAGGCCGCCCTGAACCATCCCTTCCCGCAGCCTAAGCCGACCCGGTCCGTCCCTTCCCGCAGGCCGTCCTGAACCATCCCTTCCCGCAGCCTAAGCCGACCCAATCCGTCCCTTCCCGCAGGCCGTCCTGAACCATCCCTTCCCGCAGCCTAAGCCGACCCAATCCGTCCCTTCCCGCAGGCCGTCCTGAACCATCCCTTCCCGCAGCCTAAGCTGACCCAATCCGTCCCTTGCCGCAGGCCGACCCGAACATCTCTTCCCACAGGCTGACCCGACCTGTCCCTTCCCGCAGGCTGTCCTGAACCATCCCTTCCCGCAGCCTAAGCCGACCCAATCCGTCCCTTCCCGCAGGCCGTCCTGAACCATCCCTTCCCGCAGCCTAACCTGCACCCTCCCCCTAGTGCCTAAAACGAATCCTAATACTCACCGTCTGAATTGTGACCTTCTGGTTACTGACCGCCAGGACCTTTAATATATCCCATATAGATAACATTATTCTAATAATAATCCGGTTACATTCCAGGTACATCTCCTGTGCACAGAAAGCGGGCGTACCGGCCCGTTGTTTCCTCTTCAGCGCCACTATTGAGGTAGCCAAGCACAACAATCGGGTAAGTGGGAAGCCCCTCTCCTAGGGAATATCATACCTACGGTCAGGAGTGCATCCCTGTAACCCTGTGTTATTTGCAGTTCCGGGAGATGACCAGCAAAGGACACGTGTCCGTAAACGACATGGTCATCAATAGCTACAAGTAAGTATCTTCCACTGGTGACACTGTGACCTCTGTATGTGTGACCTCTATTACTAGTACTCTCATTATAACCAACTTGCGATGGCAGCCAGACTATGGGCCAGATGCACTAAGCTTCAAAAGTCATAAAATAGGGAGTGATAAACAGCCAGCCAATCAGCTCCTGCCTGATATGTCACAGACTGTGTTTGACAAATGTCAGGCAGGAGCTGATTGGTTGGTTGTTTATTACTCTCCATTTAATCACTTTTGAAGCTTAGTGCACCTGGCCCCTTATCGGGTGGGTCTGACAGCCTATCAGTGGGAGCTACCGCAGCCCCTCCCTTTCATACTCTGTGTGCAGCGAGTGGAGCTGTGCTAACCTTATGGCAGGGATAGTGAACCTTTGGCCCTCCAGCTGTTGTTGAACTACACATCCCAGCATGCCCTGCAACAGTTTTAGCATGGTCAAATAGCAAAACTGTAGCAGGGCATGCTGGGATGTGTAATTGACCTGCTCGCTGGACTCCGTATACTCACAGCCCAGCAAGCAGGTCTGAATCGGGCCATTGGTGTATTAAGTACATAGAGGGGAATTTACTTAAGGTTCCAACAGTGAAAAGTCGTCATGTTGCTTATAGCAACCGGTCAGATTCTGCCTAGCGTTTTCTAGGATGTGGCACAATCTGCTTGGTTGCTATGGGCAACCCCACCCCTTCACTTTTAGATTCTTTAGTAAATTTACAACTATGGATTAGTTTACTAATGCTTCACAGCCCTGAGGTCACGGGTTCGATTCCCACCATGGCCCTAATTGTGTGGAGTTTTTATATTCTCCCTGTGCATGAGTGGGTTTCCTCCGGGTACTCTGGCCCAGCCGTTCATCTGCTGGTATCACCATCAGATAAGTGGCGGAGTACACGGCTTTCCATAGCGTCTTGCTATGTATATGCACGGAGTGTTTTCCAGCCCAGCGGTTTTCCCCATCATCGTTATCATACACACTGGGCAAAAACACCCAGTGTGTATGGAACTTTAGACGCAGATTTTAAGTGCGGCTACAAAATTTGTACATACACTTGTTTTCATTTGGGTAACGGTAGGAGTAAGAGGTTTAGATTTTAATATGCTTTGTATAAAACCAAGATCGGGTACCAACCAATAAGCTCCTAACTGTCATTTTAGAGGCTGTATCGGAAAAATGACTGGTTGAAGTTAATTTGTTGGTAACTTATCTCCATGGTTTGATATCTTTGAGTTCTGTCCACCTTAGTACATACTGAATCATCTTAAGTTATATATTCATTGTTGACATAGGTATTGAACATCCAGAAGGTGAAAGTAACGTCTTTTTGTTTGTTTGCTGTACAGAAGTAAGTTTGTTGCACCATCTGTGAGCGAAGGTTTCAGCGAAGTTTTAAAAATCAATTTTGTGCCAAACTTCAAGGATCCGGGTCTAAGAGCTTTGTATCAGCAATTCTCAGAAGGCTAAGTTCCAGCCTTTAGTCATGCAGAACACAGATCTGATCAAAATGACTTCATAGCCTGTATAAGAAGAAACAGATTACATCTCGCTACAAATGACTTTAATTGTTAACGTTTACACATCGCAGAGGAAAAACTGCTGCTATCCACAGAACAGCTCATGCTTTCAGAAAGAAAAACACCGTTATTGAGCTACGATTGGGCAGGATCCAAAGAGCATCCAGGACAATACAGCAGAGGCCATTACATCATCTCACCACCGGGTGGGGCTGTTGCATTGAAACGACCTATTGTTTTTCTACTTCTCGTTCCAGTTCTTATTGTGAAATAAAAGCAATCGCCCAGACTGAGCTAAATTGCACACGTTATAAATGTGGAAATGATTATATCCATTGCCGGGACTGACCCTCCGTTGTTTGAATTAGAACAGACTGTATGACACCTTCTGTCTCCGTGACATTGCACCCCTGCCAATGAGGTCATTCCTTGGCATGCACACAAGCTGTTCAAATCTTTCAAATATGTCCCTTAAATGCAGCCACTTAATAAACACTGGAACATTCTCTCTCCTTGCGTCTCGGCTGTTCCGCCATAGTTTAATTAAAAAACATTCTTCTCAGATTCCTAAAGGAACACACTGCCTGGGTTACTGATCGACAAAGCTCATAAAGGGGGTGCATTTCCCCCTCTACACGATTCAGTGGAACCTTTATATGAAAGCCCGCTGGAGTTAGAACCGCGGGAGTTGTCCCAGCATCTGGGTCCTTTAGGACCTCTGTGCCTGATAGAGATCTATATATCTGAGGACTCAAAGTTCCTATTTGCAAACATTGAACACCGTTTCTGTGGGCACGTTGCTAGTGATTGGCCTCTGAGATCAATCTCCTATTACGCAGAAGAATTAATGGACTTTACCAACATAGGACCTTATTCTGGATCACTCGCAAAGGCAAATTCCTTCTCAAATGGACACAACTGTGCTGCACTGTAGGGGGGCGGATGTAACATGTGCAGAGTTAGATTAGGGTTAGTTATTTTGTTTCTGTGCAGGGAAAATAGTGACTGCACAATTTTTACACTTCAATATACAGTAGATCTCACTTTGAAGTAAAACCCCGCCCAAATCTAATTCTCTCTGCACATATTACATCTGCCCCACCTGCAGTGCACATGGTTTTGTCCATTTGAGAAGGAATTTGCCTTTGTGAGTGAACCAAAGTCTCTAGATTTGTACAATTAGGGATTATAATATGTCCTTTTCTCTTAAGAGTATACATACATATTATATTCCCAAATTGTACGAATCTAGGGAATATGTTTCTCCCGCCATGGAGGTGCAGGATACCTGACTAACTTTGATGCCAATCGCTCGCTTTTAAACCCCGTGTGAAATGGGCAGGCATTCCGCACCTCTAGCAAGCATGGCCGCTAGAGTAGTTTTGCACGTGCAGAGAAGAAACCCTTCGCTCTGACGGTACTTTTTGTTATATGCCCGTCTGTGATTGTTTTATTACATTACTTGTTTGAGAAATGCATACAAAATTATTGACACTGTAAATGTTTTTTTTATCTTAATGTTCATTTTGGATGTTTTATGAAAATCAGTAATTTTTGTGTAAAAAAAAAAAAAATATTTCTTATATAAGGTTAATATTACGGGTCATTATTAGGAATAAAAAATGTTTGCTTAGCAATTTCACACCTATTTAGACAAATTCGCTTGGCTCTCAAAGGGTTAATGCAGGGATTAGAAACCTTTGGCCCGCCAGCTGCTTTTGAACTATGCTTCCCAGCATGCCCTGCTACTGCTATTTGGCCATGTCAAAACTGTTGCAGGGCATGTTGGGATACATAGTTCAACAACAGCTGGAGAGCCAAACGCTCCCCATCCCTGTTTTAAAGTGTTGGTTTCAATTTTCCCACTATTTCCAGTTAAGAAAAGAGTCCTGTCCGTATAACAATGTGGCAAAGACCATGGCGTGTACTTGCACAACCACAATGGCACTAAGTGGCATTATATGGGCGAACACCTCTGGGTAGTCTGTCAGATTTCCAGGCTCCCGGTCCAATAGTGGTGAGTAGGATTACCAAGGGAGACCACCAGGTAGGTAGTGAAGAGTATGCTGTTAAACAGGCATGTCCAAACTGCGGCCCTCCAGCTGTTGGGAAACTACACATCCCAGCATGCCATGCAATCGTTTTAGCATTCCCTAATAGCAAACTGTGGCAAGGCATGATGGGACTTGTAGTTTCACAACATCTGGAGGGCCATAGTTTGGACATGCCTGTGTTAGAGGGAACTGTGCAAACTGATAGCCTCCTTAGAGTCAGATGTAGGCCTGTTTGCAAGCACAGGACTTGCAGGTACAAATTGAGAGCGACAATTGCGGCAGAAGTTAAGCAATGGTGCATTGGGGCTGTCTCATACCTGTTTCCTAGGCTGTGTAGGCCTAGCGAACAGGTGAATGCCAGCCATTTGTGTGTGACGATCTGAGGAACATCATGAGATTTGCAGGACCTGTTTGAGTAAATGTGGGATTTTTTTGCTTGGAGAGTCAGTGTTCTGGTGCATGTATATGCTCTGTGATGTCACCCAGAGACCATGTGACTGCTCCCAGAAGGCTACACGTGTGACCTTTATACCTTTCTACTGTACTTGGCCCAGTAATCACAAACATGACCTGATGTATCATGGAAGAGAGGCTTTGTTGGTGTGGTAATGATCTGGTTCTGACAGGTTCATTGCACCTCATTAATTATGAGCTTCATATGCTCAGAAATGTAATGTTTTTGTGCAGGTTGATTGATAATTCAGCCATGTACCAATGCAGAGTGATTTATCAAGTTCTAAAAAAAGTTAATTGGTAAGAAAGGCGTTTCACCACAGGTGCTGGCAATCATACATTACCAGGGAAGTGCAGGAACAGAGCATTTTCTCCCTCATGGAGAGGGTCAGGTAGGCAAGTATGATACATCCCAACATGACCCTCTCCAGGAGGGACACAAAGATCTGTTCCTGGACTTCCCTGGTAATGTAGGATTGCCATCACCTGTGGGGAGCTAGGAGGTAATTGATAAGAAAGGTGTCACCACAGGTGATGGCAATCATACATTACCAGGGAAGTCCAGGAACAGAGCATTTTCTCCCTGAAGGAGAGGGTCAGGTAGGCAACTATGAGTTATACCTCACCTGAGTTTTAGGGGTCTGATGGCTTGTGAGCATCTAGGACAGGGGTGGCCAAACCAGTCCGTGATTTCCTTACTACCCGTGGAACTGAAGAATGTCGGTTAGGACTAAATGCAGCATGTTTGAAAATGGGACAATTAGTAATGACTGCACCTGTGCACCACCTGGAAAACATGGACTGTTAGTACCGTAGATCTCGAGGACTGGTTGTGCCACTCCTCATCTAGGATGAGAGAATACTGGGTTGTGTATTGGTGTCTATAGCTTCACAGAGAACACATAAATCAGAGGCAAGTAAAGGCACATGGCAATCTATTGGGTCGTATGAGTTTATCCATAATCTCAGACTTTGATATGATAAGGAGGTCACATCAATTACTATTACAGAATACCAGGCACCTGGATTCTGTTTACGACATCACAGGAAGCAGAAAATTCTGCATCTATAGAATCAATACAGACCGGTTCAGGTTAAATGAGGGCGGCAGAAGCTTGTTGATAAACAGGACACAAATGCATTGGGCAACTTTACAAAGCAGCACATTTTATACCGTATCTTAGAGTTCAGCACATAGGGCCTGATTCTGGTTCCCTCGCAAAAGAGAATTCTCTCGCTAATGGACAAAACCATGCTGCACTGCAGGGGGGCAGATGTAACATGTGCAGACAGAGTTAGATTTGGGTGAGTTACTTTGTTTCTGTGCAGGGTAAATACTGGCTATTTTTATTTTTACACAGCAATATAGATATCAGTTTGAAGTACAAACCCCACCCAAATCTAGTTCTCTCTGCACACGTTACATCTGCCCCACCTGCAGTGCACATGGTTTTGTCCATTAAAGACAGAATTTGGTTTTGCGAGTGAACCAGAATTAGGCCCATAGGACAGTAAGACATCCCAATCCTTTCTAAAACACTGTCTGACCCATGGTTCCTTCTCTAAACCAGTCTCTTGCCCAGGGTTCCTACTTTATTTTGCTCTCTCACCCTGGGTGTCGTCTGCAGTAGAGAACCACAAGAGGGTTTGTGGGAACTAGCCCAGGTATAGTAGAGAACACAATGGGCGGTATTCAATGAGCCTGATTCGCCATGTTTTTATGGCGAATTTGTGCTGTTTGGCGAATTTCTGACTAAAACGGTGAATCACCCTATTCAATGACCAGATGGCGAATACATTTCAAGGTTTTTTTCGCCATGATTCACCGAGTAGCAATCACTATCTTTTTATGGTGAAGTGGAATGTGAACTTTTAAAATCAAGTGTTTTGTTTTTTACAATTGGTGTAAAAAAATCAGGAATTTTATTCTGAGGAGGGGCATGCTACTTTTATTCATATGCTGTAAGCACATGAATATATATTTAATTTAAAAAAATATATAGTTTTTACACAGCAGCCAGCAGGGGGCGCCGGAGCCGAGCCGCTCATTAGATATTCATATATTCACTTCACCCGATCATTACATATTTATGATCGGGTGTAGTGAATATACCCGGTCCCCTGCTGGCACCCCCGGGGGGGCAGCCTGTGCTGCCTGGCACCCGGGGAGCCTACCTCCCCCCCACACTCTGGGGCAGGTAGAGAGACTTTCATCTCTCTGCCTGCCACCGTCCTCAGGCTCCCTGCGGCGTTTGCCGCAGGAGCTCATATTCGCCGGTCAGGGGCAGCGAGCCCCTGACTCGTTGAATACCGGAGCCGGCGAGGCTCTGGAACGTGGCGAATGTGCAGCGAATCCTAAACAGGATTCGCTGCACCTCGCCGGTATTCACATTGTTGCACCTGAGACACATTGGGCGGTATTCAAAGTGAGTTTGAGCAAAATGGTTAGGTTAAGGCCAAGGTAAGAGAGCCTGCAATGAAGTGGAAGAGGGTGCGTAGTACAATGCTGGGGGAGAATAAATGCTGTTGTCCAGGGGTGAAGTAGCCAGTGAGAGTGATACGGAAAGTGAAGGACAGGGCGTTCCTCCAGCTTACTGCACATGTGGTAGACAAACATTTCGTAGGGTTAGATTAGGGGTGGGGAACCTCAGGCCCTGGGGCCGTATGCGGCCCCCGTAGCCGGTCTGAGTGGCCCGCCTGGCGGCTTTGCCGGGAATCAAGTACAGGGGAATTCTCGTGAGATTCCTCATGAACAGCAGCAGCCTGAGACTGTCAGTCTTATTCAGCGGCAGCCGCCGGAGCGTGGGACGGCTGCAGCAGGACAATTTGTAAGAGACATTTGTACATATGGCCCCCGAAGGATTTTTGGTACTTATGTAGTATCTGGGCTGCCGATTTTTTGATTGTATGCCTTAAGTTAAGGCATACAATCAGATGCGATGCGATATCGCATCGCATCGCATCCGATATCGGATGCGATGACCCGATTTTTCCATAGGAATCAATGTTAAAATGATTCCTATGGAAAAATGGGTCCTTTTCATACCCCTACTATCCAAGTGGGCATGGAGTTGGATATAAACCTGTGGCGAGCGTAGCGAGCCACCGAGCCCGAAGCGTGGCGAGCGAAGCGAGCCCCGCGAGGGGACGGTATTCGTCCCCTCGCGGGGCTCGCTTCGCTCGCCACGCTTCGGGCTCGGTGGCTCGCTACGCTCGCCACAGGTTTATATCCAACTCCATGCCCACTTGGATAGTAGGGGTATGAAAAGGACCCATTTTTCCCATTGAATTCCATGTTAAAATGGACTCAGTCCATTTTAACATTGATTCCTATGGAAAAATCGGGTCATCGCATTGCATCGCATCGAATCGCATGGTCGCATGCGATGCGATGCGATCTCCCGATCCGACCCGATTTAGAAATCGGCAGCCCAGATACTACATAAGTACCGGATTTTTTTCCCCATACAAACGGCCCTTGGCACAAAAAAGGTTCCCCACCCCTGGGTTAGATGATAGATATCCATCAGTCAAGTTCCAAACTTGCAGGTGTAACTGCTCCTTTCTACGTTTTTGCTCAGGTATACAAAAGAGACTGGCCCAGCCTGGAGTACCTCCATAAGAGGTAGATATGTATGGACAACACCTAGATCCCACACCGCGGTGTGGGGGTTACCCTTACTGTCAGTATTGCAATAACCCAAACCCAACAGGTCCTCCAGCCAAAGTGCTGCTCTTACTACAGCCAGCAGCTGTTCTATCACTGATCCTACCCTGAACCTATGTCTCTGAATGACTACGTTCCTCGTGGCGAAGAGGCAACAACAACGGAACCTATTCTTTGAATCGGATTGTGGATGAGAGACTGGAGTATTTTCAAAGGATTAAATTGAATCTATAAAACTAATTTCAATGCAACGTATTTAATTTCGGGTGTCGTTTTTCCTTGCATGAAGTGTTTGCGGGTGATAGAACAATGTACAGCTGGCTTTTGCAGCGCAGTCATTGATTCAGGAAATGCTGAGACGGATGTGAACACGCCGGCAGCATGTGTACACAATGCTCTGAATAATAGCACATATATTGCCCTGTGAGCCACCATGACCTATGATTTCAAGGAATAACTACCTGCTTATATCATTGTCCTGATCTGTGCGGAGTGACGACGCCAGGCAGCAGCTGCCCCTGTATCTCTGCAGGAAGGGTGCATGGGAAGAGATGATATGTTGACATTCATTAGAGAATTAGAATACACTGCTAGGAGAATGACAGCGGCTCTTGTGGTTCTGCCTGGGGCAGGGATGGGCGGCCTATGGTGTTCCAGCTGTTGCTGACCTACTTCTTCCACAATGCTCACACAGCCATTGTTTCCTCTTTCATATCGCAGTTATGAAGAAACAAGGACACTTGCCTATTTATCCGGCCCCAAAGCGGTCATGCTAGGAGTATGGGCATGCTACTTACAGCTGCAGTGACTGAGGGTATGGCTCACTGGATAGACAGCAACTAGGTCAACACCACAGGTCGACATACAGGAAGGTCGATGTGGGTTAGGTTGACAGGTTCATTAGGTCCACAAGCTTAAGGTTGACATGGGGTTTTTCACTTTTTTGTCCCGAATGTCGACACAGTCGACATGGACACTGAAACGTAGCACCGTGTCTGCTCACTGCGTTCGCCATGCTTTTGGGCACGGTGCCTCGGTACGCCCGGAACACTATTTTATTCTCCCACCTAGCTCTAGTGAATGGTAGGGCATGAAATACCGCCTGTCGGCACACGTCAGCTCAAAAAAAAACAGTGAAAAACCCCATTCGATCTTTTGACCTTCCCCATGTCAACATAATGTTTGTCGACCTAATGACCCTGTTGACCAAACCCATGTTGAGCTTCAGTAATGTTGACCTTCCCGTATGTCGACCTTCCTGCATGTCAACCTAGTGATGATGTTGACCTAATGCTTGTAGACTTAATGACCGTATCCCGTCCCTGATTACCAAGTCCTGGAGAGGAGACAGCTACCTATTCTAACTAAACTTCATGCACACTGTCTGAAATCTCCAGCCCACAAGTAGGTAGGTTAGAAACCAGGGACATTTCTATATCTATAGCGTCCAATCGCTACTTGAGGCTAAGAAGCACTGGGGGCCCCTGTGAGCAGGGCCCGGCTGACCCATACAGGTGTATAAAGTTACCTCTGGTTCCTTAAGACACAGTGGAATTAATCAAGGATAACCTGAGGTGATATTTCTCCTGCAGGTAAATCAGATGTGCCCATGGCAACCAAGCATCTATTAACTAACTTTATAGAATGGACTTGATAAATACTACAACAAAGATGATTGGTTGCTATGGGCAACTTGTCCAATCTTTTCAGTGCTTCATACAACATTCCCTTAGGGAGAAACTACTATTCTATTACTATTTCAGATGGGATGTTGCTATGGGCAACCAATTACGTACTATCTATTATCTTCTAGAACATACATGTTCAAACTGTATCCCTCCAGCTGTTGTAAAACTACACATCCCAGCATGCCTTGCCATAGTTTTAGCATTCCCTAATAGCAAAACCGAGGCAAGGCATGATGGGACGTGTAGTTTCACAACAGCTGGAGGACCATAGTTTGGAGATGCCTGTTCTAGAAGATAATAGATAGTATCTGATCCCATGTAAAATAGAACTCCCAGCTTAGTAAATTCCCCCCTTAGGTTTCACGGGACAGTCCCGATTACCGGGTCCTGTCCCGCTGTCCCACCCGCGGCCGGAGGTGTCCCACTGCGGGGGGGGGGGGGGGGGGGCAGTTCGGAGCCCCCCCAATTTGACAGAATGCGCACAGCGTCTATTAGCGGCCAAAAATGGGGATGCGGCTCATTTACATAAGCCGTGCCCCTCATTTGCATAAGCCGCACCCCTTTTTGGGCGCTCGCGCGGTTTCGTCACGCAAGTGTCCCTATTTCTGCAGCCGGAAAGTTGGGAGGTATGCCATAGCATCTGATCAGATTCTGTCAATCATTTTTTAAAAAGCTTTAAAAAATGTCCGGGACTGATTTACATCTGTAATCAAAGCCAAGAAAAAATAAAAATCAAGGTAAATACTGGCTGCTTTTACATGTAGCCCACAGATGTTAGACAGCTTCCTCCTAATTGGGAGCTGCCTTGATACCTGAGAGTTATTCAGATGTCCGATCGATGCTGTGACCGATGGTTCTGTTGTTGATCCGATGCTGCGTCTAGTATGAAGAGGGGGAGTAGTAGGGGGTGGATGTTATCACGTCACATTTCCCTGATGACGGGTGCGCCGACAGTGGGGTGCTGTGGGTACAGCTGTCCCACGCTCCGGCCTCTGGAAGGGCCCTGGCAGCTCATTTTGCCCACTGCAACCCCACCCCTGATAGCTTCCGCTGCCTGCTTCTTCAATGCAGCAGCCAATTAAAATGCTGCACTGGCGTTTGAGCCAATCAGAGTTTGTGTACCTTTAGCCAATCAGAGCGGCTGCCGGTACACAAGCTCTGAGTGGCTCGCCAGCCGTTGCTGCATTTTAATTCACCACTGGCATCCTAAATGGAAGAAGCCTGTGCTTCGGGACCTGCAGCAGGTTTTGGGCGGTAAGTGAAGATGGGGAGGGGCCAGGACTGGAAATCAGTCCCGGGCCCCAAAATTACTAGTGGCAGCCCTGCTGATGAGGACAAGGCCGCACACTGGTCTGCAGTAACTACTTTTGTACTCCTGCCCAGTGCCATAATTCTCTAGACCAGGGGTAGCCAACTCCAGTCCTCGAGAGCTAGCAACAGTTAATGTTTTCCAGATCTCCTCACAAAACCAGTAGTAAGTAGAAGTAATTATCTCCACCTGTGGATCTTTTAAAATGTGTTAGTGAGTAATTAGTGCACCTGTGCTGCAGCTAGGTTGTCTGGAAAATGTGAACTGTTGGTAGCTCTTGAGGACTGGAGTTGGCTACCCCTGATCTAGACTCCATGATCCATGTGTATAATTATCCGAAACACAATAACATACCCCCCAACTTCTTTGGAGGCCTAGGCGGGACAGAGTGATGCGCGCCGCATGCACGGCGAAAATTTTGGGGATGAGGCCTAAATAAAGGGGTGTTGCCTATACTCGCGTCTCCCCCGTTTTGATGCTATGGGGGCATGACCCAGAGGCTCTGTGAGCCTCTAGCCATGCCCCGAGCCCCCTGGCTGCGGGAATAGACGCTGTGCCGTGTGCAGAGCATTTATTCACTGCGGCTCAGCAGCCGACAGGGGGGTCTCCCAACTGCCCCCCCCCCACTCGCCGCGGGACACTGCCGGCAGAGGGAGGGATGCTGAAAGTCCCCGAAAACCGGGACATTCCCGCAGTAATCGGGACTGTTGGGAGGTATGCAATAATAATAGGATTTTGGATGCTTTCTTGGGTCTTAGTGAGGTCATTTCATTGGTCTGGGAGCAATTTGGGAAATTTCCTAGCAGGAAGATATCACCACAGACTGTGCCCTCTGTTTATTTACAGAATTACGTTCCCTGAGAACACTTCTCTGTTCTCCAAGTTCCGGAATGTCCGTGTGCCCAACCCGGTGACTGGCTGCATTACCTCACCCCGACAAGCCTGTGATATGAAGGAGACATCTTTGTTACACCTGACCTGACAAGACGTGACCTCAGCCAGATTAAGTAATGCCTGGTGACTGTGTATTGCACAGTGTGATCTGTATGTCTCCAACGTGCTGATTCACAATGGACACATCCCCGCATGTTCTGGGAAGACGCGTTGTGCACTTTGCGGTCTACAAGAGAATATACTGTAACCGGTGGGTTTTGGAGGTGATTCAGTTTGGCTCGCAAAGCACATTTGAGGGCTGATTCTGGATCACACGTAGTGATCCAAATTCGCCCGCCGGCCCTGTCTTGGTCCCGGAGCCGGCAAATAAAAGTCAGTTGAGACTCACTTTTATTTGCGTAGGCAGGAGAAATCTTCGATGGTCGGCAACCATTGAATGATTTCTCCCGCAGCGGCGGCATGTGGGGGGTGTTTCTTCGTTACACATCAGCTCGTATGGTTGCGAGGGGCAATGGCGGGAAGGAGGGGGGGTGAGTATTCAGTGGGCGGGATCTCTGGTGATCTTCACAGTTTACTGAGTCAACCAGAATGACCAGTAGCGCACGCAGGGGGGGGTTTCTGAGTACCCAGAAACCCCCCCCCCAGGAGTCTAAGGACCCTACGCTGAAAGCTGAGGGTCCCCTCTTTCCATGGGTACAAGAATTTTAAAAATCGGCCCAAGGGAACCGGAGATATCTGACTTCAAAACAGTGGTCCCCATCCAAGCCTGTTAATTGCTCTTCCCAGTCAGATATTTCAGGTTCTGTCTGACAGAGTTTTTCTGAGGGTATATTCCAAAAGCTGGGACTCTCTTCCTTTGATGTACACTAGTAGCTTGTCTCTACTATTCCCAGAACCAGAGATATCAGCCTTCCAGCAGCTGGTTACTGCTCCAGCTCCACACACCTGGTATGTAGTTTTATATACTCATTGGCGGATTGCTCTGTCTCCTGAACTCTGATCCCCTAGTCCCCAACACCATTTGGTAGGTGGGATTCTCTAGTTTTTAATTCCATTAAAATCCAAGAAATCTATTTCCGTGAACTGGAGATATCTGCAGTCAAGCTAGCTGTCCTCCCACCAGAAAATCATGAATAATAAGCCCACTCCACTATACACCCCTTCTCTGCATATTAAACATCATCTACCACCCTGGAAGTTATGTATCAGGGCCCCTTCATTCAGCCCAATGCCCCCTTCTCCCACCCCATCTCCCACCATCTGAGCAGTAAAGGGGTAATTAGTGAAAATTACTGATCCAGGCCCTACATGCAAAGCGGTTGATATAATACCCCCTACCACCCGCGGGACATCAAAGATTATCCCACCCCTACCGCTGGAGGATAGGTAGGGGCCCCAATACATTGCTATACCCAGGGGCCTACACTGCTGTTGATGCCACTGTATGTATATATATATATATGCAGTGGTCGAAGTGGAAATTTTGAAGTGGGGGTATGGAAATTTTGAAGTGGGGGTATGGAAAAGTAAAGAGTGAATATAGTGCGCACCTTCGGACACCCCCATGTCCATCAACGTCCCCTGCCAGACTGCCCCGGTGAAAAGGGGTATTACAAAAGCACAATATGTGCTGCTGAGTGATCAGAGAGCATCCTGAGGGGGAAAAAAACTTTTTTTTTTTTATCTTCAGATTAAAGTGGGGGTATGCCATACCCCCGTATACCGCCCCACTTCGACCACTGTATATATGTATATATATATATGGTACTCTTTACCTAGCACGGCGCCCATCGCGGTCATCGCGGGCATTGAATGCACTAAAAAATCGGGTGAGACGCGACCGACGCGATGCCCGCGATTTCCCATAGGGAACAATGTGGCAAGCGCAGCGGATACCTGTGAAGCCCGCGAAGGGACGCGTTTACCTGTGAAGGTATCCGCGTCCCTGGTAATGTATGATTGCCATCACCTGTGGGGAGCTAGGAGGTAATTGATAAGAAAGGTGTCACCACAGGTGATGGCAATCATACATTACCAGGCAAGTCCAGGAACAGAGAATTTTCTCCCTGAAGGAGAGGGTCTGGTAGGCAACACTGCGTTACATCTGCCTCACCTGCAGTGCAGCATAGTTTTGCCCATTATGAAAACAAATTTGTACTGTGATCAGATCTGAATAAGGGCCTATATTCCCTACCACATACACACACACACACAAACCCTACCAGTATATTTTTGGATCATATGTAAGTAAGAGGAGATTGGGCTCCGTTAGGAAGACCTGCACAGATTTACACAATGGGGTCCATTCAATGAGGTGCAAATTGCTCATGGCCACCAGTGAGTGCGGTTATATGCTGCACTTATGGTACCTCCAGACTCTGCTTTCGGTTAACAGCCCCATTGTCCAATGGAATGTGAGGCGGATAATTGTATGCTATATAAGATTAATAGTCATGCAACTGAGTACATACATAACGTGCATCACAGAACCAGGAAAGAAAGAGCCTTTCATTTGCATTGCTATGAGAAGCGAATACAATAGAAAAGTTTAAGTACTTCCTGCGTCTGCCAAATTCCACTTTTATCTCCGACCTTAACACTTCCCTTTCTGTACTCACATGTGTCCGCGGAGCTGCCATACCTCCCTGTGGCTATTGTCAGTGACTGTAACCCGGGACAGTAACGCTATTATTAAGCAAAGTATACCGCAGCTTGCTAGCAATAGTTTTATAATAGGTTTGGGGGGGCAGTGAGGCAAATGTGTGCTCATTTGATCATCTATATATATATATATATATATATATATATATATATATATATCTCCTATATATTTGGCTACATCTGTCACTCAAAGTGGGTGTCTGTGTCTATAACGCTCTGTTCCTGGACTTTCCTCTTAATGTGTGATTGCCTTCATCTGTGCTGAACACCTTTCTGAGAAATTAACCTGTTTAAAACAGGTGATGGCAATCATACATTAAGGGGAAGTCTAGAAACAGAGCATTGTGTCCCTCCTGGAGAGGGTCATGTTGGGAGGTATGTGACAGAGAACCAGCCCAGTGAGCCCACAGACAGTGCCAGACACCCACTGCCTTCCCATGTTGCCCAGCACTGCTACTCCACAGCCACCAGGTGAGCGCCCCCCTCCCGCGATTCGCGGCACCCCCCACAATTCGCAGCAGCCCCAGGATTAAATGGCACATGCAAAACACTGACATGGCTATGGTCGACAATGAAAAAGGTTGACATGAGTTTTTGAAGATTTATTTTTAATTTTTTAAATTTTTTCATATTCATTGTCATGTGTCGACATGGACACCAATGAAGTGGCACACTTATGTCAACATTTACATGTGTTGATTTTTTCTTGTGGCGATTCGCGTCACACCCCCCGCAACCCCCCCTCCCGCGATTCGCGGCACCCCCCGTGACCCCCCACCTCCCGCAATTCGCGGGAACCCCCCACCGGAACCCCTGTGAACCCCGCCCTCCCGCGATTCGCGGCACCCACCCCCGCGAACCCCCCTCCCGCAATTCGCGGCACCCCCCCGTGATTCGCTGCAGCTCCAGAATTAAATTGCACATGGAAAACACTGACATGGCTATGGTCGACAATGAAAAAGGTTGACATGAGTTTTTGAAGTTTTTTTGTCATTTTTTTAATATTTTCATATTCATTCTCATGTGTCGACATGGACACCAATGAAGTGCCACACTTATGTCAACATTTACATGTGTTGACCTTTCTGTGTTGATTTTTTTCTTGTGGCGATTTGCGTCACACCCCCCCACCCCACCCCCCCCCCCACAACCCCCACTCCCACGATTCACGGCACACACACACACACACCTCCCCCGCGATTCTCGGCACCCCACCCCGTGACCCCCCCTCCCGTGATTCACAGCACACCCCCGCGACCCCCCCTCCCATGATTCGCCGCAACCCCCGCCCCGTAACCCCCCCTCCCGCGATTCGCGGCACCCACCCCCGCGACCCCCCCTCCCGCAATTCGCGGCACCCCCCCGCGATTCTCGGCAGCTCCAGAATTAAATTGCACATGGAAAACACTGACATGGCTATGGTCGACAATGAAAAAGGTTGACATGAGTTTTTGAAGTTTTTTTTCATTTTTTGAATGTTTTCATTCTCATGTGTCGACATGGACACCAATGAAGTGCCACACTTATGTCAACATTTACATGTGTTGACCTTTCTGTGTTGATTTTTTCTTGTGGCGATTCGCGTCACACCCCCCCCCACCCCCCCCCGCAACCCCCACTCCCGCGATTCATGGCACACACACACCCCCCCGCGATTCTCGGCACCCCACCCCGTGACCCCCCCTCCCGTGATTCACGGCACACCCCCCGCGACCCCCCCTACCATGATTCGCCGCAACCCCCTGCCCCCGTAACCCCCCTCCCACGATTTGCGGCAACCCACCCCGCGACCCCCCTCCCGCGATTCTCTGCAATCCCTCCCCTCCCGCGATTCGCAGCATCCACCCCCCCACAACCCCCCCTCCTGCAATTCGCGGCACCCCCGCGACCCCCCCTCCTGCAATTCGCGGCACCCTCCGCGACCCCCCCTCCCGCGATTCGCGGACACCTAAGTTGCATTACAGGGCATCTTTCATACAATTCTAACCATATTTCACAAATTAAGGGGGCGCAGCCCCTTACGACGGTGTGAAGAGCGCCCGTAGGGCGCGATGAATCACCTAGTATATATATATATGCCTAGTGTCCACGAGTCTCTGAAACAATGACATCTGCTGGCAGAGAGTGAAACTACATCTCTTTCTCACATATACACAAACACAGAATGTAGACTAGTTTTCAAAGCTTTTGCTTCGAGGGGGCTTACTAGCTGTTATACAAGTATACAGATGGAGCCGGCCTTGTCTTTGCAGGGGATGGCGGCAGAATCGCCAGCCGCCATCCCCCGCCAGCCGACATCTGCTCTGCGAAAGGGGACGCGCGCACACGAGATGCGCACGTGTCCCCTTATGACGGCGCTTCCCACGGGTCCCCGCCGGCTTGTCGGCGGTCACCCGGGGTCTCCACCGCCTCCCCGCACGCAGGGGCGTAACTATAGCACCCTGCGGTCGGGGGGCGCTGTGCATGTGGGGGCGCTGGGGGGCTGCGGTGCTATAGTTATCCCCCTCCCATCCGCCGATCCGTCCATCGCCCGCCCATCCGCCGCCCGCAGCCTTACCTGTCTTCAGTGGTGGACGGTCATTCTTCTGCTAGTGAGACGGACCACAATAAAATGTCCGCCCCATATAACAGACTGTTCTCTGAAACTGTCTGCTGCATGGGGGCGGACATTTTGTGTTGGTCCGTCTCCATAGCAGAAGAATAAAGCCAGCAAAGGAGCCGGGACCAGCAAGACAGGTAAGGCTGCGGACGGGGGAGAGGGGTAGCCCCCCATTAACGGCGGGGGGGCACCTAATTCATAGTTACGCCACTGCCCGCACCCCCCCCCCCTAACCCTGTCCGTCTCCCTGAAGCGGAGACGGACAGGTTCCCGTCGCCCCGCCGCCCAGGAAACTGAGTCAGATGGAGCGCCGGGCTGCTGGCGGATCGCCAGCGGAGACAGTCTGGCGATTCGCCAGCAAGATGTACATTGGTTCATTGATCTAATACACTCTACAGTATTTGTTTTTATTTTAATGTAAGCCATTTAATCTGCCATCTGGGCGGAGTCTTACCACCCAATAACACATTGTAATATGTGATACTAGCATCCAGCCTGTCCCTGCGATCTGTGCAGCTCTGACCCCCCCGCTGACCACACTGTCCCAAACTGCTACCTGCATCTGAGACGGTAGCCCAGGGACCTGATGCAATGCTGCCCGATATTGATATCAAGCAGCATCACATCCCCTATAGATCCCTCCTGATACATTCGGCAGGGAATTAGCGATAAATATTATATGATATTTAAATGCTCAGGAAAAGTGGGAGAGGCGAGAGAATAAAACCATGTTAATCGCCAGCTCTGCACAAACCACTGTAGTCATTTAACCCTTCGAGAGCCAACATTGCTGTGAGAGATCCTTAAAATATCCCCTGAAAAATGCCAGCTGTTTTCGAAACTACACATCCCATCATGCCTTGCCACAGTTTTGCTATTAGGGAATGCTATAACTATGGCAAGGCATGCTGGGATGTGTAGTTTCACAATAGCTGGAGAGCCACAGTTGTGGCCAGGCCTGCTCTAGCCCTATGCCGGAACAGTCTGCCCCATAATTCACCAATGTTTTCTGAAATAACATCGCCGCAGTCATATTTTTGGGTGATTATGCCCGAAAAATAGGGCGCAGATATGGGGCAGGAAGTACAGGAGGTAAGTAACTGAGATGGGATCAAGGTGCATGGTGTGTCAGACCACGGGGACCATTTGTACCACGCAACCTGCACCCATTATATATTGTCATAATTTGAGTTTTCATCTTGGATTGGTATTTGTTATATATTAAAGTACAAATGGAAGCACATGAAAAGATCCCAGCACTGTATAAGTGGCCTGTTGTCAGTCTAAGCGGAAAGAGGACATCGCTATACAGGGGAATGCTGCGTTGACCCGAGGGCGGCTTTTTATGCATTTGCATTAGCACGCTACTTAGAAAACCAGCATTTCAGGCTTACACTGTTTGCTGTCATGACTGTTGAACTGTATGTCGTTCCCATTGTACAGCAACAAACATCGCCTGCAGGGGAGGCTTAAGGAAGACCTCATTGAGAAGACTCCAATTCAGGCCAGCAGGGTTTATACAAGAGCACACCAGTGCCCTTATTCTGATTGATGCGGACTTTACCGCGTACTTACGGATCGCGTCTTTCTGACGTCTGCGCATGCGTGGAGAACGCTACGTGCATGTGCCACGCCTTGACTCGGTACCAGTTCGGCCAAATCCCGTCCAAAACTGTTCACCGCTATCAGTCGGGAAATAGGGGCGTATTATGGGCGTCATGCGGAATGACACATGGGCGTAGTTTCAAAGTGGGCAAAACGGGGCGGAAACATGGGCGGACACGGGGGAGTACACTTATGTTGGGGGGCGTACATTCGGAAACCACTACGAATGCACGCGATGAAAAAAGGGCAGAAATGTGCGGTGTCCACAAGTGTACTATTGCTTTGCGGACACCACTCGTTCATGCGGTTGGCGAACGTACGCCTAATGACTACAACCATTAACACCTGAACCCAATAGAATCTACTCCTTTACTCATTACTCACTAATAGGACGCTTGTCAGTGCTTTAATTGAAACCATTGCTGCTTCAAGGAACCCGTACTAAACACCCACATATGCTGTACTTGTCAGACACTTTCAAACTGCTAACAATGGACATGACAGAATATTAATACTAGCAATACACATGTGTATTTGACATGTACTCATGAAACCACACATTTTGGGTAAAGTAAACACATTTATTTATATTCATGTCACAGTCAATGGCAGTGTGATGCAATGACCATAAAATAATACATACAAACAATAAACAACATGGCAGGAATGCCGCAAAATAAATAATAATACAAAACAAATATAATTGCACACAGATGGACTCCAGCACCTCCTATGTGCCACTGCACATGCAGCCAGTGGGAAATGAGGAGGCTGCTGGCCCTTCTACAGCAGGGCAAGCTGCACCTGACCATTCAACAGCAGGGCACCCTACACCTGGCCCTTCTGCAGCAGGCCAACCTGCAGCTGGCTCATATGCACCATCAGCAGAATCATTTGGAACACAACCGGGGACTTCACAAGATAGTACCATGGCCATCACTTCAAGTACAGCTGACAGTAATGCCAGGCAAAAGAGGGCAACAGGGGAACCACAAAGGACATATGAAGCAAGGCCTCAGCTGGTTCCCCTCAGCACGTGATTGGACACAAGAAGCTGACACACACAGCACAATGGAAGATTTGGGAACACATAACGGCAGAGATTAATGCAGCCACAAGTTCATTTCCGACCACGTTTGGCCTTGGTAGGCTCCTTGGCCTGTGCAGCAGCTCTTCGGGGACGGCCAGATGCTGGGGCAGGTGGAGCAGATGATGTGGAGGGGTTGGCTGGTCTACCCCTCCTGCCAGCAGGGAGTGTTGCCGCTGGTAATGCACCAGAAACGGATGCCATTAGGACCCTGTTGCTGGTAACCAGCTCCACCATAAGCTCATTATGGTGGAGGAGGAGATCATTTTGGCGGGTGGCTTGCTCGGCCAGCACCTGAGCACTTGCAGCCATGGCCTGCATGCTCGCAGCCATGGACTGCTGGGTGCTGACCAAGCTCGCCAGGATCTCCTCGGTCCTACGCACCCGTTCTGATGCCAAGTCTCCCTGCTGGTTGATGTCCCCAAGCACCTCGGCCAAGGCGGCCAAATCGGCTTGGCCCGATGCCTGCTGCTGCACAGGCCTACCTCTGGGGCCAGGTGGCACGGACTCCTCCACCTCCTGAACAGAGTCGTCACCAAGCGGTGGGGTGTCTGTGGGCAAAGATAAACACAATTAGGAGACATTCTACGATAATTACTTGCACAAGTTTATGGCATGACCAATATTTACCTTCCAGAAAAGACGCAAACACTTCAGCTGGGGCCTCGCTATCCATAGTGCTCACCCCCCGGATCTCCTCAACTGATATGCAGCTCTCGGCCATCACCTCCAGGGGGGTGAGCTCTAGCCCTGATGGCATGGGGCCGGCCCCAGATGTCTGGCTGTGGTCCCACCGCTTGGTCAGCTTCCTCTTCAGGTTGGTTTTGAAGTCCTGCCACCTGCAATGTAAGTTGACATATTAATACATGTCACTCCCAATGTTAGCTGTTGCAGCCATTGCTCTGTGCTACATATTACAACATGTGATTATTGTCCCATATATAATTTTACATGCAACTATGATATCAACCGTTACAATACACATTCACAATCACCGTACTCTAACTCACAATGAAATTACATGGCAATAATGTATGTGTATTGTAACAACCTCACGGGCCATTTGCTAAATGCATCTAAGCATCAATTCAATCATTACTTGGCTATTACTGGCCACATGTATCACAAAACAACTTGCCTCTTCTTCACATGGTCCGTCTCACGAACTTGTGGCGCTACTTCATTAATCTCTGCCGTTATCTGTTCCCAAATCTTCCATCTGCGTGTGTGTGTCAGCCTCTCGGATGGACACTCTATCCAATCACGTGCTCGGGGAACCAGGATGGCCAGCTCCTGTGCTTCATATGCCTTATTTTTTTTGGGTGGTTCCGCTGTTGCACTGGCTCGCCCCTTGCCACGTCCCTGGCCACGCCCCCTGGCACCAGTCGCTGCACTTGAAGTGCTGGCCATGGTACTACCTTGTGAAGTCCCCTGTTGTGTTCCAAACAATTCTGCTGATGGTGGATATGAGCCCGCTGCAGGTTGGCCTGCTGCAGAAGGGCCAGGTGTAGGTTGCCCTGCTGTAGAATGGTCAGGTGCAGGTTCCCCTGCTGGAGAAGGGCCAGCAGCCTCCTCATTACCCACTGTCCGCATGTGCAGTGGCACATAGGTGGTGCTGGAGTCCATCTGGTCAAATAGTTGCTGCAGCACTGGGTCCACCTCTGGTTGGGTTCCAGACATGTTAGCAACAACATTGTCACCTTCTAATACACCTTTATATACTGTTTGTGTAATCTGTTTGGCGGACATCAGCGGCAGCTGCGTTCCGTGCGTGAGCGTACGTCGCTGGTTTTTCGCGCCGCATACGGTGGCGGAAATTCCATTGTGTAAAACCTGGCGAAAGTTCGACATGAAATACTGGTCACCAATGCTAACATTGCATCGAATCTTCTGATACACCTGTGACTATTGCTCAATACACATGCTATTTGCTAGCATGACATGACATTTCATTCATGACTACTGTGGTATTGTGGCGTTTTAGTGCAAGCTAAAAGTAGCCCATTCCCTTAGAGAATCCAGGCCACAAGTCATGCAATACTCATCTCTACTGTTATAGACCACACATGTGAGAGCCCTATAAATAATGTCTTCCTGCTAGAATCATTTGTCTTCAGATCTGGACTTGTCAGGGTCTAAGGTAAGCTCTTCCATGCTCCTTGTAGATATGATATCCATTAACAATGTAAGTGTATGAATGTATGCACTATTGCCTCACTGACTACAGATTGTTGGGCCAGCAAAGTGGTGTATTATTATTGCAACATGTCACATGTTCACTATTTCACTCACAGGGCTTAAACCTGTGTGGGTTCATCTATTGCAGGACAACATGTCCCAGCAATAGATGAAATGTGTCATAGTACATGATGTCTGCAAAAAATGCTGACACCTTTATCTGTGTGTTTTGGACGGTGTGTATTGAGTTCATATTATTGTGTCATCATTAGAGAGTCAAATGGATCTGCGGGATTTCATGGGGCGGCCATCTATTGTACGTATTGAAGGCTACAAATCTATTTGTAGTGGGATATGGCCATTATGTGCATAGGTGCATCAGTATTTATGTTCATTTCTTTATAGGTTGCAGAAGCTATTATGCGCTACATGGAGAGGAGGCTAAGGGCACTTGCGGCTCTCCCCACTCGTCGGCCAAGGAGGCCAGGACGTGCTAGAATCTATCGCACACGGGTGACTCTGTTTGCTATGCCCGATGATGAGGTACTTACTAGGTACCGGTTACCGCCACATGTCATTCTGGATCTGCTCACCTTAATTCAGAGCGATCTGGAACCTCTACACGGGATCACGACAGCAATTCCGCCTCACACACAGCTGCTGGCGGTGTTGCATTTCTGCGCCTCAGGATCATTCCAACAAGTAGTGGCAGTACTTGCTGGAATATCTCAGCCGGCCTTCTGCCGAATCCTGAGGCGTGTGACGTCGGCCATGTTCAGGCGCAAGGGGCACTTCATGGCCATGACATTTGCCACCGAGACCCTGCGCAGAAGCCAGCAGGCCTTCCATCAAATTGCTGGCTTCCCTAATGTGATAGGGGCTGTGGATGGCACCCATGTACCATTTGTGCCTCCATCTCGAAGTGAGAAGATATATAGGAACCGCAAATTGTTCCACTCACTGAACGTGATGGTGGTATGTGGCCCATCCATGGAGATTCTCGCCTTCAACTCGAAGTTTCCCGGAAGTGCCCATGACTCTCATGTCATCCGACAAACCGGGATATGGCATAGACTCCAAGAGCTGGAAGGCCGTGATGCGTGGGTTCTGGGTGACTCCGGTTACCCATGTACGCCCTGGCTACTTACGCCGTACAGCTACCCAGCACCGGGCCCACAGGAGGCATTCAATCGGGCGCATGTTGCCACCAGGCAAGTGGTGGAGCGCTCAATTGGGCTTTTAAAAGGTCGATTTAGAGTGCTCCACCGCACTGGTGGTGACTTACAATATGCGCCTGAAATGGTGTCGAGGATCGTGGGCCTGTGTATATTTTTCCACAACATTGCTGTGCGGCGTGAGATACCCTTTGATGAGTGGGAGGTACCATCTGAGCCGCAAGATCCGCCCATGCGCCCATCCCGCGCCCCTGAATGCCGGAGGGGATACCAGCTGCGGGACTCTGTGGCGCAAAGATACTTCAGGTACATGTTATTGAGTTGACAGAACACACCAATTAATGTACAAATCACCCCTTCAAATAAGTACAGTGTGTTAGTTGTCAGTGTTACAACACGAAAATTAGCCAGCCTGCCCTCCTAATGGCAAAGAAATAGGAGATATTTATCATATGTGCTTAGTTTGGGGGGAAGTTCAATATAGGTGCTAATTATTATACCTTGGACAAGGGATCTTATGTGTTTGTTATATCTTCATTATTGTAGTTGATACTATCCCTGATGACTGGTGAGTACATTGATTTATTCTATCATGTGTTGGGGATTATTTCCTGTGTTGATGTATGATTTGTTTGCATATATAGATATATATCTATATATGATGTTGGAATTTATTCACATGTTTCAACATTTCAAGGAGCATGCAGGCAGGCAGGCAGGCAGGGCTGGTGTATAATGCTGGTTTCAGGATACCTGCAAGTGTGTGTATGTGTCTTTTACACATAAATGTACGCATACACATAGATGCATAGAGTAATTAATGCTAACTACAGCTATGCGTTGCTAAGCTATAGCACGCGTTGCTTGGCGGAGCGCGGCCTTATTGGATTTGCTAAGGGCATACACACTGTGTTTTATATATATCAGATTTGTTCATTGCCATACATCAACACTACGGTTTTGAAGGCATGCGAATTTGTCACCATTTGTGTTGGCGCAGAGACGCTGTTAATGTCAAAATGAACAATAAAGTTATTATCACAAATAACTGTGATCAACCAATGCCACCACCTGATTGGTTGATAGATGCCATTGTCAACATGGCGGAGACACGAAGGGCAGAACCCTTCACGCATGAGGAGCTGCGAGTTCTTGTCTCCGTCATGGAGACAAGGCTGGGCCGTGCAGGGCCCTTTATAACCAACAGGCACAAGCGGAGGGCCTATGCTGCGGCAGGGCGCCGAATTTACGCCCGCACTCGGGTGCGGAGGTCCCTCGGGCAGCTGGAGAGGCGGTGGTCGGACCTCCGCAGGCGCCAGCCCCAGCTGCTTCACCAACTCAGGGGCGAAATAGCTGAGTGTGAGTATTTTAGCTATGAAATTTCGCACTTACAACATAGCATATATAAACAATAAAATGTGTCTCATGATAAGTGGGTGTCCATGGGTTTAAAAGTCCATAGACTGTTATGTGTGCTTCTTCCTGGTTAACATGCAGTCATGTGGCTTTTATATGTAATGGCATAGCATTGAGGATTCTGATGCATACAATGTGCCAGATCTAATATGTGTTACACATTGATAAATGCCTGGGTTGTAATGTGTGAACAAATTACTACCAATCACATACTAATTTAAATGTCACTATTTGGAATCCATTAACAGTAAGGAGCTACTTTCCTGCATCGTTTGCCATCATTATCACCCTTCCATGTATGTCTTGTTTTGGATTAATAAATGTGCCCCAATGAGCCAACATTGACCATGATGTTTTTTTCTACCACACAGCACGAGCCTGAGCCCGACAGGCCCGTCAAGAGGCGGAGGCAGGCCTGGCCCAGGACGAGGGCCAACACCCCGAGGAGGACGTGCCGGCAAGGGTGGAGGAGGAGGAAGTTGGCCAGGAGCAAATGGTGGAGGAGGAGGTGGAGGAGGAGGAGTTGCGTGAGGAGGTGGAAGAGGAGTTTGTGGCGGAGGAGGAGGTGTTGGTGGCGGAGGAGGAGGAGGAGGAGGAGGAGGAGGAGGTGGTGGTGGTGGTGGAGGAGTTGGAGGAGGAGGTGGAGGAGGAGTTGGAGGAGGAGGTGGAGGAGGAGTTGCAGGAGGAGGATGTTGTGCCCGAGGAGATGGCGGAGGAGGGGGCTGAGGAGGCCACAGTTGCCCCGGACACCTCCAATTCAGAGGGGGAGGAGGCGTGCCAGGCACCGGAGTCGGCGCAGATCGGTATGTTGACATAATGCATAATTCATGAAGTAGTTGTACTGGTATTTGTTTTTTAGCACTGGTGATTACAAATTTTGGGCCCATACTAATCATATAGACCCCAAAGTGGGTAGCTACAGATACAGGTACGGGTTAGATGGGGTGTCCAAGGCATCCCTTTCATCCAGGACACCTCTGAATTACACAGGTTTGTGGGATGGGTTGGAGGTCCATTTTGACTGCCACATAACCGTTGTAGTTAAACTGGATCCTGGAGTAAAGGGATGAGTGGATCATTTGTGGCTTAAATTCACCTGCTGCAAGCGTGGATTATGACCCATCAAATAGTGGAATCTATATTGTTGGTGAATGTTATTTATAAACTCTAGGATGTATGCTATAAATGGAGTATGGCCCGGCCTACCTTGGAATGGAGTCAGAAGTTGCCAGTGTCCCAGGAGCCTCCTCTACCTAAACACCCCCTGTACTTCAGTTTTTTTTTTGGCCGTCACAGAATTGTAGGTTGGTTTAGACAGAATTATGATTTTGAGGATGTGTACTGTGCATTCCTTACATTTGCATAACTCCCATGCCACGAACCATCACTGAACTTATAGACTGAGCAGATTGTGACAAGTTCTTATTGACGGAGCCCATGACCTGCTTGTCATTGGTTAGTCATGGGTGGGTTGTGACTGAGAAGAAACAATATGACTGTTATGTCTTCTGCAGAGTAAAGTGTATAGGCCAAAAAATACAGTATGTAGTAAATAACTTAGCATGTATGTATATATGTGTCATATCTATTTATCTATGTGTGTCTCTATCTCTCTACATCATGGGTCCTCAAAGTGCGGCCCTCCAGATGTTGTGAAACTACAAATCCCGCCATGCCTTGCCACAGTTTTAACACTTCCTTATAGCAAAACTGTGGCAAGGCATGCTGGGATTTGTAGTTTCCCAACATCTGGAGGGCCGCAGTTTGAGGACCCATGCTCTACATAGATATATATATATATATATATACACACATGTCACCTAGCATTTGTGCAATTTCTGTCGCAGTATGTGAAATGTATGCAAGAATAACATGACTAATTGTTGCCCCTTTGACATGCCCACAGATGACACCACACCGGCAGATGAGGGTGTGCATGGGGCCCTCCGGCGACTGGAGCACCATCTGCGGCTGGCGCAAGCAGACCTGCAGGACCTGAAGGACCTGCTTCTTTAATTTCTAATTTTATATTTTTTTCATTATGTTATTTGTCTCGTTAATAAAATTCTTTATGCAAGTTCACAGTTGTTGGTTTTATTTGCACTTTAAATAGTATATGTGTAGATTGTTTATAATCTTTTACACAGGGTGTAATACAAAGCATTGCACTTACATTGCTGTAAGGGTTAATGTGTGCAATGCATGTGTTAGGCATGCTTGTAAGGATATATTGGAATCTAATTGATTCCAATTCCAAATAAGCAGTTTTTTATGAGGATAGGTAATTGAATAAGTGGGTCATGTGATGTCTTGCAGAAGATACTTCATAGTGGGTTGTTTGGCGTAAATCCTCCGCTTACGTGCGGTAGCACCGCTTGGCTCCCGTTCGGATGCGGTATTCCCGAGCATACTCTGTAATACTCTGTAATAACGTGCCGAATCTGAGTGTTTCTCCCGCACACGCATGATTTGTATGTCGTCCGTAAACACGCCCTGTTCTTAAAGAGTGAGTCCGTCCGAATGCGGAGGACACGTGGGCGTTTCTACGGACGATGGCCGCATGCGGCAAAACACCGTGGCGTGCGGACCGCTCCGTAAGAATGCGGGAATTTCCGCACAGATCAGAATAAGGGCCCAGGTCTGCTCAGGACTTAAAGGGAAAACATCCACTTTTTCTAAGCAGGGTTAATGTTCTTACACACATACACCCGAGCATATGGACATAAATCCTTATTTGTAATGGATCCCTCAGTCACAGCAGTAGCGAAGGCGCTGTGCAGTTCCGCACATATAAATTGCAGCAGGAGGCGTCTGTAGGATCATCATTGGGAGCATCGATCATGACCCGCGATGGTAAAAGACCTTGGTCAACCTGCATAAGCTGATCTGCATAGCCGTTCATGTGGAGTGCTGGTCCAGTCCCACATATGCATGGCCATAGTTCATGTGGTGTGCAGGCCCAAGCCCACATATGCAGGGCCATAGTTCATGTGGTGTGCTGGTCCAGGCCCACATATGCATGGCCATAGTTCATGTGGTGTGCTGGTCCAGGCCCACATACGCAGGGCCATAGTTCATGTGGTGTGCAGGCCCAGGCCCACATATGCAGGGCCATAGTTCATGTGGTGTGCTGGCCCAGGCCCACATATGCAGGGCCATAGTTCATGTGGTGTGCTGGCCTAGGCCCACATATGCAGGCCCATAGTTCATGTGGGGTGCTGGTCCAGTCCCACATATGCATGGCCATAGTTCATGTGGTGTGCTGGCCCAGGCCCACATATGCAGGGCCATAGTTCATGTGGTGTGCTGGCCCAGGCCCACATATGCAGGGCCATAGTTCATGTGGTGTGCAGGCCCACATATGCAGGGCCATAGTTCATGTGGTGTGCTGGTCCAGGCCCACATACACAGGCCCATAGTTCATGTGATGTGCTGGTCCAGGCCCACATACGCACAGGGCCGCCGACAGGGGGGTGCCCTGGAGATCCCCGGACAGCTGCCCACAGAGGTGCCCACCCCCCTCCCAAACCCGCACACCGCCTCCCCCACCCGGCACAGACGGCCCCCCAACCAGGTACGCACAATACACAGTGCAGCCTGCAGAGCGCCGAGCCTAGGACACAGAGGGGCTTGGCGCTCTGCAAGCTGTAGTGTGCACTGTGCGCTCCGGACCTGACCATGGAGGCTGAAGGAGCCGGAGGGCGATGCCGCTACATGAGTGATTGTAAATAATGGTAATGCGGAGGGGGTAGGCAGGTGCGGGCTGGCGCGCGCATAGGGGGGGGGGGTGCGGACGGGTATATGGCGCTGTAGGTTAGTCCCGGGCCCCAACATTTCTAGTGCCGGCCCTACATACGCAGGCACATAGTTTATGTGGTGTGCTGGCCCAGGCCCACATATAGGTATGGGTCATAGGGTCGACAGAACTTAGGTCGACGCAAGTAATAGGTCGACATTGTCATTAGGCCAACTCAAGCATTAGGTTGACATGAAAAAGGTTGACATGAAAAAGGTTGACATTAGTTTTCATGTGTTTTATGTCTATGTCGAAATAAGTCATACTGCGTCCCCTCGCATGGCTCTTGGGAAAGCATGGGGAGTGCATCAAGCCATGCAAGGGGACGCGGAACACTTATACGCGTCCATGTCTACTTCAGTCAACATAGACACAAAAAAACATGAAAACTAATGTCAACCTTTTTCATGTCGTCCTAATGTTTGTGTTGACCTAATTAAAAAAAAAACATGAAAAACTCAGATTGACCTTTTCCATGTCCCCGCCACCCACAGCCCAGGGGTTGCGGGGACAGCCCTGGGCTTCAGTCCAGGCCAGGGGTCCCCTGAAGGAGGATTCCCCTCTCCCCAGGGGACTCGGCCCAAGCTGACCAGCCAAGGTACCCATGTTTTGGCTGGGGAACCTTATGTAACAAGTGTCCCCGGCATGTGGCATGACACCGCTGGCTGTTTGAGCCATGTGCCAGTTTCCAAAGTACAGGGGACCCCTACTTCTTTTGCCCCCAATTTTTTGAAAAACAAGAACCAGGCCAAGATCCTGGTGCTGGTTAAAGAAATAAAGGGGGATCCAATATAATCCCCCCCCCCCTGTATTTCTGCAACCAGGACCGGCCCAATGAGCCTGCAGCTGTTTATGCTCGTGGGGGAGGGACCCCAAGCCAATTTTTTTTTTATTATTATGTATTTATTTTCCTTTTTTTTTTTTTTGCACAGAGAAGCATCGCACGGATCTAACTGATCTGTGCAATGCTTCATCCAATTCCGTATTTGGCTGATGAGCTTCCCAGATCACTCTACCATCAGATAATATGAATCCGGAGAACTGGAATCATCCGACCTTTTCATACCCCCACTATCCACATTGGCGTGGAGTTGATTTTATATAGTGTGGCGCGCGCAACGCGCCACCGAGCCCGAAGCGTGGTGAGAGTGTATTACGCGTCCACTCGCGGGGCTCGCTGCGCCAGCCACGCGTCGGGCTTGGTGGCTCGCTGCGCTCGCCACACTATCTAAAATCAACTCCACGCCAACGTGGATAGTGGGGGTATGAAAAGGTTGGAAGACGCGTACCGCCGCCGCTCGCCGCGCCTCGGGTTGGCGTTGATAGTGGGGGTGGCGTTGACACTGGGGTGACACTAAATGATGGAATCACATTGTAAGCACCCATCTGTATGCTTGTACAATTAAAAATCGCATTGCATCGCATGTTGCAATATTGCGGCCGATGCGATGAGATGCCGTTCGATGGAATCGTGGGCGCCGTTCTAGGAAACAAGTACCTAATAATGTATTATATCAGTGGTGGCCAACCCATGGCTCTTGAGCCTCATGCGGCTCTCCCCCTTGTAAAGTGTGGCTCCTGCTCCCACTGCTGCCCGCCGCCCACTGTCCGTCCCAGTACCCTCTGCTGCCGGTTCCCTGAATCCCTTCTCCTTCTGAGGGGAGGAGAGTGCGCATCACGCATCTCTCCTACCCCTTACTGTGCATCCTTGTGACTGGGCTGTCCGCCAATTAGAGCTCGCTGGCCAGCAGCCAATCAGGAGCCGGCCAGCGAGCTTTGATTGGTGGACGGCCCAGTCACAGGGAAGTGAGGGGGAAGGAGACGCACGGTGTCCTGTGCTGTGCTCTCCTCCCCTCAGTGACATGACAGGACTGCAGGGGGACGCCAGACTGTCCTCTCCCCGCCCAGCAGCAGCAACAACGTTGAGTGCCACTGCTGGGAAATTTGCACTGTGTGGGCATAGCAGTCTGTGGCACTGTGGGGGCATAGCAGTTTGTGGCACTGTGGGGGCATAGCAGTCTGTGGCACTGTGGGGACATAGCAGTTTGTGGCACTGTGGGGGCATAGCAGTTTGTGGCACTGTGGGGGCCTAGCAGTTTGTGGCACTGTGGGGGCATAGCAGTTTGTGGCACTGTGGGGGCATACCAGCTTTTTGGCCCTGTGGGGGCATACCAGCTTTCTGGCACCGTAGGGGCATACCTGGCACCGTGTGGGGGGCATATGTGTATCTGGCACTATTGGGGGCATATGTATATATGGCACTGCACTATTGGAGGCATATTTGTATCACACCCACCCAAGGGGTCAAAATAGACTACGCACCTTTTTTTGGCGCTTTCGCCTTCGGCACGCGCATGATGTCGGCTCTTTAGCTTGAATACCGATATTTTTCGGCTCATTACCTCTGACCGGTTGGCCACCCCTGTATTATATAATGATAATAATAATAATAATAATAATGTATTATTATAATAATAAATACTAATATTAATGTATTATATAATAATAATAATAACAATAATAATAATAATGTATTATATAATAATAATGATAACAATAATAATGTATTATATAATAATAATAATAACAATAATAATAATAATGTATTATATAATAATAATAATAATAATAATAATAACAATAATAATAATAATGTATTATATAATAATAATGATAACAATAATAATGTATTATATAATAATAATAATAATAACAATAATAATAATAATGTATTATATAATAATAATAATAATAATAATAATAACAACAATAATAATAATGTATTATATAATAATAATAATAATAATAACAACAATAATAATAATGTATTATTATAATAACAAAAATAATTATAATAATAATGTATTCTATAATAATAATAATAATAATAATAAGGTATTACACAATAATAATAATGTATGATATAATAACAATAATAATGTATATAATAATAATAATAATAATAATAATAATAATAATAATAATAATAATAATAATAATTTCTGGATTTCTCTTTTTTTCATTTCAATCAGAGATCATACTGATTTGCATAGAGCTGATATCATATGGTTGTATTGTTCTGGAAAGCCGACTGTAATCATGCAGTGACTAACCTTTCCGTAATTCAGAAGCAGCTGGGTGACAAAGAGTTAATGTGTCCAACATTTCCCTATCTCTCCCCTTATCTGGCATGGTTCATGGTACAGAATGAGTTCCTTAAAGTTGTCATACTCTTAATGAGTCATAGATATTTGTACATGTGATCTATGCAGTCACCGCCGGTCCTGCAATGACTAGTTATGGACAAATATGAAAGCTGTCCCCTTAAAGGAGACAAACCAGTGATTTATTGGGGGGAGGGAATCAAACATAAAAAATATTTTTGGGTTGTTTTATTTTGCTATAAAACTATCATTTTTGCAATTGTTTGTATTTACGTCGTTCACTAACAAACATTAAACACCAACAACCCGTACATCATAATTGTTACGATGTAATAGCAATCCCATTTTCAAGTTTCCAAGTTTCTCAAGTGTGGTGTGAATTTGTGGGATCCCCCTGTGTACGGACCATGCGGAGGCCGCGTTAATAATTGTGCATATGCATGTGGGATGAGTGGCGCGATGCTTAATGCATACTGTCCAGCAGGGGGCCTTTCTCCTAAGGCGCAATAGACCATTGTGTCAGAACCTGCTGCGTCTCTGGAAACATGGTGCCCACCATGTTCTGGGGACTCATCACTACTGAGAATGTAAATGAAGATGCAGAATCAGAATCATTTTAATAATCTGCTATCTAATACAGAGCAAAACTGAGGTGTTTAGCACCATTTTTGTCCATAAATATATGGGTCCACCAACCAGGCGACTGGTGGGTCCTTCACATTAAGCTTCATGTCCAGTTCAAGTCTGGGGTTCCTAGCCTTGCTGTGACAGAGGGAGGGCAGGCCAAGTAGAGAGACAGAGTACTGCCAGCCCCATTCTTTGTGTGGCTGGCCCGGCCCTTCTGGCCACCAGCCCAGCCATATCGAGAAGGACATTTCCTGTTGCATCTATGGGGTTGTTATGTGTGAAGAGACATCAAGTGGAGATGCTGACTAATGCAACCAGTTAGCTTCTGTCATGTATCAGTGTTTGAAATGAAAGTCAGAAGCTGATTGGTTGCTTTGGAAGCTTCTACACTATATCTCCCTCCAAGGCTGGATACATCTTCCCTTATGTGTGGATTTGCAATGGCAATGTTGTAAGACATGTTGGGGCTCTCTTATACTAATAGAATTCACTTATCAATGAGATTCCACTGAAACCTTGCTCGTTCCTCTCAAGCAAGGACCAGCTACATTTATTTGCCCATTTTATTATTGTGTGCGTATAACAAAACCCAATGGGTAAGTGTCCTGAATAAGAGATGCCAGAATTGCTGATGGGCCAGTTAGTGGTGTAACTACTATCTTAGTTAGCGGCGTACTAGACCTCTAGCATCTGTTTCCTAGAAGGTGGCAGCCATTCTCTGCAGAGAGCCCATATGAGCCCTTTACCACTTTGAACTATCTGCTTCATTCTGGATGTCTCCAGCAGACAGAATACAAACTAGAGATGGCCTTTGACTATCAATGTTCCCAAAACATCAATGGTCGGGACCTAGTGCTCAATGTTTTGCCTATCGATAGGCGAGGGTCGAATAGTTTTATGCCATAGATGGACGGCATCCGATAGCGATGCTGCCCGGCTACTACCACTCCACTCAGTCTCAGTCCGTCTCAGTCTGTCACTGACTGCAGTTTGCACTGCCGCGGCTGTTCTTCTGTGGCCAGGTCTCTTGGTTGACCCAGTCTGTCAGTCAGCGGCAGCGCAGTTGTGATTGTCCACCCTGCCGGGTGTGCGTGTGACGTGTCTGGATGTGCTGCCGTAGTTGTGTGGCCGTATGTGTGTGGCAGGGCAGGCAGCAAGAGCAGAGACTAGTGCTGCGACGGCCCGGGAGGTGCCAGCTCTGTTAGGCAGGGGGGCGGGGCCATCTCCGGCAGTAGAAAAGAGGCGGTTGTGCAATTCCGGTATTTCAGGCATTCCATGGCGGGGCGGGGCTAAAATACCGAGATTGAGGGGCGGATCGCAGGAGATGGGGGGTTGCCATCAAAACCGATGTTTTGCTTTTGTTTTGTATTTTTCTAAGTAATGGCAATAGCAACAATGGCTATCCCTAGGAAGCTAGGAAGGGTCCCAGGCTGACACTGTGGGAAAGGAAGACAGGGCTGACACTGGAGGGAATGGATCCCAGGCTGACACTGTGGGGAAGGAAGACAGGGCTGACACTGGGGGGAATGGGTCCCAGGTTGACACTGGGGAGGAAGGGAGATAGGGCTGACACTGGGGGAATGGATACATGGCTAACACTGGAGGGAAGGGTGACGGGACTGACACTGGGGGGAATGGGTACAGGGCTGACACTGGGGGAAAGGGGGACAGGGCTGACACTGGGGGGAAGGGGGACAGGACTGACACTGGGGGAAGGGGGGAATGGCTGCCACTTGAGGGAAGGGGACAGGACTGACACTGGGTAGGGGGCACTACTCCTGTGGGCATTGTTTGCACACGTTTTGCTAGTCCTGAGGGCATTATGTGTGTACAGGGTGATACTCCTGTGAGCATTGTTGGTACTATTATTTTGAACCACGCCCCTTCCCAATCCCATGAAGCCACGCTTCTACATTTTTGACATGCGCCTTTGGTGCGCACTGTTCCTTTTTTAAGTTTTTGGGGTTGTGGGCTCCAATTACTTTTCTGGCACATGTATGTTCATATGGGCTAAACGGCTGCGCAGTACACAAGCAGGCCACCACTGCTAGTAAGGAATGGTGCTCCAGTCTCCTAACTAAGAGCTGATTGGCTGGAGCGCCATGTAGTAATTGTAATGAGTGATAACAGGAATATCACTCTGTTCATCTGCCCCTAATAACTCTTTCTAATCGCTAAGCTGTGTCCCTATGTGATCGACGTGGTAATAAAGAAATAAAGGATATTGCATAAATAAATAAACATCGTTACAACTCAAGATTGCCATAGGTGTAAATGATTAAAAAACCTAACACATATATCTTACATGCCTTCAGCAATTTGCTACGATAATTTGGCCACAAGGTGGCACTATCCTGTATGCCCTTACCTTTACATTTCATAATATATGGTAACTAAGCTCTTATGCTTATTTATGCGGATAAATATTTTCTGTGCAGTGTGACTTCTGTGTGACTTCTGTGTATATGCTGCAGTAAATGTTTGTACAGAAACCAAACCAAATAAACTTTGCATGTATACAACACATAAGTAGAGTTGTATTACGGGTAAGAATGCTATTGTGAAAATTCCCTTTTTACAGGGTGAGTGTTTCAAATAAAATACACTAAGGATATAAGTAATACCCCTTTCACATCGCACTTTTAAAACGGTATATTGCCGTTTTTTTTCCATTTTAAAACGTTTAAGGCTGCAATGTGAAAGTGCCAGAGTTGATTTACCGGTTAAAGTTAACCGGTATTTCAACACGGTTAAAAAGCAGAGTCCTACACGTTTTAAAGCCGTTTTTTAGGCAGTGTGAATGGCTCTATTTCAATGGCTTGAAACGTGTCCCTTGGGGGTTAAACGGGTTGAATGTTTGCATGGTATTAAATGATTTTTAAAACGGTTTTCACCTGCAATGTGAAAGGTCTCAGACCCGTTTTAAAGTCCCATCTAAGAATACCGTGTCATTACCCATTTCTGCAATGTGAAAGCAGTATAAGATTCCCCTCCAACCAGGGTCTGTTTGCCAACACTGGACGTATTATTATTACACCTGGAGATTATATTGTGCAGAATATAAATAATGCAGTGATTATAACAGAAGTGGTACTGAACAATTTCTGTCTGCAATCATAGGCGCCGATTCTGTGGGTGCTCAAGGGCCCGAGCACCCACAAAAAACTATTAGCATCCACTGGCCTGCAACCTTCCAAGTCCCACTGCCAGGCCACATCCACCTGCCGATCCGCGTCTGCTGCACCCACACCACCGAACCTGCCGCCTTTGACACGCGACTGGCGCATGTGCACCAGCACACACAAGACGATGCCCAGCACCACCACAAAGCCGCCGCTCCGGCGAGCAACAACCGCCGTGCAGATTGCAGTGTGCTCTCCTCGTACACACACTGCCATCCATGTGCAGCATGTTTGCCCACAGTGGGAGGCAAGAACACCACCATGTGCCGTGTATACAGTGTGCAGCACTAGTCACCACTCAACGTGTGCACACGTTGGCCCAGGACTGCCCAGGTAAGCACACTGCAGGCCCCTCCTCAAATTACATGCCCCCCCCCCTCACGAGGCCACACCTCTCCGAGCACCCCCTAGCAAAAACACAAATCAGCACCCCTGTCTGCGAACCATTCATGTTGACCTCTTTCTCAATGCAACGTGCTATTTAGCCCCCCACCCACAAAGTCCCTTGTGGCATTATATACTGACAGAGTGGCAACTTATAATTATCTACACATGAGAAGAGAAGCTAGCCAAGGCTAGTATAGAGCGCTTACCAGGAGTTGTTTGATCAAAAAGCAGCTGTTTGTGGGAGTAGTCAGCTCCCAAATAAGGAAAAAAAAATTGAATAAATAAAGGAAAGCAGCGCTTAAACAGTATAACAATGTTTAATAATACCATATAATATCAATTGACAATGCTAAAAACAATAATAATATAGAGGACTACAACCGATGGCATAGTTGGAATTAGCCTATCGGGAATACCACTGCTTGGAGTGGTCAAGTATCCAGCGATTTGTATGGCATGAGACTTCCAAAGATGTAAACGTCCGGTCAGAAGAAATAAGCAGGAGGGGCAGTCCTTTGGTGTATATGGGCAAATCCTTGGTGCAATTGGGATCCAAACAAAAAGGCACCAACGCGTTTCGCAGTGCTGTGACTGCTTTGTCAAGGCCTATACCAACTTCAGGACACCACCCATTGGCTAATATGGACTTCCTCAATCATTTCCCCAGGATCAGAGCAGGTTACAACATCTTTGATATTGGTGACTATACAATTGGGTCCATTCATTTACTACCTAACACCATATGGCTTTTTATTGTCATTATTATTATTGTTTTTAGCATTGTCAATTGATATTATATGGTATTATTAAACATTGTTATACTGTTTAAGCGCTGCTTTCCTTTATTTATTTAATTATCTACACATGCCCATGCCAGAGTACCTACACAGGTGCGGTAATCACTTACTTATACCTGTCCTTTGCATTCGTACCTAGATTAGCGACTATATCTCACTCAGACGCTACAGATGTGTCCTCATACACCCAGCATCAATACACTACATGGCGCAGGATGTTTGGAATGCTGCGAGAGGTGTACTTTATCTCTCACAAAGTTTGATAGATCTCGCAGCCACCTGCTTCACCAACCGTAGAGAAATTGGATTCGAACATGTACAAAGTGGCAGAATATGCATACCTCATACTTTCAGCGGGAACGTCCCGTTTTTTTGGGGGACATTCCCGTGTCCCGCCCAGGGCCGCCAGTGTCCCGCGGCAAGGGGGGAAGTTGGGAGTCCCCCCAGGCCTGAAGGGAATAGAAGCTTTGCGCATATCGTCTATTCAGGGATGCAGAGGGGCAAAAATCGGGGGCGTAACCTGAGGTCAAGACATCTCATGATGCCACGCCCCCTTTCCTTTTTGGGCGCACGAGGGGCTCCACCGTGCAAGTGTCCCTATTAATGAGAGACAGATGTTGGGAGGTAAGGATCATGCACAAGAGAACCTGGTATGAGGTAAAGCAGGTTACGATAGGGCGCTTTTCACACAGAACTCTAGAGGCAGAACTCTGGGAGGCAATGGAGTCATCTGCCGCTGGTCTCCTGCTCTCAAGGGGCACCTCTCCTCCCCTGCTTATTTAAATTCATTAATTGAAAGCCATCAAAATTGCTTCTGTGGAGTTCTGAAATATATATAGATATTTATTTCATAACAGACATATTTATGTATTTATTAACAGTTTCTTATATAGCGCACACATATTCCGCTGCGCTTTACAGAGTAGTTGAACATTCACATCAGTCCCTGCCCCAGTGGAGAAAAATATGTAGGGTTTTGTGTGTTGCGCACCTGGCAAGACAAGAAGGGCTATTTGGTACAGTTGAGTCACCCGGCACCTGGCACGATGAGAGGGGCTATTTGGTACAGCTGGGTTGCCCGGCACCTGGCACGATGAGAGGGGATATTTGGTACAGCTGAGTTGCCCGGCACATGGCACAATGAGAGGGGCTAATTTGTACATCTGAGTTGTCCAGCACCTGGTATGATGAGATGGGATATTTGGTACAGCTGAGTTGCCCGGCACTTGGTACAATGAGACAGGCTTACTGGTACAGCTGAGTTGCCCGGCACTTGGCATGATAAGACGGGCTTATTGGTGCAGCTGAGTTGCCCGGCACATGGCACGATGAGAGGGGCTATTTTGTACAGCTGAGTTGCCCGGCACCTGGCATGATGAGACGGGATATCTGGTACAGCTGAGTTGCCCGGCACTTAGCCCAATGAGAGGGGCTATTTTGTACAGCTGAGTTGCCGGGCACCTGGCATGATGAGACGGGATATTTGGTACAGCTGAGTCGCCCAGCACCTGGCAAGATGAGAGGGGCTATTTGGTACAGCTGAGTTGCCTGGCACGATGAGAGGGGCTATTTGGTACAGCTGAGTGTCCCGACACCTGGCAGGATGAGAGGGGCTATTTGGTACAGCTGAGTTGTCCGGCACTTGGCATGATGAGAGGGGCTATTTGGTACAGCTGAGTTGCCGGGCACTTGGCACGATGAGAGGGGCTATTTGGTACAGGTGAGTTGCCCGGCACTTGGCACGATGAGAGGGGCTATTTGGTACAGGTGAGTTGCGCGGCACTTGGCATGATGAGAGGGGATATTTGGTACAGCTGAGTCGCCCAGCACCTGGCATGATGAGAGGGTATATTTGGTACAGCTGAGTTGCCCGGCACCTGGCACGATGAGAGGGGCTATTTGGTACAGGTGAGTTGCCCGGCACTTGGCACGATGAGAGGGGCTATTTGGTACAGGTGAGTTGCACGGCACTTGGCATGATGAGAGGGGATATTTGGTACAGCTGAGTCGCCCAGCACCTGGCATGATGAGAGGGGATATTTGGTACAGCTGAGTTGCCCGGTACCTGGCACGATGAGAGTGGCTATTTGGTACAGCTGAGTTGCCCGTCACTTGGCACGATGACACAGGATATTTGGTACAGCTGAGTTGCCTGGCACCTGGCACGATGAGAGGTCTGTTTAGCCCAACTGAAGCCACAGTGTATGAGGACACATCGGAAATGCCATTGTTCAGGGAAATGTTTTCACACATTAGGGAAAAATAAGAATTCCAATAGGATGCCTGTTTTTGTCTCTGGGGGGGGAGTTGCTTGGCGCAGCAATGTCAGTGGCATGTAAAACAGGGCTGTTTTGTGTGATATGTCGTGCTATTTGAGCATAGCTGTATGTAAACGCATCTCTAACGCCATAAAGAGATGCAAAATATATTTGCTTTAAAAACTGCGATAAACCCAGATAATTGTTGATGTTATTCAGTACAAATTGCATTACTGGCCCCTTCCAATGGCAGGGGTTATGTGTTGGTGATGGAAGGGTGCAAGGGGGGTGCTGACACCGAGCCTATTCTTCCAGGAGGTCGGGAGAAGGCAAGTATACATGATGATGACATTAATGGGGTGCGTACGTAATCGTATATAGCCAATGTGGAGCCATACACTGCAAGATATGTATTGTGCCACAGTGTCAGGAATAACACCAGGACTGGACTGCTATGACGGATTTCTCAGCTCCGCAGCTTGACCACCATTAAGTAAGCATGCTGTATACGGGAAGATGTATGCCCATTTTCTTAAGTGCATTTTATAATGTTCTGCTCACTATGCGTACAGCTCTGCAGGTAACTTGCAGTGTTGCTGCGTAGTGATTTTGGGCAACGCACATACGCATCTCTCCGTACCCCTGAGTAGTCCTGCATCTGACTTGGACGTTTCTCTTTGAACCAATTTGCATTACTGGGTGGCAACTGGGCAAACGCAGGCCTATTAGGCGTATAGCAAGCGTCACAACGCATTCCGCGGAGGGGGCCCCTATCGCGGTGCTGGCGCAGAATTCCGAGAGAAGAAACATAATACAGTTGAATGCTTGCATGAGATTTCTATTGTGGCAGAGCTCCATGCAACTGACAATCCAATTTGCAGTACACATTTTGGTAAATTTACAAAAGCTTCCAAAAATGTACAAAAAAAAAAATGCTTATTTCTTTCTTTTTTTTTTATTTTTTTTATTTGGGGGGGGGGGGGGGGGGGTATTTTTTTTTTGCAGACAGGGACAGAACTCATGCATCTTCAGAGTTTAAAAATGCAATTGCGAGCCAGAGGCATTTACAGCACGATATCGCTGCATCTAATATCAAATCCAACAAGCTGTGCCACTAATATTATATATAGATAATAATATTTACGGTATTTATTTTGATTTTAGCATAAACCATTTCTGTGCATGGTATAATCTGTGCTGGGGGAAACATAGAACATCCAGATTTTTTAAATTATAATATTTTATTTTATTCCTCGTATTGCTTTTTGCATGAATGGTCTCTTCCCCCCTTTGCTGTGTGCTGATTCAGGAACCCACCCACGGAAGGGTTAATGCTGTGTGTGTCAGTGGAAAATCCACCAAGGGATTGTTTTAATCAGGCTAAGAGGTGACATCACAGCTCTCCCTGGGCTGAATCCTGATTGGCTGGAGATGACATCAACCTGAGTTATTTTTAACGCTCCCCCCATCAGCCCCCCCTTCCCTCCCATGATTACCTCATCCCCTCTGCTGGCTCCAGTCACCATAACAATATAGTACAGAGCACCTGGGACACACTGGTACCTCCTAGCTCCTCTGCTGCCTGTCCTCTCCTGCCCAGGGCTGCTGCTGCTACATTGCAGGACTGACAAAGGTAGGGACTGCTGCTGCTGCTGCATTGCTGGACTGGCAATGGTAGGGACTGGTGGAGGTGCTGCTGCATTGCTACACTGTCAAAGGTAGGGACTGCTGCTGCATTGCTGGACTGGCAATGGTAGGGACTGGTGGAGGTGCTGCTGCATTGCCACACTGTCAAAGGTAGGGACTGCTGCTGTTGCGTTGCTGGGCTGGTAGTAGTAGGTACTGCAGCTCTGCACTGACAAAGATAGGGACTGCAGCTGCTGCTGCTGTGTTGCTGGGCTGATAGTGGCAGATACTGCAGCATTGCTGCACTGACATAGGTAGGGGCTGCAGCAGAGCAGTGCTGGTGCTTGGCGCTGTGCAGCCCTATGTAATGGCAGGTGCTTTGTTATGTACAGCATGCTGTGGGCAGTGCAGTCTGTCACATACAGACCTATAGTATATAATATAATCTCTGTGCTGCACTGCACTGCTCTGTGACTCTCAGGCCAGCTGGTTACATTTCCGTGGGAAAGGCAGAGGTAATCCTTGCTGCCAGCAGCTGTTGGTGTCCAGTCTCTGTCCCTGTCAGGGGTGAGGGGGTGCATTTTGCAGGCAGTGTGCTGCTTTTTGGTGCATAGGAGGCTGTTGAGGGGGTTTGTTTGCACAATTCTCATTTTCATGTTCATTATGCTACCGACCTATATCCAGCTCCCTCTCTATATCAAGCCTCCCTCGCCTGCATCTCCCCCCTTTACAGGCTTAAAGCTCTGCCCCCTATAACATTTTCTGCATATTTGGAATCCGCTTCCCACATTTTTTTTTTTTTGTTCCCCCCCTTAACCACTGCCGTGTTTCCTGTGCACGGCCGAAATGTTGGGAATGAGGTTTCATTCATGTTTTCTGGGTGTTAGAAAAGGGGGAAAATGGCTATCTATGCGTTTTAATGCCATGGCGGTTGCTGGGTGCGTAGCCCACTAGGTTGGCAGCTACCCATTGGTGTAACAAGGCCAGGGACGCATTGCGGAGCAGGGAATAGCTGCAATAATGCATCGTTGCCGTCTTCTTGTGAATTACAGGGGATTTAAAAGTCATCAGCATGCTGAGTGGCTGGACACAGTGCAATACTTAACCCCTGCACTGCTAAGGGCCTACGCAGCATTTTATCGGAAATATGTCCGCCACTATATGTGTATGTACGTATGCATCTCCTCCTTGCAAGCTGGGCCCTCTTACCTCTTTGTGTTATCACATGGTGTCTTGTTTTATTACTGTTGTTTGATTCTAATCGTAAAGCGCAATCTAATTTGCTGTACAACTAAAATAGAATATAAATAATTATACCTTCTGACTGAGGTTAGAAGCTGATTAATTGCATGGAAATCAGAGACGCCGAATACGAATTCTTTCATTCAGCATTTTTCATTCATTTGAATTGTTGGGAATGCGGGATGAATCGATAAGGAATTGCAGCAAACTGCAACACCATCCTATCTTGTGAACTCGCCTTGTTACCGGAGAGATCTTACATAAAAATATATCACAATAATATTAAATGCCGCACCGACGTTTAACACTGCGCTGTGCCATTTATAATAGAACTGATATAGAGTAACACAAGGAATGATGCAGTGGTATATAATCGTCCATGTTTGACCAGCTTTTACTGCTCGCTCCCTCTCTAATGGCTGATAACAGAGTACAATAGCTTACGGCGATGTGCATGAAAATAAAATGCCATCTAAAACCTCTAGTTCCAGAGCTGTGCCTTTAATCAAGCGATCCCGTGTAGGTGAGATTACCCGTTTGGCAGTATATGACGTAATCATTTTACATTTGTCAAATGAAATCATTTTTAATACGCAAAGATTATTCCTAATCCCGGTTACTGTGGCAGAACTGACGCTGAGCCATATTTAACCGCTCCAGCGAGGCAAAATTACACCAATAACTCATCCCTCTGGTATCTCATTACATCACAAATAACACGCCAGGTTTTTTTTTTTGCATGACCTCACCCGCAGTTGACTTGTCATGCGTGACCTAACGGGCAGACCAAAGAAGGCTGTCGCTGGGCAGTTGGTTATCTATAGAAGACGCAATCACACAATAGGAAATAGCTTGTAATTATGAGTTAACACTTTATCACACGGGGGAAAGGTCCGCTACACATATATAGAGCAACGACCGTATTATGAATTAAAGTGCCCTTGTCCGTACCTATTAATGAACGATAAAGTTTATGGTACGAAATAAAATAAAAAAAGTTTCAAGTTATACGCAACATTGCGCATACAATTAATACTTGAGTTCCAGCAAAAAATGTTGGGACTCCCTGTCCTTCAGTATGCCATAGTCAGCAGTACACAAGGGGAGTCCCTCGTGCCTTAGTATTCTGACATTGTACACTCAGCTGTCCTTACACTTCCTGCAGACCCAAGGAGTGTGGAGAGAGTATTTCACTTATAAAATATTAATAATGCTCTTTCCTTTGCAGGCACCATCTACAATTGAGCAAAGGCCTAATAGCGACATTATACTATGTCGTCTGCTTTATTTTATGTCTTGGTACAACATGGTGCAAACAGTTTAATTTAATTTAAGCTCCTTCGTTGATACTGACCTTTTCTTACCCTAAAAACCAAAATGTTAAAGCACCTGTCAATAACCCAAGTCCATATAATTAAATTATAGATAAGGGTTCCGCAGCCCTTAACAGCATCCATAAATGAGAAAAAAGAAGGAAGCAATGACTTAACTGGCCATACACTGGGGCTAGCGGCGTAGTCGCCTGCAATCCCCCCCCCCCCCCCCCCCTCCCCTTCTTGAGCTGCCCAGGACTTCCCGGGCCGAAGGATCGCACGCAATATATCGAATACCCCTTTCACATAGCAACTAATAACCGGGTACAAGCCATTTTAACCTGATAATTAGTGCGATGTGAAAGGGGTTACCGTGTCCTGAAAACGGGTAGCAACACAGCAAAACGAAGCAGTAAAAAAGTAGAGTCTTACCGGTTCGTTGCCATGTTGCTTGGTGGTTTGAACGGGTTGACCAACCCGTTTCCTGTTCACACTATGGAGGCAGCGTTTGGAGCAGCACCAGCTCGAAGTGCTGCCTCCTCCACCGCCCCCCAATGACGTTATGACAATAATGCCGGTTCGCTGTGGGGATGTGAACATCCCAAAATGAAGGATCGCGCCGGGAATGACCCGTTTCAAAGTCCCAGTGCAAACCTTCGATTTCCGATGTGAAAGCCACATTATTTGGTCCTTTCGCATACAATCCCATCCAAGCATTGGCTTTGCTGCAATCTGACAGATCTCTCTTGCCGGCGGTGCGGCTCACAGGCTAGATTAAGCATATTTATATTATGGAAGTAATCGGACGTTTTGTTAATTATCAGTTGTTCGGTTTTGCTCAATTTGCAAATTAACTCTCCCCCTTCTCCACTGGCGAAAATGTTGAGATCTGCAGAAATTCACGTTGTACGGCGCTGCAATAAATTCACTTCTGAAGTTTTTCTGAAATACTGTATTAAACCTAAGCCATATGTTAAATAATGGGTATTGTATGGTATACGTACATTCATTTAATACGGAAATACAAGTTTTTGCCCATGTGGCTATCTTAATAAATCACAGATCTAGAACCGTGAGTCATAATTTGGTAAAAAAAAAAAAAGACTCAAAGTCTTAAAACATTGTTCTAGAAAAACCACATGCAGCAGTGACTTTCCCAAATTACGTCACTTGGCATGGTCATAAGTAAGTTTTAAGAAAATGTTTTTAATTAAAGACCTACCCAGTGATAGTTTTTTTCTTCTTTTTCCTTTTAAGTTAATAACGTTACTCCAAAAATGTAACAACCCCAGGGGAATGATGTGACCCGACACACCCCCACAGCCTGTTTTTTTTTTAAATGCCTTCCAAATATTAGCTATATTTCATACTTGGCTAGATATCGTTATGGTAGAGTAGGCCGTACCCTGCAACCCACTCTCTTTCCTGAAATGCGTTATCACCACCATAGCCCCAATGTTTGATCACCGAGCTGCTTGGTCCAGTTGCCGCTCTTCCCACATTCGTCATTGGCAATATTGTATTTTGACACTACGATTAAGAGTTGAGCTAAGGTGCGACCCCCCCCCCCCCCAACTTTAAACTCCCAGCACATCCTGATTGTATTCGCCTTGCATGGTTTTGCCAAGGTGACAATACACACCTTTATTTATGGGTGTACACCTAATGCTATTTGAGGCCTTGTCTGCTGCTCCCAGGTCCAGTTTAGGATCTGTCACCACTAAGGACCATGTACCCTTCGGTCATCATGGGTTAAAACCTATAGCTTTGGATGCTGTTGAAAAAAAAATCGATTTGACGCCATCCACTATGTATCTGTATTTAGGGAATGGGTCACCATGCTTGCAAAATGTTGGCCTCTAGTGAATTTAAACTATTTAAACAAAATATATTGTCCGCTGTTGTTTTCTTATATACTAGTTCAAAATGACGGCTTCTGCAATGTACTTCCACTTTGAGCGGCAGTTTTTACTTTTCACTTTGAGCTGTGACTGTTTTAACCCACAATCTCTCCACCCCACTCCAGTCCCTATCTGCTCCTACCACCAATCTCTGTCTTCACAATGCCCTCTCTCCATATCCAGCAAGTTTAAAACCGTTCAGTGTCTATGCAAAAATTGCTTTCACTTTCTGTTATGAAATCTTTTAGCACACAAAGTAGTCATCTGGGGCCAGATGTATCAAGCTTCACAAAGTGATAAAATGGAGAGTGATAAACACCTAGCCAATCAGCTCCTACCTGTCATTTTTCAAACTTAGCCTGTGAGATAGGTGCTGATTGGCTGGCTGTTTATCACTTTCCATTTTATCAGTTGTGAAGCTTGATACATCTGACCCTTAGTCTGTACAGTGGCCTCTGGTGGTCAGTGGCAGTATTTCACCTAGAAGTAAGGAGTAGTTAGTTAGGCGAGTCATTATAGGCTTTCTTGTTCCTGTCTAAACAAGCGAAGTGTTATTAGTCGCCCGGAATTGGAGCACACCCATAACCTGATGCTGAAAATGTTTCGACTGTGTTATAAATAAAGTTTAATTGACTTATTAGCCATGGCACCTTCTTATCTCTGTATATCTGACCTCATCGTCTGGACTTGACTTCAGGCTCGCTGTATCAGTGTAGTAAAGGTACAATGAAGATAAAATGCTAGGTCACTGTGATGTCATGAATTCCTGTGTAATCGATAGGTGGCGACATTATTGCTAGTGACCCATTGTGTATAGGTGACAGGTGGCCATCTGTAGTTACTATGCAAATGTGGGGTTCCTGGCACAGCCAATAAGCTCAATTTGTCTAACTTGCTGTTGATTTATCATAACAGACTGGTTGCTATGCGTTACTGCGCTGCTCAGCTTGGTAAATCACCCCTTCTGTCTCTTACATGACACATGTCTATCCGTTTAGGTGGCTTATTGACACTTTATTTTCAGCAACGTTAAGCACACCGCATAAATGACAGTAATGTAACGTCATTTATAATTTAGGCTGGGAGCTGCTATTTTTATTTATTGCAGATTAAAAATACAGGGCCTTGCAGTATCGTGTTTTTCCCTGTGTGATCTCCCTCTCTACATACTGTGCGTTTGCTTTCTTACCCATTTATATATCATTTTATACATTTTCCAACAGACTGTCCGAAATGGGTGGAGAGAGAAAGCCTCCCCAGGCAATGCAGGCCCAGAAACTGGCCGGGATCTTGCGGGAGGACAGCGCGGGCGTACTGGTGATCGACTGCCGGTCGTTGAGCGAATATAACAATCTCCACGTGGTGGGCTCCGTCAACTTGTGTGGCTCCAAGCTGGCCAGAAAGCGTCTCCTCAAGGAGCTTCTTGTGCTTCCGCATCACCCCAAGGTTGGTAGGAAATATCCCAAACCACAGTTAATGAGAGAGCTGAGCTCAGCTTATGGTGTATCCAATTACCATTGACATTCCTCCAAAATAAACAGGCCACTTATGTTATGTGATACCAGGACTGACTACATGTTACTTTTTAAATTCATATGATAATCCAGACCTAAATATAGGCCAGTCAGGGTCGATACTGATGGAACACCGCACCAGAGAACCTTGGGCTTCAGACCTGACGAGATCTATTTACATGAGGAAAATGTGAATGCGGCAGAACCTGACCGAGTCCCGCTTCATGTTGCAGCAAGTGGGAGAAGAAGACCCGCCGCCTGTGCCCACCAGAGCAGGCCATGCTTCACTTAAAAGAACGTTATTTAGAATGTAGTCTACCAGGATAGCTGTCAGTGATGTGACGGGGACCATTCACCCTTGTTACCCTTTATACAGGGCGTGTTTTATTTAAATATTCATCGGTCAAGATAATTGGACACTGCTCTTTAGATCCAAGAAACATGATATTGGCCGAGACAAACACCCAACCAACCAGCTCCTGTCATTTTTCAAAACACAGCCTATTACATGACAGTTAGGAGCTGATTGACTGGTACTTTATCACTCTCCACTTTATCACTTTTCAAGACTTAGGCCCAATATGTTAATTCAAACTGCACTACCGGCCAGTCTTGTCTACTTCTTGGAACAGAAATCCAAGGAGCAAATGTGAGGGGGGGGGGGGGGGGGGGGGGGGTGCCGCTTGCGATCGATATACCTATGCAAGAGGGTGGCTCATTGGCTTTTCAGTCTGGGAGAACCCTTTTAAAATGTTTGTGTCTGCTTTACAGTGCATAGGAGCAGGAAAGTATATAGTATATAGTACAAGGTTTTTGTTAAGGCATCAATGTCCCTAGCTAAAGCCCAAGGTTCTGCTACATTCATCGCTTTAGCGCTAAACAACCTTGCCCGGAGACATTAGGGCACGCCAGCTCCTCTATGAAAATCTTCGTAAAGTCTAGCATTAAAGGTTCACGATTATTCTAATTTAAAGCAAAGCAATAGGTAAGATCTGAGGAGAGCGCTGTATGTGTTTGCTTCTCCTACTTTATTTGTGTTCTCACATGTGACCATATAAGCAACCGAGTCATCCATTCAAACCTGTCACAGAACATTCCATTCATGCGATCACCCTTCTGAATGACTGCTTGATCTCATGGTTTCCGTCCTAACTCCTCTTACTATATTTTGTACTTAGATTGATCCTTCCTATGAGAAGCAAGTGGTGGTGTATGAACAGGGAAATAGGGAGCTCTCGGCTGGCCACTTTGTGTCACTGGTGGTGGGGAAGCTGGAGAAGAAATATAGCTCGTTTCTCTGCTAGAAGGTAATAAAAAAAATTGAAAACACTTTTTTTTAAAGGGAGGGTCTATCTTTGTTTGTGTGTGTCCCGACAGCCAGAATGACAAAGTAAGTACAAGGGTTGGGGTTAGGCACTAGGGGAAGGGTTACAGTTAGGCTGTGGGGCTAGGAGGGTTGGGTTAGGGGAGGGTAAAAAATGTGGAATCCCACTGTCAGTATTTCATACCCAACCTGCAGCCAAATAATGTTTTTTTTTTTTTTTGTATCATCACAGCCTCACAACTCTTTTATTAGTTGGTACATTTTTTGGGGTTCCGTGGGTTCAAGTTTTGTGTTTTTACTAAAAAAACGTGTAAAAAAAAACGCAACGAAAAGTAATTTTTAGTTTTTCTTTTAAAAAAAGGCTAATTCCCCCCACCCCCACCCATCCCCCGCTCATCTTCCCACTGTGTGAAACAAAATATAGTGTATACAGTGAAGTTCTATGCTTAAATGCAGTTGTATAGAAATGTCACAATAATGCTGTAAGCCGAAGCACTTTATCTAATGACCGGCTGTTGTTGGTTCGATAACATTACATTATATTTTGAATGGTTGTAAGTCCGCAGAGAAGATGACTTCAGTTGCATTGAGAAAATGTGTCTGTCATTGACTTTGTTTTTAATTCACTTCGTTTCCATTCAGATCAAAATTTCCCTATTGACTAATTTATCCATTTCCGAGTGATATCATGTTTTAAAAGGCTAAACACTCAGCAACTGTGATCTTACTGGATTTCACTGTATGATGCATGATCCCTGTCTTGCTGTATGAGGTCATTACCCTAGGGAAAGACAGCAGTGAGGATGTGGAAGGAGCGCTTGTAAGGGGAGGGGGGAAGGGGGTGCGTTATATGTATCTACATACCAGTCTTAACAGCCTCAGTTCTGCAGTTGTCACCTGTGATCAAGTACAGAGCACTGTACCCAATCACACATTGCCTACGCACCTGTGCTAATGGCGAGCTGTGAAGCGGAGACGACAAATTCAAACAGAAAGAAGAACAAAATAATAATGTTTTTTAATACTAATCTAAGATCTCTAAAGAATTGTCTCTCATAGTTTTCCACTGGCTTGCCGCCTAACTGGGATTTGCAGCGTACATTAAGAACTGGCACCAGCCCAGCTTTAAGCGCCAGCCATGAGATTTTCTCACACTCGCCAGTCCTCTCACTCCCCAGGATCGCGGTGTTATATCTGCAGTCATCCTGCAGTAAATGGCGCATGCCGTTATCCTATCATCCTGCCTGAACCAGATTAGGTCACTTGGTGAAGATAGGGAGGCGAAAAACCCAGCTGTAAGACTGAGTAACCTTTTGTGTCCTGCTTAGAACTTCTTGTCTTCTTTATTACAGGAGGGTTTGCAGAATTCTCTACGCAATTCCCAAACCTGTGTGAAGGCCGCACGTCTAACATTTTACACACCAGCATATCTCAGCCCTGTATTTCCACCTCGGTGGTCTCCGTTACCCGTATCTTGCCGCACCTTTACTTGGGCTCCCAGAATGATGTCATGGATCAGGTATGGACCCTAAACAATCACCGGTCATTTGCCATTACATATTTAGTACACAGTTGCCATTTTTGTTGGCCTGCAGCCGGGAGTGGGGGGGGGGGGGTTGTTTAGGGGCAATTAACAGTGTGTTGGCGCTGGAAATTGGTTAGAGCTTTTTGTCAATGCCACTGTGCATAGTTCCCTACATTTGGGTACATAATGTTGGGGGGAATAAGCCCCACTTGGTCATCCATAAATGCTGACATTTGAATACATTTATACCCTCTTTTTTTTTTTTTTTTTTTAAACCTTGTTCCTTTAGAGTTCTGGGAATAGTTTTGCATAAATCGGAGCCTTTAGAACAGGCGTGGCCAAACTCTGGCTCTCCAGGGTTGGATGGTAGGAGTAGGAGCACCAGGGGCAGTGGTTAGAAGTCCTGTTATGAGTCTGTGGTTCCAAAAAGTTTCAGAGAGCAAAAAGTGTGGGCGAGCGAGTCTTCTGTATTGGGTGTAGTAGACTTTCTCTATGTTCCACAGTGTTCACTGTATACTTGAGGCTGGATGTTCTTTAAACCATATCCAAAAACTTCTTATGGGCCTCAGTCCTCTAACTTGTCTGGTATCCGGGGCTTAAAGTGGATCTGGAACTCCTTTCCCCTAACACCACCTCCCCTCATTAGACAGACAGAGCCGAGTCCAGTGCCAGGGACTTTATGCCCTACCTCTCATAAAGGGATAATGGTCCCACAAGTAACCCCAATTAAAATTACAATACACATTACACTGCATGTAGTGTTTCTGATTCGTATTACATCACACAGTAGTGCCCCTTATACACATAATGTCCACAGTGGTGCTGCTTATACACATTTGTCTCCGTCACTCCAGCAACTCCATGACCTGTGTCCCTCAGCAGCTCCATGCCCTGTGTCCCTCCAGCACCTTCCCCACCTCTGAGTCCCTCCAGCCCCCTCTCACCCTGTCTTCAGCAAGCACAGAGCCTGCTCCTCTTAGTGGCTTTTCTTCACTTCAGCAGTGATGATGGCATGACATCACATACGCCGTGCCAGAAGAAGAAGCCGCTGGGACAGGCTTTTCTGTTGGAATAACTGTTCAGGGCTGTGGTGGAGGTGGAACTCGGTTCCCCTTACCATTAGAGGTGCCACCCCAATCTCCCTCACTTTAACCCCTACTAGTATCTCAGCTATCCGGAAAACATGAATCAGGAACAGATAATGGTGTACATAATTGGATATTAGTTTGCCTTCAGCAAAGTGATTGCAATCCCCAGTGAATTGATAGGATTCGTTCCCAATAGTATTGCATTAGAAATGGTCTTCCTGCTCTGTGCGTGTAGATAGCGGGCACACCCCAATCTAAAGTGTGGATTAGAAAGAGGGGTGTTCTGACAAATAGGGCCAGTGCAGTGCCTCATTGGTTCTTAGGGGCCATAATAATGATAACGTACCAGTCAACCAGCTCTTAGCTGCCATGTTACAGGCTGTGTTTGAAAAATGGCAGTTAGGGTCTGGTTGTTGGTACTTTTATCTCTCTTCAAGTTTAGTACTGTACATAGGCCTCTAAACCTGCCTCCATGTTAGGATCTCCTGTGCCACGCTGTCTGGCGAGACACCACGTGACACTGGCTGGAAGGAGATAGAGACAGGACCAGGGTAGCCTCGCCAACCTGACTCCGTTGTACCCAGATGGAGTTGACGTGTGTGTGCGGGGTGCTAGGCTTCACCAATAATAGCCGCGTTCGTGGGAGCCCGTTAGTCAGGCTCCCACCTCGATGCCACCTGGTCTTATGTTAGGACAACACACACGCCAAGGCCAGTGATGAACAAGGGGAAACCTATCTACAAACAAAGAGGCGAGAACCACCCTGCCCTGCGGAGAGGGGTGCCAGTGGATAGCACTCTAAACAGGAACCCGCTGTGCTAATGCTTAACAGGTGTAACCATACACAGTATGCTGACACACTAAGAACTGCTGACGGGTGTAACAATACACGATATGCTGACACACTAAGAACTGCTGACAGGTGTAACAATACACTATACGCTGATACAATAAGCAAATGATTAGTACGGAGACAAAGAGGGGGAATCTTCCCAACTTATCTGGAACCGAGGGATATCAATATCTGGAGAAGGAATCCCACAAAGAACAACAGGAGCTGCAGGGACCGGGAGACGGATAAAGGACGACACACGGACACCGGGAGGACAGGAGACTGGATGGAGGACACAGCTGGGAATCAATGACAGGATGCAGGATGACTGGACACAGGAACCAGGAGCAGTGGGTAGACAGGAACCAGGAACACTTGAGACCCTGCGGTACAAGCTATAACCGGCATGGGACTGAACAACCAGAGGGTTTATATAGAGAGCACAATGTGGTGCTGATTACACACAGCCTGAAGGTGTGCACTGCAGGCTAGGAGCCTAATCAAGACACCTGAGTCCAGAACACACAGTACTGAAGGTAACCTGCAATGGCCCAAGGTGACCACTGGATGTCACTAGCGAGTACACACACACACACAGGCTGAGATAAACCCAGGGAGAACACACAGAAAATGTGAATGGTACATAACACCGATCCGCTGGAAGCGGATCGTAACAGTATCCCCCCCTAAAAAAGGTGGACTCCGGACACCCCAGCTTGATCAAGGGGAACCAAGAACAAAAACAGACTCAATGTCTCCGACAAGACTTCTTCTTCTTCTTCTTCTTCTTCCCCCCAGGTTGCCTGGGAGTAAACACAGTAATACCAAAAATATTGTCTGAACTAAAGGTACCCTCAACTAAAGGCATTTCATCGATTTCAGAGTTATAATCAGAATTGGAGTCCGCATCTAAGGGAAGAATTATGGTTTCAATCTTGGTAACATTTGGCACTGGAGAAGAAGTGGTATCGCATGACTGAACATAGGCAGGACTCTTGACAGATTGAGTAGACACTGGACAAGACACTGGACAACCATCGATCTCTGAATCGGAATTCAAGACAGAATCAAGCCTGGATTCCACTGCTGTAAAAGCTAAGATTCCAGGGGCATTCCTGTTAAAATGAGCACACCCAGCGACCATAGCTATGGGCTGGGACTTTTGTACTGACTCTCCTAAACATGGAGTCTCTGCAGACAAAATGGTCGGCCCAGAGGCATCTGAACCACTTTTATTGGGACCAAATTTTTTCACTACAGCATCACTAAATGCCCGGAAATCCTTAAGAAGGGGATCTTCAGAATTAATCAATCCGAACGCCCATTTGGAAGGCTTCCCTCTAAAGGAGTAGATCATATAGGACACAATATTATCAGAAGTGATACCTAAAAATGGTCTGGACTCCATAATGGAGACATAGTGGTTCGCGAGTGCAACAAATTGGGCTAAGTCCCCATCAAAGACTAGAGATGTAGAGATATCGTTCAAAGAATCAACAGTAACTTCATTATCAGCTAACTGACTGGTCTGTATAGCTGGAATTATGGCCCTTGAGGCTGAGACTTTAGGGACCCCCTTAGAGGTTATGACCTCTTCCAAGTCTGATGGTCTTTCTGGTTGGGCAGCACTATGATGAGTCTCTGGCTGATCACCACTGTGACGTACCTCTAAGTGGGCAGCACTATAGTGAAACTCTGGCTGGGCAACAACAAAAAGACCAACAGATGGTCCCTCCATGTTACCGACATGGCTGGAACTCTGTTCAGAGACAGGACAATCAGAATCCCTCTTAGGGACTAGAGGGACAGCGTCCCCATCTGGGGCGACACCGGCTTGAACCCCCTCTGGGGCGACACAGGCTTGAACCCCCTCTGGGGCGACACAGGCTTGAACCCCCTCTGGGGCGACACAGGCTTGAACCCCCTCTGGGGCGACACAGGCTTGAACCCCCTCTGGGGCGACACAGGCTTGAACCCCCTCTGGGGCGACACAGGCTTGAACCCCCTCTGGGGCGACACAGGCTTGAACCCCCTCTGGGGCGACACAGGCTTGAACCCCCTCTGGGGCGACACAGGCTTGAACCCCCTCTGGGGCGACACCGGCTTGAACCCCCTCTGGGGCGACACCGGCTTGAACCCCCTCTGGGGCGACACCGGCTTGAACCCCCTCTGGGGCGACACCGGCTTGAACCCCCTCTGGGGCGACACCGGCTTGAACCCCTTCTGGGGCGACACCGGCTTGAACCCCTTCTGGGGCGACACAGGCTTGAACCCCCTCTGGGGCGACACGAACTTGAACCCCTTCTGGGGCGACACGAACTTGAACCCCTTCTGGGGCTACACCAACTTGAACCCCCTCTGGGGCAACACCAACTTGAACCCCTACTGGGGCAACACCAACTTGAACCCCTTCTGGGGCAACACCAACTTGAACCCCTTCTGGGGCGACACCAACTTGAACCCCTTCTGGGGTGACACCAACTTGAACCCCTTCTGGGGCTGCGGCCTCCGGGCCCCCACTCGGGGCTGCGGCCTCCGGGCCCCCACTCGGGGCTGCGGCCTCCGGGCCCCCACTCGGGGCTGCGGCCTCCGGGCCCCCACTCGGGGCTGCGGCCTCCGGGCCCCCACTCGGGGCTGCGGCCTCCGGGCCCCCACTCGGGGCTGCGGCCTCCGGGCCCCCACTCGGGGCTGCGGCCTCCGGGCCCCCACTCGGGGCTGCGGCCTCCGGGCCCCCACTCGGGGCTGCGGCCTCCGGGCCCCCACTCGGGGCTGCGGCCTCCGGGCCCCCGGCCTCTGACCGGCTCGGCGGGCCACCGGCCTCTGACCGGCTCGGCGGGCCCCCGGCCTCTGACCGGCTCGGCGGGCCCCCGGCCTCTGACCGGCTCGGCGGGCCCCCGGCCTCTGACCGGCTCGGCGGGCCACCGGCCTCTGACCGGCTCGGCGGGCCCCCGGCATCAGACCGGCTCGGCGGGCCCCCGGCATCAGACCGGCTCGGCGGGCCCCCGGCATCAGACCGGCTCGGCGGGCCCCCGGCATCTGACCGACTCGTCGGGCCCCCGGCATCTGAGTCAATCACCTGGGTTTTCCCTTTAAGGGTTTGCAACTCTGACTCCCTGGTCATCAAAACATCAGCACTGGAACCAGTAGAAAAAGGCAGAGTGCTTTTACTGGGAGACTCGGCAGAGAGCTCCTCTGCCACAGTGGAGACAGGCTTAGATCTGACAACCTGCTCAGACCTGGCCAGAGGAGATACCCTGTCGGCACCACCGGAATCACGCAAGCCACACGTCTGCAAGAAGTGGCCAGAATCTCCACAATATAGGCATAGATTAAGGTTTCTACGCCGCTGACGCTCCTCTAACGGAAGCTTCGGCCGTAGATAACTTCTATGCTTTACCTGACCCTCTGGGTCTGAGGACTTGCTGCCTAATACTTCCCTAGGCAGGGCCTCATTAGGGGCTGAACGAACCCCAGTGACCTCTGGGAGGATCAGAAAAATATCAGTGATGAGTCTTTGCAGCTGCAGAAGAGACTGCTGCAAAATCTCCCACTGCCCAGGTTTTACGGCATTGAAAGCCAAATTTAGAGCCGCTAATGACTCTTGCATGGCCTGCATGATATGGCCATGCAAGTTTATACACCAGCAAGAAAAAAACTGACACAAGAATAAACTGACACGGGCAAAAAGCTGACACGGGCAAAAAGCTGACACGGGCAAAAAGCTGACACGGGCAAAAAGCTGACACGGGCAAAAAGCTGACACGGGCAAAAAGCTGACACGGGCAAAAAACTGACACGGCTTGAAATCTCTGGACTGAGAGGGCAGAACCCAGCTCCAGAGTGCTGTATGGCCGGTTATAATGTTAGGATCTCCTGTGCCACGCTGTCTGGCGAGACACCACGTGACACTGGCTGGAAGGAGATAGAGACAGGACCAGGGTAGCCTCGCCAACCTGACTCCGTTGTACCCAGATGGAGTTGACGTGTGTGTGCGGGGTGCTAGGCTTCACCAATAATAGCCGCGTTCGTGGGAGCCCGTTAGTCAGGCTCCCACCTCGATGCCACCTGGTCTTATGTTAGGACAACACACACGCCAAGGCCAGTGATGAACAAGGGGAAACCTATCTACAAACAAAGAGGCGAGAACCACCCTGCCCTGCGGAGAGGGGTGCCAGTGGATAGCACTCTAAACAGGAACCCGCTGTGCTAATGCTTAACAGGTGTAACCATACACAGTATGCTGACACACTAAGAACTGCTGACGGGTGTAACAATACACGATATGCTGACACACTAAGAACTGCTGACAGGTGTAACAATACACTATACGCTGATACAATAAGCAAATGATTAGTACGGAGACAAAGAGGGGGAATCTTCCCAACTTATCTGGAACCGAGGGATATCAATATCTGGAGAAGGAATCCCACAAAGAACAACAGGAGCTGCAGGGACCGGGAGACGGATAAAGGACGACACACGGACACCGGGAGGACAGGAGACTGGATGGAGGACACAGCTGGGAATCAATGACAGGATGCAGGATGACTGGACACAGGAACCAGGAGCAGTGGGTAGACAGGAACCAGGAACACTTGAGACCCTGCGGTACAAGCTATAACCGGCATGGGACTGAACAACCAGAGGGTTTATATAGAGAGCACAATGTGGTGCTGATTACACACAGCCTGAAGGTGTGCACTGCAGGCTAGGAGCCTAATCAAGACACCTGAGTCCAGAACACACAGTACTGAAGGTAACCTGCAATGGCCCAAGGTGACCACTGGATGTCACTAGCGAGTACACACACACACACAGGCTGAGATAAACCCAGGGAGAACACACAGAAAATGTGAATGGTACATAACACCGATCCGCTGGAAGCGGATCGTAACACTCCACTAAATTGGTCTTCCACAAATGTTTTGCCCAAAGCTACAAATGTTCAGTGAGGTCAAAAAGTAACAAACCAGAGAGAAAATAATATAATTTTTTTTTTTTTTTTAAATCTCTTATATTGCACATGGCATGATGTAATAAAGTGTCACCTAAGGATCGCATTGGAACTGTAATCCTTTGTGTGACGTACGATTCGGCCTGGCCCGTGGAGCAGTTTGTTCTGAATTAATTCTGCGCTTCCCCTGATCTCATCGTGTTGCTTAATGTCCTTTTTATAGGAGGTGATTATTCAGAATGGCATCACCCATGTCCTGAACGTCAGCTGCAGCTGCCCCAAACCTGTCTTCATCTCCGATAACCATTTTCTCCGCATCCCCATCAACGACAGCTACTGCGAGAAGATCCTGCCCTGGCTCACTGCAGCTGTTGAGTTCATAGGTAATTTTTACGCTCTGTCATCCCTATTATTATTACACGTCTGGGTTAGGGATTAAATCTGCAGCTGTTCCCCACTTTTATACCTTACACTGTCACGCAATATTCGGTAACCTTTGTGTTAGGTCTTAAGTGCATGCAGTAAGTTCCATCTCTGCAGTGATTGGTGACCGTGATCACAGTATGTCCTTTATGCCGGCTGCACCCTGCCCCCTAATCCTGTGAATTAATGATTTGATACCGAGGGGGCGGGGCCACCAGCTCCAGGAAGTACAGCTCTGCCTGAAACAGCCTAAGGATGCTCCGTAGGCTGCATGGCATCTGATCAGGTGATGTCCCGGGCCGCTCAGCAGTAGCACTACTACTTGCAGGGTGACATCCACGCACTGCTCGCCCACTATTACTTATGACCAGTGGCGGATCCAGGGGCGGGGCTGCATCGCAGTTCAAAATTCAAATAGGGGAGCTACACCTACTGCCATTCAAAAACTGGCTCACTGGCAGTGGGTTTGGCTCCCCTATTTGAATTTTGCTCTGGCTGCAGCCCTTCCCCTGGTGCCGCCACTGTTTATGACCCTATAATCGCTTAGCATCGTTTAGGCTACCTGCCCTAGAGATAAATATCTGAGCATTGTGTATCTCTCTGTCTTGGCTAACGCTGGGATTATTGTAGACTCAGCTCTCGCATAATGCAGCCATTAAGCTCCTTGCCATTTGGCACTTTGTCAGTTACTAATTGTGTAGGGCCCACCAAACTCCCTTAAAATGATGTCACACCTGCGCTGGGTCAATTAAAAAGGATAGGGCATACTGGCAGTGTTTTCTGTGCAGTATACATTAGCCGTTTGCAAACCACGAGACTTTGAGGGGTATTAAGTTAGTATCGATGCATCTTAGCGATGTTACAACATTGGTCACCAGATGCTGGAGACATTTACAGGACCCTGGTACCTTGCAGCCGTTGCCACTGGTAACGGAATAATCCCAAATAGAGTGAGACTAAAATGGCATTTTTGTGTGTGCGGCATTTCAAGTAAAACCCTTTTTTTTGTGTATTTACAGGAAAGGTGGAGCTGGTGAATGGCAAAGTTTTAGTCCACTGTCTGGCTGGTATCTCCCGCTCTGCCGCTGTTGCCATCGCTTATATCATGCGCTCGATGGGGCTCTCGCTGGATGATGCTTACAGGTAACACCACAAACCTCTAAATCTCATAGTCCTTTTTACATGCAAAGTGAATGATATCCGGATGGCTGAAGGGCAATGGGTCAACATTGAGAAGGTGCTGGCATTGTCTGGTAGGGAGAGATGGACAGCGTTGGTGGTGGTGGGGGAGGGGTGAGCGGAAGCCGTTTTGCATTGAGCAGTATGGCCTTCTTTTTTTTTTTCGATTAAGTAGAAATAACCTGTAAAAAAGAAAATTTCTGTCCTATTTTAACCATACTTTCCAATTCCTATCTCAACAGGTTTGTAAAAGAAAAGCGACCGACCATTTCTCCCAACTTCAACTTTCTCGGGCAGCTTCTTGAGTATGAAATGAGTCTTGCCAATTCCCAGCAGGCACATCCCGCTAAACCCGCTCATCCAGAAAGCCCAACAGACGGACCAAACGTGGAACATCCATGCGCTGATAAATGTGTAAGCGCAGAGCAGATCAGCCAAAGCAATTACAAACTCAATTCTATGTCCCAGGAAATAGAAGTGGCCATTGATGCCACCAAACTGGACAATAACTGCATGAAGGACGAGTCTGAATCCACTTTGGCGGGCAGGTTTACCTCCATGGGGATCTCCTCGGACCAACGGCGTGAAATTAGTAGCTTAAAGCGCTCTTTCTCTTTGGACATTAAATCGGTGTACACCCCCCTATCCTCTTCTGCAGAAACACGCAAAAACTTTTATCAGCCCTCCATGTCTCAACTGGTCCCATCCCAACCACTTTCTTCCAAGCCTGTGGGTTTGTGGGACCGCTTCCTTGGCTTTGGACTTAATTTCCTCTACTTTTACTCTGAGGAGGAAGAAATGCAGCACAAGGTCAGACCAAATGGAGTCTGTGAACAAAGGGATGTCCCAGACAACTTAAAAAAGAGGCGAGGAAGCACAAAAACCCTAGATGAAGGACCTCCTCGCCCATTTACTCTAAGCATTCCCAACTGTAAAGGCCAAAGATTTCTGAAGGAGAAGACTCTGGAAGTCGGATCGAGAGTTAGGACAATCTCTCCAGTTCCTCTGTGAGGAACATCTCCAACTTCTCAAGGGTTGCTATGTCTACGAGACAGGACACTCGGTATCTATTAAATGCACAGAACATTCTAGGAACTGCTGTCGGTTTTCTGCACCCAGAACTCTTCTTGCCCTCATATTAAAGTTCCCCGACATGGCCTGAGTAGCATGCTGAGAAATGAACTTGTTTTGAAATGTTTCTTCATATTGAATGAACAAAATGTGGGCTATGTACGCGGGCAATGGGCGAAACCGTCATTTAGGCGATGAAAGATCACCAGGACAATAGCTGTTTTTTTTTTTTTTTTTAAAAAGACTTCCAAAAAAGTCTTCTGCGAAACGCTCGTGTGTGCAATCCTCCTACGTACCTGACGAGGCAGCATCCCAACTGCTTTATGGCCTTCTTCAGGGGGAATCTTCCTCAGGCTGAAAAAGACCTCTTAGGTTGAGTACGATCCTTTTTAAAAAAGAGAATTTAGAAACCATGGGGTAGCAAATGTATTGTGTACCCATATACCTCGTGCTTCACCCTTTTATCATGGTAATATCGTAGTATGTACCAACCATCCCGCTAGGAATTCTTGCTCTTGCTTGGTCTACCCGTCCAAATGAATGGATTTGCACAGAATTGTCCATGCAATTTCACCCTTGGTGTAATGTAGAAAGGTATTGAGGGTAGTAGATGATATATTTTTTATTTCTCTAGGTCCTACATGTAGGGCCTGGAAGCCAAGCTGTGTCTGTGACAATACTTTGCTGCCCTAATACCTCGGTTATCTTCTGTTTATTGCTGTGAAATTTATTTAAACTTGCCCTAGCATGCCCAGGACCTGCAAACAGCTCCAGAACGTGACCCACCTCTCAGGATTTAAGGACCCTAAATATTGTCCTTATATTGTAAGTAGGTGGTAGAAGAGCTTATTTTATTTGTTGTTATTTTTCATATATTTATTTATAAATGTGTTAAATTTTTCCTCTTGCCTATGTTATTAATCATGGAAGCCGCTAGTTTTGACTGTGATGACGTGATAATGGCTGTACCGAAGACCTTGTGACTTGCTACAGGAACTGGGTAATCTAGGGAGACGAGACAAATAGATGAGGCCAAGTAGTGGCTATACATTGAAAAGAGCACCTTTCTGGAAATGCTTACCCCCACCGCATGAAGCATTTATTCCCGGCATAATGTTCTACACCCACTTTCCTTGCAGTTCCATTTGCGGTCATTTTTTTATGATGCAGATAAATGAAAACAAAATCTGGTAACCCTGGCAGAATCGGAATGCTCATTGAAAATCCAAGTTTGCAAACAGGCCGTGTTACTGAACACAGGACGTTATATTACTGGCAGAAACTGGCGTAGAACATTATGTCCATGTGAAATGACTTTTGCAGGGCGGTATGGCAACTGGCACTGAGCAACATCAAAGAATAGCATTTCAGAAAGGTATATGAAACTCACAGTGACTTTAAAACTGTTGCTCATTTATCAACGAGTGATAAAACTCATTATGATAAATGGGGATCCAGCCAACAGTCATGTGTTTGAGGAATGGCAGTAGCTGATTGGCTGGAGCACCATCATTATGCAACAAGTTGTTATTTATTGATAAATTCCCCCACTTTTTTTGTTTGTTTTTTTAATCCAGGGATCTGTTGAGTTTTTAACTTTTTGTTTTCAATTTTTTATTTTTTTTTATTTAGAGAAGGGTGACTGCTTTATTCATATCTGGCACTGTGCACTTCACCTTTTATGATAGCGGTCCTCACTTTTAGTACAGATACGGGGCTGTGATGTCATGATAGACACACCGCTGGTGTTACGAGTCGGCGACAGGCATTTACACCAGGTGCCTCCTACAATATTGGCATATTATTGCACAGCAGCAGCGCACCAAGACACCGATGTAATTATGTCCATCCCTGAATCACTGCATACATCCATAATGGGGTGACTGTGATGCTTTCACAGTGTTCTGTTCAGCACCACTTGGCTTTCTCCCTAAATCGACTTCCAGTTACTCTTGTATTACATGTATCTGATACAAGCCAAATGCGCTATTTAAAAAAAAAAAAATCTTGCTTGTGTGCCAGCTATAACGTAACCCCTTTAGCTTCTAGGACAACTATCACAAAATGTAACAAAAAAAAAAAACATTTTATTATAGCAATATATAATATACATTTGTTTTTATTATGTGGTCCTGTAATAGATCAATAGTCAAAAAGGAACTCGCGGAATGTTCCATAACTGAGCGGATCAGACTCTTGGATACAATAATACCCGGCGATTTGGACAGTCTTGGGGCCTGCTATTGAGATCTGCTGTCAATTTAAGTCACATGGCCCTATGCCATAACTAACGGTATGGGTCATTGGGTCGACGTGAAAAATGTTGAGATTAGATTTTACCCTGTGGACCTTTTTAGGTGTCGACCTACGGCCTGTCAACCATTAGTGATCAATATAATGCTTGCCGACCAAGACATGGTTGGCCTAACGGCTATACAGCGCAAATGGTGGGGCTACAGTAATAGTATACCCCTTTCATGCTACATGACAGACATTTGCTGGGTCTAGTAAGCTGGCAAATTCCCGGGTCTCAGCCCCGACCCTGGTTACATCATCCCGGGTGGTTTTCTTTCACACTAAGCAATATTCCTGGGTACTGCATGGTCATGTGCCATAACCCAGGATTTTGCATAGATGTATGAAGCAGTGATAACAGAAGTGGCTCATGGCAACCAATCAGCTGCTCTGTATAATATTATGTTATGCAAATTATAGATGTTACTTCAGTGCTGATTGGCTGCCATGGGCCACTTCATCTCCTCTGGCTTACTTCTCCTCCCTTATCACTGCTTCATACATCTACCCTTGAGCGTGAAAGTGGTAGGCTCCAGCTGATGGCAAACTACAAGTATGGGTCAATGTCAGGTGTGCTTCTTGAGGTTACCAACAATCACCAAGTAAAATAAAAATATTTTGCTATAATAAAATGGAATAATAGTTTTTTTTTTTAATTTAATTTTTTGGTGTCACAATAGTTGTCCTGTAAAGAAAATACTACACTGGTGGTTTTGCCACCTGTATTATATAGCCAGCAGGTGCCAACAAATAAAAAGGTAATTTCCTCTGTGGGGTGTCGTCCATCTCCGTTCTGGTGTTCTAACACAATCTGGTCTGTAAATCACCGAGATACAGACCAGAGTGTTCTAGAAGCACCAGAGCAGATCAACACCCCAGGCAGGAACAGAGAACCTGAACAGGTTCTGATGGGTGCAGGGTGTTAGAATGAACCTTTAGGTTTTAATTTTGAGCATTGGGATCTCTTGCTCTTGGGGTGAAAAATCTATTTTGCCATTTGAAATCTGATGTAGTGAGAGGAAGTGTGTGTGTGTGGGGGGGGAGGTGTATCAGTATAAAGTAATTTTTTATGTTTTTATTTATTATTATTATTACGATGATGTTTCTGTTACACATATATTCATGTCACGCTTTGTATTGTGAGGTGAAAGTTTTTTTTTATGTTTTAAGGAACAGGTTTGTGCTTTAAGACCAACCATCTTTTCTAAAGCAACAGCCAAAGATCTTTACTGTAATTTTAATGTACAACTGTCAGAGAGCAGCCCATTTCTCGAATGGAACCGGGGAAACAAAGAAAACCAGTTCACGGTATAATGTGCGCCAAGCGCCGTGAGAAACTCTCTCCTTTTGTACAGCCAGCACTGATGTCCGACACATGGTCATGTTTGATAAATGGGACTATTTATTTGTTGTTTGTACATGTTTTCTGCTTACTCCCGTGTGCAGGTACACAATGCGCTGAGGTTCTAGCAGGTTAATGCATTACTCCCTAGTGCTTCTCTGGTTGATGATAATAAAGATGTGACTCTTTCTACTTCTGTGTTTACTGTGTTGCTAATAAACATTGGGCTATGTTTGGCAGAGGAAAGTGAATCTGGGTCACAGCTGCTGTTGGCTTTTCGGTCCCTTCCCGGCCAACGAGGATAAGCAGATGGGAGATGAACCTTTGCACTGGTGCCTCTTCACACTTGTTTGTTTCATGTTATTGTTCTGTACCCTGGCACTTGTTTCTGGTGAGTGATGAGAAATGATGTTGTGTGGTTATATCGACGACATTCCTTTTATCAAAGGAAGAAGAAAAGTTGTATCGGTCTCTACAGAGCCAACATGTTCAACGGGCTGCTGCAATGGAGGGATCATTACACAAAATAATTCCGTACAATGGGGCGTATTTGCTAAGTGGCACTTTTCAGTGGGTTTGATCTACAAATAGAAAGCAGCAATAACTTTAAATGTACAGTAATACGGACATTTCTGTTTAATCTTGATGCACTTTTCATTTAGAGGTAAAAGCTGATTCTCCACAAATCAGCTGCCTGTCCCAATCAGGCATCGACACGCCTGCATGTGCAGGGGACGGCCCAGTGTTTTTTTTGCCACGCCCACCAAATGCTGGGTGTTAACACTGCTCCACCCCCCCTGCCCGCTCCTACTGGAGAGAATAGCTTGACGAATGTCAAACTCACCAAAGCCGTTCGCTCCCAGGGATTGCACATGCGCATATTCCCATATGCACTGACCATCAGGGACCGGTACAAATTTGGACCATGAGCGATCAGATCCAAATCATCCCCCAAGATGGTCCAAGAGATGAGGAGAGCAAATACACATGGAAATGGAATACCAGTTATTGGTGGTGGTGGTGTGGGGTGGGGGGGTCGGTTTCCATAGCAACAGTGACATATCTATGCTACAGCAGTCCAAGCGGTGGCTTGGGGAGCCGGTGCTTGTTTTATGCGGAGAATATCCCTCCGCAATGTCAACCGCCTTGGAGAAGACTGATGCTGGAGGTCCTACTGGGCTCCTGGCATCTGTCAAGGAAGCACAGTGCAAATATGGCTCACCCAGGGGAAACAAGCACCTAACCCCTTGCGACGACCATGTAGGTAAAAATTATAATTAATGTATGTCAGGAGAGGCGCCAGAAACCTTTTTGATCAGACGGGTGCAAAATGACTGTTTCCACCACCGCTTAGCAACCACTGTCCTCTTATCTTCATGTTTTGGCTGAAAAGGAATTTTTTTTTTAAAAAATGCAGAGGTTTAAATTTAGCAACACATTATCTAGCCCCGGGATTCCTGGATCCAGTACAATACTACAAACCTATCATGTTTTCTGGATTTCTTTAATCACAGGTGAGTTAATTGATTTTGCAGGTTCAAAAATTATTCATCTGCCAGAAACCCTGCACCCATGGCCTGCTGAAGGGCGAGGATGGGATTCAGCGCTCTTATCGTTGTCCTGTATCTCTAAATGCACCTGCACTGTAGAATCACCATCAACATAACACAACTTTGTCTGCTATTTGTTACCTACTAAAAAATAGGGCGGAGCTTGGGCTCCTCTATGGCATACTTTAATCAGCACTTAGGAAGCACTGGCTGGGTGCAACTGGTGTGTGTGTGTGAGTGCTTGTGTGTGTGTGGAGTTTCTGCAAGCTTGGAGTCCGGAAGTGTTTGGCCTTGCAGCATACCATATAGAAGAGACGGTTAGAGGCTGCTACCTGTCTGAATGGAGAAGTTAGAAGCTGAGGGTGACATTTTGCTGGAGAGGTTCAAAAGAGTGCTGCTCTATTCTGGGCAAGGTGCGTAAACTTCTCATTACACTTCTCATCCCAAGATGGACAATACATAAACTTTGGAAGGAGACTTATATGATATGTATTATAAACAACTAGTCAAAATGGCAGCTTCTGCAATGTACTTTCACTATGAGCTGTGACAGTTTTTACATTCACTTTGAGCTGTGACCATTTTTAGACCACAAACTCTCCACCCCACCCCAGTCCCTGTCTGCTCCTACCGCCAATCTCTTTTTTCACAGCTCCCTCCCTCCATATCCAGCAAGTTTTAAACAGATCAGTGTCCCTGCAAAAATTGCTTTCACTTTCTGTTACAACATATTTACGCATACAAAGGAGTAATTTGGTCCGTAGAGTGGCCTCTAGTGTTCAGTGGCTGCAATCAAGGTGAGGAGTAGTTAGCCCTTTTTATATATATATTCGGTTTAGGGTAATTGAACATGTGACCTTCTCCAAACAATTAATTTGGGCACGGACAAATGTTTTACTGATAAGTTGGTCCAATTTAAAACGGCTGTCAGCAATTTTGGTCCAATATGGTTTAACCAGTCCATATTGGACCAAAATTGCTGACAGCCGTTTTAAATTGGACCAACTTATCAGTAAAACATTTGTCCGTGCCCAAATTAATTGTTTGGAGAAGGTGGTTGATACTTTGTACCCTTAAACCCTATACAGGGACAATCTGATACAAAGAGTATTCTACATTTGAGGGGAAAGTTATTCCAGCCCTCCTTATCTTGGAAGAAATTACGCTCCAATGCTTGCGTTTCTTTTGATACCCCAATGAGGGGAATACTATGACTTATGGAGTACTGAAGAAATTACACGCCGGTACAAGCGTTATAATTATGAATATTGTTAAACCCCTGATGAAGTCTTTGTAAAGACGAAACGCGTTGGGTTGTTGACTATACGTTTCCAAAAGAAATACCATCTCCAGATGTGATATTTGAAAATTTTTTTTTTTAATAAAAGCACTCTGGTTTTACGATTACATACTGTATTGTATTATATTTAACTGTTACTGGTGGAAGTTTGAGCTGGTGGCTTAAGCGCTCTCTATTCCCTGCTTTCTCTATTTCTATTATTGCCTCACACTAACAGGGGGGGTTTTAGAGTAGCTGCTCACACCACAATGGCGCACTTGGGGTCATTCTTTGGATATATATATATATACACTAAAGCCCACTCGAAGCAAAAGCTTCAAAATCTACTCTGCTACCTTCTGTGTTTGTGCACATGTAAGAAAGAGATGTAGTTTCACTCCCTGCCAGCAGATGGCAGTGTTTCGAAGACTCACGGATACTAGACATATATATGGATGTTCCTACTGCAGACTCTTGCCCTTATCCAGGGTTGCCAACTTTTCAGCTGCAGCAAGTATGCGGTGGGGCCAGCAGGTATAGCACAAAAGGGGGCGGAGCTGTGAGTGGGACTAACCAAATGAGATTGCAAGCAGTACTCACCGCTGCTGCTACAGCCACTCACGCTGTCGCTCCCGTTCTCCATGCTGCCAGTCCAACAGAGCCCTGCAGTGGCTGCCACTCACCACTCCCACCGCTGCCCCTCACGCTCTCCACTTCATGCTGCCAGTCTCTGCGGTGTCCGTCACACAGGACAGCGACGCCATGACGCCAGGGATGTCATGACGTTGCGCTGGTAACTAGCATCCCCCCCCCCCCTGGCACTTTGGGACTCATGCAGGCGCAGTCCAATTTTTCAGCAAGAAGGCTGAAAACCCAAGAGGATGGCGGAGCTTTCTGGGGGATCGGGAGAAAGATTCAAAATGCAGGAGACTCCCGCAAAATGCGGGAGGATAGGCAACTATGCCCTTATTCCTCTACAGCTCTTGGGCCAGATTCTCTAAGCTTCAAAATTGATAAAATGGAGAGTGATAAACAGCCAGCCAATCAGCTCCTGCCTGACATTTTTCAAACACAGTCTGTGACATGGCAGGCAGTAGCTGATTGGCTGGCTGTTTGTAACTCTCCATTTTATCACTTTTGAAGCTTAGAGAATCTGGCCCCTTATGTAATACGCATGTTTAGGGCACTACAGAGTCAGATTGTGACCACAGTGACCCAATCTAATATACTGGCTGAGGGCACTACACCATCTAACCAAAAGATGCCTTATGTCAGGCATGTCCAAACTATGGCCCTCCAGTTGTTGTGAAACTACAAGTCCCATCATGCCTTGCCACAATTTTGTTATTAGGGAAGGCTAAAACTATGGCACTGCATGCTGGTATGTGTAGTTTCACAATAGCTGGAGGGCCACAGTTTGGACATAACTGCCTTATGTAGAGATGTTAGCAGTATGTCAGTTTGATGAATGCAAGTATACATAACAAAATCCACTGACTGCTGCCTAGAATATAATGCAGAATCTCCAGATGCCCAGTGCTTAATATAGCCAATTCTCTGGTGACCTAGCACCAGTAATAATAAATACATGGCCCTAAGGATCACAGGTATGCCCAAATGACTTAATTTTTTGCCTACATTTATCAATAAAAAAAGGTTTGAGGACCAATGTTCTACTTGAAAAGTAATTTCAGGGAGTTTATGGAAATAGAATCTTGCACAGTGCCTCATTGAGGGGGCGTGTCATGCTCCACCCAAAGGGCGTGGCTAGTTCCATATAAGGAGAGATTGTGAATGTGGCACCTAGAAGCGTGGGTGTGTACTGCTACATCTGAAAGGAATCTTTTAAAATTACTTATATCCAAATGTAGATGAGCCACAAAGCAGTTAGTAAGAGCTACTATACTTGGTAAAGTGCTGGGAAATGGTGCTGATGATTCAATGTAAATGTATCTGTGTCTCATTCCTTTTTCCCCCAAAAATGTAACAATGTAATGTGCTAGACTAATGAGGGAGAGAGGGAGATTGCTGCTATGTCAGGGAGTTTTCTGCAGAATGCAGGAGGGGAGGTAACTGTGATGTAACAGTGTAATGTGGGCTAGGTGACATGAGGGAGATTGCTAGACTAATGAGGGAGAGAGGGAGATTGCTGCTATGTCAGGGAGTTTCCTGCAGAATGCAGGAGGGGAGGTAACTATGATGTAACAGTGTAATGTGGGCTAGGTGACATGAGGGAGATTGCTAGACTAATGAGGGAGAGAGGGAGATTGCTGCTATGTCAGGGAGTTTCCTGCAGAATGCAGGAGGGGAGGTAACTATGATGTAACAGTGTAATGTGGGCTAGGTGAAATGAGGGAGATTGCTAGACTGATGAGGAACCTGAAAGACCTGAAACTGCGCTCACAGGAAATTACAGCTTTAGTGCTGCTCAGGAGCGGTGGCGACGTTGCATCGTTTTGTAGGAGCGGTCCGGTCAATGTAGGCGGGTGGTGTAAAAAGGCCCGCTAAGCAGCAAACTACCGCTCCTTAGCAAGCCAAGCAGAATGACCCCCACGGTGTGATGAGTTTGGTGTGGAAGAACCTGACGCCCACACAGAGCCCTGACCTCGGCCCCATCGATGACCTTTGGGATGAACTGGAATGGAGATTGCGATCCCCAGGCCTTCTCGTCCAACATCCGTGCCTGACCTCATACATGTTCTCTACAGAATGTTGGCCACATATTCCCACAGACACACTGCAATATTTTTTAATACTTGTGATAAACTATTTAAAGACATAAATAGGCTTTATATCAGGGTTGCCGACTTTTGTAATCTCCTCTCTGGGAGAAGCCCAGAGAGGAGACTCTCAGCAGGAGTTCGGGGGGCGGGGCTTAAGTGTGCCACCATTAAGCCCCTCCTCAGAGGGGCGGGATAAAATGTCACAATTATGCCACTTTAGCCCCGAACCCTCCACGGAGTTTGGAAGATCTGGTTATTTAAACGGCGAGATGAGGGGGAGGAAGCCGCGATCAGGAGGGGGTGCCCCAGAAACCTGGGAGGATTGCCCACCTTTCCAGGGGGCCGGGAGGGTGACCCGATTTTCGGGACCCTACCGGCCATTCCGGGAGAGTAGGCAACCCTGCTTTATATTCCTTAAAAACAATAATTTCTTAGAAGCTACAAGTCTGAGAAGCATCTCGGCCACATGCAGATAATACTATCATCTCCTATCCAAAATAAATGTAGAATTCCGGGCCTGTCTTTGCTCGTGACCAGAGGAAGAAGGAATGTTTTCATTACGTAATCAGTTTCACCCAAATTTAACTTAGGAATAAAAGCGATTATAAAATAAAATCAGGAAAAAACCCACAAACCCCTTTGAGACGTGGTGGGAATGCAGCGCTTCATTCTGCTTGTGACCTTCTAGTATCATCGGTCAGGAATGACCTCTCAGGGGGGACTTTAAATGTAAAAACAAACATTCTCCTTTTCATTGTTTTTAAGAGGATTTGTACAGAAATGTAGATAATAAAATTTTCGAATGATGTTTTTCTCTGTATTTTATGTGTGGCGGTTGTCCTTGCCTACAACACGGCGGAGTCTCAGCCGGTGACGTTTCTCTGTCCAGTCACTGAAGTGCCCGCCACACAGACTCAAGCAGAAAACAGCCAAAGGATGCCACGGGGCAATGGTGCTCCCTATTGTCATGCCATGCTAACTGCACTGTTAGACAGTACCCATCGATTATGAAATTAAATGCAGCCATCGATGGCAGCATACTATGCAATGGATGACCATCGATGGTTTCACTAAATGGCGGTCATCCCTTTTCTTTGACTAACTGGCCGGTGGGTCAATAAGAACCATGGGATGGGGATTCACAGGTGTTGGGGGCAGAGCGATGCTCAGTGTCCAGGCACCTTGGGGAAAATAAAAAATAAGGAACGATTTGTGCTGTGCAATCAATGTAGAGAAACCATCTGGTTCTGGCCCTATCAATGGTAAAAGTCTTCTTCATTGTCAAAAAAACATCGATGATTAGGAATCATCAATGGTCGATGGCTTTCCCTACTCTAGGCCTGGGGCCAGCCAGAGGGGGCGCCCACAACTTTTTATGCACTACAGAGGTTCTGTTCATCACCTCCTCTGGTTTACTAATTCAACACCCAACAGCCCCTCTCCTGCTGTGACCACCTGGCAGCCCCTCCCCTATTGTGACTACTCAGCCACCCCCTCCCCTGTTGTGATCACCTGGCAGCCCCTCCCCTACTGTGACTTCTCAGCTGCCCCCTCCCCTGCTGTGACCACCTGGCAGCCCCTCCCCTACTGTGACTACCCGTACCCAGCAGCCTGCTCCTCTGTTGTGGCCATCTGGCAGCCCCTCCCCTGCTGTGACCACCTGGCAGTCCTCTACTGCTGTGACTACCTGGCAGCCCCCTCCCCTGCTGTGACAACCTGGCAGCCCTCCCCTGCTGTGACTACCAGGCAGCACCCTCCCCTGCTGTGACCACCCAACAGCCCCTCTCCTGCTGTGACCTCCTGACAGCCCCTCCCGTACTGTGACTACTCAGCCTCCCCCTCCCCTGTTGTGACCACCTGGCAGCCCTTCTCCTGCTGTGCCCACCCAACTGCCCCTCCCCTGCTGTGACCACCTGGCAGCCCCTCTCCTGCTGTGACCACCTGGCAGCCCCTCCCCTACTGTGACTACCCAGCCGCCCACTCCCCTGTTGTCACCACCTGCCAGCCCCTCCCCTGCCAAGACCACCTGGCGGCCCTTCTCCTGCTGTGACCACCCAACAGCCCCTCCCCTGCTGTGACGACCTGTCAGCCCTTCTCCTGCTGTGACCACCCAACAGCCCCTCCCCTGCTGTGACCACCTGGCAGCCCCTCTCCTGCCGTGACCACCTGGCAGCCGTTCTCTTGTTGTGACCACCCAGCAGCCCCCTCTCCTGTTGTGGCAACCTGGTAGCCCCTTCCAGATACATACTTGGCATCTCAATACAAACCCAGGCGACTGCGACATTTGTATACTTTCACACAGCTGTCACACCCACTATGGTTAATTTCAGTCCAGAGCCAATTAGCCTGGAAGTTTATTTTTGCATTGTGTTAGTAAATCGGAGCACCTGGTGGAAAACCTTGCAAGCATGGAGAGAACATATAAACCATACACATTAAGGCCTGTGGATGGAATTGAACTCAAGCCCTTGGTGCTGCGAGGCAGTAATACTCACCCTTACACCTGTGCAAATACCTATATGACCACAATGTTGCAACTCCATGAAACTAAATTTAGATTTGCAAGAATTTTTCCACTAGTTATATAAAAAACTCAAATAACTCTGTTGCGCCCCCTAGTGGGGTCTATTAATATGATTGATTACCATCTCATTTGTTACGTGGGAACCAAAGTAAAACTACTGTTTTTTTTTTTTTTTCATCCCTTAAATATTGCAATAGTTTCATAAACCTTCTTCTTGCTGCCCGGAACGCTGATGTTTATTTTGTGTGGTGTTATATTGTCAGAGCCTTATAATGAGGTAGGAAAGTCATGTGAGACCTGCATTTCTCTGGCCTTGTGACTGTCACACTACACTCACTGTAAGCCCGACTGCTGAGCTAACTCATTTACTGTAAACAGGTTCCAAAGCGAATGCAAACCTTGCAGCCTAGTGATTTACAACAGAAATATAAGTAAGTGGCTTTGGTATTATTAAGGGCCAGATGTAATAAAACTTGGATAGAGATAAAGCACCAACTAGCTCCAAACTGTAATTTTTTAAAAACAGCCTGTAGCATGGCAAAACTGCTGGTACTTTATCTCTCCCCTTTTAATTTATCAAAGTGTCATCTGACCGTTTTTCAGCCATTCATGAGCTAAGCTCATGATTCCAAGCTCCAATCACCTCTCAGCAGTCCCTATAAAAGTGCTTCCTGAAGTTCAAAATCGGTATGGACAAAAATTGCCAAAAAATCTAACTGCAGCGGCTGATGGGTTGGGATCATTTGGTCTACAGCATGATGGTCGACAGCCATTAGGTCGACATGTGAAAAGGTCGACTTGGTTCTAAGACGAAAGGTCATTAGTTCGACAGGTCATTAGGTCGACATGGGGTTTTTCACTGGTTTTTGACCTGAAGGTCAACACAGTCAGCATGGACACAGTTTCAAGTGCACCGCATCCCCTAACATTGCTCGCTGCGCTCCCTAATGAAATATTTAGGGGTAAATTCAAACCATGTCGAAACTGGCATCTTGACAAAAAGAAGGCAGTTTTCGACCTATTCAGTGCTGGCTGTTTTTTTTTTTTCGGCAGGTCAGAATGTTCCAACCTGCCGAAACCAGGTGGCTTGATGGAATAGCCGCTAATCCACCTGCTTTTGACGGAAGCCAAAAGGTTTTGGCCATGTTTCCGGCAATCTCAATCCATCATGAAAAGAGGCCGGATTGAGACAGGGAGGACGGCGCTGGGTGAGCAGCAGCAGCAGCTTACACGGCATCGTCCTCCTGTCCACCGCTGCCCGCACTCTACCGCCGCACTCAACTGTCCTGCCAGACTGGGTGAGAGCACCTCACCTGGCCCCATCCCGGCTCTGTTCCGGCTCCCACTGCCTCCGCGCTCACCCGGTCCCCGCGCTGGCCAGGTGAGCATAATCAGCGGCCAAATCCACCATCCGGATATAGCTGCTGCATTGAATAATGAATGCCTGATCCACTCCAGCAAAAGATTTCCGGAATTGATCCGGCATCAATTGAATATACAGTACCCCTTAGAGCTGGGGTAGCCAACTCCAGTCCTCGAGAGCTACCAATGGTTAATGTTTTCCAGATCTCCTCACAGAATCACAAGTGAAGTAATTAGCTCCATCTGTGGATCTTTTAAACTGTGTTAGTGAGTAATGAGTGCACCTGTGCAGCAGCTAGGTTGTCTGGAAAACGTGAACTGTTGGTAGCTCTCGAGGACTGGAGTTGGCTACCACTGCCGTAAGGTCCATACACACTGGGCGACTATGCCCAGCGTGTATGAACAGCGATGATGCCAATCATCGCTGCAGGGATCATCGCTTTCCCCCCTGCCCGGCGCCGACAGAGGGCGGGAGGACGGCGTAGCATAGCGCAGTGCTATGCAAAGCCACCCTGAAAGCCGCTCATCTGCTGGTATTACCAGCAGATGAACGGCTTTCCCGGCGAGGATGCGGGAGCGCGCAGCAGCGCTCAGCGCTCATCGCCGGGATATACACACCGGGCGGCTTTGAGCTGAAAGCCGCTCAAACTGGGTGTTTTGAGCGACTTTCACCTTAAAGTCGCCCAGCGTGTATGGGCCTTTAGAGATCCTTGAACATTCTGCAAGGTTGCAGGAAGTACATATTAAGACACTACACGTTCCTTCATTCCTCAGGCTCAAAGGAAATATTTTGTTCCTGGTGAAGAAAGTTCTTGCTTGAAATGCAAATCTCTACATACGTCTTATTTTCATAGTATGTGGGAATGTGGAAAAATACAAAAGTTTTGGGCCAAACTTGTGGTGTTTATCAATAGCATTGGTCACCTCCGTCTCACTAAGGACCCATTGGCCATGATTTGTGCTAACTTCATAAACTGGGAATTGGGAAGTAGAAAGGCGGAGCGTATTCCCTTTCTGACAATTATAACAGTAGCTAAAAAAGTTACTTTGAGTAATTGGACAGCTTCTATCCCCCCCTCATATCAGCAGTAAAAACTGAACTATTGCAACTACTGTATATTAATAGGAGGGCCACAATACCTAATGTCGAAAAACAGGCGTTAAATGCTTTTACAAGAAGTGGGGTGTGTACATTGAGTTCTTCGACAAAGATACGCAATGTTTTATTTTTGTTTTGTTTCCTCATTCATTGCATTCAGTACTTCTGGTATTGCTTATATCTTTTTTGTAGTTGTACTCATTTGGATGAGACATGGTACATGTACATCATAGGTGCCGATTCTGTGGGTGCTCAAGGGCCCGAGCACCCACGGAAATTGATGAGCACCCACGGGCCCGAGCCCCGCTGCTGGGCCACCATATTAACTTGCTAATTTGCTGCACTATATAAGACACTGTAACAGAATCTGCTGCGTTATATAAGACACTGTAACGGAATCTGCTGCGCTATATAAGACCCTGTAACGGAATATGCTGCGCTATATAAGACACTGTAACGGAATCTGCTGCATTATATTAGACACTGTAACGGAATCTGCTGCGTTATATAAGACACTGTAACGGAATCTGCTGCGCTATATAAGACCCTGTAACGGAATATGCTGCGCTATATAAGACACTGTAACGGAATCTGCTGCGCTATATAAGACACTGTAACAGAATCTGCTGCGCTATATAAGACGCTGTAACGGAATCTGCTGCGCTATATAAGACGCTGTAACGGAATCTGCTGCGCTATATAAGACGCTGTAACGGAATCTGCTGCGCTATATAATACGCTGTAACGGAATCTGCTGCGCTATATAAAACACTGTAACGGGATCTGCTGCGCTATATAAGACACTGTAACAGGATCTGCTGCGCTATATAAGACACTGTAACAGAATCTGCTGCGCTATATAAGACGCTGTAACTGAATCTGCTGCGCTATATAAGACACTGTAACGGAATCTGCTGCGCTATATAAGACGCTGTAACGGAATCTGCTGCGCTATATAAGACACTGTAACGGAATCTGCTGCGCTATATAAGACACTGTAACAGAATCTGCTGCGCTATATAAGACACTGTAACGGAATCTGCTGCGCTATATAAGACGCTGTAACGGAATCTGCTGCGCTATATAAGACGCTGTAACGGAATCTGCTGCGCTATATAAGACGCTGTAACGGAATCTGCTGCGCTATATAAGACGCTGTAACAGAATCTGCTGCGCTATATAAGACACTGTAACGGAATCTGCTGCGCTATATAAGACATTGTAACGGAATCTGCTGCGCTATATAAGACGCTGTAACGGAATCTGCTGCGCTATATAAGACGCTGTAACTGAATCTTCTGCGCTATATAAGACACTGTAACGGAATCTGCTGCGTTATATAAGACACTGTAACGGAATCTGCTGCGCTATATAAGACATTGTAACGGAATCTGCTGCGCTATATAAGACGCTGTAACGGAATCTGCTGCGCTATATAAGACGCTGTAACGGAATCTGCTGCGCTATATAAGACGCCGTAACGGAATCTGCTGCGCTATATAAGACGCTGTAACGGAATCTGCTGCGCTATATAAGACGCCGTAACGGAATCTGCTGCGCTATATAAGACACTGTAACAGAATCTGCTGCGCTATATAAGACGCTGTAACGGAATCTGCTGCGCTATATAAGACGCTGTAACGGAATCTGCTGCGCTATATAAGACGCTGTAACGGAATCTGCTGCGCTATATAAGACGCTGTAACGGAATCTGCTGCGCTATATAAGACGCTGTAACGGAATCTGCTGCGCTATATAAGACGCTGTAACGGAATCTGCTGCGCTATATAAGACACTGTAACAGAATCTGCTGCGCTATATAAGACACTGTAACGGAATCTGCTGCGCTATATAAGACATTGTAACGGAATCTGCTGCGCTATATAAGACGCTGTAACGGAATCTGCTGCGCTATATAAGACGCTGTAACTGAATCTGCTGCGCTATATAAGACACTGTAACGGAATCTGCTGCGCTATATAAGACGCTGTAACGGAATCTGCTGCGCTATATAAGACGCTGTAACGGAATCTGCTGCGCTATATAAGACGCTGTAACGGAATCTGCTGCGCTATATAAGACACTGTAACGGAATCTGCTGCGCTATATAAGACGCTGTAACGGAATCTGCTGCGCTATATAACACACTGTAACGGAATCTGCTGCGCTATATAAGACACTGTAACGGAATCTGCTGCGCTATATAAGACATTGTAACGGAATCTGCTGCGCTATATAAGACACTGTAACGGAATCTGCTGCGCTATATAAGACACTAATGGAATCTGCTGCGCTATATAAGACACTGTAATGAAATCTGCTGCGCTATATAAGACACTGTAACGGAATGTGCTGCGTTATATAAGACACTGTAACGGAATCTGCTGCGCTATATAAGACATTGTAACGGAATCCGCTGCGCTATATAACACACTGCGCTATATAAGACGCTGTAACGGAATCTGCTGCGCTATATAAGACGCTGTAACGGAATCTGCTGCGCTATATAAGACACTGTAACAGAATCTGCTGCGCTATATAAGACACTGTAACGGAATCTGCTGCGCTATATAAGACATTGTAACGGAATCTGCTGCGCTATATAAGACGCTGTAACGGAATCTGCTGCGCTATATAAGACGCTGTAACTGAATCTGCTGCGCTATATAAGACACTGTAACGGAATCTGCTGCGCTATATAAGACGCTGTAACGGAATCTGCTGCGCTATATAAGACGCTGTAACGGAATCTGCTGCGCTATATAACACACTGTAACGGAATCTGCTGCGCTATATAAGACACTGTAACGGAATCTGCTGCGCTATATAAGACATTGTAACGGAATCTGCTGCGCTATATAAGACACTGTAACGGAATCTGCTGCGCTATATAAGACACTAATGGAATCTGCTGCGCTATATAACACACTGTAACGAAATCTGCTGCGCTATATAAGACACTGTAACGAAATCTGCTGCGCTATATAAGACACTGTAACGGAATGTGCTGCGTTATATAAGACACTGTATCGGAATCTGCTGCGCTATATAAGACACTGTAACGGAATCTGCTGCGCTATATAAGACACTGTAACGGAATGTGCTGCGTTATATAAGACACTGTAACGGAATCTGCTGCGCTATATAAGACGCTGTAACGGAATCTGCTGCGCTATATAAGACGCTGTAACGGAATCTGCTGCGCTATATAACACACTGTAACGGAATCTGCTGCGCTATATAAGACACTGTAACGGAATCTGCTGCGCTATATAAGACATTGTAACGGAATCTGCTGCGCTATATAAGACACTGTAACGGAATCTGCTGCGCTATATAAGACACTAATGGAATCTGCTGCGCTATATAACACACTGTAACGAAATCTGCTGCGCTATATAAGACACTGTAACGAAATCTGCTGCGCTATATAACAACCTGTAACGGAATCTGCTGCACTATATAAGACACTGTAACGGAATCTGCTGCGCTATATAAGACACTGTAACGGAATGTGCTGCGTTATATAAGACACTGTATCGGAATCTGCTGCGCTATATAAGACACTGTAACGAAATCTGCTGCGCTATATAAGACACTGTAACGGAATGTGCTGCGTTATATAAGACACTGTAACGGAATCTGCTGCGCTATATAAGACACTGTAACGGAATCTGCTGCGCTATATAAGACACTGTAAATAATATATAAATAAATCCTGAGGAATGCCCAGTGGAACTCAGGTGTGTGTGTGCGGGAAACATTGCTTCACTGCATACAATAACACTGGGCGGCAGAGGCGTAACTATAGCACCACAGCCCCCGTGGCCACGGGGGGGCGCTGTGCATGTGTGGGCGCCGGGGGGGCTGTGGTGCTATAGTTAGCCCCCTCCCGTCCGCCCATCTGCTGCCCGCAGCCTTACCTGACTTCACTGGTGGTCATTCTTCTGCTAATGAGACGGACCACAATAAAATGTCCGCCCCATATAGCAGGGGGGTGCGGCGGGGGGCGCCCCCCATTAACGGCGGGGGGCGCCCAATTCATAGTTACGCCACTGCTGGGCGGTATCCCATTTCTGCCACCAATAGCAAATCAAACCACTTGAAAATGTCATGAATATATGATAACATTAAGTTTGTTGGTGGCTGGAGCGTAACCAGAACCTTGTGGGCCCTATAGCAAAATCTTCATAGGGCCCCCACTTTTGTCACTAAATCATACTTGCCGACTTTTTTTTCTCCTCTCACTGAGAAGCCCGGAGAGGAGACCTGACAGCAGCATGTCAGGGGGCGGGACAGGCAGACATCATCATGCCCCGCCCCCATGGCAGTCAAACAACGTAATTTGCTGGTCCGTAAATTGGGGGAGGGGCTGAAATGCTGCGAAATGACGCGATTTGCGTGATTTTAGCCCTGCCCCTCCCCGCGGACCCGCCAAAACTGTAATTTTGTGCTGCAGGAAGGGGGGGGGGGCTGCCTGGCCAATGCGGGAGGATTGCCCACATTCCCGGGGGGGCCGGACTCCCGGCAATTCCGGGAGGGTACGAAAGCCTGCACTAAAATACCTCTTAAGAGGGCTTTGGTACGGGGGTAGCAGGCTATGACCTGTGGGGTGAGGCAGCAGTGGGAAAGACAGTGGCAGGGCGGTGGAGGTAAGTAAGTAAGTTTAATTTATATAGTGCGCTCTCTCCAACAGGACTCAATTCGCTTACACCAGGTAGCACAGGAGGGATCAGACAGGCTGTCACATTCAGGGGCCAGCACGGGTCCGAGGGGAATTGCCTGCTGGGCCCTCGGGCCCCCCAAGCCAAAGAGCATATTTGGCACCCCCTGGAACCTCCATTGTTACACCACTGGTTGGTGATCTGGTACATATATAGCAGAGATAACAATAGAAAAAAAAAGTAGATACTACTGTATCTTTCAATTAAATACAATGAAATGTTATTTAGTATGCAATGCAGCAATTGTATAGGCTACATGCAGGTCTATTATTAGCCAATTCTATCATAACAACAGTACACAGATAGATAATGGATTGTGCACGATAGATTCGAAGCTCCCTCTAGTGGCGTCCCAGATATCAGCAGCACACATTTTGGTTTGCTTTCTTCTAAACATCACATTTTACCATCATTACGTCTATAGATTATTTCCTTTCCTTTTTCACGTACTATGTTCTGTTTATCCATACCCCAAGGATGCTCCCAGTCAGACATTGATTCACTTGTTAGACACAGTTCCATTATGTTCTCGACAAAGATATGGACAATACAACAATTACACCCATTATGTCACTTAGACGGTTTTGCCTCTCGCAACACAAATATTCGATTCAATTTCACAGCTGGATGTTAGAAAATGATGTTATCGTGCCCAAAATAAACCTCTTTGTTGTCCATATAAGACGGACACGCTTTCATTTTCAAACAGAGTATTGTAATTACTCAGTGAACACCCTGTTCCATCCCGCAGACATTGGCAGGTTTGTCAGTAATATCTCTGAAATGACTTCCTAAGGCAACAGAATGCCCTCACCTGATGCTGGTAGATGGCGCCGGGCATGCATTTACCTGTCGCTGACACATGACACAGACAACTTTTGGGCGCGACACAAAAAAGTCCTGTTTGATCGCTGAAACGGGTGATTTTCTGCGCGTTTCAGCTCCCGGCTATGGAACTGAAATGACATTAGTGTGCCCACTACGGGTGTGGGAATGGGCTCATACAATTAAATACTGTCCTATGTGTTCTCAGTCCATAAACCCATTATTTGCTGTCTTTTACATACAGGCCGTAGATCAGGGGTGGGGAACCTCAGCCCGCGGGCCATATACGGCTCACCTGGCGGCTTTGGCGGGAGTCAAGTACAGAGGAATTCTCTCGAGAGGTCGGTAGTTCTCGCGAGATTCCTCATGAACAGCAGCAGCCGGAGACTGTCAGTCCTATTCAGCGGCAGCCACCGGAGCGTGGGACGGCTGCAGCAGGACAATTTGTAAGAGACATTTGTACATATGGCCCCCGAAGGATTTTCTCCTCATACAAATGGCCCTTGGCACAAAATAGGTTCCCCACCCCTTGACCTAGATCAAAGCATGCTGGGACTGTGGCGCAAAGTATCGATGTGCAGCAGAACCCATACTGTACATGTGCAGTACAGCTCTACAGTGGCAGACATAGGACAGTATTAGACTGTCCGCGATTGACAGTCTGATGATGTTTGGGGGTGGGGAGGGGACAGCGACGGCCTCTGTTTCTCCACAAGGAGGTGTGTCGCCACTGTTGTGGGAGAGGGAAGAGGTCAGTATCTCTGTCAGTGAATGGAGATTTGGGTAGGACTTGTGTAGGCGATGGTGTAGGACATTGGACCTTATTCTGGTTTACTCGCAAAGCTGCAAATTTCACAGCTTTGCGAGTAATTGAAATTCACAGTGCTCATACACAGAAGTCTGGGCGGGGGTCGTGGAGGGGAGTGGGGAGGCGGGCCAGGGAATTTACCTATGGGAACGCCCAACATTTCATGATGCTGTAGGTGCGGGGGGCGGGCAGCTGACGTCAGTGGATCAGAGACACCATAGAGCAGACATGTCCAAACTATGGCCCTCCAGCTGTTGTGAGACTACAAGTCCCATCATGCCTTGCCACAGTATTGATATTAGGAAATGCTAAAACTACGGCAACGCATGCTGGGATGTGTCGTTTCACAACAGCTGGAGGGCCACAGTTTGGACTTGCCTGCCAAAGAGGTGTCTCAGATCTGCAAGCGCTGAAGAAATAATTTGATGGTCTACACATAACGCTGAGCAATAAGTATACACAGTATGAACTAGAGCCCTCTGCTGGACACAGTCCATACATCAGTCCGTACATCTGACTTATTTCTTAGGATTTTTAACTTTTTTTTTTTTTTTTAAAGTTATAAAATCAAAGAATTTTATGGCCGATAAAAACCCTACGGCCCATCCAGTCTGACTGTTAGGGAATTAATTAAGGTAGTAATTGGGTTAGGGATTATGGTATTACATACCTCTCAACTTTGCTGAATTGGGACCTGCCGCGCCAAAGGCGCGTCTGACCTGAAAAGAGTGCGGGGCTAAGTGGGGAAGTGGGCGGGGTCTTGGGTAAAGGGGGCATGGCCTACTGCCATGATCCCTATTTGATACATTTTTGGGGGCGTGCCCGGCGCTCTCCTAGTGACTGGGCAGCCCCCGGCTCCCTCCCTGCCCTCCCTCTTCCCTGCACCGAAGATATGCCATGCGCAGGCTCATGGCAACTCTTCAGTGATCACCGCTGCTCTGCCGCCCTCTGCCACCCCCGCCTGTGGGACATTGCCACCCGCGTGAGGGACAGCGTGACAGTACCCAAATAGCGGGACTGTCTCGCTGTAATTGGGACAGTTGGGAGGTATGGTATTATTATGGGATTATATTAGGGATAAAGTATTAGGATTAGTTTAGTGATTTGGAATAGGAATGAGGTTAAGGATAGTTTGGGGGTGGGGTTAGTGTATTAGGGATCGGATATTAGGGTTTGGCTTAATGTATTAGAGTTAAGCACAATAGGGAAATTTACTAAGCTCTGCTATAACAGCAATAGGATCGCTTAAGCCTGACGGCAATGTTAATTGGGATCACCTTTGTGGTTTCCTTCAATTAACTTTGGCGACAGGCTGATTTGCCAGTTCCCATTACAGGAGCCCATGTTATTCTTATAACATGAACACCTATGGTGGGAACCGCCATAGATCCCATGTTCATTTCATAATATAGGCTTCTATGGGAGCCGAACAGCCTATCAGGCGCAGACCTACTCTGGAGCTCAAACCTGATTGGCTGAGGAGAGTCCCATTGACTGATTGTCAGTGGGATTCCCCTTCAGTATTGAGGAGCTGCATGTGTAAACATACTGTACATGCTGCTCGTCGGTTCGCTGGTGTCGGATATTCAGTTAGTTTGTTTTTAAACCTTGTATTCCTACTTTGACTCAAGAGGATAAACATACCCTGGAAGCAGGTGAGTATAATTTTTTCCCCCACAGGTCCATAAGAGATTCAACTGCAAAAGACAGACTCTAAATGGAAACATAGGTAAGTGTATATGTGTGAGAGTGCATGTAAGTTTTATTTTCAACGGTGTATGTGTCTTTATGTTAGTTTTGGTCCTGCTGCTACAAGTCCCGGTGGGCCCTTTAATGCCCCCATGCAGGTACTTGTAAGCGGGGGAGACTTACTGGAACTAATTGTTCCACAGCAGAGCCCAATATTATCTATCAACCTGGCACCCACCATCCAGGGGTGTCCCGGGGATAGCCCCGGGCTTCAGCACTGGCCTTGGGGGGCCTGGGGGAGAACCCTTTATTGAATGGTCCCCACTCCTCCAGAGATCCTGACCAGGGCTGACCAGTCATAGGGATAATGCTGTGGCTCGAGGACCTTGTATAAAATGTGTGCCCCCAGATATACAGACAACCGCTCCAGAAATTGTAGAGGTCTTTCAGGATCACTTTAGTGAAGTTTATAAAACCAAACTAACCTATGGGAGTAGGGATATTAAAAATGATCTCAATGGTATCAATCTCCCTTCCCTTTCCGATGAAGACAGGAATTTTCTGGATTCCCCCTTTTCTATAGAAGAGGTTGAGGCGGCGATTAAGTCCTTGCAGATGGGTTAAGCCCCCGGGATAGATGGCTTGCCAGGAGAGCTCTACAAAAAGTTCAGGGGGATTTTAGCCCCAAAATGATTACAATATTTTCAGGAAATGGAACTGGAAGGTAACTTATCTAGATCCATGAGACTGAGGCTATTATTACTGTCATTCCAAAAAGTGTTAAGGATCCCTCACTAGTAGATTCATACAGGCCAATCTCCCTGATCACGACCGATGCTAAGATATACGCCAAGATTTTGGCAACTAGACTGAATGGTGTGATCAGGAAGATTGTCCATCCGGCATAGGCGTGCGCAGCCCGTTTTATTAGGGGGTGCACCATTGGAGGGGGCGTGTCCATCACTATCTACTGGGCGTGTTCATCATCTCCTATTATTACACATAATAAAACACACTAGACATAATGTCATGCACAATAATGCCCATCACACATGCCACACACCGTAATGCCCATTACACATTATGTTAGGGCTTAAAAAAAATATTATTAAAACAGGGACAATAGGGACTGTGCACGTTGAAGGCGCGCGCCAAAAATTAACACATACTTACATGCATATTACACATCACACAGCCATTACATAGTATACCACATTCCATAATGCCCATTACACGTTGTACGTGTAATTCCCATTACATGTTACGCCTCACACCATGATGCCCATTACACGTTACGCCTCAGACTGTGATGGCCATTACAGATTATGCCATGGGGGGGGGATGTGAAATGTTCTTTGCCAGGAGTCACATGCTCCCTGGGAAGGGGGTGGTTAAATGCTCGTTGACAAGGGGAGTTTCATGCTCATTGCTGGGGGTGCGCATTGCACACCAGCGCTCCCGTGAATCCGCACTTCCGGGTAGAGCTGTGCACTCTTCTTATAAGATGCCCACCGGAGCCGCAGCCTCCTTCCCTTTTGAGCCGCTGGCCGGATGCTGCACGCCGCACACTGAAGCTACTTTACCTGTCAGCGGCAGGCAGCATCTGGTCAGCCGCTCAAAAGGGAAGGAGGCTGTGGCGGGCACGGGACACTTGTACCCCAAGTGCCCAGGGGCAAATGCCCGCCCGCACACATAGTATACACACACACACACACACACACACATACAAACAAAAAAAAAACGGTTTAACCTCAATATCCCTGGAATCAAATAATCCATATGGATCCGCCTGGTATCAGATTGAAGGCCCAGCGATTTGGGTTCGACTGAAATCAACCTCGAGCTTCAGTGATGCCGAAGGGGGAACTGGCAGCCATTGAACTGGGTGGGGGTCGCGGGTCCCATGTTATCCTATAGGGAAAACGTTCCAGCTTTGCCTGGCAGTATCTCCGGTTCCCAGGGGGCTAGAGACACGGGGCTGGGCTCGTTGGAAAGCCCCATCCCTCAGCTATGATTAGGAGGTGCCTGTGCACCCCCGGCACCCCCCTTGCGCACGCCTATGCCATCCGGACCAAACCGGATTTATGAGTGGGAAATCTACAGCTATTAACCTGCGTAGAGTCTATATGTATCTCCAGATGGCAGACATCAATGGCAGAAATGTAGCTATCACATCCTTTGATGCTAATAAAGCTTTCAATTCAGTGGAATGGCTTTATTTAAGACATGTTTTGTCTGCTTTTGGGCTGGGTCCTAGGTTTATAAATTTGGTCTTTCTGTTGTACCAGTCTCCACGGGCAAGGATTTCAGTCAACGGTTATATATCCGATTCATTCCCGCTCTTTAGGGGTACTCGCCAGGGGTGCCCCCTCTCGCCCTTACTATTCGCGGTCGCTATAGAACCGATTGCGTGCAAATTAAGGGTGGCGTTGGGTGGTGAGAGCGAGAGGGGGGATCCGAGTGGTAGCATTATTTCCTTATATGCGGACGACTTACTGACCTTGCTATCCAGTTGCCTTTGGTAATTGAGAACATGCGGGAATTTGGGCTTTACTCAGGCCTAACAATAAATTATGGGAAATCACATCTTCTCATAAATGGAACCAATGGCGACAGTACAATCGATCGCGATTGCTGCCTTCCCATGGCTGATACATTTAAATATCTGGGGATAGTAATATCGAATAATCCGGGAGACTATATTAAGGTGAATTTGGACCCAATAATTGATGAAATCAGAACTAGATTCAAAAATTGGCAAAGACTTCCGTTAACAGTCATTGGTCAGGTAAACCTGGCAAAAATGGTGATCTTGCCTAAGCTTCTGTATATATTCACGCACTCGCCCATTCTTATTAAGGAAGAGGTGTTCCGAAAAATTAGTGGCATTATCGCTTCCTTTGTCTGGAGGAATAAAACACCCAAAATTAAAATAGCTTTCCTGACGAGAGGTAAAGGGGGTGTAGCAATGCCTAACGTAAAGCTATATTATTATGCAGCCCAAATGGCTCAGCTGACGACATGGATCAATGGGGATGAATATACCGGGGAAGTAGCTAGATTTATTAGCAAATCAGTTCCCGGTCATTTTCTGTTACAGGCCATCCTAAAGAAGGACGGACACCATAATTCCCCCCGACACTCAAACAATCCCGGTATATCTGGAAATGGGTATGTAAAAAAATGCAGTTTGAGGAAACCGATCCCGATACTTATTTATTTTCGTTGGTCCCATTTAATAAACTAAATTTAAATTAGGGCGGGAGGATTTGGGGGCAATATGGAATAAGCGCCATTGGGCAAGTATTTGTGATTGAACAACGATTTAAAATCTTTTTCCCAATTGCAAACCAAATTTTCGCTCCCTAAAACCATGTTCTATAGATATTTGCAGTTGAGGAGTGCATTAAAGCAACAGAATCGGATAAAGCAAATTAGGCTCGTTGAGTCCCCATTGAAAAAAATTATTAAAACATTGGGTAATAACAAACGTGGGTACTTGTGAGTTATCCGGGCGCCCGATGTGGAAATTGAATGTCAGTACAATAAGCATACGATGCGACGCGATGCGACGCGATTTGCCATCGCGTCGTAATCGCGTCGCATCGTATGCTATTGTATGGTATACAATGGCATGCGATGTGACGCGACGCGACGCGATTTTAACACATCCCGCCCAATTTTAAACCCGCCCTCTGCCACATTTGGCACAAATTCACTGTGAGGGAGTTTTGACAGGAGAAAACAAGTGATTTGCAGTGTTGGTGTGTCTCAGAGTATTTGTGAGGTGAAATTTCTGAAATTTGCCCCATATTGCCCCATTTTGCCCCTTACACCCTATTTCCCAGTATGGCTTTGCTGGACAGTATCTTCAGCCTCCCCAAAACTTAAGAGGATACAGTTAAATTCCACAGCTACCTGTCCAAATGGACACCCAATGCGCCTGTCTGTAAAAGAGCGGAAATGGCGCTGCTATATCAAAAGCTGTGGGAAAAAGCAGAGTCTGCGGGCCTCGCTATTTTACCCCGGATGCAGGCTTCCATTTATGACCATACTGCGCTTTATTTTCTGTTGGTGTGACGAACTGACATCTATAGAGTTTTGCACCAAGAATTTAAAGATATGTAATAAAAGCACTATCTTTTACAATGCATTGATGCGGGAGGCATGTCAATGCGACCTGATGTCCCAGCCTCAACGGCGGATTGGTGGACCAGGGAAAATAGTTGAAGTTGATGAGACACTCTTCGCAAAGAGACAAGCCAATGTCGGCAGAGTTCTCCCACAGCAGTGGGTCTTTGGAGGACTGTGTCGTGAAACAGGGGACTGTTTTATGTTACCAGTGGAGAAGCGAGATGCGACAACTCTGATGACTGCAATTGTGGAGCACATCGAGGATGGAAGTACAATTGTCAGCGATTGCTGGCGTGCGTACAAAACCGCAGAACTGGAGCGGGCTGGATACAGTCACTTGAGAGTGAATCACAGATACAATTTTGTGGACCCGGACACTGGAGCACACACCCAAAATATCGAAAGACTATGGGGATGTGCAAAATGGCGGAACAAACGCCAGCGGGGCACAGCCCGCCATCACCTGGACTCTTATATGCAGGAGTTTGTGTGGCGAAAGTGCCTGGCGGGTGACAGCCCATTTAACCGCATTCTACATGCACTCAGTTTGTTGGATAAATAATTACGGCGATTAATTATTGTATGCTATGTGTTGTTGTTATTATAATTTATTTCTGATATATGCTAATTACAGTTATTCCTTAAATTCTGTTGTCCTTAATGTGTCAGATATGAATGATATTGATGAATGATATTGGATGTTCACAACCAAGCCACTATCAACATGAACCCGAAGCGTGGCGAGCGCAGCGAGCCCGCGAGGGGCGGCGGTATGTGTCCTCCGACCTTTTCATGCCCTACTATCCACTAGGGCGTGGAGTGAGAATAGAATAGTGTGGCGAGCGCAGCGAGCCACCGAGGCCCGAAGCGTGGCGAGGGGACACGGATACCTGTGAAGCCCACGAAGGGATGCACTCACCTGTGAAGGTATCTGCGTCCCCTCGCGGGGCTCGCTGTGCTCGCCACGCTTCGGGCCTCGGTGGCTCGCTGCGCTCGCCACACTATTCTATTCTCATTCCACGCCCTAGTGGATAGTAGGGCGTGAAAAGGTCAGAGGACGCGTACCGCCGCCCCTTGCGGGCTCGCTGCGCTCGCCACGCTTCGGGTTGGCGTCAATAGTGGAGTGGCGTTAACAATGGGGATGGGATTTAAGTTTTGTCACTTTTTGGGGGTTTTGCCCTGCTAAAATCGGGTGCTGATCTCGTCGCGTCGCATCGCATACCATGTGGTTAACATGCGATGCGACGCGATCCGATGGTAGCCGATGTAAAATCGGGGTCGGGTGTTGATCTCGTCGCGTCGCATCGCATGCCATTTGGTTAACACGCGATGCGACGCGATCCGATCCGATGGTACCCGATCTAAAATCGGGCGCCCAGATAACTCACAAGTACCCAAACGTTTATCCAAGTGTTATAAATACCTATTGGCAAATACTCAAAATTAGGAAATGGGGGGCCAAAAATGGTCTACTACATCCCTGAAGTAAATGTTGAGAATTGGAGATCTGCTTTGGAGGCTTCTAGCTTGGCCACTAATTCTTTAAGAACACAGCAGATACAATTAATTTGTCAGGTTCTTAGAAGCACCAGCTGTAGTGTAATGGAGGCTGGGTGCTTTAATGTAAGGATGTTGCATCCACGAAAGAAGGGAGTGAAACAATAGAATAAAATGAAATTGATTTAATAAAGATATTGCAAACAAGTGATACTGATGGCACAAATGATATACTGTAAATTATGCAAATGTTAAAGTCAATTGTCCAATAAGTTATTGCTGAATATGATGACGCTTGATACTTGAAAGAGTATTGTAATATTGCTTGAAGAATTGAAGAGTAAATGAAGAAGAAGGGAGTTGATCGGATACTTGAAGGATTGGATGTTGGAATGAAGAACCAATTAGAAGATTGGATGGTTGATTGGAAGGTTGGAAGATTGGTTGAACGATTGGATGACTGGTTGGAAGATTGGATGATTGGTTGAAGGATTGGATGATTGGAAGGTTGAATGATTGGTTGAAAGATTGGATGATTGGTTGAAGGATTAGAAGATTGATTGGAGGATTGAAGGATTGAATGATTGGTTGAAAGGTTGGTTGGATGGTTGGTTGGATGATAGGATGATTGGTTGGATGAAGAATAATTGAAGAAGACTGTCCTTGCTGGATTGGATCGTGGCTGCAATCAGAGGTAACCTTTGGATATAACCGTCGGGAATGATGAGCAAGATAATACCCCTTTGGGGGCTAACCTTGCTTACTCCGCATTGGCGGCAGTGGAGTCCGTGGTACTTGAACAAAGCAGTGGACAATCAGCAGGAGAGACTTCCCTTGAAGACACGCAGGATTGTAGTGGGAACTACAGAGTCACAGCAGAGCAATGATGCATTGTACTGACTGACGGTCTAACCCGGCGAGTCAGTACTTAACAGGTGAACTGTGCGGCGATTGGTCAGCCCATTACCAGGGGGGGTGGAGCCCCACAGGAGAGGCTGAGGGAACCAAAAAGATGGCGGCCGCCAGAGAGGGTGACAGGTTGCAGCCGGCTGTGATTGTGGGCAGCTGCGCAAACGCCGGCATTCAGACCCTGGCCTAACCAACACAAACACACATGGCGACTCAGGACCCACATTGCTCATGCCCCGCACGGCACCAGGGCACACAGCACCAGCGTCACCACGCGGTGACAGTGTGGACACATGTACCCCACCAGGACCAGGGACATAAGCAGAGGTGAGTGCCATGGTGTTACATATGCGATTAGAGAACCTAGGGCTGGGCACAGCACAGGGGATTGGGGTGAGAGCCATGGTGGATGTGACATAAATATTTTATATAGAACATATTTAACGCCGCAAAGGATCAGTACATTTTCTCAAAAGAGCTGCAATCGCTGCCCAAAATGTAATGAATTGGATTGCGGCTTCTGGCATCTCCTATGGGAGTAGACATTTTGGAAAGGAATTGGGAGAATATTGGTGGAATTAGGGCTTCCATCTCAACATCTTTCACCTCTGGCGCTTATTCTCGGGGCCTGGCCTATCGATATTATATCTCCGGGATTTAGACAGCTTTTGATTAATTTATGTGCCATAGCCAAAGTTGTTATTGCCCGTTCCTGGATGGCCAAAAGTGGCCCATTCATGAATGGACTAGCCTGGTTAACCGTATTATGGAGCAATTTATGTATCTTTCTAGAAAGTCAATTGATAAGTTTTTTGGTATTTGGGGGAAGTGGTACTATTCCTAGCACCAAAATTATTAATAGCACAGAATTTTTTTTTTTTCCTTTTTTTCTTTTTTTTTTCCTTCCCACTCACAGTTGTGATTTATTAATATTTTATTTTTGCACAGATTGCACTTTACTAAATGAACTGCTACAATAACTGATTAAAATTTGTTTGAAAGTTAGCAGTTATAGAATTGCGAGTTGGCACGATCCTGATCAATGTTGATTGGTTAGTATTATTATATTCACCAGTCTTGTTCCTGCTAGACACATTAACCACATTTGACGATGGTCACTTCTTAATACTTGATATTTTTTCGGGAGCCGGGTGCTGAGAAATTCAGGACCGGGCCATAATTCTATTAAAATAACTTGCTCGCGGTACCTGAGGTTGCTTGATAACCGGTTTATTAGAAGGGAACCTCAATATGAATCAAATCAGGAGAAATGTCCAATATATGCACAATTGCAGGTTTTATTTTTCATGTTTTTGTATGGCATGTATTGCTATGTGTGTAACACATGCATCTTTCTAGAAAGTTAATTGAGAAGTTGCTGGATATCTGGGAGGAGAGGTACTCTCCAAAGTAACATATTCATCAATAGTACAGGAATATCTGTTTCTTGTCTAGCCATTCACCAATGAGATTTATTAATATTCATTTTATGATTTTTTTTTTGCCTAGATTACACTGTAATATTATGAACTGTTACGATAGATGCGATTGGAATAGGTCTTAATAACAATGAGGTAGTTCGATAATCTGAACCAGTGGCGTAGCTACGTTTTGGGCGCCCCCCCCCCCCCGCCGCCCCGGCAAGCACCCCTACCCCCCCCCCGCCCCGCCGCCCATGCAAACCCCGCCTCAATCCCCCACAGCCTTACCTATCGCGCTGGTCCCGGCGGCTCCGTTCTTCTGCTGAGGACCACCAGATAATGGCCGCCCCCATACAGCAGACAGTTTTAGAGAACTGTGTGCTATATGGGGGCGGCCATTTTGTGGTGGTCCTCAGCAGAAGAACGGAGCCGCCGGGACCAGCGAGATAGGTAAGTCTGCGGGGGATTGGGGGGGGGGGGTTTAACTATAGCACCACAGCCCCCGGCGCCCCCACATGCACAGCGCCCCCCCCCCCCCCGCGCGGTGACGGGGGCTGCGGTGCTATAGTTACGCCGCTGATCTGAACATTAGAAGGAAACCTCAATCTGAACTGAATTAGCAGACATGTATAATCTATGCACAACTGTATGGCTTATGTGTATTGGTCTTGTATTGTCTGTATTGTTATATATATTTAAACTTTCAATAAAGAATCATAATATTTAAAAAAAAAAGTGTCCCCCAGGCTGCGGCATTTTCCTGCTGGCTGTTGGAGTCCGGTGCTCGTTGCAAAATTACTGGAGAATCCTTTTTTCCCCTGCATTTTTGGAACCAGATGCCCGGTGCTGGTTTTGGAAATACGGGGGAACCCCAGTCATTTTACCCCCATATTTCTGCAACCAATGAATGAGCCTGGGGCTGGCTATGCTTGTGGAGGGGGATGACCCCACAGCATTTTTTTTTACTTTAACCAACAAATCGCACATTGCCGCCACAAAAAAAAAAAAAAAAAACACCACAAATGGTTTCTTATTTCTGCTAAAACAAAAATGCACATTTGACATGTGTGGGATATAATGGTACAGTGAATTCATAAGGATGAATACAGGTGGAGTTCTGCATTGATTTGGGTAACTACATTGATACATTGATCCCTGATATACTTCTACACTGGCCTGCCTGCTCCTGCTGTTTATCAAATATATTTGATTTGGGTAATTAAAGACAGTGCTAACTGGCGTGTTCTCACAAGGCAAGATCAGTGCCTGGGTCTCCCACACCTAACAGCAGCAAGAGATGTGTTCAGTTATCTACTAGTAAAGGAAGGATAAAAAGCAAAACCCACAGAGTAAGCACTCGTTAAAGGGGACTACCTTCGCTCCATCACAGCTGCAGAGGACCATTGATTGTCAGAGACTGATAACTAGAGACAGGATTATATGCATTTGCATATTTGCATATGCATTTGCATATTTTGCCCATTCTCACTGGTTATTGCATATTTTACCAAAAATCTAGTGATGGTGCATATTTTAGGCCCTGCCCCCTTCCCACCCGCGAGTCACAGCACTGCTTTGCCCTGCTGCTGCTGGCCAGGTAGTGCTAGAGTGTGCAGGTCGGGGCAATATGTGCGCAGTGTGGGGAACCTTGGATGTACGATATGTCTGACACTGCTCTAGGCTGCCGATTCATGTTGATAAAAGTCAGTCGGGGCGGATGCCATTACGAAGCTCCTGAATCTTTGCCTGCCCCTGGCCTGGCACTTTACACCAAGAGACAGACTTCTGCAGCAGAGGAGGCGGGCAGAAGGGTTGTGACATCATGCAGTGCGGAGGAAATGCCGTGTCAGTGAGTATGCGGCGCAGGGAGGAAGCCCTCCACTGCGCTGCCCTCACACGCTATGATGACATTTGATCCATCAGCGCTGGAGATGAGGGTCCGTGTAGTTGATGCCAGAAGAGCCTAGGAGGCTGCCGTCTGCTGTAGCAGCCAGGAAGAAAAGAAATCCTAGACACTAGACATCTGCAGATGCTGTGGGCCTATTTTTGAGGTTTATTTGCAACTAATTTTATGCTGATTTTTAAATAAATAAGTAAAAAAATACTCTTTTATTATTTAATGTAGCATATTTTAACACTTTTCATGCATATTTTAGGTATTATTCATGCATATTTGCATGCATATTTCAAGCTTTTTATGTTGCATATAATCCTGTCTCTACTGATAACTATATCGGATTACAAAAATGCCTTATTGAAAGGAACTGTTCTATGGCCATAAGCAATTTCCAAGCCCGCAATTAAGCCTCATGCTAATTAGCCAGCATTGTATGTTTCATGTTGTCTGTCTAGTATGTGATTTTATTTATTATTAATATTGTGAAGTGCACTTCCTATATATATATATATATATATATATATATATATATATATATATATATATATATATATATATATCATTCCAAGTGCCCGGCACTCCTGTGGATGTCTTTTAGTAGTGACCCGGTGCCTTCCTTGTAGCTTTGGTAAGCTTTTGTAGATGCTGGGATGGATGTAGGCGGCACTCTCGGATTTAGTGAAGCAAAGAAAATTTATTGTGGCTCCAACATGTTTCGGGCGCAGCCCGTCCTCAGGGAACGGGCTGCGCCCGAAACATGTTGGAGCCACAATAAATTTTCTTTACTTCACTAAATCCGAGAGTGCCGCCTACATCCATCCCAGCATCTATATATATATATATATATATATATATATATATATATATATATATATATATGTGATATTATTATTATTTTTTTAATAAATTACTGCTTTATATCGGATTGATTGATCCAATAATTGGTCCCGACAAGACTGCGCTTCTTAATGTGACAGTGACCCATTCTGTGTCAAAGTAATTTACTATTTATGTACTACAAACTATTGCTCTGCATTGCTCTCTATGGTCTTCTCTCAAAATCAGTCTCTTCTCTCTCTCTCTCTCTCTCTCTCTCTCTCTCTCTCTCTCCCTAAAACTCAGCCCTCTATACACATTTCTGCCTCCATTATCCATGACCCTCTTATTAACATTTTACATATATCTCTACATTGACAATAACATCCACAAACTGTCGCCATAAACAACATTCACAAACCACCTGCAGCTACATTTATCTCTCTCTACTGCTTCTATTAGCTGGTGACATTTCACTTAATCCAGGCCCCAGCTGCTTGCCCCACTCACAGACACCTAACTCTCAGGAACATAGTAATCCAGCTAACCTCATAAACATCAAATGCCTCCCTTCAACCCCCAAATCACTAAAATGTGCATTATGGAATGCACGCTCTGTTGGCAACAAATTAACATCCATCAACGACCTCTTCATATCAAACAACTTCAACCTGCTGGCTATAACAGAAACATGGCTCTCACAATCAGACACAGCCTCCCCTGCAGCCCTGTCACATGGTGCTCTCCACTTCACACACACACCCAGGCCTGGTGACAGCAGAGGAGGTGGGGTGGGAATATTACTATCCCAATCCTTCACATACAAAGTTCTTCCACAGGTTCCATCACTCACATTCACATCATTTGAAGTACATTCCATCAGAACTTACACTCCTTTCTCGCTGCGTGTTGCAGCTATCTATCGCCCACCTGGGCAGCCATCACGATTTCTGGAAGATTTTTCTGCCTGGCTCCCTCACTTCCTTTCCACTGACTTCTCAACCATCATCATGGGTGATTTCAACATTGCTATTGATAGCCCAACATCTGCTGCTCATGCCTCCAAACTACTCTATCTAACCTCCTCTCTCGGCCTCTCCCAATGGACTGACTCCTCTACTCATCAGAAGGGGCAATGCCTTGATCGCCCACTTCACTCCACTGAGACTGCCCTAGTGAAAGTCACCAATGACCTGCTGTCAGCCAAATCCAAGGGTCACTTCTCCCTGCTTATCCTTTTGGACCTATCTGCTGCCTTTGACACTGTGGATCACCCTCTCCTCCTCCACACACTCCAAAACATTGGCCTCTCTGGCACAGTCTTCAACTGGTTTTCCTCTTACCTCTTCAACCGTTCCTTCTCAGTCTCTGCCTCTGGCTCTACCTCACCACCTTCTATCCTTCCTGTCGGGGTCCCTCAGGGTTCCGTCCTTGGCCCCATTCTGTTCTCTCTGTACACCTCCTCTCTGGGTGCACTCATTAACTCCTTTGGCTTCCAATATCACCTCTATGCAGATGACACCCAAATCTACCTCTCCTCTCCTGATCTGTCCCCCACTGTTTTCTCTCAAGTTTCCAACTGCCTCGCTGCCATCTCTACCTGGATGTCTGAGCGATTTCTGAAGCTGAATATGGACAAAACCGAACTTATTATCTTTCCCCCACCCAGAGCTATGCCCCCTACTAATATCTCTATCACTGTTAACAACACCATCATCTCCCCTGTTCCCCAACTCCGCTGCCTGGGTGTCACACTTGACTCCTCCCTCTCCTTTGCACCCCACATCCAAGCCCTGGCCCATTCTTGCCGGTTCCAGTTACGCAACATTGCTCGCATCAGGCCCTTTCTCTCACAGAGTGCAACTAAGCTGATCATCCACTCATTAGTCATCTCGCGGCTTGACTACTGTAATGCTCTTCTCACTGGCCTCGCTCAATCCCAACTAGCTCCTCTCCAATCTGTCCTCAATGCTGCAGCCAGGCTTATCTTCCTCTCCCGCCGCTCTAACTCTGCTACTCCCCTTCAACAAAATCTGCACTGGCTTCCATTCCCCTACAGAATCCTCTTCAAACACCTCACACTCACATACAGGGCCATCTCTAATTCCATTGCTCCATATATCTCTAACCTCATCTCCATTCATACACCCTCCCGCCCTCTACGGTCAGCTGACGACTGTCGTCTCTCCTCCACCCTGATCACTGCTTCCCATGCTAGAGTACAGGACTTTGCCCGTGCTGCACCCCTTCAGTGGAACGCACTCCCTCGCTCCATTAGACTCTCCCCGACCTTGCAAAGCTTCAAACGGGCACTGAAAACTCACCTATTCATCAAAGCGTACCCTTCCACTGCATAAACCAGCTGGTTCTCCGACCCCTTGCCTGTTTCCTGTTTACATCCTGCTATCTAACCACCACCCCCTCGCTTGCACCTCTTGTAATCTGTCTGTCTCCCCTTCCTACTAGATTGTAAGCTCCTCCGAGTAGGGCCCTCTTCCCTCCTGTTGTCAAAGCCCACTTCTCTTCACATTTCACTCACAGCTCTCCTTTACTCCAACACTCAGTGACCATCTTCATACTCATCTCCATCATTGGCCTCAAGCCTCTAGTTGTATGTTGATTGGGTCCTCACTACTTACATTTAAGCTGTAATGTGTATTGAACTGTGGTGCTCTTTATTTGTACTGTATTTTTGTTATTTATTCAATGTTATGCCAAGTTTTGTCTCCCTGTATTGTTCCTTTGTACGGCGCTGCGAAACACCTGTGGCGCCTTATAAATAAAATTATAATAATAATAATAATAATAATAATCTTGTATTCACTAAGCTGTGCTCAGTGTCTGAATTCACCAATGTTACTTTCCTTTATCAGATCACAACCTTATCACTTGCATGCTGTCCTCTAGTACTTCATACTCAAAAACACTGAAATCCCTTAATCCATCTCAAGCCCGCAGAAATATTAATGATATTAATTTAAGTACTCTCCTCCTCACTGCAACAACAGCTTGCTCCTATTTCTGCATTCACTACTCCTGAGATGGCGGTATCACACCTAAACCTAACTCTCAAAACACTCACAGCCCTGGATGAACTGGCTCCAGTTACCCACCACACTCCACGTAGGCCTAGACGCCAACCGTGGCACTCTAAATTAACAAGACACCTACAAAATCTCTTTATGCAAAGTTGAGCGTAAATGGCTTAAATCTCACAGTCCAATGGATTTCTTTACATATAAGACTATCAATCAGTCCTATAGTTATGCCCTGGAAACTGCCAAATTTTTTTTCCAAACTCTCATTTCTGCTCAAGCTTCTAACCCAAAACGTATTTTTAATACATTTAAATCCCTTCTCAACCCTCCCTCACCCAAGCCACCAGCCACTATCCATGCACAAGATCTTGCTTCCTACTTTAGGGATAAGATTTACAAGATCAGAGATTAATTGGTATCCTCCAACTCAGTTGGTGATCTGCTCAATTCCATGCCTGAGCCCTCTGACGCATTTAATTCATTTGATCCTACAAATGAAGATGAAGTATCTGCACTTTTCTCTTCCTCCCACTCTACTACCTCTCCTCTTGACCTATATCCTCACAAATAAGTAAATCTCTGTCTCCTGTGCTCATCCCAATCTTAACTAAAATTTGTAACCTCTCTTTCTCTACTTCCTTCATTGTTCAAACATGCAGTTATTACTCCGATTCTGAAAATAAACAAAATTCTGACCCAAGCTCTCGCTAAAACTACCGTCCCATCCCTTAACTTCCATGCACCTCCAAACTACTTGAAAGACTTGCCTACACTCGCCTCACACACTTTCTTAACTCACACAACTTACTGGACCCTCGTCAGTCAGGCTTTCCTGCTCAACACTCCACAGAGACAGCACTGACTAAAGTTGTGAATGATCTGGTCACTGCTAAGTCTAAACCCCTGTACACATGCATCGATTTTTCACGATTTTTTTATTCGATTTTGCTTATAGAAGCAAAATTGAATCGAATCCTAAACAAAATCGAATTGTTATTGGTGTCACTTTCGATCTACATTTGATTCAATGTGCGCTCCACAAAATCGAACAAAAAAATCTACTGCGCAGCCAAGGAAATATCGAATTCGATCTAGTAAATCGAATGTGTACAATGTACCATGAATGTATATGGAATTCGATATCTAATGCAAAAGTACAGATCTAATGCCAAATCGAATGGAAATCTCTTATGCCAGATCTAATAGAAAATCGAATCTAACATTGAATCAAAAGCAAATCGATGTGTGTGTAAAGGCCACTATTCACTACTAATTCTTCTAGATCTCTCTGCTGCTTTTGACACTGTTGACCACACACTTCTCATACAAACACTACAATCCATAGGTCTTAAAGACACAGCCCTCTCTTGGTTCTCATCCTACCTATCTAACCGCTCCTTTAGTGTTCGTTTATCTGATTCTACCTCCTCTTCACTACCTCTTTCAGTTGGAGTACCTCAGGGTTCAGTTGTAGGTCCTCTGCTTTTCTTAATCTATACCTCATCTCTTGGCAAACTAATCAGCTCCTTTGGATGCTCCTGAGTATGCGGATGATACTCAGCTCTACCTATCCTCCCCAGACCTGTCCCCATCTATATTGGGCCATGTCTCTGAATGCCTTTCTGCTGTTTCATCCTGGATGTCATCTCGCCACCTCAAACTTAATATTTCAAAAACAGAATTAATTATATTTCCACCATTAAATAGTAGTTACCAACCTGATATCTCTATTGCTGTTGAGAATATGACAATCACTCCTACCTCTCAAGCTCGCTGCTTAGGTGTTATCCTTGACTCTGTACTTTCATTTCTACCCCACATTCAATCTGTCTCAAAATCATGCCACATGCACCTAAAAAACATATTCAAAATTCGCCTTTACCTTACACGACACTGCTAAAACTCTAATTCACGCTCTCATCATCTCACGCATTGATTATTGCAATAGTCTCCTTATTGGCCTTCCCCAATACAGACTCTCACCACTACAGTCCATCATGAATGCATCTGCGAGGCTAATCTTCCTAGCCAGACATTCATCGTCTGCAAAGCTACACTGTCAGTCACTTCATTGGTTACCTGTATTCTACCGTATTCAATACAAAATTATTTTACTTACACGCAAAGCCTAAGGTGCCTATTGAATTATCATGATTGACATTTATCTTAACGTAACTCTAAATTACCCCTAGACATGAATCACACGGACACCTTATTCTAAAATAATCACGCGGACAACAACTGCATAAGTTAAACGGTCAACGATATTTATTAAGTGGTATGACCCTATTGAAAGGAATGGCCAGGAAAGCGCTTGGAGACCAGCTCAGTCACAAAATGTTAGTAATGGCGGCCACTACAACGCCCCAACTTATAACCAGGGTGATGAACCGCCCCCATTGAATTTAAGGCACAGCCCGCACTGTGACGGTCTTACCGCCCCTCCTATGGCATGGTGAGGACACTTCAAGGAAGTGGCCAACGTCCCCCCACGGGGGGCAGGACTCACCAGCTGTCCTGGCAGAGGGGGGCAACACTACGCAGTGACCACCTGTACCTCAAATTTGACCGTTGGTCGAGAGCGCCTTCCCGACAATTATTAATTAATTTTTGTGAAGCCAAATTAGGTGAAGGCCGTAAGGCCAGGTAGCAATTGAAAAAAGCAAGGGAGGGAGGGTGGGAATCCAGACTCAAAGAGGAAGCAGCATCATCTGACTCCCCTTTATATACCCCTGCCTAAGCTACCACCCCTTCTACACCTAATTGGCTACTACAACTATCAATCACCTGACTTCTATGGGTAATGAACTATTCACACAACTTTATTGGGACAATCACAAAATTCACAGGCTCTTAAATGCCCTCATGCCTATGCAGCCCTCGCTTAATCAAACCAAACTACACCAACATACATATCTTCTCTTATCTCAAAGTATCTTCCAACCCGACCTCTACGCTCCTCCCGAGATCTGCGTCTCCACACTCATTACTCGCTCCCATTCCCGACTGCAGGACTTTCTTCGGGCTGCACCCACTCTGTGGAATGTTCTCCCAAGCACAATAAGACTCTCCTCCAGTCTCCAAACCTATAAGCGTTTCGTGAAAACTCATCTCTTCAGGCAGCCTATCAGATTCCAGAACCAGTCACGGAACCTTGCATTCTGGTGGAATCGATGCAATAAAGAATACAGTATCTATCCTTATGTATCAATGCATATTTCCCTATAGATTGTAAGCTTGCGAGCAGTGCCCTCCTACCTTTTGACTGTCTGTAAATACCCTGTTTGTTGTATCACTGTCTGCTATTGTAAAGCGCAACGGAATATGCTGCGCTATATAAGAAACTGATAATAAATAAATAAATAAGGCTGCATATTTGGAAGACGTGAGCGCTACCATGGAACAGCACCATGGGGTCCACATCTAATACATTTCTTTTACATTGTTGATTTGTGCAGCCCGTCGGTGCCAGCTGAGCACATAGCTTCCTGGTAGAGAGAGGAGCTATTAGTATTTATATAGAGTCTGCCAAGTGGCAGTTAATGTGTACCAGGTTTACACTGCCCTGCCAGGCTTGCAGCATTCCAGGTACATTGCAGATACATTCCATTCTCCCCCAATTGTTCTTTATTGGTACAGGTCTCTGTGTCTATAACCCCCACCCCGGGGGAATGTTCCTTCTCAGTGGGGGGGCAGGGAGGCTATAAAACCATTCCTTCAGCTATTCATATAAAAAATAAACAGTAGATTCAGATTTACTTATATGTGTTATCCAGCTAGGTGGCAACCTTTATCTCCTACATGCAAATGTGGTGACAGAAACACAGAGGGGCCCAATTACCATAGGATCGCATGTACATTCTACATTCTATAGAGTAGGGGTAGACAGACAGGGGTGACACAGATGGGGTAGACAGTAAGCATGGAACAGAGGCTTATGGTGAGATTTGGCTGGGTTTAGTGAAGTTTTGTAGAGAGGTGGAGAGTCTGAGGGATATATAGAGAGAGAATTCCAGAGGTAGGGAGCAGTATGTGAGAAGTTTTGGAGGCTGGAGTAGGAGACGATGTCAGAGATTTAAATGGGAGAGGAGTGGCTGAGAGCTTGAATTGGATTCTGAAAGCGAAGAGAAATGGTCTGTTGAGTGGGCTCTAGTGGTCACTGAGGCTACGTCACCTCATAGAGGTGTGGAGTAGATAGCTATATATATATATATATATATGTATATATATATATATATATATATATATATATATATATAGGTGTCGACTGGAAACAGAGGCGGCACTCAGCGGACTTTGTGATGAAAGCTTTATATAGAAAATAGAATGTCCAACGTTTCGGAGCAAATGTGCTCCTTTTTCAAGATGTACAAATTCAAAGTTGCAAAACTCTTACCTTAAATACCCCACCGCCAGTGTAATGAGGTCCCGTGCTCGGGGCCGGAGCCAGCGTCTGACGTAGCTTCCGGCTGTACAGGCGCGCAGCCGCATCTTGTGTTGCTAAGGTACCGTTGTTGCGATCGGGTGAATATGACGCTGTGTGAGTCTCTGTTGCCCGGTTACCGCTGTCAGGTGCCTCTCCGTTCCCGTGGACGGGCCGTTGCTGACCGCAACAACGGTATCTTAGCAACACAAGATGCGGCTGCGCGCCTGTACAGCGCGTACAGCCGGAAGCTACGTCAGACGCCGGCTCCGGCCCCGAGCACGGGACCTCATTACACTGGCGGTGGGGTATTTAAGGTAAGAGTTTTGCACCTTTGAATTTGTACACCTTGAAAAAGGAGCACATTTGCTCCAAAACGTTGGACATTCTATTTTCTATATAAAGCTTTCATCACAAAGTCCGCTCTGTTTCCAGTCGACACCTATCCATTCCTCCAGGAAGGCACCAACGGCAGCTGACTATTGAAGGACGAGTGCCGGGCTGACACCGCCACCTATATATATATATATATATATATATATATATATATATATATATATATATATACACCATCATTTTGTGAGCTGATTTATCCAGTTTTCTGTTTTGATTTAGGTTTGGCTAGCTCTGCTTTTGTCTCAATGGCCAGAATGTGGCATTCCTCCAATCTCTGGGCCCGATTCGGAGGTGCCTGCAGAAGGATGGCAATTGCTAATCAGTCATTTCTGCACAAGCGTGCATGCAAGCGCATTGGAGCATGCGTTCTCTGAAACTGCGATCACAGCCAATTAAAGCTTCAGAGCCGGCAGAGGGTGGCAACGGGCGGGGCGCAGAATTTTATGGCATCAGTCCAGACTTTGCAGGCATGTCCGGACAGCTCAGGGGAGGGTGGGGCTGCTGCTTTATGCAAAGGATTCCCGATATTGGTCTCCGCGGCTGCTGCAATGATCAGAGGCCACACCCCCTCCATTTTACTGGGGCCCAGTCGATCTACCGGCACCCCTGCTCACAGCACATGGAAGGGGTGGGCTCCTTTAGGGGCCTCTGTACCTGCAGGTGCTGATTAATGCATCACATATAGATCACATACTGCAATGGGATTCTGGGCCGTGAGATCGCACCCTGATCACCCTGAATGTGCAGTCTAGGACAAATGGGCCCCTTTACCTTTAAAATGCCATCTTTTGACCTGTACATATGTTGTGCACCTTGTGTTGCAGGATTTCATCTCTGTTGCTATAGAAAATGTCTTTGATGAAGCCGGAAGCCATGTGGTTACATACACACTAGGCCAGGCATGTCCAAACTATGGCCCTCCAGGTGTTGTGAAACTACACATCCCAGCATGCCTTGCCATAGCTTTAGCATTCCCTAATAGCAAAACTGTGGCAATGCATGATGGGACTTGTAGTTTCACAACAGCTGGAGGGCCATAGTTTGGACATACCTGGTCTAGGCAATATAGGAAAGATATCGCTCAGAAGGGCCCTTTATCGGTAACGACCCACTCCCTCGTCCTACATATTCATGCAAGGGAGGTCCTTGTTAACAATGGTCATTCTCCCCTTCGGTAATAAAAGTCAGTCGAGACTAACGGTTATTCCGGCCGCTCCCTGACGAATATAGGGCGGCCCGAGTAGGCATCACCACGCCTGCGATCTCAGGGGAATGCCCAGAATTTTTATGGGGTCAGCAGGAGGGGATGAGGAAGCAGGAGTCGGGCAGTAAGTGAAGGGAGGGGGAGATGGGGGGGGGGGGTGGTGAGGTTGGCCATGGGCAGGATGTACTAAGGCCTAATTCAGGATGGCTCACTAGGCAGCGTACATTCGCTGCTTAGCGAGCCCATAAACGCAGCCCGGCCGAATGACCTGAATTCTACTTATGTGCAATAACCCAACACCGCCCAGTTGCACCCATTCACCCACAAGCACAGAGGCGTCTGCAGCCCTCTCCCGGATCCAGATCCTTCAGGCAGGGGGTGGGGCCGCTGAAGGGATAAGAAAGGGTTGGGATGCGGGCAGAGCTACTTTTATGTTTTGGGGGCATGGCCAGCACGATCACGTCCTTGTGGCCATGCCCCCCACCGTGGAATGCCGGTATTTCATTGCACAGTGGGGGGCGGGGCTACAATGACATGATATGCGTAATTTGGTCCCACGGACCTCTGCCGACAGGTTTAGTTTGGGAAGGGCGCGGGAGAAGACCAGCATTCCCGGAGGCTTGCCCCCCTTTCCGTATTCCGTGACCATGCCAAGCATTCCGGGGGGGGGGGGGGGGGGTAGGCAGCCCTGGTTAGCAGTGCGTACAACTCTGCATCTCGCAAACCTGCGTAGCAGAGCCGCACAATGAGAATTTGCACAAGATACATATTGTTCCTTTGTACGGCGCTGCGAAACACTTGTGGCGCCTTATAAATAAAAAAAGATACACCTGCAAAACCGGCTTGGCCACAGAGTTGGGAATCAGGAATGTTATCACTTGTTGTCACCCCTCTATGAGAAAGCAAACAGTACACATCATGGAGAAGATGTGGTGCATTGTTGTGTATACACATCCGCACTGTGACCAAACATCCTGGTTATTCTGTATCTAATATTACATAGCGCGGACAGGCGAAGATATTACACAGAAATGTAACTTTCCCTACGCCTTCCTGTCTGAATTGTTTTTCAGACTCTGATCCAGTCCCTGCCAGCTGCTGTCAGTCTAGTCAGGCTTCACATTGTGTGCTGCAAGGCGAGAGTTGGCCTGCTCATTCACAGCTAGTCATTACTGGAAAGCTGTACAAACAAGAGGAATTCAGAAGGGGGGGGGGTAGGTGTCTGCAGTGCAGCTGCAGCAAGGCCTATTACCTGCACGGAGACAAGAGGATCAGCTGTTTGCCCACACCTGCCTGACCTGTCCAGAAGGTGCAGATTGTTAGGATTAAAGGGGGTAGTGTACTCGTCTTGAATGTATTATTATGGTTAAGGGCTAGATCACAAATCTCATACAGAGTTGCTCGTTGTTTATTATTTTATGTTCTATGTAGGTGAACGCTCCTTGGATCAAATAGTAGTTACCAACCTGATATCTCTATTGCTGTTGAGAAGATGACAATCACTCCTACCTCTCAAGCTCACTGCCTAGGTGTTATCCTTGACTCTGAGCTTTCCTTTGTACCCCACATTCAATCTGTCTCAATATCATGCCACATGCACCTAAAAACATATTTTAAATTCCCCCTTACCTTACAAAAGACACTGCAAAAACTCTAATCCATGCTCTCATCATCTCACGCATTGATTATTGCAATGGTCTCCTTATTGGCCTTCCCCAATACAGACTCTCACCACTACAGTCCATTATGAATGCAGCTGCGAGGCTAATCTTCCTAGCCGGACGTTCATCGTCTGCAAAGCTACTGTGTCAGTCACTTCACTGGTTACCTGTATTCTACCGTACTCAATACAAAATTCTTTTACTTACACACAAAGCCATAAACCATACTACACCAACATACATATCTTTTCTTATCTCCAAATATCTTCCAACACGACTTCTACGCTCCTCCCAAGATCTGCGTCTCTCATCCACACTCATTACTCGCTCCCATTCCCGACTGCAGGACTTTCTTCGGGCTGCACCCACTCTGTGGAATGCCCTCCCAAGCACAATAAGACTCTCCCCCAGTCTCCAAATCTATAAGCGTTCCCTAAAAACTCATCTCTTCAGGCAGCTTATCAAATTCCAGAACCAGTCACAGAACCTTTCATTCTGGTGGAATCGATGCAATAAAGAATACAGTATGTGCCGGGTGTGGTATATGGTTCTGACAGTCGGGATCCTGACAGTCATTAGCCCGACGTTGGGATCCCAACTGGCCGGACTCAGACAGCATGGTGAGCTAAACAAAGCCCCTTGCAGGCTCACTGCGCTTGCCATGCTGCGGGCACGGTGGCTCGCTGCGCTCACCACCTATTCTATTCTCCATCTATGGGGGTCGTGGACCCCAAGAGGGAGAATAGCCGGTGGCCATCGGGAACCCGACTGTCAGTGTTTTAACAGTCGGGATCTCGACGTCGGGTAAATAACTGTCGGGATCCCGACTGTCGTGACCCCGTCCGGCCACCGTATCTATCCTTATGTATCAATGCCTATTTCCCTATAGAATGTAAGCTTGCGAGCAGGGCCCTCATAACATAGTTGCCTACCCTCCTGCATTCTGCAGGAGACTCCCTGACATAGCAGCAATCTCCCTCTCTCCCTCATTAGACTAGCAATCTCCTCATTTCACATTACACTGTTACATCATAGTTACCTCCCCTCCTGCATTCTGCAGGAGACTCCCTGAAATAGCAGCAATCTCCCTCTCTCCCTCATTAGTCTAGCAATCTCCCTCATGTCGCCTAGCCCACATTACACTGTTACACTTCTGGGGAAAAAAGGAATGAGAGATAGATACATTCACATTGAATCATCAGCGACATTTCCCAGCATGTTACCAAGTATAGTCGCTCTTACTAACTGCTTTGGGGCTCATCTACATTTGGATATAAGTAATTTTACAATATTCCTCTCAGATGTAGCAGTACACACCCACGCTTCTAGGTGCCACGTTCACAATCTCTTTTCACAATCTCTCCATATATGGAACTAGACACGCCCCCTCAATGGGGCGCTGACACACCCTTTCAATTGGGCGCTGTGCAAAATTCTACTACCAACTATAATCTCCATGAAACTAGTTTTCAAAAGTAGGCAAGTATGCCTCATACCTTTTGACTGTCTGTAAATACCCTGTTTTTTTGTATGACTGTCTCCTTTGTAAAGCGCAACGGAATAAGCAGCGCTATATAAGAAACTGTTAATAAATAAATAATAAATAATGTAACCCAAATTACAAAGGGTGTAGCTACTATAGGTGCAGGGGGTTCAGCTGCTATGGGGCCCAGAGCTGGGAGGGGCCAACTTCCCTGTCCCAGTTAATCAATTGATGAATAATGCATACCTCCCAACAGTCCCGATTTTATCGGGAGAGTCCCAATTGTCAGGGCCTGTCCCGATGTCCCACCCGCGGGCGGCAGTGTCCCGCGGTGTGGGGGGGCTGTTGGGAGTCCCCCCTGTCAGCTGCTAAGCAGCGGGGAATAAACGCTGTGCGCATGCGCACAGCGTCTATTCCCGCAGCCAGGGGACTGGGGGCATGGCTAGAGGCTCACAGAGCCTCTGGGTCATGCCCCCATAGCGGCAAAATGGGGGCGTGGCCTCGCGGAAGAGCTGCGAGTATAGGCCACGCCCCAAATTAGGTCACGCCCCCGAAAATTTCGACACGCCTCCGGCGCGCAGGAGCATCGTCCCGCATGCAGACCTTCAAAAGTTGGGAGGTATGATAATGTGCAGTGTTCATCTGCATCGTGTTTTTCTCAGGGTTGATCATTTTTTCACAAAGGACAAGGTGGGCTTCAAATAGTTATAATTCTCTAGATAGCTGGGCAGAGTCTAAAAGCTCAAGGAATAGTGTCTGACTGCAGTGCCACAGGCTCAAATCTCAGGTATGTCAGCATTTAATAAAGGACAGTGTGATTGAATAACAAAGAGTTGTAATATTAAGTTCATGACTGTTGTACAGGTATAAGTGGGGGAAGGAAACTGGTGGTCAGGAGATGCTTTAAAGATGAGGGAAGCTGTAAAGGTGTAAAGGTGCATACACACAGAACGATGCTGGAAGCATTCCGACATCGTTCACGTGTGTATCAAATCGTTCAGTGTGCGTACACGGAACAATTTGATACACTTCACAAAAGATTGGTCTATGATCTTCCTGCGTGCAGGGAAGATCACAGACCATCGTTAATGATCGGCGGGTACGCGTATCTTTAGCGATGCACGGAACGATTTGAACGATTGGACGTTCCCATCGATCAGGAACACCCACGTTGTCCTTCAAATCATTCCATGTGAATGCACCTTTAGTAATTATAAAAGATAATTGACAAGCGACATCAACAGCGCCCCCTACTGCAGCGCTTTGTTAAAGACACACTGCACCAGGTCCACACTAGTAATGGCCCTTCTGGGGTCAATCAGAATTTTTTGATTCAGCTAACTATTAGAGCAGCGTCATTTTATTACTTTGCATATTGAATGGGTTTATTATTACAAAAACCACCACAGATAATTCATATTTACTATGATAAAAAACCACTGCACTATTCTGAGCACAGTAATAACATTCGCACTTTCAGATACATTAACATTGCATAGGGAATATTTATCTGTGGTTTTTTTTATCTTTAATTACTGCTTGTTCTGCTCTTCCATACTGTCACTTTTACAAATGCAACTTCCTGGTTCCCAGGGGCGGATTGGGACGCGAATACGGCCCAGGAAAAAAAGCGTGCAGCAGCCCGAGAGTGGGAGGAGGGGGGGGGGGGGTATGTCAGCGTATGTAATGCGGGGACGGGGAAAAAATCGTGCAACAGCCGGGGCGGTTAAGCCGAGGATGTGATGCGGGGGGGGGGGGGGGCACGGCGGTATATGTAATTCCGGGGGGGTTGGCGGCTGCGGATGTAATCAGGGGTGGGGGGTTGGCGGTGGCTGCGCTGCTGGCTCGGCTCCAGATTGGGGATCGGGAGCTGGGAGGCCACGGCACTTGAAGGCCCACGGGTGGAGCTGTGCGCTGTCGCAAATGCGCAGCCCTCCCGCTGCCATTTTGCTTGTGGGCAAAGTGCTGCGGCCCAGCCAGCCCAGGGGGGAGCGCAGCCGGCCCATTTTTAAGGATTTTCCGGCCTGCCCACCGGCAATTGGCCCGGTTTCCCGGCGGGCCAATCCGCCTCTGCTGGTACCGCCTGCGCTTTAGTGTTAATTTCCCGCAATTCACGACTTTCCAGCAAGGGGTAGGGCTAAAGATGCATATTTGCGTCATTTAGCCCCACCTCTCCATGAAGACCTGCAAATTGCAGGATTTGCAGTACTGGGGGCGGGGTTTGATTACGTATACATCAGGACCCGCCCTCCGAAGTGCTGCTGACAGTCTCCTCTCCAGGCTTCTCCCAGAGACGAGACTCTAAAAGTAGGCAATCCTGGTGTAAGTTCCCTTCCAGGAATCAAGGCGGATGGGCCGGTGGGCAGAAATACCCACCACAGATGGGCCACCCCCCTTCACCTATCGCTCACCGCCATTGCCGGGGTTTCCATGCCGCTGCCCCCAGCCGCCATTAACAGCAGTGACCAGGCAGCAGGCTTGGGGATAATCAGGGCGGCTTGGGAGAACTCTGGCCCCGGGGCCTGCTCACTGCAGGGAATGGTGGAGGGGAAGCGTCTGGGGAGTTCTGGCAAATGGACGCCAGAGTGTGTGTGTGTGTGGAAGGGGGGGGGGGGCGGAATGGGGAGGTGTCCCTAGAGGTAATGTGCCAGTGGTGCACAGCTAAAGGCACCACCGATGATACACCTGGAAATTCCGGGCATACCACCGTAGTGTTTAAGTCAACAATGGGAAGGTCGACATGAGTTTTTCATTTTATTTTTCTAGCCGATTTTCTTGTTGGGAGCTTCCCAGTATGTTTTTGGATTGTGGGATGAAATCAGAGTACCCGGAGGAAACCCACGCAAGTACGGGGAGAATATACAAACTCTGCACAGTTAGAGCCATGGTGGGAATCAAACCCATGACCTTAGTGCTGTGAGGGAGTAACGCTAACCATTACACCATCCGTACTGCCCACATTGGGCCTGATTCGCTAGGCTGCAACCTAGCAAACAGGTAAACGCTGTCTGCCTTCTTTCAGAACGTCCGTGTTCCCGGGTTGAATGGAGGTATCAGAGATATCTGCTGCAGTTCCTCTGCCATACATTCAGGGAATATACCTAATATTTGAGGAGAATCCCCCAAAACAAAGGTATTTTCGGGGTTTAAGCAGGGTTGTGTACTAAAGTCTCCTCTCCGGGAGAAGCCCGGAGAGGAGACTGTCAGCAGCACTTCGGGGCGGGCCTGATGTAGACATCATCAAGCTCCGCCCCCGAGTACCGCAAATCTCGCAATTTGTGGGTCTTCGAGGAGGAGGCGGGGCTAAATGATGCAATTTGCATCTTTAGCTCCCCCTCTTCCCATGTAAAGCCGGGAATCGTGGGAAATTAACCCTATACGGGAGGGTTGCCCACCTTTCCAGGGGGGCCAGGAGGGGGACCCAATTTTTGGGAGCCTCCAGGCCATTCCAGTAGGGTAGCAGGACCGGATTAACAATGGGCCTGATGGAGCTCCAGCTCCAGGCCCACTCTCCAAATAGCATTGTGTAGCTGAGGGCCAGGGCTTTACAATGAGCCTAGCCCCGCCTCGCTAGCCCCCCCCCCCCCCCCCCCCGGGAACCGGATATACCACTAGGCAAACCTGGAACGTTTTCCCCTTAGGATAACATGGAACCCGCTAATTCTGACCTCCACCCGGTTCCAACAGCTGCCAGTTCCCCCTCTGGCATCACAGGAGCTCGAGGTTCATTTTGTTTGAGGACAGATTTCTCTGGAACCAAACGGCCCAGTTTCACGGAACCAAAATCATTCAAAGCCCACATGTAAATGGGTCAGTTTGTTCCGAAGATATAGCTGGTTGTTTAAAGGGGGAGGGGGTGGTTTTCTCTCCCCCTCACACCAGAAAATGCAGGGACTAGGCTGGTGTAAAAGAGGCCAGTCCGGGAATGTCCCTGCATGATCCTTGGACCATATTCCTGGGTAAATCTCTGCATTTTCTGGTGTGAAAGGGGTATTATTTCAAATAGCCAGGACCTGCAGTGCTCATACAGCTGGGCAGCCCCCTGCTCTCTGTCAATGGCTGTCATTTCTGCCTGGCAGCGGCTGTCCCCCAGTTGCCGTGAGCATGTATTCCCCCTTGGCAATGAGCATGTAATCCCACACGGCAATGAGCATGGAACCCCTGGCAATGAGGATGTAGGTAAGCAGCACTTATGTAGCATCATTTTTAATAGGCATTATGGTATTTGGCATAATACGTAATGGACATTACGGTGTGTGGCTTAACATGTAATGGGCATTATGGTGTAAATTTTTGATGCGCGCCTTGCCCCTGTTTATGAGGCACATTGTGCATTATTGATCAATCTGTTTGGTATAGTGTGAATTTTGGCTCATTCCATGTGGCAAAATGTGTAAGAGGCAAGTACAGTATAAGGGGGTTACTATTGTGTTGCTTGATTTGTATAAGGGGTATATGGTGTGGTAAACTTAGGTGACCACATAAAAGGTGCTGAAATGTTGTCTACCAAGTTTCAGCTTTCAGTATTTTTTTTTGACTGGACTGCCGCCTCACCCCGCAAGTATCTTAGGACATCGGTATCCTGTGGGTGCACTTTTGGAGGGCACCCGCCAATATATCTCCCTGCATTTTTCCTATGCCAGACCCCTGCCTTTTCCAGTCATATATAATTAGTTGAAAGTATATACACAAATAGAGACACACCCATGAGCAGACCACCCAACCAGAACACTGGTCACGCCCCCCACATTATTAGGTGCTGGCCACAACCCCTATTATAGCTCCAGGCCCATATAGACCTTAATCTGGCACTGGAGGGTAGGCAACCAATTGGGGCATCATGGATGGTGTAATGGTTACCATTACTACCTCACAGCGCTGAGGTCATGGGTTCAATACCCACCATGGCCCTAACTGTGCGGAGTTTGTATATTATCCCCGTGTTTGCGTGGGTTTCCTCCGGGTACTCCGGTTTCCTCCCACAATCCAAAAATATACTGGTAGGTCAATTGGCTTCCAACAAAAAATTTACCCTAGAATGTCTGTGTGTGCGTGTACATGTGGTAGGGAATATAGATTGTAAGCTCCACTGGGGCAGGGACTGATGTGAATGTTCAACTATACTCTGTAAAGCGCTGCGGAATATGTATGCGCTATATAAGAAACTGTTAATAAATAATAATGACAAATGGGCCTCTGACTACAAGCCCCTGTGCTAAGGGCAATGAAGAAACATCCAAATGACTTGGACAATAGAGGGAACAGAAGTAATTTATGAGCTGGAGGATTCCTGGAAGACTCGGCAGCCTCAGGCTTTGTAAATGGTTTAATGAAGTACTAGAACAAGCACCAGATATGTAGCTAGTGTTTGTCCTAGCACCTTGGGCTCTTTGTCCTAGAGATCTACAATTAGATAGAGGGAGAGATGTAATTTGTAGTCTACATTATTACAGGCGATGATGCCTTCAGGATCCAAGTACTTTATGGCCTGTTGCAGCGTATCCTCTGATTCACAGGAAAGTCCCTCACGGTCGGACGCCCTCAGGAACAAGAACATTGACTATCGCTGGGAATGTTTTACCATCCCGCGGCTCCATTGTAACATTACTGTAACAAGAATTGGACTGTGCTAAATTAGCTCCTAAGGATTTGGACAACTTTTGTGACACTTTAAAGGGGCTATCCAGATGACACAGTAGGTCGACAATCAACCGACGGGCAAAACGTCGACATATGGAAAAGGTTGACATGGTCTAGATCGAACAAAAGCTCAATACAATGGTTGACACAGGAAAATGTTGACACAAGTTTCCCTTGATTTCTCTTGTTCGTACAAAACAATCCAAGTGGGCATAGAAGGGCACTTAGACGGGGTCCACGTTGACAAAAGTCGACATAGACAGCAAAAGCATAAAACCCTTATATCAACATTTTTCTGTGTCGACCATTTCAAAGTCTACCTTTTGCTTGTGTTGATCTTTTGTTAAAGGTGACCAAGCCCATGTCGACCTTCATGTGTCATCGTATTGCCTGTCGACCAATAGTGATCGACGTAGGCTCTGTCCACCTATTAATCCACACCTATTGGACAGCGAGTAAAAAAAAAAAGGTCTCCCTCAGATGGGCAGATTTTGCATTATCCACCAAATATTTGGCATCATACACTATGGCTGCAGTCGCCCCAAACAGCCTTTCCTGGGGTGTCAGCTCTCACGCAACTCAACTTGTGCCAAGTGACTTTTTTGCCTGAGGTTATTGGTGGGTTCCTCCATGAAGCCACACCCCCTGTGATGTCACCAGCGGTCCATGAGGCTATACCTTCTTTCCCCGAAGTCACGGACGTTTTTTGTTAAGGGTCAATCAATTTACTAATTACTAAGCCTTGGAGAGCGAGAGAATGTGGAAGGAGATAAAGGTCCCGATTCAGACCTGCACGCTGTGCTGCAAATTTACAAACGATTAAGGGACATGCGCGTATGCGCACGGTACACTGTTAAAGGAATATCTTTGTGAACATAGTGTAATAGAAATGGTCACTCACCTCCCGCGTGCGTAGATCAGCCTCACAAGTACATACTGTATGTAAGAACCTGTGTTACTTAATTCACTGAGTCATAAAATGTTATTACTAATGTGTTTTTGTCTGTGTTTGTTGCTTTGTAGTATTGTCGTTTGCTTTGTCCCTCCCATTGTTTCCTCCTCCCCGCTCCCAATATTCTAACAATCCATTTCAGATAATAATTTGCAATGTATCAGTGGGGGTTTTCTAACTAGATAACTAGATTTCAGAGGTCTTTACAGAATTATTATTACCATTTATTTATATGATGCCACAAGGGTCCCGCACAGGGGAGGATTGGGAAATAAAAGTGGCCCTTGGAAAACTGTACTAGTGGCCTCACGTGGGCGGCAACAAATCAAATGTAGGCGGAACCAACACCAAAATAGGTGGGATTAATACATCACTACACCTGTGTGGAAGTCGTTGGGTGTCTAGTGTCCCCCAGACCTTTAACCTACAGTACTGTGAAAAACCATAATTTTTCCCATAATCCCTCACCTCCCCCCACGGAGATTGAGCACAGACCCCAAACCTCCATCAAGCAGACAAACAGCTCATTACCATAATCCCTTGGATTTCACAAATATCCCCACCAGTGGCGGCTCCTGCCTTTAGATTTAAGGCAGGCCTGTCTAAACTATGGCCCTCCAGCTGTTGTGAAACTACAAGTCCCATCATGCCTTGCCACAGTTTTGCTATTAGGGAATGCTAAAACTCTGGCAATGCATGCTGGGATGTGTAGTTTCACAACAGCTGGAGGGCCACAGTTTGGACATGCCTGAATTAAGTGGTGCTGCAATTGCCTGGGTACTGCTGGTTGCAAATGGAACACAACATACAGATAATCTACTTTAAATCACCTTAAACTATGGAATAAAGTAAACTTGATTGTGATTGCTCTGTACCAGTGTTTTTGTGCATATACTATAAACAAATGATGTACCCAAATGATGTACCCAAATGATGTACCCATATGCACACAAACACAGGTACAGAGAAAAATACACACTTTGAATAACTTTAATATTGATTAAAGTACAGAAAATTATACTCCTATTAAAGATCTACACACAAATAATTGTTTAAATAAATATTATTCACAGAGGCTCAAATATTCTTAAAATAAATAAAACTTCCATGCACCTCTCTGGTGCACTGCATACCTTCCTTCAGCTGCATCACACTGAGTGACTCACTGAAGTCTGGGCATGCTCACTGCAGAGGATTTGCTTCTGCTGGGCTGCACAGGCAGCAGCCCATGGAAGCACTGTAGCTCTGGTGATGTGCACAGAATGGCTTCCTGCTGGAAAGCTATTGCTGTCATCGCTCCATGTACTGGCAGCCCAAGTGGGGGAGGAGTTTTCAGTCCTCTGTATGATGGGCAGTAGCAGCTTCCAATAGAAAGCTTCTACATGCTGAACTCCCCACATGAGAGGAGGTCACACATGGAGTCTGGGGTTCTGACTCCTGACAGGAAAGACGTGATCATGCAGGGATGGCCATCGCTGCCTTTGAAATTGATGGTTGCCATCAATGGCAAAATTGCATCTGACCATCGATAGTGTATTTATAGTCAATGGATGACCCTTGATGTTTTTACATATCGATGGTCATCCATCTTCTTTGATTGGCCTATGGGCCAATCAAAATACAGGGGTCAGGCTTTCACAGGTGTCGGGGGGCGGAGCTAAGCTCCATGTCCCGGCTTCGTGGTGAAAAGAAAAAACAAAACTATTCGTTTGAGCTTCTCATCGATGGTGGGAAACCATCTGGTTCTCCCCCATTGATGGCAAAACTATTTGACATCGGACATAAACCATCAATGATTTCTAATCATCGATGGTCGATGATCATGTGACATAGAGAGCTCCAGAGGAAGATCCCTCATACCCCCTCCCCCCACAGTTAGAATGCGCACCCCCCTCATGTGCAACCGCACCTGTGATCGCGAAAGTGCGTGCGCAGACCGGAGCTCTGATGCTGGCTGTCTGTTTTACACTGGAAACCTCCTGGTTTTCACTGGAGGGGCTGCAGTCCTGCAGCCCAATAGCAGGAGCCGCCACTGATCCCCACCCTTCTCCCAGTGGAGCACAGAAACACCCCAGAATTTGTTACACCCCCAGGTAGCAGCCACTGCTGTCCCTGCAACAGATGTCACAATGGATATAGATGAGTATTTGCAATGTTGGGTACTCTGCTCTGAGGCCAAGCTAAAGTTGTTTGTGTGGGAGACAGGAGGGGGGCGGGGCCACTATTCTGGACAGGGCCATGTCAATCACTGACTGACAGGTGGCCTCACAGTTGTATTTGGAAAAAAAGAGAAGGGAAAGACTCTCTTTTTGTCGGGGCACTCTTTATACAGTAATTTGTACTATTATACGAAAAAGTTTATAGATTGTTTTAAGTGTGTGGGAATATTAGACTCACATGTGTCAGAAGGAGCGTATCCCCTGAATGTCTATCAAAGGGAGTCTATCCCACGAATACCTGTAACTTGTGGGTTACATGTATCTTTTTCACGTTATTTGTTTGTGTGTCCATGTCTAGTGCTTATTTTAAAGAAATACTAATTAAAAGATAAATTTTAGTAAAAACATTACTCACATCAGGGTGAAATCCCTGAACATGTCAAAAATGTACTACTAATCCAAACAGATTATGCATAATTGAGGAACCTACTGAGTCCCCCTTAAACAAATGATCCATAAACTTTTTCGTATAATAGTACAAATTACTGTATAAAGAGTGCCCCGACAAAAAGAGAGTCTTTCCCTTCTCTTTTTTCCAAATACCCTATGTTTACTCTCTAGGGAGCACCTCCACATCTCTAATTGTAGCAAGTCTTTTAACTTGTGTCTGTATCTCTACTGTATTGTGGATTTGAACATACTCAACCTTACTGTCTTAATTCACACCTGTGCACTGGTCTATCCCCATATCCCCTTTCCCTTAAAGGAGGCCTCACAGTTGTGTCAGCCTTCCGGGAATTTTAAGAAAAGCACATGAGGAGCAAGGGTCCTGCTCTTTATTGCCATAGGATTGAATATACAATGAACGATGGCAGCCGTTCCACAAATCAAACACATCTCCTCCATTTTGTGGGAGTGCCAAGCTCTCCATATGCTGATTCAGATTCCCTGGCATCTTGGATGGAGCTGAGGCGGTCAACTTGCTTGACTTCCTGGGCCACTCAGCCGGACGATGTTGTTGCAGGTGATATGATGTAGCGTGCTTTGCTTGCACCTCCAGAGACATTTCCATCTCTCAGGTCACCGGCTTGTGCCCTCCCTGCGCCAGATGCACTAATGTAGGGTACACACCACGACGACCCGCTCACGATGCACATTGTGAGCGGGTCGTCAGTGTTTCTTCAGACCCGCTCACGATGATGCGGGGGGGCACGACCCGCTCACGATGTGCACCGTGAGCGGGTCCGATCCGATGGCGACCCGCACCCGGCAGTATGGTCATTATTCAGATCCTACCTGCAGCAGGTAGGATCTGAATAACGACCGACCGACCCGCGGGACCGCGCATCTGATCGGTATCGGTCCACACCAGGACAGAAAAGGGCCCAATCACCACACAATCTACATCCAATTGGTCGGAATTGGATCTAGATTGAGGGGATCGGGCCCTAGTCGTCCTGGTGTGTACCCAGCATAAGCTTGGAAAGTGAACAAATGAAGAGTGATAAACAGCCAGCCAATCAGCTCCTACCTGTCATGTTACAGGCTGTGTTTGAAAAATGAAAGGAGCTGATTGATTGTTGGTTTATCCTTCTCTACTTTATCACTCTTCAAGGCATAGTACATCTGGCTCCATGTTCCTTGGCCTCTTTTGTTCTCTAGTGTGTATTTTCATTGTGTGTGCCCCCATGACACAACAATGGGTGGGGTATATTAGCCATACTTACCTACCCTCTTGGAATGGCCGGAAGGGTCCCAAAAATCAGATCCCCTCCCGGCCCCCCGGAAGGGTGGGCATGCCTCCTGCACTTAGCTGGGCTCCCGCATCAGCCCCCCACACCCCCTCCCTCTGCCGTTCAAATACCGGTGTTCACGGTTCTTCGATGAGGGTGTGGGGCTAAAATGACACAAATAGCATAATTTCATACCACCCCCTCCCCGAAAACCCGCTAATGACAGTATTTACAGGAATGGGACTAAAGGGGGGCAGGACAGAATGATGACAAGTCACGCCCCCACCCACCTCCCAACTTTAAAGATGTACTGATCGGTACTCCTGGCCTATAAGGGATTGTGGCCTATTAGAAAGGTGCTTGACTTCAGGGGGTTGATGCTTCTACAAGACCAAGCCCCCATTTTGCTGACTTGGGGGCATGGTCAGAGCTCTGTGAGCTGCTGCCCATACCCCCTGTCCCCCTGCTTGTCGTGAATAGATGCTGGTCAACCTGCGCAAGGTCAACACTTGAAACAAGCAAAAAGGTGCAATTGACCTGACTGTTAAGTTGCTCCTAAATGTTGACGTTCTGGTTAGTCGTTTTTAATAAATACACAGATATCTGCAGCAGCGCACAGTGTGTACATTCCAGCTGTAATCAGCGACGCCTTGTCTGTTTCCTGGGGGTGAGAATGAAATTGGTTTCACAGCACTGACCTGACACAGCTGCCGTGATTGGGGTGACGCTCTGCGGTTACACAACCGGATCATGCTGCGTCTCCACACTGTTTACAGATTGGCATGTGCACAAATATGACATTACAACCACTGTGTGCCAGGCCGCTGAATGTGTGAGCACATACCTGGGACTGTGTGTGACTATGTACAGGACGTGCAGTCAGTGTGTACCTGCACTCACATTCCACTATCACTTTTGATATGACAGGAAAATTTTAATTATGTACAGTCACGCTGTTTACATTGCTCATAAGACACGTTTCCTAATCTCCCAAACTGATACCTCTAAGGCCCCCATACATTTGGCCGACTTGTTCTGAGGGCACGCCGGGCCCGATTTCCCCTGAGCTCCCCTGGCAGCTCCCCTGGCAGGGAGAGCTTGATAAGATTTGGCACTTGATGTACCATTTTGTACATGTGATAATTGGATGCGATTTATGACATGTAACTCGGGGTAGCGGTAGGAGAGCAGAGTCCGGGGTAGCGGCAGGTGGGGAGCAGAGACCAGAGAGCAGGGTCCGGGGTAGCGGCAGTAGAATAGAAAAAAAATCTATTCAAAAGACTGGGCGGCCGCTGATTGGCTGAGCTCTCAGCCAATCAGCGGCCGCCCAGTCTTTTGAATAAGATTTTTTCTATTCTTCCGGCAGCTACCCCGGACCCTGCTCTCCTGCCGCTACTTCCCCTGCAGCTTCCCCGGACCCTGCTCTCAGGTCCCCGGTCCCCACTACCCCGTACCCTGCTCTCCTATCGCTAATCCGCTTGTAGATCCCATGAACCTTGCTCTCCAGTCCCCCAGCCACACCAGGGCCCCGCTCCCCCGGACCTCGCTCCCTGCCGCACTGACGGCTGCACATAAGATTTATCTTACGTGTAGACCGTCCTACCTCCGGATCTGATCTGATGCGCAAGGACCGCTCATCGGACCAGATTGAATGTCATACACTACCCAATTTGTGCTATTTCCCCCGATTTCTCAGCCGATCCTCCAGAATCGGGTGAAATCGGGCCCAAATCGCGTAGTATATCGGGTGAAATCGGGCCCAAATCGCGCCTTAAACATGATACATCCAAGGAGGGACAATGCCAAAATGTTGGGGGCGTGGCCTAGCGGGAATGAAGTGTGACCTGTACTGGTGGCACTGCTTCAAGACCACGCCCCGTTTTAGCCGCTGTGGGGGCAAGCCCAGCAGCTCCGTGAGCTACTGGCTATGCCCCCAACCCCCCTGGCTGCAGGAATAGACGCTGTGCAGGAATAGACGCAGTGTCTATTCTAGGGTGAGTGGGGTGTCTCCCAGCTGCCCCCCCTCCTTTACACATTTTTTTATTCTATACAATGACATCAAGGGGCCTTTGGGAGTGTGGGTGAGTCAATGTGATGTCATGGTGTCATGCTCCAGTCACGCAATGCTCCTCTGGGAACGTTTTGGATGGCCAGGATATCTGCTGAGCCCCAGACAGGTGCTTCATCCCCCACCTAACACCAGCTCAGTCAAAGGAAATGCGTGATTGGTCTCAATAGGTTACTGTGCAGTTACACACCCCAAATAACCCTGCATGTATATCTCTTTCAGGATTAACAAGTGTCGTAAAAGAAATGGGTTCAGAACAGGATGCAATTTACAGGTATTTATAGCTAATGGGCAGATGCAATAAAAAGACTTCCGCTCGTATAATTTATGTGCCGGGGTGGATTATAATAGTGCAAGGTGGGAAGATTGTCCACGGTGAGCCAGCACAGGGTTAAACAAAACTGATACCCCATTCAGACAGAAAACGAAATTATCTGGTGAAGCAGTACTACCTGGTAATTTTGTGAATAATACCATGTTCTCATTGCCTCCCTTGCAAATACCCGGGTTTTTGTTGCCAGGTTTTTGGCAGGGCATAGACTAGAGCATATCAGCTCTACAGACCCCATACTGCACCTTAGACCAGGGAAATTCCCGTGTCTGCCCCATTCACACTGCTTCCCCTGGTCTGCCTGCCAACAAGTGTGTGGAATCTAAGAGCAGCTTTGATTGGCTGTTGAAAAAGTATCTTTGATTGGCTGTTTAAAAAGCAGTTTTGAGCAATGCATTGAGCTTGCTTTTTTGCATCTTGTGAGAAAAACCCGGGTGTAGCCTGTTCACACTGCCATACACCAGTGTATTACCCAGGAATAATCCTGCAATAAACCTGTGTGTAATTCCTGGGGCATTACACCCGGGAATTTCACTCACACCCGTTCACACTGAGACAGGACACAGGAAATTACTGCTTGCCCTGGCAAAAACCCGGGTTTCTGCTGCAGTGAGAATGGGGTATTACACAGGTCCTTTTTTTGTGTGAAAGGGCACACCCGTGTTGTAAATCCCGTGTCTCCGACCCTGGTCAATTCCAGGGATTTATGACCCGTGTTGACCCTTTCACACAGACGAAATACCCCTGTTATACTAAGTTCTCACTGCAGGCAAATTCCCGGGGTCTAGCATGTAGACCCGGAAATTTGCCTTTTAACACAGGTTTTTCTGCAGTGTGAATGGGTCGCATACCCGGATCTCATACATGGGAAAAACCCTTCTTTTTACCCGTGTTTGAGATCCGAGTATGCAGACACGGGTTGACCCGTTTTCACTGCATAAAAACCCGTGTTAAAAGGCAAATTACCGGGTAGAACTTCTTCACCTGGGAATTTGCCTTGCAGTGAGAACAGGGGTCCGTCCCTGTAGTCCCCGGCATTTTCATGCTGGGTAAAAGCTGTGTATTTCCCACTCGCAGTGAAAACATGGCATTATTCAGCAAATTACCGGGTAGAAATTTTCAACCTGGTCATTTGTTGTTCTGTGTGAAGGGGGTCAGGCTGCTCCCGGCAAAATGACATGGCATTTGAAATGCCGTGTACTTGCCAGGATTTTCAGACTTTTCTGTCTGAAAGGGGTATTCCCTTCACAATGCCTTAATTTGGGATTTTTGTTGTTTATCAGTGACTACCTGCGTCACTGGCCACAATTGGCAGTGCCCTCTCTGGGGCAACTAATGGAACGATTATGTAAAAGTTGGCATTTTTTTTCTATTGGAAAATAAATATATATTTTTTCTATTGTTTAGGAAATGTATTTATTTATTTACTTTAAATTGAGCCGGCACTGGAAGTCCTAGCCCAGTCCTTGCTCAGTCCTCATTCAGTGCGTGCCAAGTCTCCTTGTCAGCGTGAGCTGCCCCAATAACAATTCCTATATATCAGCCTGAAGCAGATTTGCTCTAAGTTATGGAGAATCATTAATTTCAGACCATTTTGATGAATAGGCCACTGATACGGGATATGGTCAAAAGGTTGACATTCATGTTGACACCACAGTATTGACAAATATGATGTTGACATTGTTGAAATGTTGACAGATGTTTTGAGATTCTAAGCACTACCCATGCACCTGGTACTAACCCCCCTGCACTTGGTACTACCCCTGCTCCTGATAATACTCCTGCTTCCAGTATACTAGCCCCCCTGCGCCTTGTAATAACCATGTTCCTGATAATACCCCTGCTTCCAGTATACTAGCCCCCTGCACCTGGTACTACCCCAGCTCCTGATAATACCCCTGCGCTTGGTAATAACCATGTTCCTAATAATACCCCTGCACCTGGTACTACCCTTACACCTGGTACTAAGATTACATCTGGTACCTGCATGCACCTGGCACTACCCTTACACCTGGTACTAGTACTAGTACCCCTGCACCTGGTACTACCCTTACCCCTGGTACTAGTACCCCTGCACCTGGCACTACCCTTACACCTGGTACTAGTACCCCTGCACCTGGTACTAGTACCCCTGCACCTGGTACTACCCTTACACCTGGTACTAGTACCCCTGCACCTGGTACTACCCTTACACCTGGTACTAGTACCCCTGCACCTGGCACTACCCTTACACCTGGTACTAGTACCCCTGCACCTGGTAGTACCCTTACCCCTGGTACTAGTACCCCTGCACCTGGTACTACCCTTACACCTGGTACTAGTACCCCTGCACCTGGTACTACCCTTACACCTGGTACTAGTAACCCTGCATGCACCTGGCACTACCCTTACCCCTGGTACTACCCTTACACCTGGTACTAGTACCCCTGCACCTGGTACTACCCTTACACCTGGTACTAGTAACCCTGCATGCACCTGGCACTATCCTTACCCCTGGTACTACCATTATACCTGGTACTACCCTTACACCTGGTACTATTACCCCTGCATGCACCTGGCACTACCCTTACACCTGGTACTAGTACCCCTGCATGCACCTGGTACTACCCTTACACCTGGTACTAGTACCCCTGCATGCACCTGGCACTACCCCAGCAGCACATGCAGGATGGAGGAAGCCGCTGCTGCTGCGGGTGGAGGTGACATAATGACAATGCTTCCTCGGTTGCCATAGGACAGGCCCTCCCCTCCAGCCTGTGATTGGCCCGGGGGTGAGACCAGGCAGTGCGGGCAGGCCGGGCTGTGTGTGGCTGGGATGGGAAAGGGGGAGGACCGGGCTGGAACACGATCCGGTCGGGCAGGTTTTCTCCCTCTTTTGTCTGACACTGAGGCTGAGCTCCCGAGAAGCCGCAGAAGTTGCAGACTGAGCCAGTGCGTGCAGCGGGAAGCCCGGGGCACAGGAGGAGCAGGACACGGGGCACAGGAGGAGCAGGACACGGGGCACAGAGCACAGGAGGTGAGCACACACTGACTTCCCTGCCGCTGTCCCACACTGCGGGCCCTGTTCTATCCGGGGAAAGCTGCTCTCTAGCCTCATCCCTTGTACACAGCTGCTGTATGCTGGTCTGGGAGTGCTGGTGTATACTGGGAGTGCTGGTGTATACTGGGAGTGCTGGTGTATACTGGGAGTGCTGGTGTATACTGGGAGTGCTGGTGTATACATTTTGTGTACTTATGTGTGTGCTGGTGTATACCTTGTGTGCTGGTGTACGCCTTGTGTACTGGTGTGTGTGCTGGTGTACACCTTGTGTACTGGTGTGTGTGTGTGCGCTGGTGAACACCTTGTGTACTGGTGTGTGTGTGTGCTGGTGTACACCTTGTGTACTGGTGTGTGTGTGTGTGTGCTGGTGTACACCTTGTGTACTGGTGTGTGTGTGTGTGTGTGCTGGTGTACACCTTGTGTACTGGTGTGTGTGTGTGTGCTGGTGTACACCTTGTGTACTGGTGTGTGTGTGTGTGTGTGTGCTGGTGTACACCTTGTGTACTGGTGTGTGTGTGTGTGTGCTGGTGTACACCTTGTGTACTGGTGTGTGTGTGCTGGTGTACACCTTGTGTACTGGTGTGTGTGTGTGTGTGTGTGTGCTGGTGTACACCTTGTGTACTGGTGTGTGTGTGCTGGTGTACACCTTGTGTACTGGTGTGTGTGTGTGTGTGTGTGTGCTGGTGTACACCTTGTGTACTGGTGTGTGTGCTGGTGTACACCTTGTGTACTGGTGTGTGTGCTGGTGTACACCTTGTGTACTGGTGTGTGTGCTGGTGTACACCTTGTGTACTGGTGTGTGTGTGTGTGTGTGTGTGTGTGTGCTGGTGTACACCTTGTGTACTGGTGTGTGTGTGCTGGTGTACACCTTGTGTACTGGTGTGTGTGTGTGTGTGTGTGTGTGTGTGTGCTGGTGTACACCTTGTGTACTGGTGTGTGTGCTGGTGTACACCTTGTGTACTGGTGTGTGTGCTGGTGTACACCTTGTGTACTGGTGTGTGTGCTGGTGTACACCTTGTGTACTGGTGTGTGTGTGTGTGTGTGTGTGTGTGTGTGTGTGCTGGTGTACACCTTGTGTACTGGTGTGTGTGTGTGTGTGTGTGCTGGTGTACACCTTGTGTACTGGTGTGTGTGTGTGTGCTGGTGTACACCTTGTGTGCTGGTGTGTGTGTGCTGGTGTACGCCTTGTGTACTGGTCTATACCTTGTTTACATTTTATGTTGCAATGTATACTGTGTGGGTGTGTGCTGGTGTATACCTTGTGTACTGCATATGTTCTGGCATATAGTGTGTGTTGTACACTCTGTTTGTTAGTGAACCCTTTTGTGTGCTGTTGTGTAATACTTTGCGTGTACTGTATTGTGGTGTATAACATGGTTACTAGTGTATATTATAGTGTGTGCTGTGGCCCCTGACAGTGTAGTGCACAGCTGTAGCCTATTCCCAGTGTTGTACTGCACTATGGGATAGGTTGCTGCTCTGATGGAAAGATCACCCTTAAGGGCCCCTTACACTTGTGAGATTTTGTGAGATTTGAGTCAATTTATCTGACAAGATCTGCTGTGCCGTCTGACAAAATCTTATGTGCCTGATGTGTAGGACACAATCCACAATCCTGTGCCATTGGGTATAACCAAGAGATTGGAAGAGATTGAACCTCCTGCACATAGGATAAATCTTGAGTCAATCAGGTTCAATTTGTTGAGACAATAAGTTGACAAGTGTAAGGGTTACCCCCACCCTGACTCCAGATCCGCTTGTTCTCCCTTCCCATTATTACTCCAGCCACCCCTGAAAGTGTCTTTGGGTTTCTATGTTTATAACCGGACGCACTTTTGGCATAGTATGTGTGTATTCTATAGCTTTGTGGTGTTCGTAGGTGTGTGTACATAACATTTATTGTACCCGGTATGTACAGTCCTGCTGGGGGGGGTCAGTAAACTGTAGTAGGGCAAAATATTTTATGATCTGATGCAATTATTTCAGCTGGTAGATTGTCAGCTCTCCGGTCAAGGGACCTCATCTGTTCTTTTGTGTTCGCCTCTTGTATCCTTTTGTATTCTGATTCTCCAGCATACTGAGTACAAGTTCAGTATGTGACTGGCTGTTGTCACCCAATGATCTATCGTCCTGCGGTCTCCTCATACCAGCTGCATTTCTGAGCAGCCTCACCTGGTGACTCTCGGGCAGGTTGTAACAGGAAGCAGTGAGATGGATACGCCAGTGGCTGTCTGATTGGCATTCCATCCTTCATGCAGCACGTCTGTGCATGTGCCAGTCAGCCATCTGCTACGCCACCCGCGTGTGGGGACACTGTAGAGCGAGTGCACACAACCCTTCTGTGAAAACCATATTTTCATCCCTGGGAGAACAGCAGTAACTGTACACTCGTCGCTCTACGGGTGACTTCAATGTAGGCGTCCTATGAATTAGTCTCATGTCTGCGGAGATAGTAACGAGGTATTTTGTAACTTCCTTTGGCTGGAGTACAGAATTAGTTTACAGCAGCGGTCTTGGATAAACAATAATGACATATGCCGCGTAAGTCGCCCGGATATGTTGTGTTTACATGGGTATTGGCTGGCACTGTGCCATGTGATACGCTAGGGCATTGTATATATGTACCGCTGTAGTAATGGCTGAGTAGGGAGAGAACTCGTGCATGTCTTGTGTGTATTCACCTGGAAAATAACACGTCTCCTCGTGTGGTTCTGAGATACGGTCACTACAGTAGGTTGACACCTTAAATAGACCGACAGGGTTGGATGGTCGACAATAGCAAGGTTGTCCTGAGTTTGTTTATTTGAGCCTTCATGTTCCTACAGGAGGTATTTCATCCACTACGGCATGGTGGGATAATAAAATAGTGTGACGCGGTGCACTTAGACGTGTCCACAGGACAAAAACGTAAAAACTCACTTTGACCTTTGACTGTCGACCTTTTCATTGTCTACCTAATGCCTGTGTCGATCTAAGCCCTGCCAGCCTTTAGTGGTCCACCCAATGCATGTTCTTTCCTCTTATTGTGTATGTTGGTGGAGGTGACGAGTTGGAGGAGCAGATGACGCCACTGGCCAGCGCACCTATTTGTGGTGAACGCCTGTAGGTGTTGCAGGCTGCGTCTAGAGAGAGGGGAGGGGGGGGGGGGGCAGGTCTGCAATACTTTTTTTCCCACCTGGATGTGCAAAGCCTTGTGGGTATGGGCTATACCTATAAGCACCATCATACATGTTGTAATTGCATTGGGTTGAGGCCTAATACATGGGGCAAGTGGAGGTTTTCCAAAATATTCAATGCTGTGGAAACTCCGTAAACAGCTGGAAACGCTGCCTCATACCGATCAGTTGAGAGCTGCAACAAATGCAGCAATAGGTTCAACTTGCCAGATGGACATCGGGCTCGACAAATCAGTAATACTGTACCAACCAACCAGCTCCTATCTGTCATTTGTATAACAATGTGTAACATGGCAGTTAGGGGCTGAATGGTCCTTTTGATAAATTGCCTTTTTACTATGTACACCTAGCAGGTGCCAGTAGTGCCCTGCTTTTCCCTCTCTTCCCCACCCCGTTTCCTTTACTTAAAATGCTCATTTTCCCATAATTTAGCACCTTGATAGAAGGTGATTGAACCGGAGCAGTGGGGATAATTTGCCCGGGGGCCGAGTTTCATTGTGTTCCGCTTCCTTAACTTTTTAAAAAGTCACATGGGGATGACTGCTCGTCTTAATCCCAAATGCAAATGTTTGTACGCAGTCGTTAAACACGCAGCAGAACCCAACATGCAGAGTGCACGTATATTGCGACGATCCCTAGTCCTAGGGACTTTGATTGGCGCTTGCACAGCTCTTGGCCTCTCATGAGCTGTTACTCCAGGCAGTTCCACAAAGTACATTTTGTGCCTGGGAAATGTTTTCCCATTTATTAATGAACGGCAGCAGTGCAGTTGTACAGTGTTTCCCCGCACTGTCACATTACTTTCAAAGCTTAATGTGAAATTGTGTGGGCTGGACGTCAGACCTGGGAAACTGTGCCATTTACTACCCGACACCAGCCTGCGGAGAGTCCGCGATCGGGTATCCCTCGGCCTTTATCTCTAATGCTGGATTCTCTTGTTTTGTTATTTTGTTCCTGTGAGTTTGTTATTTTAACTTGCAAAGTAAACATCCCAGAATCCTTACAGTTAAGGATATTTACCCCTACAGAAAAGCTCCTTGCCACAGCGTCAGGTATGGCTCATTGAGTTGACCCATATAAGGTCGACATGGTTAAGATCGACAGGGTTATAGGTTAACAATGGCTAGGTCAACAGTCAAAAGGTCGACATGAGGTTTTTGTCCCGCATGCCGACATGGACACCGTCAAGGTGTCCCCTCACTGTGTTCCTGGCACTATTCTATTCTCCATCCGCACCCTAGTGGATGGTAGGGGATGAAATACTGCCTGTCAGCTCAAAAAATTTATAAACACCCCCCCCCTAAAAACTCATGTCACCATTTTGACTGTCGACCGAATGCTTGTCAACCTTCCAACCCTGTCGACCATCAGTGGTTGACCCAACGCATGTCGACTTAATGTGTCGGCCTTACGACCGTACAATCCCTCTAGGAAGCTATTTGCGCACTCAGTATTGGAGCTCTGCAACTACTGGGGAACTACAGTACAAATCCCAAAGTCTCAGGGCATGCTGGGGCTTACAGTTCCAAAATAGCCGCAGTGCTTCAGGTTGCCAAAACGCAGCAAGGTGTTATTTGGTGTGTGGACGCTGCTTATGGAAGAGGTCTTCACTACTTGCCCTAAAACCCGCAAGCAGAGTGTTCCCTATAAATAGGGTTAATACAGGGAAGTAAAGGACACCGCGTTATATTCCATGAGAGCCTGGACTTCTGTTTTCCGATGGTGCCAGTAATCATCCCCACAGTGGCCACTTCCTTATTCAATCATCAGTCTGATTTCTGCGTGATTGCATTGATGACATTGTACCGGCCCTGGTCGCAGGAAAGGAAGCGAATACGGATAGACGTCATTAGCTTGTCATGGAAACCTGTTATTTCCAACAATAATTGTAGTCGAGTGTCTTCTGGCATGCAAGTGGGTCCTTCTAATTGCATCTGATGCTACTGATATGTACTTAGCGTTAGGTGAGCTGCCCCGGTCAAGGCAAAATGGCGCTAATGCGTTCCTGTTTCCACATCCTGTGCACAGGTAATGGAACCGAGCACAGGCCTTCCCTTATGTCATTTACTAGACGGGCATGTTTGTATAGGCTTCTTCCTTTCCTCGGAAACAGTGGCGGCCTTCCTCCTACTTAAACTCATGGCCGACCAATGGGAGGCAGCAATACTGAACACTGTGCCACTGGACTGTCCCAATATAATAAATATTATTTATATAATACACACATTATAAAGCTTATTATAGATAATATCTGACTTCACATGTGCCCCCTACCCTAGTGACCGTTGTAATCTATTATCCATACCACATATACATGCTAGACTTACGCTCACTACCCCGCTTTCAGCTCGCTGCCCCCCCCCCCCCCCCCGGAATAGTGCGTGCCCAATGTATCCTGCGGGATTTCACAAATTCTACATGCATCCCATGCGATCTCTGGCTCCGATGCGCAAATCAGAATCTATGGATCCGCACATACAATTTGCCCACTTCTCACCCGATTTCTCGACCCGATGCGTCAAAATCGGGTGAAAAGTGCCCAAATCGTATAATTGTATGGGGGGCTTAAAGGTGCCCATACATGGTACATTTTGTATACCGAGCGAGGCGATGCGCTCTCCTATGCCTCGCACGGTACAAAAAGTAACTTTTTATTCCAAACTTGTCACAACTCAATGCAATGTACACCCGTCTGCATGCTGAGAGAGCCCCTGAATGCGGAACTGCTCTCAAGTCACTGGACGAGCAGGAACTGTGCTTTTTATTCTAGGTAAACATTGCTGACGTTCATAAGGTGTGAGAAGGGCGCAGAACACAAGGAGAGAAAGCAGAGTAAAGGCCTAAAATCATTGTGTCCTTGAAAGGTTATGTGCCAGTCCCCTGGACTACACTTATCTGATAACCTTTTCAGGCTGAATGAACTATTTAATTGATTGATCGGCTTTTCACGATAAACAGAATATTATCAGACACCCTTATCTTCAGTAAGTAGCGCACGCTCCTGTACATAACACAACACTACCTAGCAGCTAGGACTGGGCCTTTGCTATCATTTCCTAACATTTGCACAGAACAGAATACCTAGAAAATATAATATAGCAACAATAACCCTGTGTTATATAATAGAGGAGATATGTGTGTTTCTGTTCTACGCTACCGCACTGTAGGGTTATTTTTTTTAAACCCGTAAAAAAAAAAAAAAAAACTGGAAACCTTATCCACATTTTCCATTACACAGAATTTGCAACGTATTTTCCTCTTGATTATATGGCATGGTAATACGCAGTTTAGGGTTGACACGTTCTAGTTTGGGATTGATGGGGTACTCTGTCTGGTGTAGCCAGGAATTGCCTCAGATTCTGCAGAACCTCCTGGGAGTTGTATCTCTGGCTTCCATGTTTTAGAAAGACAAATGCCACCAGGCAGGAACTTGAATAAGTCCAGAAAGTGCACAGTATTTTTCCGCAGTACACAGTCCTATGCTAAAGTGCTATATTCTATCCCTGCAGCAAAGGCTGTATGTAGAATGAAATTAAAACGAACGAGGAGAAGGGACCAGAGGGGTTGGCATGCTCTGCTGCAGTTTTACTATTTGACCAGGCTAAAACGGATGCAGGGCATGCTGGGATGTGTAGTTTAACAGCTGGAGTGTCAAGGTTAGCCATCACGGAGTTAGACACACGGTTTTTAATTGTGTTTTACAAAGGTGTAGGTTATTTTATGTTATTGCTGCTGGATTGTTACCCCTCCAGTTCTGGTTGCTACATCTCTTCGCTTGTTTTATTTAGAAGGTTTGTTAAAAAAAGCAACAAAAATAAAGTCTGGTTCTACCACGAAAAACTGTTAGGTGGCACAAGCCTATGGCTAGCATTGCCTTTCATCCTAGCACCTTGACCTGGCTTCAGAATTAGTTGTGCCAGAGAAATAGTTGTAGACTTCATTTATTATTAACCAGTTAACCTCCAGTATATTTTTGGATTGTGGGAGAAAACTGGAGTCCCCTCTGGAAACCCACACAAACACCCTATGAAAACCCACTCACATAAGCACAGTAAGAATATACGGACTCCATGCAGTTGAGGCCATGGTGGGAATTGAACCCATGACTTCAGTGCTGTGAGGCAGTAATTCTAACCATTACACCATCCATCCCACCCAGTATCATATGTAACGCAATAGTCTCTTCTGCCTACTGATTTACATTGTTACATCATGAAAACATTCCACAAAAAAAACAAAGAAAATGACTTTTTTTTATTTTATTACCGATTTGGGCTCCATTGTTCCTTAGGCCATGCTATCTACCCAAATAAATGAGTGGATGTGTTACGTGGGATTTAATCTACGAATCCTCAAGAGAAACTTTAGTGTTTAGCCAATTTTGCTCGTAACTATCAAAATATCTTGCATTACCTTCAATTTTGGCAACATTGTCCCATTAGAAAATCCCTGGTGATGCTCTCCCCACCTTACAGCTGGACTTTACAGCTGCTCAGTGATCCGGGACAAGAGCGCATTTTATTATATATTGGTCGTTTTTTATTTATTTGGAGTGGAGTCATTCATAACAGAACAGGAGCGTGCACCCGGGGTGTTACTGTAATAGCTGGGGTACATACACTGGTGTACATACATAGTTAGTACATAATATATTGGTCGTTTTTTATTTATTTGGAGTGGAGTCATTCATAACAGAACAGGAGCGTGCACCCGGGGTGTTACTGTAATAGCTGGGGTATGTACATACACTGGTGTACATACATAGTTAGTACATTAGAGCATTTCAGATGATGTAGGCCTGGGGTAGCCAACTTCAGTCCTCGAGAGCTACCAACAGTGCATGTTTTCCAGATCTCCTCACAGAATCACAAGTGAAGTAATTAGCTCCATCTGTGTATCTTTTAAAATGTGTTAGTCAGTAATGAGTGCAGCTGTGCAGCAGCTAGGTTGTCTGGAAAATGTGAACTGTTGGTAGCTCTCGAGGGCTGGAGTTGGCTACCTCTGATGTAGGTCATGAGGTTGGTGGTTAGAAGCCGATTGGCTGATAAAGTAGATAGTGATAGAGTATCAGCCAATCCGCTTCTAAATGTCATGCTACAGCAGGCATTCCCAACCCCGGTTCCCAAGGCCAACCAACAGTGCAGGTTTTAGTGATATCCAGGCTTCAGTACAGGTGGTTATAAGTAACTGTGGAACGAATAAGTCACCTGTTCTCAAGCCTGGATATCACTAAAACCTGGACTATTCAGCTGGGCACACACTGGTAGATATATCTACAGACCGATCGGGCAGTGCGTTCTCCATACAAGCTGCCCGATCTGTCGGGGCTGACATCACAAATGGGCGAGCACATTTGTATGCACCCGCCCACTGAGCTGTCAATCACCAGCGGCTATACGGGCGGTCGGCAGATTGCCTGTACACGCAGCCAAATTCACCAGTATATATATCGGCATCGGCTGTGAAGAACGCCGTTCACAGATATATTGTTCGTACACACTGGCCGATGGTTCATCGATTATATCAGCCAGTGTGTACGCACCATTAGTGTGACTTGAGGACCGTGGTTGGGAATGCTTGTGCTGTGTTGGTTTTAAAAATGACAGTTAGGAGCTGATTGGCTGGTGCTTAATCACTCTCCACTTTATCGCTTTTTAAAGCTTAGTACATTTGGGGCTGTGCGAGAAGGCAAACGATGTACAGATCGCACCTTGTCCATACAAGGATGGTTCTCCTGTGTTCTACATTGCTTTATGTAAATGCAGGACGTATATACTTAACAACCTGTGCAGGCTTTGCATGTCAATAATAAATACCTTGCTAAGTATAGATCGCTTCCAAAGTCGTTTTTTCCACAGTATAGCCTTGTCCAGCTGACAGGCCACCAATATAGGTAATTCATTTATTTGTACATTGATAGTGGACATTATGGCGTGCAGTTCCAGCATGCTGGCAGCCTGATAAGGAATCCTGCTTTGCAAAAGCTGCTTCAGTCTGTTGGTTTCTGTAATCGCCGCATTCACATTCTTTCATTCCATAATTTAAAAACCAAACATCATTTTGTGTTTCCCATTATTCAGTAGAACTGCTGCACGTGAGCTGTAACCATGGCAGCCATCGGGAATCTCCTTCATTTGATAAGCTTCACTATGAATATCGTGGAATCTTATGCGTTTGGTCCTGGTCATGTGACCAGATTAGTCTCAGTTCCTGTTTTAGAAGTTTCTTCGTTTGCAGACATTTCTGATATTGTTATAGCATCTTATGCAGCGTCGTACTAGTCTCGGGCTTCGTAAAACCATAACCATGACTTCTGAGATGGCTTCCCAGCCTTTTTTCACAATACAGTTGACACACCAGCTGCCCAGAGGGTGCCACTCATCTGGGGGACAGAAACGGTATTCCTGAGGTTGCAGCCTATGCCAGGAACTAGCGCCACAGTTTTGTTCCAAATGTGCATTATTGTCTCATCTCTAATGCATCAAAAGTACTCTGGGCACTGGCATTGCATAGGTTACATGAGTTCATAGATCCTTCTGAATGGATATTGGTTTGGTGCGCAGATTATTCACACGTCAGACTAGTCCCATCCTGACCTGCGGTAACTGCTCGGTGTGTACCCGTGATGAGGTGTAGAGTTGCTGTCTAGGCAATCTACATAATAACAACAGGATATTCCGTTGCAGGCAGGGAAGAGTTTCAGGTTGGTAATTTGCATGCATTGTTCTCCAGGCGAGCTAAGACGACAGATAATATACCCGCTCAGTCTCCCTTGCATTCCCTTTCACAGATCTCAGAGCGGAAGGTGGAGAACGGCGCAGAACACCCAAACCAGGCGGCACAATGGTATTTCAAGCAGTCGGTAGACTACTGGGAAAACAGTACGTATTAGTAATCTGATTCTTTATACCCGTATCCCAGTTCTTTTCAAGAAAACCAGAGTCTGCTGGTTTAGAACATTAAACCAACGTTGTTGTTTTACAGCATGATATTAAAATGAATGTATGTTTCACTGTGATGATGGCATAGCAAAAACAGGGGCGAAACTTATTCCAAAAACAATAGCTTTATTTGGGACAAGATGGCTTCCCTTTCAGGTGGCACTATTTAAGTTACGTGGACGGTGCCCGGTCTGGATTCGACATTGGCTTTACACGACATATAAAATATCAACCGTACGTTTTGTTATTGTTAGGCTAAACAGTTGATATTCTGCTGTCGACTTTCTGGAGATGTCAACATTTTCACATATCTGTGAATCTTGCCATTTTTCCTGTTGACAGAACGCCCATGTTGATTATTCAGAATGTCAACATTAAGGACATACCGTTCCAGCTTTTTGGCACCAAAATGTTGACTGTTGGCATTCTGAGCATTGGCTGGTTCTACCACTTAGACAATAGACAAGGAAATAATTATTTCACAAACCCTTAAGCCACTTGTTTACAAACTATGGGGATGGTTTTAATGGATCTAGAAAAAAAGTATTTTAACCAATTATCCACGTTCGTTGTACATAGCATTGAACGCCATCTCCGTGGAAATCCTGTTCAGATTAAAGCGCAAATCTGCAGTAATCTATATATCGGAATAACAGACGCCATAGATATAAGTTTGTGGGACTGATAAAAGCTAATTGGTTCCTGGGGTTACTAGATATTTCGACTATTACACAATGGTGGTTGTTCAGACCCGGGCGATAATCGAACGATTGCACATCCTGCTTCCTTTTTTTTTATTGGCTGGCTGTTTGCAAGTTGATTGACAGGAAGCCGATGACTGGGGGCGGTAACCGGATTTTTTCTGAGGTTGTCAGGGAAAACTAAGTTGTGATGTTCATTTATTGTGTATTTTAGCGCAGAGTAAACAGTATATGATTTAAATATAAAACCTCAGCCATTCTATCTGTACAGTTGTGAGATTGTGACGTCACTGGCAAATAGTGACAGCATTAGGTGGCGCATTAATCCCTAATAAATGAATGTGGATTAAACACATGAGGGTCCGGGACAGAACTGAAATCTATATTTTTCTTTGTTGAATTTATTTTGTTCCTGATTGGTAGTCATTTGCCCCACCTCCTTTTCATACATACCCTCTGGGTGTTATAAAAGGGGGGAGTTATGAGGAGAAGAGCTAGGTGAACTTTGACTCTACAGACACCGTAAAGTGGGCAGAGGAACGCATGTGAGTCATGAGGACATCAGGGCCTTCTCTGCTCCCACCTCAGGGGTAGGTGAACGCACTTACTATAGAATTGCTTAGCCTCTTGCGTCTGATCTCGCCTTAAATTGGGAGTCTCCCGGGGTGTAGGCGGCAGTTGCTTAAGGAATAATTGTGATTACAGGGCACGGAGTTTAAATGTAAAACCACTTTCTAAACTGTATTTATTAGGAAAGGCTCCAAGAGGATCCTCCCAAAGCTTAATTGGAGATGTGGGAATAATTGCAGGAAGAGAAGTGCAAGGAGGATCTTTAAGTTGTGAAGCTGGAGGAAGGGGGGTGGCTTTGGTTTAGGGTGATGCTAGGACAGACACTGCTAGCACCTAGTCAGAGGTGTAACCTGTAATTTCCTGTGTTGTCCAAACCATTCATCAAATAGAATAATAGGCAGGTAACTTCCAAGCGGTGTTTGTTCATGTGATTTAAGGCGTATGTGGTATTGATGAATCTGATGTTCACTTTTACTGTTGATCGCTCCTTTGTACTGCCTGGCGTGTACCGACAAGATGCTTTTATGTGGTCTCCGGCCAGATGCTGACGGGTTGCTGATCGGTGTCTTTACAGAAGATGCGTTGTAGTCATGCAGACAAGAAAGAATAAAACCATACTCTTGACCAGTTATTTGGACTCATGGCCCTTTGTATATTTATTATATCGATATCCTGCTGGGTGTTAGCTGGGGGCCAGTGCTTTGTGTGAAGTGATGTTAATATTGCGTGCTCAGGGAGGCGGGGTCTCCTCCTATGGAGGCTTATGTAGCCAACATACCCTGGTGTATCGCAGCGAAGCACTGGCCAGACTCTCCGTGCAGTTTGGGCTGTTTGAGAAGCAGAATCTCCATATGCAGAAATGGGCGCTAAATTTGCGTATTAATGGCCTTTTCCACGTAAAAAGATGCCGATTTCCGGGTCAATGGGCGGTACTCATTCTGTGCCGATATTTCTGGCGGTGAAGATGGCGGCACTCGCCTAATCAGTTCCGCCATCACCGACAGCATTGAATGGTGTCGGATCCGACTTATTTTAAAGTCGGATCTGTTATGTCGGAAACGGCAGCGGATTGTCGAATTTGCGGGCGTTTTTCGATAATCTGCATCCGTTTTCACCCACGGACTTTCCGACACTCAGAAAATACATTTCTGACTGTCAAGTTCCTGCCAAACGGAACTAAAACGTTCCGACAGTCGGAATCCCATTTTGAAAACCCTTTTAGTAACTTTACCCGACTGTACTTGCTCTGCTTGGAATCCTTTCCTTTAAAATGATTACAATAAACTGAATTATGCAACTTTAAACCAACCAATCACGTTTTCTCTATTTCAGCAGCAATCGGATAAAAAAGAAGGCGGCAGCGGCAGACAGTGAGAAGTTGTACTTGGAGCCGCGATACACAGCCGCCCGGATCCTCGACGCCGATATCTTGATGCTGGTAGCGTTACCGAAAGGACTTAATGTGGAGGAGTGGCTGGCCAGCAATGGTGAGTACCACGTGATCTTTCATACGCCGGCCCGTGGCTGCTGCTGTCTGTTTTCTGCTGCGTTTGCCATAATTGTCTAGTATTGTTTAGGGATGACCATCGATGGTTTATGGCCGATGTCATAGACTTTTGCCATTGATAGGGGAAGAACCAGATGGTTTCCCTCCTTCGACACTCCACATAGCTCCTCCTCACACCCGTGAAGCCCCACCCCCACATTCTGATTGGCCATGGGGCTACAGTCAAAGAAAATGGATGATTATCCATAGGTAAAACTATTGATGGTTATCCATCACATTTTTTACTATCGATGGTTGGATCCAGTATCGCCATCGATGGCTGCCATCCTTAGTATTGTTCTGCATGCCAGTCACATTTCGGCCCCCTAGTCTGTTCTCCTGGAAGGGGAAGTCTGGTGGTACAAAGTAGAGGGCAGTTGGTGATTGTGTGGTTTACACGCCATTGTCTCCATGGGGGAACTGTAGAAGGAGGATTTTGTCTTTGTGGCCGTGGAATCTCCGTTTCTACTTGGAAGATCTGTAATGATCCCATAATTGGTCTGATCTTTTCTGTACACTACGTGGAGGGTTGAGCGTAATCCTGTCCTGTACGTAATGATGTCCTTTTATTTTCTATGAAACCTTGTTAAAGTGGCTACAGATTTAATGGAAAGCAGCATTTGTTTCTGATCTTGCACTAGTATTTGGCTTTGCGGTACTTATATGTTAGCCCGGCACCCGGCTACGCTACGCTGACAACGTAGCTTTGGCTACGTTATCAGCGTAGTCATTGCTGGGCAGACGGGGTCGGGGATTGTGCGGCAGCCGGGCAGACGTGGGTGGGGGGGGTTAACTTACATTGTCCAGGCGGCAGGGCTGGTGGCGGGGAATCAGAGGCGACCAGGCGGGGGCGAAACCTGTAGGTGGCGGGGAGCAATGGAGGTGATTTAGCGTAGTCACTGCTAGTGGAGCATCACATGGTTTCCCAGCTCCCCCAGCGGCACTACGCTAATAGCGTACATGCTGGCCTGTCATGGTGGCCGGGACTGCGGGGAGCCAAGTGCCGGAGCCGCCGGGATGGTAAGTATCACACACGCACTTACACAATCATATGCCCACTATCCACGTCATAACCCCAGTGTCCACGTGGGCGTGGAGTTAATCTTAGAAAGTGTGGCGAGCCCGAAGCGTGGCGAGGGGACGCGTATTTACGACCCCTCGCGGGACTCGCCACGCTTCGGGATTAGCGGCTCGCTGCGCTCGCCACACTTTCTAGAATTGACTCCACGCCCACGTGGGCACTGGGGTTATGACGTGGATAGTGGGCATATAATCCTTTATGTGTTAGCAGGGCTCCAGTAACGTAATTTGCATAATTTACAGCATTTGCGTAAGTTCCGTAGTTTAGGTAGCCAGCATAGTGGTGTATTGGTATTCTCAATACACCACTACACAAACTGCATAACGTGCGCCCAACTAACCTATAAGTACCGGTTTTGCTTCATTTTTATTATAAGTCGGCATATTTTAGCTGTATTGCCCGGATGACTCAGTAGCCGGTTCTGGCTCGCTGGGCTTTCATACGCGTTTCTGCGCTGTTGCTGTCCACGCGTGGCTCCTGAGAGAGGGAATGCACCGTCTCCAGTGGGTAGTATGCAGGATGCGCAGATAAGTGCAGGCATCTCTGTGGAAACAGGTTCTCACCACATAACTACCTGCATTGTGGCGTAACAATGGCCCTGCAGCCCAAAGCGGTGGCTTGGTGGAGCCGGCACTGTCTCTTTAGATTCCAATGAATTATTATTCAGAAATGGTGTGTTTCTCTAATTTCATTGTAGCTTTCTAAAAATACATGCAAAAAAGTGCACAGAGACAGTGATGATCTGGAAATTATAGGGCAGGTGTATTAAGCCTGGTGAAGCGATGAAGCAGAAGCTGATAATACAGCAGCCAATCGGCTCCTAGCTGTCAAGTTAGAGGTTGGATTTAAAATATGACAGATAGCAGCTGATTGGCTGCTGCGTTTTCACCTTCCACTTCACCAGGCTTCATATATCTGCCCCATGATCTTAGATCTGTCTCTCCACAGCGTAAAAGCAAAATGTGCACCTCCTAAACGAGGCGCGGCAAACTTATTAGGTTGGCATTCTAATGTGTGCGACCTGGCACCTGAGTGTAGGCAGCCGTCTAGAGGAATGACTATAAGGGCCAGATGTATGAAGCTTGAAGAGTGATAAAATGGAGAGTGATAAACCACCAGCCAATCGGCTCCTGTCTGCCATGTTACAGGCTGTGTTTGAAAAGTAACAGGTAGGAGCTGATTGGTTGGTGGTTTATCACTCTCCGGGTTATCACTTTTCAGGCTTAGTACATCTCGCCCTAAGAGAGTTATTATGGACTTGGGTGGCGATTTCGTTCCTCTGCTTCGCTGCTTGAGTATTTTTGGTTCGCATCCCCATAGGTCCTAATATTTTAGCATATGACCATATCCCTGTATGGTAATGTTATCGTGCCTGCTGATCTGGCTGGCCTGTGTCTGCCATTACTTTGCTCACCCCCTGCTTTGTATTTAGTCTCCCAGAAGGACTGTTCGCTTACTCGGCACACACGCCGTTCTTCCTGCTGCTGTGTAAGATCGCAAAACAAATATCTTGTAAATGAAAACACAATTTAAAACTAAAGATGATTGTGAAGAGTATGTTCCAGAATGGATTATTTGTTATTGGGTCCCCATTGCATTGAATAGGGAGGCGATGCACGTTGGATGGGTTGCAGGTGCTCTTGGAACATCAGGTCCTGTTTATCATGCAGTGTGAAGAATGTGTGTGTGTGTGTGTGTGTGTGTGTGTGTTTTTTCCTCATTGTGGTATGTGGATGAGTACAGCACTCTACATAATTCTCACATACCAAGTGCCTGAGTAGAATGTCAGAGTGTGTACAGTATGTGTGTTGTTGTAACCCAGAGATTTGAGCTGTCACGTTTCTCCTGCCTATTGATCCAGGAACAATGTAAAGAAAATGTCAAAGGTATGAGCAACAGGTGGTTGTAGAGCTGCTGTGGAACTACAAGGCCCGGCCTGCCTTTGTGCCAGCTTCTGCCTCTGTGGATTATCCGCTACGGTGGAACCTGTCACATTCCCTCATATAACTCTTACCTTTGTAGTGGTCAGGGGCCTTCTGCTTCCGCCTGCTTGTCTCTGGCTGGCCGCTTCTTCCATGCTGCCCGACATGGTGCCTCCCCTCTGGCTCTCTCCACCTCCCAAGGCCATAATCCAGGTGGTGCTGCCATGCGTGTTCCCTCTAGAAGCAGGCGCACAGTAATTCCTGGAGTGTGGATTGACTGTCACCTTATTGCTGACTGACTTTGTCGCCAAATTTTAATTAGTCTACCTATTAAATCCTCTCCTGGAAATGATGCCGGCATATAAGGTCTCATTTTCTAGCTACGGTGGCCTTACACTGGGCCTTTTGTGTACCAGACGGGATGTATTAATATACATCGCCGCCCTTCGCATGGAAGCCACCGCGATGCTGCCGCATATGTACTAACATATGCGGCCAGCATCGGGTTGCGGTGACGTAGACCCTCGCGATACCTGTGATGTGGTCTGCGGGGGTCTGTCACCTCCCGGCGGCTGCCAGCGTCCCCCTGCGTCTCCTCCTCCCCCCTGAAGCCGGATGTCCTCCTGGCTGTGACACCAGGGGGAGGAGGAGATCAAGGGAGGGGGGGGGGGGGGGCGTGGACGGCGAAAGAAGCCCATAGGCTTCTATAGGGTATCGCCACCCTGCTTAGCGAAAACGGGGTGGATGGGTATTGATACATAGGAAAATGCGGTAAAACAGGTGTTTTACCGCATTTTCCCTTTAGTACATCCCGCCCGTTGTGTTTGTGCCCATGACCACTGCTTGATGAACCATTTGTGACCCTGCAACCCTGACTGTTCCCTTTGATTCTGTACCTCACCACCTTTCCACCTACTGTCCCAGCTAGTGACGTCAGGGGTTAGTAGACTGTGGGCTCTGGGCAGTGAAGGCCATTCCACCTGGCGACAGCTAACACCAAATCCGCCCTGCCAGTCTGCCACAACACAGAGACAAAAGTTCTATCTCCCAGGCCCCGATGGAACTTGTAGTTCCACAGATTGCCTCCATCTGCTCGGTCCTGATTTAACTCCACATAAATGCTTGCTCCTGATCATTTGCTAAAAATGTCTGTTTTTGCTTCGGCGGACACATCTGTAACTGCTGAGAGCACTGTACTGTGGCGTTTCCCAGCTACTGCTGGAACTGGCGCTGAATTGCCATGTGTCAACACGTCGACGTAAGACATTGGATGTGAATTATGGCTGGGAACAGTCTTCCGTCCAAGATTCATATGTAGCTGTGGAAACCGTTGCAGCGCCTATCATATGAGTTAGATTTGTGGTTGGGACAGATTCATTTTACCTCAGTGAGCCAACACCCACGGATTATGGTATTCAAGTGCCCACTTCCATCAGCGACCAGCCTGTACTAAATACATGTAGACATTTTATTCAACAGCGTTCGGATGAGTGAGGTCCTATTGGAGTTGTTTCGGTAATAAACCACAGATGTACAGTGACTCGCTTTCGACCAATCCAAATTGCTCCTGTCGCTTTTATTTGCGAACGGAGCATGCTAAAAGCTTGGCAGGGCATGCTGTAATGTGTAGTCCAACAGCATCTGGAGGGGCGCTCAATGCCCACCCCTTCTCTAGAGTGCTCATAGGTGATTGGTTGCAGAGGGCTTCTTCATTCTAAGGGGGTTATTTTGGTTCACTCCTTCTGGCAAATTCCTTCTTAGATTGACAAAACCATGTGCACTGCAGGTGGGGCAGATGTTACTTGTGCAGAGAGAATTAGATTTGGGTGGGGATTTACTTCAAAGTGATATCTATATTGCAGTGTAAAAATAAAGCAGTCAGTATTTACCCTGCACAGAAACAAAATTACTCACCCAAATCTAATTCTCTCTGCACATTTTACATCTGCCCCACCTGCAGTGCACATGGTTTTGTCCATCTAAGAATGAATTTGCCAGAAAACTAGAATAAGGCTCTAAATGTAGAAACCATCTTATGGTATAGAAAGAATATATATAGGTGAGGTGAAGTACCGCAAACTGACCACTAGAAAATTACTCCTTTGTGTGCTTAAAAATTTCATAACAGGAAATGAAAGCAATTTTTGCACGGACACTGATCAGTTTCATAATTGCTGGATATGGAGAGAGGGAGTTGTGAAGACAGATTGGAGATGGGAGCAGATAGGGACTGGGGTTTGGGCGGAGAGCTTGTGGGCTAAAAACTGTCACAGCTCAAAGTGAAAGCACATAGCAGGGCTTTTAACTAGTTGTTTATATTGACGCTGAAGCCGTTTGCTGTCGAACCTGTCCAGTAAAAAGGAAATGGCAAATAATAATGGGATGGGCTTTTTCAATATGGATGGTGTTCATTGACGTAACCTAGTTCCTACCGTGCGTGTTGAACGTGTTGATCGCAGTCAGGTCGGTGTTGCGGTGTAACGAGCCTCCTCTGGGTCACCGGCCGTTCCATCTTTGCTGGGCGCTCGGTTAGAAGATGGGCCTTCTTTCACAGCCCACGGCGGCAGCATCTGGTGCTCATTTTGCTGCTGAGGTTTTCTGCAGACAGAAGGATTGCTGGATCCAATTTCCCTTTTCTCCTCCAGATCCCCGACCACAAACTCTGTCCTCACAACTCCCTCTTTCATAGCCCGTGCTCGCTGCCACTTGTGTATCACAAGGGTTAGACATAATATAGAGCCATAGTCCCTATGAACCGTCCATGTCTAAAAATAGATGGCGCCTGGCGTCGGGGCCACATTAACCCCTTAGTTTGCCGCTATGTGTCCTCTGCAGTTCTCAGTGTGTACAGTGTGTTTCCTTGGAAGCTGTAACTGATCTAGAACCCCCCAGCCACTGTGTTTGGAAGTTAAATAAAAAAAAATAAACTGCCCATTTTTCAGCGTTTTTTTACTGGAACTCCACAAAAATAAGTAACTTGCCATGAATGGTTGGAGAGTGCATCCACCATCGCAATTCTAATCTGCCTGGAAAGCTGCGTAGCTCGCAGCCTACCGAGCAGTTGTGGCCCTGCCCCGCCAAACCCCCCCCGCTACGGACTCCCCCTTTTAATATGGGAGGGAGATGTGTTACGAGGACACACACCCTCGTATGTCTCCACTGCAGGAGAACGATTTCACTTGCCCTCGTAAAGTGGAGACTGACTTTTATATTTGTGGCTGCCGGAGCAAAGACAGGGTGGGCGGCTGGCCTCTGACAGCTGCCCACCCCACGGCTGCATTTGTGTGGGAACTCCCAGCATTTCCATGGGGACACCCATGAAACGCTGGGCTTTCCCATGTCTGACCGCCGCCAGCGCCCCCGTCCAGCCCTCCACTGTGTGAGCGGCAAGCCGACTGTGCAGGTCGTGGAAGGCGCCCGCACATGCCCATATGAGAATATATGCGCATGCTCAGGGTAGAAACATCTGTCCACAGTGCGAACACGCCGGGGACCGAATGAACTAGAATTGGCCCCTACATGAAATGCATTCCTAATATCCCATATCATAAAGTAACTGTGTACCTGGCCACACCATGCTGCAAGGCAAGGAGAGCAGATGCATGTATTAGTATTATGCATGCATGGTAAATACGAGCTGCTTTTGCATGTAGCCCACAGGAGAACAGTGGTACTGCGCAATTGTTTATAACTGCAGTATAAGAACAGATTAGAAACCTTGGTTTTATTTATTAAGGTGGCTGCAGCAGTGCCGAGGACCTAAACAATAACTTTCTGCCTAGACCATATAGATATAAACACCAAACTAGCAATATAAGGCCTCCTGTCTACCGCTATTTACACTCTTTTTACCCTTGTTTTCCAGCATCTGCCTTCTACAACCATGTCAGTCTCATGTACGGATCCATCTCCGAGTTCTGCACCATAACAACTTGTCCCACCATGAGGGCCTGGTCAACGTGAGTATCCCACAGATTTTTTATTTATTTATTAATATTATTATTATTATGATTATTATGTTAAGACTAAAGACACAGTGCCATGACTTCCTAAGGGCACCCCTGGTGGTTTTCCACGTTCTTGTTACTTGTGGTGTACATTTGAGTGGTCTGAACCACTGCAGTAAATTCACACACACACACACACAACAGAGATACAGGGCATTGTGGAAGGCTGGACCAGATCAGCGGTATTAAAACTGCCTAGCATCAGCGAAGACTACACAAACTCCTCCCCTAACAATACTATAGGACAAGAGAAAACAATAACTAACCTTCTCAATCTTAAAGGACCGACCACTCCAACACATTAAAGAGGCAATACACAGAGAAACACCTCATGGTTTAATCTTCATTCCTATTGAGAGGTCTCAATAGGAATGAAGATTAGATTTGTTGGTCTGTGTTCTTTTAAAACAGACCAACAAGAAAAAAAATAGATTTATCTTTAGTTCCAGAGAACTAAAAAAGTGCAAATGTCATACCACTGCACAAAAGTGGAAGCAAGGAAGAAGCCAGTAGCTACAGACCAATAAGCCTGACATCAGTAGTAGGGAAATGTTACTAAACAAGTCGTGGAATATCTTATCAGACAGTTTACAGGATCCCAAACAGCATGGATTTACTGGGGGGAGATCATGTCAATCAAATCGTAATTCTTTTTTTTTTCTTTACTTCGTGATCAAGGAGGGGGGGGGGGGGATGTAGCATATCTGGCATTTAGTAAGGCATTTGATGCAGTTCCATTTCGTAGACTGCTAAATAAAAGCAGGAGCATGGGATTGGATTACAAAATAGTTAAATGGATAAAAACCTGGTTGCAGGATAGGAAACAGACCGGTGTAGTTGTAGTGGAGTGCATTATATAGCTGGAAATGTTATCAATGGTGTACACCAGGGATCTGTACTTGGACAGGTGCTCTTTAATATCTGTTAATGACATTGCAAATGGTATGAAAGGGAAAGTATTCCTTTTTTCAGATGACACAAAGATATGCAACAGGGTAGACACACCAGGAGGGGTAAAACAAATGATTGATTGATCTAGGTAGACTTGATGTACGGTCAAGAATGTGGCAACTTCAGGTGAATGCTCAAAACTTGCTAAATCATGCACTTGGGTCTGAAGAACCAAAGGCTAAATATAGTATATGGGGTACTATAGTACAAAGTGGTTCTGGTTCATAGATCTACAGTGTCAATAGGTCAACATTAAAAAAGTAGACACATGACCAGGTCGACCATGAGTTTTTCATGATTTTTTTTTTTTTTCTTTCTGTAAACTGGCTTTCAGAGGCAGCTGGTGGGACGTTTTGGGGCCCTGTAGTGAGAGAAGCCAAAAGCTGAGTACACACTATACGATTCCCCGCACCGCAGATCTCGTTCCGTGATGTCACCTGGCCCCCGCTGAACATGCAGTCCTTGACGATAGTCAAAATTTGACTGCATGATCAGGCCGGACCACGCATCGTTATCAGTTTAGTGCGTACGGTACTTATGTATTAACTGGGCTCCCATGTTAAATGCACCCCATTTTTTCATACCCCTACTATCCAACTACGCATGGAGTTGATTTTATATAGTGTGGCGAGCGCAGCGAGCCACCGTGCCCGAAGCATGGCGAGCCCCGCGAGGGGACGCGGTCTCATAAGAAAAACGGGAGCCCAGATATTACATAAGTACCGTGCGTACTCAATATATATCGTTATTGGTCAAATTGTTTAAAAAATACCTTCAAGTGTTTGTTTCTTAACAGGGCCCCTAATCCGCTTTTCTATAACTGTGCGCGCTCTGGCCCCTGAGCGGTCTATCAGCAGACGTTACATTATATATGAAGGACGTCAGTGCCCTCTGTCACAGATGATATACTCTGTACATCAGCACACAGGCAGTGTGGGTGCTTAGCAGAGTATCTCATATCTGTGTCTGTAGTGCACTGTAATGGGAATCTAGCGTAAGAATTGCTTGGTCCGCACTATGATTTCTGCCTGAGAACCCGTGGGAAACTGCTAGGCTTGCAGATATGTCCTTGTACAGTGTTTACAGGAGTACAGCCGGGTAGCACTGCAGCGATGGACAGTCTGCTTTAGCTGGGCGGCCACATGTCCTGGCTAGGGCTCCTTTCCCTGGGTCATTTATTGATGACTCTCAATGCCACCAATACGATCAGTCAATTATTAACCTGCTTTCAAGGCTGTGTAGTCGCCTCTCCTGGGGCTCTGACGTCGTAGTATGGGGGGGGGTGGGGGGTGGACTAGTGTTATAGAGAAGGAAGTTGTGTTTCCCCCCTCGTCCCCTGTGATATTAATGTTCTGCAGGAGAACACGTGTGCCTGCACTGCCATTGTGCGTATGGAATTTGGGCTGCACCTTGATGGAGAACAATCCTTTCACCACTTGGCACGGAGCCTGGTTTGGTGGAGGGTGGATCATAAAATGTCTTTGCTAAATTTAGCTGGATCGTATGTGGGTTGTTTATTGAGTCAACACAGACGTTGTAAAGAGATTGCGACACTGTGAATCTTTCACTTCTTTTAAATCAAAAATATATCCTTTCTTTTTTTTTTTTTGCTTGATTTTTTTCTTTTTTTTTTTGTTAGGGTTCAGTAAAAGCTGCTGCACTGTAACTGGTCACCGAGTTCCAAGTTGGGCGCTCGCGTGTCTCTCGTTTTCTGCTGTTACTTACGAAGCCAAATCTATTGTGCAATAGAAGCCTTTATTGCACTTCAAATCACAGCTTTGATCTTCTTCATTTTAAGCTATTTAATAATGACCGAAGACGGAAAAAGTGTTATTTTTTGTACTGAAGTAGATCATAGTTTATTAATTTGACTTATTACGATTTCTATATTCAAAAGAACATAGTAGGATCCCAAGATCGGCACATTATGCGGCTACAAACGGGGCGATTTCAGACCATTTTCTAAGATATCTCACTAGATCGTTTCAAAAATGCCCCTACATCGCTCCTTGTGTAGAGGCCATTGAGATGCGCAGCCCGTGCGTCACTCTCGGCCGGGTGACTAAGATCCTGCATGCTGGATAAATATAGTCAGATCGCCGGTCAGGGCCAGTGCTCTCACCGGAGAACACTGCCCCTGACAGATCGTTCAGCAGCACATCGCTGTGCTATGCTGAGCGATCTAGCACGGTTTCTTCTGCTTCAGCACATCATTAATGACCCCACCCCCCCTTCCTCTGCCATCTGTGCATGCGGATCAATCTACCTATAATAATAATTACTGACTGCATGCACAGTGCCCTCGTGGATCAATATCGCTAACTGTTACCGTTCAGCGAGAATGCACCACCAATATGGCACCGCCAATATGGAACAGCGGCACCACCAATATAGTTGTACGGACATTAGTCCCTGAAATAGACGTCCCACTTACCCATTTATTTATATGTTATAGGAAGCCAAGAAATCACATGTTCAGTGAATCCTCCTTTGTGATTTGGGTGGAATCATTAGTTAGGTAACTGGATGGAAAATATGCAGTCGATAGGACAAGAGGGTCAAATGGTCAACCGTTAATTGATTGATATTGACATAGTTTGACGGGATCAAAACGTTGACATGCAGATGGTGAGGGTTATAGCTAGGCATTGCCAGAGGGTTATGCTGTGGAAGGGGACGGTTATTGTTAGGCACTTGCCAGATGGTTAGACATCAGGAAGGCTGGTTAGGCTGCGGAAGAGGACGGGTAGGCATCAGAGGGAGGGGTTAAGGTGTGGAAGAGGACGGGTAGGCATCAGAGGGAGGGGATAAGGGGTGGAAGAGGACGGGTTAGGCATCAGAGGGAGGGGTTAAGGTGTGGAAGAGGACGGGTTAGGCATCAAAAAGGCTGGTTAGGCTGTGGGAGAGGACGGTTAGGCATCAGGGAGAGGGGTTAGGCTGTGGGAGAGGGGTTAGGCTGTGGGAGAGGACGGTTAGACATCAGGGAGAGGGGTTAGGCTGTGGGAGAGGGGTTAGGCTGTGGGAGAGGGGTTAGGCTGTGGGAGAGGGGTTAGGCTGCGGGAGAGGACGGTTAGGCATCAGGGAGAGGGGTTAGGCTGCGGGAGAGGACGGTTAGGCATCAGGGAGAGGGGTTAGGCATCAGGGAGAGGGGTTAGGCTGCGGGAGAGGATGGTTAGGCATCAGGGAGAGGGGTTAGGCTGCGGGAGAGGACGGTTAGGCATCAGGGAGAGGGGTTAGGCTGCGGGAGAGGACGGTTAGGCATCAGGGAAAGAGGTTAGGCTGCGGGAGAGGACGGTTAGGCATCAGGGAGAGGGGTTAGGCTGTGGGAGAGGGCTTAGGCTGCGGGAGAGGACAGTTGGGCAACGCTGAAGAATTCTGCAAAGATTGGGTCTTGCGGTAAGAGCTGTCCTTTTGCAATGATAGGACTTCCGGGTTCTTCACGTGGGCTTTTGGGGGCTATGTCCAAATCTCCCAAAACAGCATTTTTGGAGGTTTGGCCACATTTTGTACGTTGCTGCATCTCACTCGCTGTATATAAAAGCCATGTGCAGCAATTGATCACCAGGAAGAGAAAAATAAAATATTTTACAGCGGAGACCGTTTCCGATATTAAGAAATGTCAAATAGCTGCCAGACCTCACGTTGGAATCAGATAAATGATGAATTCTACTCCGATATATATACTGTGCAGTTTCATTCCTGCTTCTGAAACATTAGGGCTGGCTTCCCGTCACTGCTAGTAGCAGGAAGTGTTGTGTAGGGGACAGGCCCACTGCTGGAATTCAGTCTACGGCAAGAGAACAAAACAGAGTGCGCGATATGTAAATGAAAGGTAGAGGTGGAATGTCAGTGATGATAGGAGAACAAGGAGTAGGTTTACGAGAGCAAGCTTTAGGTGCGGTAGGTGCGTCCGCATGCGTCAGGCTTTGAGCAATCGGCCTTTTGATGTCTTTTGTTTTGAAGCCTTTTAGTTTTCCTTTTTTACCGTGGTCGATAATCTTACAACCGAGTGGGTGACATTTAACGATTGATGCACATAGGTGTAAAATCTGTCGCCCAACTCTTCACTAGAACAAAGTGACCCAGTTGTGGAGAACGCTTGCCGTGTCTCCCGGCAACAACACAACCCTTGATGGCTTGTCTTAGGATAGGAAATACACTGCTCAAAACAATAAAGGGAACACGAACACATCCTAGATCTGAATGAATGAAATATTCTTATTAAATACTTTGTTCTTTACATAGCTGAATGTGCTGACAACAAAATCACACACAAATTCTCAATGAGAATCAAATTTATTAACCCGTGGAGGTCTGGATTTGGAGTCACACTATAAATTAAAGTGGAAAAACGCACTACAGGCTGATCCAACTTTGATGTAATGTCCTTAACACAAGTTAAAATGAGGCTCAGTAGTGTGTGTGGCCTCCAGGTGCCTGTATGACCTCCCTACACGCCTGGGCTTGCTCCTGATGAGGTGGCGGATGGTCTCTTGAGGGATCTCCACCCAGACCTGGACTAAAGCATCTGCCAACTCCTGGACAGTCTGTGGTGCAATGTGGCGGATGGAGCGAGACATGATGTCCCAGATGTGCTCAATTGGATTCAGGTCTGGGGAATGGGTGGGCCAGTCCATAGCATCAATGCCTTCATTTTGCAGGAACTGCTGACATACTCCAGTCACATGAGGTCCAGCATTGTCTTGCATTAGGAGGATCCCCGGGCCGACCGCACCAGCATATGGTCTCACAAGGGTAGCGGTCCTGCTGCAGGGTTGTTGCCCTCCTACGGCCTCCTCCACGTCTCCTGATGTCCTGGCCTGTCTCCTGGTAGTGCCTCTGTGCTCTGGACACTACGCTGACAGACACAGCAAACCTTCTTCCCACAACTCGCATTAATGTGCCATCCTGGATGAGCTGCACTACCTGAGCCACTTATGTGGGTTGTAGACTCCGTCTCATGCTACCACTAGAGTGAGAGCACCGCCAGCTTTCAAAAGTGACCAAAACATCAGCCAGAAAGCATAGGAGCTGAGAAGTGGTCTGTGGTCACCACCTGCAGATCAATTCCTTTATTGGGGGTGTCTTGCTAATTGCCTATCATTTCCACCTGTTGTCTATTCCATTTGCACAACAGCATGTGAAATTGATTGTCAATCAGTGTTTCTTCCTAAGTGGACAGTTTGATTTCACAGAAGTGTGACTGACTGGAGTTTTCATTGTGTTGTTTAAGTGTTCCCTTTATTTGAGCAGTGTATATTTACGAAGACCACGTTTAACTGCTACATTGCTTTGTGGTTTTACTGAGAAAGTTATTTAGTCTGAAGTCACTTTTAGATGTCCCGGTATAGATAGATCTGGACCATGGGAACGCAGGTGACCCGTCACAGGACATCAGCGCCTGACTTTTATTTCCAAAGGCAGGAGAAATGATTTGACGAGGGTCCGCATTTCAGCGCTTGATAAGCAGCAAATTTCTCTCCTTACCGAACCAAGAAGAATTAGGCCCTTGATCCCCAGAAGGTTTGGATTTGGGAAGCCCGGTGCTGCAGGCAAACCATGCCTTGTTGATCCTAAGTTGCCATGTAACGGTAATACACAGAAACAGCTGACCCCACCCCAAGGGACGTATAATTAGTTCCCTATACACCTGCTGCCAGCTCCGTTAGGAATTGTAGTGCTCTCATATTCGCACCCTCTGCTGGCTTCAGCCTGACGTCTACGGCTGATATTAAAGCCATCAGTTAAATGGGGCGAAGTATTGCTTAATGTCTTAGTGCAAGGTGGGTGGTCTACCATGCACAAAGCAGATGGTGTTATTGTCTGAACATGATTAACACGACAACAACCGGGGAAAACAAAGAAGAGCGCTTAATCCAGACAATGCCTGGTCTTAGCACTTTTTCTAATCACGGCACCCTAGAGTACCCAAAAAAAATAAATTAACGGCACCCCTAGGCCAAAGTTTGTTACGGATAAATTCAGAAGAAAATAATAAATAAGTTTGTCATCCTATTGGGGCGTACACATGGTTCGATCTCTCTCTATTTTTCTATTCGATTTTGCTTGTATAAAGCTAAATCAATCGCTTTTGAGTCGATCCCAATGTATACGGTATAGTCTAAATCGAATGTGTACACGGCATGGTGCGATTCAATCAGGGTCGAATAAGAAAGAAGTTTGCACCGTATGTAAACCCCTTTAGGTTCAGTTATGTGGAGAAGGACAGATTCATTTCTGCACATATTTTATAACAATTTAAAAGCCTGTCAAAAATGACGGCTTCTGCAAAGTACTTTCACTTTGAGCTGTGACCGTTTTTACTTTCACTTTGAGCTGTGACCGTTTTTACTTTCACTTTGAGCTGTGACCGTTTCTAGCCCACAATCTCTCCACCCCACCCCCGGTCCCTATCTGCTCCTACCTCCAACCTCTGTTTTCACAGCTCCCTCTCTCAGCAAGTTTAAAACTGATCAGTATCTGTGCAAAAATTGCATTTACTTTCTGTTGTGACATATTTTAGCACACAGAGGAGTAATGTAGCCTCTAGTGGTCACGGGTGGTACTTCACATCACAGAGATGAGGAGTAGTTAGCTATAAATAGTAATTATTGTAAACCAACAGCACTTGTTTGCTTGTTAAATTGACCACCAAACCTGTAGGTGCCCTGAGGCAACCCAGGGTGCCAAGGCCCACAATTTGGAAATCAATGGCATAGAGGCATACATCACTTGCTGCCTTTTATATCTCCGTTCTGACACTAGGTCCTGGTAAGTCCATTCGGCTGCTTTTGGTAACTGTTGGTCCAGCTTATTAAATACAACAGTGTAGGCAGGTGAGCTACCTTTTCATCGGTCTATTTGCAGATTCTGCCCATACAAGTATCTTACACCTGCTTTCACTAACCTCCTGTTTTGTTTGTTTGTGTGTGTGTATGTATGTGTACCCTAATGCACCCTGTACATGAATATTCTGTGATAACGCTTCGACTGGTTTCTAAGTTCAAGTCATAGTCCTTTACAGTTGGCGTAGCACGGATGGTGTAATGGTTAGCATTACTGCCTCACAGCACTGAGGTCATGGGTTCAATACCCACCATGGCCCTAACTGTGCAGAGTTTGTATATTCTCCCCGCGCTTGCTTGGGTTTCCTCCGGGTACTCCGGTTTCCTCCCACAATCCAAAAATATACTGGTAGGCTGATTGGCTCCAAACAAAATTAACCCTAGTATGTCTGTGTGTGCGTGCACATGTGGTAGGGAATATAGATTGTAAGCTCCTCTGGGGCAGGGACTGATGTGAATGTTCAAATATTCTCTGTACAGCGCTGCGGAATATGTGTGCGCTATATAAGAAACTGTTAATAAATAAACTTACACTCGGGATCCCTGGACTGTTCTGCCTAGCTTCGGTCTGTGGCTAGATTTGTATTAAACCATTGTCTTAGTTCTGTAGACTCATCTCTCTCATATATTTGTGTCTGCAGACAGATCCAGTGGACAGACGAGAAGGGCCGAAAGCGAAAGTGCTCAGCGCCGCAGTATGCCGACTACGCTGCCAGTATCATCCAGAAACTGCTGACAGACGAGGACCTGGTTCCCACTAAACACAGTGAGCGATTTCTCCTTTCCTTAAGGGCTTTTCTCGCCTCCGCTTAATACTCTGCTCCATGTCAAGTCACATATCAAGCCGTGTTATTGAAGCTACGTTTAGAGGGATAATATGCGCAGCCTCAGGCAACATGTCCATCTGCCTATAAATGGTTTTCTTCTTGATGAGGAGTTGAGTGCATTGCATCTGATTTAATTTGCTAGTGCAAAACCTGATTAGAAGCTTTCCTTTGGAAATGATAACGTATGGGCAAATAATAAATCACTAATGTAGTCTAATGGTGGCCATACATCTACAGATCGATTGTCAGATTGGGCTGGTTGGAACAAAAACCTGGTAATATCTGAGTGACCGTTTTTGGCAGTTTTCCAGCATTTCAAAGCAAATGGTCAACTGTCATCTGCTCTCATCCATTACCAGGATTTTGTTCCAACCAGCCAGATCTGACAATCTGCAGGGCATGCTGGGATGTCAAGGTTAACCATCACTGCATTAAGTCATCGAGGGAGATAAACGTGGAACTTTGGGGCCGATGTTCTACTATGGGGGGTATTCAGTCCGGACACTATTTTCACCGGGTGGAAACAGCGTCCTTTACCGACATTATTAGGTTGAATGTAATTTGGCCGATGCAATGTGGACTCGGTTCTTCCGGGTGGCGGAAAATATTACGACCGTTGGAATGTCCCGGCATCGGCGAACCTGTTGCAGGCTAGTCCTGGCCGGAATGGAATACTGTTGGCCGCTATTTCCGCCCGGCAGACATGGCGGCCCAGATTGAATACCCCCCCTAAGCCTTCAATGGGTTTAAAGTATCAGCTCCTAACTGCCCTATGACAGGCTGTATTTGAAAAGGACAGTTAGTAGTCGGTTGGCTGGTACTCTCTCGCCATCCATTCGATCTCTCTCAAAGGCTAAAGCTGCCATACATCTTTGGATTTCTATCCCGATCTGGCTGGTTGGAACAAAACCATTTGCTTCAAAATGCTGGAAACCGACAAATTGCCATTCAGATATTACCAGGTTTTTGTTCCAACCCAGCAGATCTGGCAATCCATCTGTAGATGTACGGCCAGCGTTAGTAAGTGCACCCCTATGTGCTTTGCTGCAAGCCAGATATCTTTTCTCGCTAAAAATGTATTGCCTACATTTACACTTTCATCTCTGCTTATTTTCGTCAGGCAAGGAGTTTCCAAAAGCCTTTAAACCAGCGATCCAGAAGACGTTCCGTCTGCTCTTCCACCTCCTCGGACACGTCTACACCTGTCACTTTAAGACAGTGGTCAACCTGGAACTGCACCCCCACCTTAACACGCTGTACCTGCATCTTCTCCTGTTCTGCGCAGAGTTTCACCTCCTCGACTCCAAAGAAATGGCCTTAAGTGAAGACTTAACCACGGCCTTGATACATTCTGGTCCCTCTCCCAAAACCTCAGGAAGTCACAGCAGGAACACTTGAAACCACACACACCGAACAGGGCTATTTTTGTATTTACTGCCTACGTATACTGCCACGGGACTTGTGTTACTTTTACGTATATAGCAAAAGCATATAATACCTATTTCTGTGTTCTCTCCTTCTTGGCGTGGCACCTCAAGCACAGCTTTTACTTACCAAAATAAGTCACAAAGTCCAGCAGCGGATGTTGCATTCTGGGAAATGCGCAGAGACTCAGCAGGCTGCGTCGGATAGAGCTGGTCGAAGCTGAATACAGGGACCCATATACAGCATTACACAGAAAGCCAGAGAATGCACATTGGTTGCTTTCATCAACATCTGAGCCAAGCCGAGGATGCCCAGAGACTTTTTGTTACAAGTTGGGCTATGGTGTCTTTGGCTTGTAACTGGGACTGGACTACAACCACAGGCTAAGACTTTTATATAATGATAAGGTCAGGTGCTCCAGGACGGGCACAATTTTTTTTGAAATTTTTTTTCTTTTTGAATTTTTTTTTCATTCTTAATTTTTTTGTATTAAATTATGGGCGCAAATTACATATTTTAAGGACTTGGTTATAGTCGACGGTTATGTGTATATTTTACTTCAGGGGATATGTTACCTTTTTCTTAAGAAACAAACGCACTTATCTTGTAACTTATTCGTTTTAAGAAAAATAGTAAAATCTCCCAAAAATTTTTTAAATTACTTTTACTTTATATATAAAACTGAGATCCTGCTAACTGGGTTTGTCCCGCCTCTGTTGAACTATAACGAGCACCGTGATGTATTTTGTTACGACAACCACAAGTGAGGCCAGCTCAAGGTTCTCGCATCCTATTGGGCCGGACAGCATGGGAAATAAGACTTTGTTGATGGGGGGGGGTTTCCCTATGCAGACTGTATGTCAGCAAGCCGTTTTCTGTCACAGTAGCAGACATTGATAGACCGCTCACACTATACTGCTAATTTCCTTTTGTAAAAAAAGAAAAAGAAAGAAAAAAGCTGCTAATAATAAAATCAAGAAATATATTTTATAAAAATTCTAATATGTTGAACGGGCTTGTTGTGGTTTGTATTGTATTTACAGCTGCAGTGCAGTAGATTTGGGTGTGGTATAGGGTTCCGACAGTCGGGATCCTGACAGTCATTATCCCGATGTAGGGATCCCGACTGGCCGGACCCAGACAGCATGGTGAGCGCAACTAAGCCCCTTGCGGAATCGCTGCGGGCACGGTGGCTCGCTACGCTTGCAACCTATTCTATTCTCCCTCTATGGGGGTCATGGATGCCCACGAGGGAGAATAGCCGGTGGTCGTCGGGCACCCATGTGTCGGGGTTTTGACTGTCGGGATCCCAACGTCGGGTAAATGACTGTCGGGACCCCGTCCGGCACCCGTAGATTTAAGACTATCCTTTTATAAGCCCTGTCAGACGTAGGGTTTATAAAATTTGGAATGAAGTTTCTCGACAATCCTCGCCGACACGCCCCCTTTTCGCCACTCGACAGACGGAACATTGAATTCCAACTGTCAAGCCTGGCGAAACCGGGTGAGGATTCCGACTGTCAGAACATCGCCCTTTTCTAACGTCAATCCCACAATCCAAATTCAGTCTTTCAACTGTTGTAGCGCCCGTGGATTGTCAAAAACAGACACGGATTTCACAATACAATACAGCGACTTATGTATTGCAGTGAGCAGGAGCATTCTAGGCCCAACCCAGGTAATTACCCGGGTTGTATTCCCATGTCAGTTGACCCGGGATTTTGCATTTCCACTATCAAACAACCAGTGTCGAGGCGCATTCTCGCACATCGGCCCGTGTTATTTTTGCTAGTGGAAAGGGAGTACAAGATGGATAATTTACACATCAGCACAGGTGCTCATTACACCCCAGAAACGCAGTTAGCTCAGTACTTGGCAATGCTATTATGCGGAAACGTGACCTTCAGAAGGGGCTGATCTGCATAATGCCCCAGGGAGCGTGTTTTGAGAATATCTCTACACTGCACTATACAGTATCTGTCTTTTAATCCTGACCCTAGTGAGACAACAAATGCAATGTAAGCCAAAGTATTACGTGTCGTATTACCTCTCCTGAAACTACTCTCTGCCAGGGGGGTATAAGGAAGCTCTTCTACAACAGTATAGCCAATAACAATGTGTGTCCTTCACAAATTCTGCCCACATCCCACGCACAAAAATGTTGATTGTTAATGTTTACAACCAGGGAGTGTTTTGGCTGAAATAATGTTGTTGCCTTTGTGTTGTGCTCTAACCTAAAGGTGAAAAGCTGGGACCTGCATTAACACCGCTTTGTCATGTCAGGGAACCTAAATTAACCTTAAAAAAACAAACAAAAAAAAAACAGAGTACCTTGTAAGATAACGCACAGAACAGAAAACATGACCTGATAACCAGCTGGTATCAGAAGTGCGTACACAACGCACAGAGGAGGCATACATGGATGTTTCCTGCTAGCGTATGTGAATCGTGGCTGAGCAGCTGCAGATGATGCAGGCTGCGGAGTAGTCTGTGCCTGACATCACACTTATGGGGTTCTTCAGAGGCGATAGCTGTTTTTGCAAATTTTGAGGCCGATTGCCGAACGACATTGCACGCATTCATACGGATTGGAGCGTGGGTCTGTGAGGCTAAACAGTGACAAAAATCAGTGATTATGTTTTTCACAATCCCTTCGCCACTTGACTGATAGGAAAAGGTGGACATGTAAATATGTCGACATGGAAACCGACTGGTTCTTAATTTACCATCACCGTGGGCATAGAGCAGAGTCCTAAGGGGCACTTTCCCAGGGAAAGAGGTTTTATAGGGAAATTTGTTTAGGTAGCAGGATGGATGGGCACAGCATAGGTGACCCTTTGTGTTAGGTTACTGGACAATGTTGCTCTAATTCCGCATGTCATAATGTGAATTTTGGCCTGTGCCGTGTGTCATAAAGTCAATTTTGGCTCGCACCTTGTGGCATAATGTGTAAGGGACGTTTTGCACTGGGATGGCAATATTTGACCCAGGAAGAGACGCCAGTAGATCGCCGGAACGTTAGTGTAGTAGATCCTGGGTTACAAAAGTCCGGCCACCCCTGGCATAGACGGAGCAAATTAAAGAGCCCGAAGCATGGTGAGAGCACGTGGTACACTCATGCGGTGTCCATGTCGACATCTGCTGACATAGGCACAAAAAAACCACCATGAAAAATCATGTTGGCCTTTTTCCTGTTGACATTTTGCTTGTGTCGACATTTTGACCATGTAGACAAAATGCATGGTGACCTTTTTGCAATGTTGATCTTTTGCCTGACCACCAATAGCAATCAACCTAATGATCCACACCCAAGGATTGCAGATTCCAGGCCTTATACAACAACCCAAGACTAATATGCAGAGATCAAGAGGCCGGAGCGCAGCAAACACCAGAATCCAGCAGCCGGTCACTTGGTCTGAGTGGGGCTGACCTACAAGATGATGATGATTTTTCTGCTGTAGTAAGAGATCCTTTAACTAATTTTAGATCCAGTAATTATATACTGCAAGCACAATGTGACCACTAGGAGCATGCAGACGGAAGTCATCCGGTGTACGCTGCACAAGTGTGTTCTATTGTGTGGTGTATACAGAAATGATCAGTGCCCATAACCATCAGCGGTGGCACTATGCTGGCTGTGACCGCTCTAGGTGCCGGGGGTGAGAGTTACATACAAACATCACAATCGTGTGTATTTATGTCCACCATATAGAGACTCGAGGTGAACTACAAGCACCAGCATGCACATGGATGTGCCATAAGTGTGTACTACAGTTGTCCTTCAGTTATAAAAGCTGGGCCCCCTTCGTAATAAAGCTGGTGTTCCCTCCGTTTACTAATGTAAGTGCCCCTGCAGAGAGGTATCGGCCGTGCCTCCCAGTAATGCACTAGGGCGGAGAGGCACCGTGCCTCCCAGTAATGCACTAAGGCGGAGAGGCACCGTGCCTCCCAGTAATGCACTAGGGCGGAGAGGCACCGTGCCTCCCAGTAATGCACTAGGGCGGAGAGGCACCGTGCCTCCCAGTAATGCACTAGGGCGGAGAGGCACCGTGCCTCCCAGTAATGCACTAGGGCGGAGAGGAACCGTGCCTCCCAGTAATGCACTAGGGCGGAGACGATCAGTACCGTACCTCCCAGTAATGCACTAGGGCGGAGAGGAACCGTGCCTCCCAGTAATGCACTAGAGCAGAGACGGATCAGTACCGTGCCTCCCAGTAATGCACTAGGGCAGAGACGGATCAGTACCGTGCCTCCCAGTAATGCACTAGGGCAGAGACGGATCAGTACCGTGCATCCCAGTAATGCACTAGGGCAGAGACGGATCAGTACCGTGCCTCCCAGTAATGCACTAGGGCAGAGACGGATCAGTACCGTGCCTCCCAGTAATGCACTAGGGCAGAGACGGATCAATACCGTGCCTCCCAGTAATGCCCTAGGGCAGAGAGGAACCGTGCCTCCCAGTAATGCACTAGGGCAAAGACTGATCAGTACCGTGCCTCCCAGTAATGCACTAGGGCAGAGAGGTATCAGTACCGTGCCTCCCAGTAATGCACTAGGGCAGAGAGGTATCAGTACCGTGCCTCCCAGTAATGCACTAGGGCAGAGACAGAACAGTGCCGTACCTCCCAGTAATGCACTAGGGCAGAGACGGATCAGTACCGTACCTCCCAGTAATGCACTAGGGCAGAGACGGATCAGTACCGTGCCTCCCAGTAATGCAGTAGGGCAGAGACGGATCAGTACCATGCCTCCCGGTAATGCACTAGGGCAGAGAGGAACCGTACCTCCCAGTAATGCACTAGGGCGGAGAGGAACCGTGCCTCCCAGTAGCGCACTAGGACGGAGAGGTACCGTGCCTCCCAGTAATGCACTAGGGCAGAGACGGATCAGTACCTTGCCTCCCAGTAATGCACTAGGGTAGAGAGGTACCGTGCCTCCCAGTAATGCACTAGGGCAGAGAGGTTTCAGTACCGTACCTCCCAGTAATGCACTAGGGCGGAGACGGATCAGTACCGTACCTCCCAGTAATGCACTAGGGCGGAGAGGTATCAGTACCCTCCCTGATCTCTATGCTATACCATACCATGTATATTCTCCCCACCAACGTCATGTTCTCCTATACATGAGCCAGAACCTACTGGCCCAGCTGCATATTTGCGTCATGTCCCATGTGGAGCACAGTGTTCTGATTGTGTGGGGCAGACACACGCTGCCAAGCACAGGGACAGCCTCGCTGTGTATTGTCTTATATACAGCTGCAGCTACATTTGTGCTAGAAAGTGAAAGCAATAGTGCGGTGACACAGTGCAGGTGTCCGGATAAGCAGCATTTTGTTGAATAAAAGTCCAGCTACGGCCAGTTCGGACCGCAGCGCCGCACTCAGGGGATTATTAAACATTTGCCTGATGACAGGGCTCTGCAAATTACAGCCCAGCAATCAGGTCTGAATAACCCCATAACCATGAAGGTCGACATACATTGGGTCAACCATTGAAGGTGAATGGGCCTTAGGTGGAGACAGACTAGAGGTTGACATGCCTAAGGTCGACAGGGTCATAAGATTGACACATGCATTAGGTTGACATTTTTACGCCGAGAGGCGATATGTCATGTCCTACCATCCACTAGCACCTTGATGGCTAACCTTGACACTCCAGATGTTATTGAACTACACATCCCAGCATGCTCTGATACAGTTTTGCTATTTGGCCATGCTAAAACTGATGCAGGGCATGTTGGGATGTGTAGTTCAACAACAGATGGAGTGTCAAGGTTAGCCATCAAGGCACTAGGGCTGTGTGCCAAGCATAGCAAGGCACCGTGCCCGAAGCATGGCAAATGTGGACTGTGTCGACAACTGTGACAAAAAAAAACACCTGTCGACCTTTTGACTGTCGACAATCCCAATGTCGGCCTAATGTTTGTGTTGTGAGAAAAGTATACCCCTCTTACAGCTTAGGAAATCTCACTTGCTTCCTTTTATGTACATGGATCCTGCTTCTCGGTCAGCAGGCATAGTAACTGGAAGCAGTTCAGACTGAGCGTATATGTCCTCAGCCAGCCATGGCCGGAAATGGAACATTACAATTCCAGCTTGTTCTTCATCCCAGGCCCCTCGGATGTGCCCAAGGTACCAGACGGCCAGACTGGCAGACACGTGACATTACATTTGTAGTGTTGCATAATGTTTCGGCACTGCCAGAGTTATATAAGCTGCAGATCTTTGACTGTGTGCCTAGAAGACAATCTGGATAACCTTACTGCGGAACGTGGATAGTGATAGTGATTCTTATAGTGGGGTAACTCGGAATGCCCAATAATATTCCTGCAAGATAAACCACTGGTGTAGCTGAACGTACAGCAGGCAGTATTCAGGGCTGGATTAACAATGGGGTCGGTGGAGCAGCAACTCCTGTCCCACCATGGAAGTAGGCCCTACTTGCCTACTTTTGAAAACTAGTTTGAGGGAGATTATAGTTGGTAATACAATTTTGCAAAGTGCCCCATTGAGGGGGCATGTCATGCTCCACCCACAGGGTGTGTCTAGTTCCATATATGGAGAGATTGTGAAAATAGATTGTGAACGTGGCACCTAGAAGCGTGGGTGTGTACTGCTACATCTGAGAGGAATCTTTTAAAATGACTTCTATCCAAATGTAGATGAGCCCCAAAGCAGTTAGTAAGAGCTACTATACTTGGTAAAGTGCTGGGAAATGGTGCTGATGATTCACTGTAAATATATCTATCGCTCATTCCTTTTTTCCCAAAAAAATGTAAGTGTAATGTGGGCTAGGTGACATGAGGGAGATTGCTAGACTAATGAGGGAGATTGCTGTTATTTCAGGGAGTCTCCTGCAGAATGCAGGAGGGGAGGTAACTATGAAGTAGGCCCACAGTATCTGCTGCAGGTTGGTACCCGTTAGAGGTTCCTCTGGACAGTCCGGAGTCCAGAGGACTGGTAATTCCCAGGCCTGTCCCCTTCCTTCTCCTTTAAGGGGGCGCGTGTGCGCACAAGACTTTCGCGCGCCTCGTTCTGATGGAGCACTCCGCCATCTCCTTGACGGTCCCCACAACCCCTCCCCCCCTAACCCTGCCCATCTCCTTTAAGCGGAGACGGGCAAGGATTCCTCCGCCCACTGCCGAGCGATGGGCATACGCCTGCGTGCGAGATGGAGCACCTCTTCAGCTCTTGCCAGCGGAGGGGATCTGGTGAGGGCTGGGGATGTATGAAAGGCGCTCCATCTGTATCATTTCAACAGAGAATTCAAGCAAACATTGGGATTCGCATGTACCATATACTGTACAATACTTGCTTAACCTCCCAGAATGGCCGGGAGACTCCCGAAAATTGGGCCCCCCTCCTGGTCCCCTGAAATGGTTGGGAAATCTCCCGCATTTACCTGGAAACCACCCCTCGCAGCCCCTTCCTTGGCTGATCAAATACCGGCATTAGTGGGTCTTCTGGGAGGGGTTAACATGGTGCAAATTGCATCATGTTAGCCCCTCCCTGAAATTACATCATTTTAGCCCCTCCCCGAAGAGCCGCAAATTGCACCATTTACTGTAATGGGGGCTGGACTTGATGACCAACCCCTAGAAATGCTGAGAGTCTCCTCTCCGGGCTTCCCTGGGAAAGAATAGACAAAACAAAGAAAAGGCCCTGCTCCAAACAAAGTCCAATAACGCTATTGAGATATTCATAGCAAGTCTGTTTCTGGAGCTCACGAGGGGGGGTTTTCTAAGATGGGAGTTGTATTCCACATGGGATGTTGCTATGGGCAACCAATCACATCCTGTCTACTGTCTTCTAGAGGGTGCTAAATAAATAAGAAGTAGATTCTGATTGGTTGTCCATAACAACATCACATGTGAAGTAGAATACACATCTTAGTAAATCTCCACCACTATCTATTATCTCAGGGTTGCCGACCCTCCCGGAATTTCCGGGAGTCTCCCGAAAATCGGGTCCCCCCTCCCGGCCCCCGGAAGGGTGGGCAACCCTCCCGGATTCAGGGGGCACCCCCGCTGTCCCCCGGATCGCGGCATTAAAATGCCGCAATCCTCGGGTCTTAGAGGAGGGGGCGGAGCTAAAATGACACAATCGCGTCATTTTAGCCCCCCCACGGAGATCCGTAAATTTACTGGTTTAGCATCATGGGGCGGGGCTTAGTGATGTCATGCTTAAGCCCCGCCCCCTGAGCGGCTGCTGAAACTCTCCTCTCCGGACTTCTCCTGGAGAGGAGAATAACAAAGTCGGCAACCCTGTATTATCTTCTAGAAGGTGCTAAATAAATACGAAGTACATTCATTGCCCATAGCAACATCCCATGTGAAAGATCTCCCATTTTAGTAAATGTCCCCCATATTCTCATCCGTATCAGCAGCAGGCAATATGAAGCAGTGGCATGGAGTTGTTAGATAATATTCCTGTATGTCCAAACTGCGGCCCTCCAGCTGTTGTGAAACTACACATCCCAGCATGCCTTGCCATCGTTTTAGCATTCTCTAATAGCAAAACTGTGGCAAGGCATGATGGGACTTGTAGTTTCACAACAGCTGGAAGGCCATGTTTTGGATATGCCTGCTGTATGTAATGCTTCCGATGTATAGGGGTAACGCCAGAAGATTATGGGCTTCTTTCTGCATATGATTTATCCAAGCGACTTCCACGCCGGTCTGTGCATACGCAGATCGACTCCCGGGTCATAAACTTGGGCCATCGTAAAGTGAAGCGCTTATCGGAATAGCTGCCTTTTGTGATACTCATCGCATATGTTAGTACATATGGGTTTACTATCGGAGATATGCACCGTGCATGGTTGGTACATCCTGCCCTTGGAGAGATAAAGTGGTCGGAGATAAAGTACCGGCCATTCTGCTCTGAGCTGCCATGTTACAGGCTGGGTTTGGAACATGACAGTTGAAGTGGTTCCTATCTGCTGTCAATTCCTATTTGTGTAGGGTAGTGGACAAGTGAAATAGCCTCCCATCAGAGGTGGCAGTGGCTAAGACAATAGAGCAATTGAAACATGCTTGGGATAGTCATATGGATATTCTTACATAGGAGCTGACTGGTATTTTACCTTCTTCAACTTTAACACTCTCCAAGGCATATTCTGTGAAGTACATCTGCACCTATATTCATATTGTTGGCCATTTGCGCCATCTAGTGGTTGTCATGTGTTAATCGCTTTCAAACAATCACTGCTGCTTCAATACTTTCACAAGGGTTGCGCTCGGCAGGTCATAGGTCGAAACATGAAAAAGGTCGACATGGTATTGACTTTTGACCTTATTAGAGTCGACCTATTGACCCATACCGCTTTCAGGGGTTCTGCTGGGAGGTGGGCACCGTTTTGGCACTCGGTAAGCCAACCTGAATTAGGCCCTAAGGGTGTGTTCTAGGTGAAATGTGCAGTCACTATATAACATTACCACACTGGCTAAACACAGCCTACACATCCCAGCCTGCCTGGGATGAACTACACATCCCAGCATGCTTTGCCTTTGTTTTGCTGTTTGGCTATCCTGAAACTAATGCAAGGCATGCTGGGATGTGTAGTTCATCAACAGCTGGAGGGCCGCTTATTGCCCACTCCTGGCCAAAAGCATCAAGTACAATAGACCCGATAATTAGAATTCCTTATCGCCGCTATTTGATGCAATAATAAGGTTCCCATGCCCCAAATGTACTTAGCTTCACTAGCATGGACAGAGGACCGGAGAGGGACATAGGATCCAAATCGGGCTCATCGTTATCCATCTGTGTCAGAAGCCAGGGCCATTCTGGGAATGTGCGGCCATTGCTAAGGGCAAAAATTGTGTCCTTCTCCCGGTCTCCCGGGAAGGTGGGCAAGTCTCCCGCTTTCTGGTGATAGCCCCCACTCCCCCCTTGCCCGCGGGTCTGCAGTGAGGGGGCAGAGCTTAAATGATGTGATCGCAGCATTTCGTGGCATGTAAGCCCCGCCCCCTCTCCATGGCCAGCGACTCACATCATTTTCTGGCATGGGGGGCGGGGCCAAGTTATGTCAGCCTTGCCCCCGCCCCCCTGACCTGTTGCCTCTCCGGGCTTCCCCCGGAGAGGTGAAATCTAAAGTAGGCAAGTATGTGGTGTATTAGATCTACAGTGGCCAGGTCTACAGTCAAAAGGTCTGGGAGGGGGTGGACCGCGCACTCTCCTGGGAATCGGGGGTGGCCTGGATGCGCCTGTGTGGCTATCTGTTGTGGTGTGCAGAGGGGGATAAATTGGTAGATGCAAATGGTGTAAGTAAAGAAAGATGAAAAGACTAGTACACAGTTAAATAGGGTGGTGGTGAAGGGGTTACAGCAAGGGTGGGGGTGGGGTAGTCCTGGTCGTGAGTGTCTCTGGGGCGACCCCGGTTTGACACTGGATGGATCCCACCCGGTCGCTCACTTGATTGGGGGGGGGGTGATGATATGGGGGGGTGAGGGGGGTGAGGGGGTCCTGAACCTGTGAGACCGGGGAAGTTAGGCCTGCATTGATCCCAATTAGGAATGTTCTAGTTGTGGGGTTGGAGTGGCCCTGAACATGCTCCCCATGCCGTGACTGGCATACACCTCTCTGTGGTCGGCTCCTGGATCTGGGAACTTTTGTTTTCTTAAACCCCATGTCCTCTACCCCCTCTATGTAATGCAGCTTTGCCACATCTAACTTCCCTGACCCACTTTGTGTAGTGACCGGACACCAATTTGGGCCCCCTGGACCCTCACAAGGTTGGGATTGAGAGTTTTATTTACCGTAAACCTGATCTGGACCCAGTCAAGCCACCTCGCATTGGTTTCACAGTGTCTGAATACATACCGGACAAACGATGCATAACGGACAAAGATACAAACAAATGACAGACGACAAATATGTAAGAGATATTACTCAGTAATAGTTATTTATTAGTAAGTAGAGGTTTGTGGGTTCGGTTTTACCCAGGTTCTTATTGGCTATCGGCTGTCACATGTTTTTGATAGCACATCTCTACTTCTACTGGTTGACAGGAGCACTGCACGGGATGTAAGATCTCAGCGGCACCGGCAGGAGTGGATGGGGCTGTCGGGATTAGGTGCCCCCTAGCTGTCCAGGCCCTTTCTGAGAGGGAACCGAAGTAAGGTACCCTGGGGTTTGGGTTCCGGGCTGACCTTTGTGGATTCTTTGATCTGCAGAATCCGCATTACTGCACTGGTAAAAGGATGGCTGCTCCTACAGGGGTCTGTCCCAGCTGTAATTACACAGAAATTAGTAGGAATTAGTGATAACTACTTGTAAAGAACAGCTAAGTGTGAAATATGACAGTAATTCGGCATACACACGGGGCGATATAAGCCCTATTTCTAAACAATCTGACTAGATCACTTAGAAATGAAGCACAGATCCCTCCATGTGTACACCCAGAGGCGTAACTAGATAATCGTGGGCCCCATAGCAAAAGTTTGTAAGGGCCCCCTATTTAGCAACTGATGGTGATAAATGTATGTAAAAAAAATACTTAGACAGCAAAGGTGGGCCCCCTTCAGCTCTGGGCCCCATAGCAGCTGCACCCCTTGCACCTATGGTAGTTACGCCCTTGTGTACACCCTATAGCGATGGCGAAGCTTTGTCACTTACCATCCTTGGTGCAAAGAGGAGAAGGTTCTCTCTCTACCCCCACCACACTCTCCTCCTTCTGAGCGGCACTAGGGCAGGTGCTCTGTGTCCTGTAATGCCGGTGCCTGTATGTATTAGTGGCGGCCTCAGGAATTTGGGCACTGAAAAAGAAAAATAGAAAGAGGATGAAAGCGCTGCCGTCATTTCCCACAGATGTCCTCTTAGCCCCAGCTCACAGACACTGGACACTATCATACTACTGACACAGGGATGCAACGCAGCAGGTACAGCGCTGTATACATGTCTGTGTGACACTGGGAGTGTGCGGTGTAATGATGCAGGGCTGTAACACAGCAGGTACAGCGCTGTATACATGTCTGTGTGACCCTGGGTGTGTGTGGTGTGATGACGCAGAGATGTAACGCAGCAGGTACAGCACCGTATACATGTCTGTGTGACCCTGGGTGTGTGCGGTGTGATGACGCAGGGATGTAACGCAGCAGGTACAGCTCTGTATAAATGTCTGTGTGACCCTGGGAGTGTGTGGTGTGATGACGCAGGGATGTAACGCAGCAGGTACAGCACTGTATACATGTCTGTGTGACCCTGGGAGTGTGCGGTGTAATGACACAGGGATGTAACGCAGCAGGTACAGCACTGTATACATGTCTGTGTGACCCTGGGAGTGTGTGGTGTGATGACGCAGGGATGTAACGCAGCAGGTACAGCACTGTATACATGTCTGTGTGACCCTGGGAGTGTGCGGTGTAATGACGCAGGGATGTAACGCAGCAGGTACAGTGCTGTATACATGTCTGTGTGACCCTGGGAGTGTGCGGTGTAATGACGCAGGGATGTAACGCAGCAGGTACAGCACTGTATACATGTCTGTGTGACCCTGGGAGTGTGTGGTGTAATGACGCAGGGATGTAACGCAGCAGGTACAGCACTGTATACATGTATGTGTGACCCTGGGAGTGTGCGGTGTAATGACGCAGGGATGTAACGCAGCAGGTACAGCACTGTATACCTGTCTGTGTGACACTGGGAGTGTGCGGTGTAATGACGCAGGGATGTAACGCAGCAGGTACAGCACTGTATACATGTCTGTGTGACCCTGAGAGTGTGCGGTGTAATGATGCAGTGATGTAACGCAGCAGGTACAGCACTGTATACATGTCTGTGTGACACTGGGAGTGCGCGGTGTAATGACGCAGGGATGTAACGCAGCAGGTACAGCACTGTATACATGTCTGTGTGACCCTGGGAGTGTGCGGTGTAATGATGCAGGGATGTAACGCAGCAGGTACAGCACTGTATACATGTCTGTGTGACCCTGAGAGTGTGCGGTGTAATGATGCAGTGATGTAACACAGCAGGTACAGCACTGTATACATGTCTGTGTGACCCTGGGAGTGTGCAGTGTAATGACGCAGTGATGTAACACAGCAGGTACAGCACTGTATACATGTCTGTGTGACCCTGGGAGTGTGCGGTGTAATGATGCAGGGATGTAACGCAGCAAGTACAGCACTGTATACATGTCTGTGTGACCCTGGGAGTGTGCGGTGTAATGACGCAGGGATGTAATGCAGCAGGTACAGCACTGTATACATGTCTGTGTGACCCTGAGAGTGTGCGGTGTAATGACGCAGGGATTTAACTCAGCAAGTACAGCACTGTATACATGTCTGTGTGACCCTGGGAGTGTGCGGTGTAATGACGCAGGGATGTAACGCAGCAGGTACAGCACTGTATACCTGTCTGTGTGACCCTGGGAGTGTGCAGTGTAATGACGCAGGGATGTAACGCAGCAGGTACAGCACTGTATACATGTCTGTGTGACTCCGGGAGTGTGCGGTGTAAGAACGCAAGGATGTAACGCAGCAGGTACAGCACCGTATACATGTCTGTGTGACCCTGAGAGTGTGCGGTGTAAAGATGCATGGATGTAATGCAGCAGGTACAGCACTGTATACCTGTCTGTGTGACACTGGGAGTGTGCGGTGTAATGACGCAGGGATGTAACGCAGCAGGTACAGCACTGTATACCTGTCTGTGTGACACTGGGAGTGTGCGGTGTAATGACGCAGGGATGTAACGCAGCAGGTACAGCACTGTATACATGTCTGTGTGACCCTGAGAGTGTGCGGTGTAATGATGCAGTGATGTAACGCAGCAGGTACAGCACTGTATACATGTCTGTGTGACACTGGGAGTGCGCGGTGTAATGACGCAGGGATGTAACGCAGCAGGTACAGCACTGTATACATGTCTGTGTGACCCTGGGAGTGTGCGGTGTAATGATGCAGGGATGTAACGCAGCAGGTACAGCACTGTATACATGTCTGTGTGACCCTGAGAGTGTGCGGTGTAATGATGCAGTGATGTAACACAGCAGGTACAGCACTGTATACATGTCTGTGTGACCCTGGGAGTGTGCAGTGTAATGACGCAGTGATGTAACACAGCAGGTACAGCACTGTATACATGTCTGTGTGACCCTGGGAGTGTGCGGTGTAATGATGCAGGGATGTAACGCAGCAAGTACAGCACTGTATACATGTCTGTGTGACCCTGGGAGTGTGCGGTGTAATGACGCAGGGATGTAATGCAGCAGGTACAGCACTGTATACATGTCTGTGTGACCCTGAGAGTGTGCGGTGTAATGACGCAGGGATTTAACTCAGCAAGTACAGCACTGTATACATGTCTGTGTGACCCTGGGAGTGTGCGGTGTAATGACGCAGGGATGTAACGCAGCAGGTACAGCACTGTATACCTGTCTGTGTGACCCTGGGAGTGTGCGGTGTAATGACGCAGGGATGTAACGCAGCAGGTACAGCACTGTATACATGTCTGTGTGACTCCGGGAGTGTGCGGTGTAAGAACGCAGGGATGTAACGCAGCAGGTACAGCACCGTATACATGTCTGTGTGACCCTGAGAGTGTGCGGTGTAAAGATGCATGGATGTAATGCAGCAGGTACAGCACTGTATACATGTCTGTGTGACACTGGGAGTGTGCGGTGTAATGACGCAGGGATGTAATGCAGCAGGTACAGTGCTGTATACATGTCTGTGTGACCCTGGGAGTGTGCGGTGTAATGACGCAGGGATGTAATGCAGCAGGTACAGTGCTGTATACATGTCTGTGTGACCCTGGGAGTGTGCGGTGTAATGACGCAGGGATGTAACGCAGCATGTACAGCGCTGTACACATGTCTGTGTGACCCTGGGAGTGTGCGGTGTAATGACACAGAGATGTAACTCAGCAGGTACAGCGCTGTCCATGTGCATGCGGATTCACAGCTGCGCGATCAGGTCTGAATTAAGGACTAAGGACCTTATTCTGGTTGACTCGCAAAGGTGTGAATTTCGCAGCTCTGGTGTCTCACATCTACGAGCGCCCTGTGCAGTAAACGGGTGGGCAGCTGACATCCACCGGCGTCGTCACGTCAGCTGCCCGCTCCCTGCATCACGGGCGCATTTACATGGGAACACCTATGAAACACTGAGCATTCCAATGAACGTTACCCCTCGCCGCCCCAGGCCCCCCGGGACGCCAAACTAGTAGTTTTCCACACCCGCTCACACCAAGCATCTGCACGTGCACATAAATGAGCATGCGTAGACGCAAAATATCGCTCCCCCGTTCCAAGACACGGGGGGGGGGGCAATTAAACTAGAATAACCCCTATATTTTTATACATTATATTTACATCCCATCTTCAATAGAGCTCCCATGTTAGTTCATTTACCCCCTTGTGTTTCCCTCTGAACTCCGCCCAAAAAATATTGAGTGTATACACTGAACGATATCTATCAGTGACGTCACCGGGACCCACTGAACGTTGGCTACGATCAGGAGCGCACAGCGTTACCGATATAAGTGTACAAACTACACGTGTTTTAAAAAGAAGGGCCCTTCTGAACGGAGGCTCCCAACACAAGCAAGGCTGCTCCGCATGCCAGGTCCCCCCACAATGTGCCCGCAAACATTTGTGGTTTACACATCACCAGCGGGTGCCAGACATTTACCCGACATTTACCCAGGCATTTACCCGACGTCGGGATCCCGACTGTCAAAACACCGGCAACCGGGTTCCCGACGGCCACCTGCTATTTTCCCTCGTGGGGGCCCCACGAGGGGCTTTGTTGCGCCGGCCATGCTGTCTGAGTCCGGCCAGTTGGGATCCCGACGTCGGGCTGATGACTGTCGGGATCCCGACTGTCGGACCCCTATACCACACCCATCACCAGCTGCCTCCTAGCTGCGAAGCTAGGAGTGGACCGGCCATGTTCCAGGTGGCAGCAGCTGCACGTGACGTCACGCAGTCGCCAGGCTTCCCCTCAAAGTGATATGGGCACACCTGCATTCAGTGGCGGAACTACCGTGGGTGCAGGGGGTTTAGCTGCTATGGGGCCCGGCTGGGTGGGGGGGCCCGGGCCCCATGGACAGCAAGCAAGCACTCCCCTGCACACCGTGACCGCCAATATACAGAGCCGGCGCTTCCGCCATTAAGCAGGCCCCCTGGGCTTGCCTGTGCAGTGTGCTCTATGCTGGGCTGGCCGGGGGAGAACTTGAGAAGCCAGGCAGGGGGGGAGAGGAGGAGGAGGACGACGACGACGCCGTGCACTTTGACCCGCGAGATGTAGCGTCATCATCCCGCGGGTCTGCAGCAGCGGCTGCTGCTGGCGTCCAGGAGACGTGGTATATTTAAAAGTTACATCTGCCGCTGGACCGCGCTAGCCAATAGACACTCGCGGTCCAGCAGCCACCAGTTGATTGGCTGCTGGACCGCGAGCGCCTATTGGCTAGCGCGGTCCAGGGGGAGATGTGACTTAAATAGCAGCACCGTGCACAGCGGGGAGCGGGCAGGCCCGGCGACAGGGGGGAGGGGGTTCGCGGAATGCACCGCTGCTGCTGCTAATCTCTGCACTAGTGTGTCCCACCCACCCTGCGTGTGCACTGGTGTGTCCCACCCAGCCACCCTGCATGTGCACTAGTGTGTCCCACCCACCCTGCGTGTGCACTAGTGTGTCCCACCCACCCACCCTGCGTGTGCACTAGTGTGTCCCACCCACCCACCCTGCGTGTGCACTAGTGTGTCCCACCCACCCACCCTGCGTGTGCACTAGTGTGTCCCACCCACCCTGCGTGTGCACTAGTGTGTATGCGTGTGCACTAGTGTGTCCCACCCACCCACCCACCCACCCTGCGTGTGCACTGGTGTGTCCCACCCACCCTGCGTGTGCACTGGTGTGTCCCACCCACCCTGTGTGTGCACTGGTGTGTCCCACCCACCCACCCTGCGTGTGCACTGGTGTGTCCGTCCCACCCACCCTGCGTGTGCACTGGTGTGTCCCACACACCAGTGCACACCACCCAGCCACCCTGCGTGTGCACTGGTGTGTCCCACCCAGCCACCCTGCGTGTGCACTGGTGTGTCCCACCCAGCCACCCTGCGTGTGCACTGGTGTGTCCCACCCAGCCACCCAGTAGCGCACGCAGGGGGGGTTTCTGAGTACCCAGAAACCCCCCCAGGAGTCTAAGGGTCCTAGGCTGAAAGCTGAGGGTCCCCTCTTTCCATGGGTACAAGAATTTTTAAAATCGGCACTTGGAAACCGGAAATATCTGACTTCAAAGCAGTGGTCCCCATCCAAGCCTGTTAATTGCTATTCCCAGTCAGATATTTCAGGTTCTGTGTGACTTAGAGTTTTCCTGAGGGTATATTCCAAAAGCTGGGACTCTCCCCCTTTCATGGACACTAGCAGCTTGTCTCTACTGTTCCCAGAACCAGAGATATCAGCCTTCCAGCAACTGGTTACTGCTCCAGCTCCACACATGTGGTATGTAGTTTTATATACTCGTTGGCGGATTGCTCTGCCTCCTGAACTCTGATCTCCTAGTCCCCAGTACCATTTGGTAGGTGGAATCCTCTAGTGTTTAATTCCATTAAAATCTAAGAAATCTATTTCTGGGAACTGGAGATAGCTGCAGTCAAGCAAGCTGTCCTCCCACCAGAAAATTATGAATAATAAGCCTACTCCACTATACACCCCTCCTCTGCATATTAAACATCCTCTACCACCCTGGAAGTTATGTATCAGGGCCCCTTTATTCAGCCCGATGCCCCCTTCTCCCACCCCATCTCCCACCATATGTGCAATAAAGGGGTAATTAGTGGAAATTACTGATCCAGACCCTGCATGCTGAGCGGTTGATATAATACCCCCTACCACCTGCGGGACATCAAAGCTTCCCCCACCCCTACCGCTGGAGGATCGGTAGGTGCCCCAATACATTGCTATGCCCAGGGGTCTACACTGCTGTTGATGCCCCTCTATGTATATATATGTATGTATGTATATATATATATATATATATATATATATATATATGTGTGTGTGTGTGTGTATATATATTTTATTATTATTATTATTATTATTATTAATAATATACATTTGGTCTATCTATAATACTATTTTAACTGACCCGGCATATACTGGGTCACCTAAGTGTCCATCTCCATGATTTGCTACGCCCCTCTGGAAACCCCCTTCTGAAAATCCTGCGTTTGCCACTGCCACCCTGCGTGTGCACTGGTGTGTCCCACCCAGCCACCCTGCTGTGCACTATCTCACTCACCCTGTTCTGCACTATTACTCCCACCCTCCCTGCTCTGCACTATCATTTACTCACACCTTCCCTCCCTGCAAGCACATTTCAGTCCCCCTTGGCAACGATCAATTTCAGTCCCTCTTGGCATTAAGCATGAAGCCCCTGGCATCGAGCATGAAGCCCCTGGCATCAAGCATGTAGGTAAGTGGCACTTATGTGTTAAATGTGTAATGGGCATTATGGTTTGTTAAATGGTGTGCAATGGGCATTGCGGTGTGTTTTATAGTATGTAATGGGCATTGCGGTGTGTTAGTATGTGATGGGCATTACGGTGTGTTAGTATGCGACGGGCATTATGGTGTGTTCTATAGTATGCAATTGGCATCATGTGTGGCCTTATGTGTAATTGGCGTTATGGCTGTGGCTTTATGTGTAATGGGTATTACAAAGTTTGCTAAAATGTGCAATGGGCATTACGGTGTGTGGTATAATGTTGGGCCATGCCCACTTTTCACGGAGCAGGAGCCTCACCTACTACAAATTGGGGGGGGGGCGCGAAACATGCCCTTGCTAAGGGTGCCGTGGCACTTAGCTACACCACTGGCTGCGCTAGGGAGAGACTCAGGAGGGGGGAGTCAGGGACACTGCCTTTGCCTGCTGCCTGGAGTGGACCTGTGGACGCACGTGCAAAAGGGATCTGGAGTCTAGATCCATCATCCGGAGTGAGGACCCCTGAAAAAACATCATCTAATATATCTGGTGAACTAGGCAATATATTTTATTACTGTATTTTTCTGCATATGTGGGTCGCATAATGTGTAATGGTGGGCACTGAAGTTGGTTGCATAATGTGTAATGGCCACTGCGTTGTGTTGCGTAATGGGCATTGCGTTGTGTTGTGTAATGGCAGGCACTGAGGTGGGTCGCATAATGTGGGAAGGGGGGGGGGCCCATTATAAATTCTGCTATGGGGCCCACAAAGTTCTAGTTACGCCTCTGCCTGCATTGTATAGACCACTCCCACTAAACACTGCGTCCCGCCCACACAACGCTGTGTCACCTCAGCATGGGGATACTCAGCAATGTATCCATCTTTGCTGATGACACAAAATTGAGTAGAGTTATTAAATCAACAGAGGATGTAACTGCACTTCAAAATGATCTTAACAAGCTAGATGAGTGGGCTAAAAAGTGGAAGATGAGGTTTAATGTGGATAAATGCAAGGTTATGCACCTCGGGAGGCATAACCAGTGTGCAAGTTACATCCTAAGCGGGGAGGCATTGGGTATTTCAGTACTTGAGAAGGATCTAGGAGTCCAAATAGAGAACAAACTGGGGTGTAGTGTCCAATGTCACATAGCAACAAAAAAGGCCAACAGAATTCTAGCATGTATTAAAAGGGGCATGGAAACTAGGGACTCAAAAGTAATTATGCCACTGTACAAGGCATTGGTTAGACCTCACCTTGAATATGGGGTACAGTTCTGGGCCCCACACTATAAAAAGGACATCATAGAATTAGAAATAATCCAAAGAAGAGCAACAAAGCTTATTAGGGGAATGGAGAATTTAAACTACGTGGAGAGATTGAGCACTTTGGGACTATTTACACGAGAGAAGAGACGATTAAGGGGGGACATGCTCATTATGTACACATATATCAGGGGCCAATATAAGGAAATGTAAAGCACCCTTTTTGCTTCAAGAAAGGAATCTAGGACACGAGTGCACGAGTTTAGATTAGAAGAAAGAAGATTTCGTTCCCTCAAAAGAAAAAAATTCTTTACGGTCAGAGCAGTCAAACTGTGGAACTCTCTTCCTGGGGAAGTGGTGTCGGCAGACACAATAAATACATTCAAAATAAGGTTGGACAAACATTTATTAGATAAAAACATCCAAGGGTACCAATAAGAATCATATTCTGTCTTTTACAAGGGATAAGCTATTAAAACGTAGGTTGAACTCGATGGACGCAAGTCTTTATTCAGCCTTATCTACTATGTAACTATGGGCCTTATTTTGGTTCATTCTTTCTGACAAAATCCTTCTTAGATGGGCAAAACCATGTGCACTGCAGGTGGGGCAGGTGTTACTTGTGCAGAGAGAATTAGATTTGGGTGGGGTTTTACTTCAAAGTGAGATCTATATTGTAGTGTAAAAATAAAGCAGTCAGTATTTTCCCTGCACAGAAACAAAATTACTCACCCAAATCTAATTCTCTCTGCGCATGTTACATCTGCCCCCCCTGCAGTGCACATGGTTTTGTCCATCTAAGAAGGATTTTGTCAGAAAGAATGAACCAAAATAAGGTCCTATGTAACCTCACCTTAGGGTTTAACAGAGAATTGCTGATTTTTGCGCCAAAAATTATTTTAGAAGGGGTAGGGTAAATGGCATGTTAAGAGGTAAAGAATCAAAGCGCTGGGGAGAGGGAGTAGGATAGATTGAAACAGTAAGTAAGAAAAACAAATTTGCAATACCAAGTAAAAAAATAAAAACGGCTTCAATTTTTAAGCTCTTTTTTGACCTTTTGGCAAAGTCTTTTAGCAAGTGTTGGAGACCAAAAAGGTGTCAGATGAGTGCTAACTAGCCGTTACTAGAGTACCGTGTCAGGATGCGGCGTCTTCTCCACGCCGGGGATCCCATGCGGCTACTTCCGGTTTCGGCACTCGTACTTCTGGTGACGGTCCTACACTTGGTCTGGCTTGCGGCTTGTGGCTTTGCTGCGGGTCTTGCCCCAACGCGTTTCGTGCTTGAAGCACTTAATCATGGATACCTGCGCTGGTTCTTCACCCTTTGACTTGTTTCACATTTGTTTTCTCTATTTCCAAGTGTTTCTGGCCTTGTCTGTGTCCATGGGAAACCTGAACGAGTGCCGAAACCGGAAGTAGCCGCATGGGATCCCCGGCGTGGAGAAGACGCCGCATCCTGACACGGTACTCTAGTAACGGCTAGTTAGCACTCATCTGACACCTTTTTGGTCTCCAACACTTGCTAAAAGACTTTGCCAAAAGGTCAAAAAAGAGCTTAAAAATTGAAGCAGTTTTTATTTTTTTACTTGGTATTGCATATTTGTTTTTCTTACTAACTCTTTCAATCTATCCTACTCCCTCTCCCCAGCGCTTTGATTCTTTACCTCTTAACATCTAACCTCACCTGGCCAACACTGAAACTGCGATCTCTTGTGATTGCAATTTTGGAGCTGGCGCATCTGCAAATCTGTGAACATCGCCCATTCACGCTTTTCTCAGATCTGCATAAAGGTTTGAATTAGGCCCTTAGTACCATGCAAACCTTCCCCCACAGAATACTGTGGCCCCCAGGTGGGATGGCAGGACAGTTGGTACATGTATGTTATTTATTTATTTATTTATTAGTATTTATTAACAGCTTCTTATATAGCGCACAAAGATTCCGCAGCGCTTTACAGAGCATAGTTATTAGCAAAAACACATAACGAATTACAGCACAAGATAGTTTAGGACAAGTACATGGTTAATACGGATAGTTGCATCAGGGGACAGGACACTGCAGCAATCATCAGGGTGGCAGTGGTTTATATATTCTAAGAAAGGCACATGAGGAGAGAGGGCCCTGCTCGTGAGAGCTTACATTCTAAAAGGGGAGGGTTAGACAGACAGGGGTGACACAGAAGGGGTAGCAGTGAGCATAAACAGTAGGTTAGGACAGTGGTTCCCAACCCTGGTCCTCAAGTACCCCCAACAGTGCACGTTTTCCAGGTCATCCAGCAGGTGCACTCATTATTCAGGCACATTTGAAAAGATCCACAGGTGGAGCTAATTATAGCACTTGTGATTCTGTGTGGAGACCTGGAAAACGTGCACTGTTGGGGGTACTTGAGGACCAGGGTTGGGAACCACTGGGTTAGGATGAGAGATGGTCAGGTTTTATGCTGGAGGGTGGGAAGAGGTCAGCTTAGTCCTTGATATTTTAAGTCTAAAAAAGCGCTGGGTATGTTGTTGTTATTATTATTATTATTATTGTGAGGGAGGTCCACTTTAGTGAAAAGTGACATTGTTGCTACATAATGGGGAGACAATGAGGAGGAGAAGACCTCTGGCACACACCCTCATCCTCCCATTCACTGCACGCTGCCATATTGTAGTAGTGTATGACTGAGCACGCAGCTGAAACAGTAGCACACAGCATGGGCTGAGCAGCAGCACACTCAGACAGCAGGAATCAATCTCGGAGCTGAATACAAGGCGGTGCTCTGCTAGCCGCCCTGCGCCGCCGCTCGTGAGGAAGAGGAGAGGAGACCGGAGAGCCGCATCCCCCGAACTCGGCGCTCGGGAAGGGGGGCGCCCCACCCCCCTCCTCCCAGGGAGACGACCACCAGCAGCGGACAGGTATCCCAGGGAGTTTGAGAGGGGGCTGCCTTACAGAATTGTCCTTAATTGGTTTGGTCAAAACTACAAGTCCCAGCATGCTCTACCAGTCAGGCAGGGAATGCTGGGTCTTGGCAGCGGCAGAGTTGTGGGTTTCGTGTCCACAATACAGTATACACAATATACATCCCCTGCTGCCCCCATCACCAGGGATAATGTACCATATACATTCAACAGGGTTAATGCCCCATGTACAGTCCCTAATGCCCCATCACCAGGGATAATGCACCAGGTACATCCCCTGCTGCCTCCTGCACCAGGGATAATGCACCATATACATCCCCTGCTGCCTCCTGCACCAGGGATAATGCACCATATACATCCCCTGCTGCCCCCATCACCAGGGATAATGCACCATATACATCCCCTGCTGCCTCCTGCACCAGGGATAATGCACCATATACATCCCCTGCTGCCTCCTGCACCAGGGATAATGCACCATATACATCCCCTGCTGCCCCCATCACCAGGGATAATGCACCATATACATCCCCTGCTGCCTCCTGCACCAGGGATAATGCACCATATACATCCCCTGCTGCCTCCTGCACCAGGGATAATGCACCATATACATCCCCTGCTGCCCCCATCACCAGGGATAATGCACCATATACATCCCCTGCTGCCCCCATCACCAGGGATAATGCACCATATACATCCCCTGCTGCCCCCATCACCAGGGATAATGCACCATATACATCCCCTGCTGCCCCCATCACCAGGGATAATGCACCATGTACATCCCCTGCTGCCTCCTGCACCAGGGATAATGCACCATATACATCCCTGCTGCCCCCATCACCAGGGATAATGTACCATATACATTCAACAGGGATAATGCCCCATGTACAGTCCCTAATGCCCCATCACCAGGGATAATGCACCATATACATCCCGTGCTACCCCCATCACCAGGGATAATGCACCAGGTACATCACCTGCTGCCCCCATCACCAGGGATAATGCACCATATACATCCCCTGCTGCCCCCATCACCAGGGATAATGTACCATATACATTCAACAGCGATAATGCCCCATGTACAGTCCCTAATGCCCCATCACCAGGGATAATGCACCATATACATCCCGTGCTACCCCCATCACCAGGGATAATGCACCAGGTACATCCCCTGCTGCCTCCTGCACCAGGGATAATGCACCATATACATCCCCTGCTGCCCCCATCACCAGGGATAATGCACCATATACATCCCCTGCTGCCCCCATCACCAGGGATTATGCACCATATACATCCCCTGCTGCCTCCTGCACCAGGGATAATGTACCATGTACATCCCCTGCTGCCCCCATCACCAGGGATAATGCACCAGGTACATCCCCTGCGGCCCCCCATCAGCAGGGATAATGCACCATGTACACCCCCAGCTGCCTCCTGCACCAGGGATAATGTACCATATACATTCAACAGGGATAATGCCCCATGTACAGTCCCTAATGCCCCATCACCAGGGATAATGCACCATATACATCCCCTGCTGCCTCCTGCACCAGGGATAATGCACCATATACATCCCCTGCTGCCCCCATCACCAGGGATAATGCACCATGTACATCCCCTGCTACCTCCTGCACCAGGGATAATGCACCATATACATCCCCTGCTGCCTCCTGCACCAGGGATAATGCACCATGTACATCCCCTGCTGCCCCATCACCAGGGATAATGCACCATGTACATCCCCTGCTGCCTCCATCACCAGGAATAATGCACCAGGTACATCCCCTGCTGCCCCCATCGCCAGGGATAATGCACCAGGTACATCCCCTGCTGCCCCCATCACCAGGGATAATGCACCATGTACATCCCCTGCTGCCCCCATCGCCAGGGATAATGCACCATATACATTCCCTGCTGCCCCTATCGCCAGGGATAATGCACCAGGTACATCCCCTGCTGCCCCCATCGCCAGGGATAATGCACCAGGTACATCCCCTGCTGCCCCCATCACCAGGGATAATGCACCATGTACATCCCCTGCGGCCCCCATCAGCAGGGATAATGCACCATGTACACCCCCAGCTGCCTCCTGCACCAGGGATAATGTACCATGTACATCCCCTGCTGCCTCCTGCACCAGGGATAATGCACCATATACATCCCCTGCTGCCCCCATCACCAGGGATAATGCACCAGGTACATCCCCTGCGGCCCCCATCAGCAGGGATAATGCACCATGTACACCCCCAGCTGCCTCCTGCACCAGGGATAATGCACCATATACATCCCCTGCTGCCCCCATCACCAGGGATAATGCACCATGTACATCCCCTGCTACCTCCTGCACCAGGGATAATGCACCATGTACATCCCCTGCTGCCTCCTGCACCAGGGATAATGCACCATGTACATCCCCTGCTGCCCCATCACCAGGGATAATGCACCATGTACATCCCCTGCTGCCTCCATCACCAGGGATAATGCACCATATACATTCCCTGCGGCCCCCATCAGCAGGGATAATGCACCAGGTACATCCCCTGCTGCCCCCATCGCCAGGGATAATGCACCATGTACATCCCCTGCTGCCCCCATCGCCAGGGATAATGCACCAGGTACATCCCCTGCTGACCCCATCACCAGGGATAATGCACCAGGTACATCCCCTGCTGCCCCCATCACCAGGGATAATGCACCAGGTACATCCCCGGCGGCCCCCATCAGCAGGGATAATGCACCATGTACACCCCCAGCTGCCCCCATCACCAGGGATAATGCACCATGTACATCCCCTGCTGCCCCCATCACCAGGTATAATGCACCATGTACATCCCCTGCGGCCCCCATCAGCAGGGATAATGCACCATGTACACCCCCAGCTGCCCCCATCACCAGGGATAATGCCCCATGTACAGTCCCTAATGCCCCATCACCAGGGATAATGCACCAGGTACATCCCCTGCTGCCCCTATTGCCAGGGATAATGCACCATGTACATCCCCTGCTGCCCCCATCACCAGGGATAATGCACCATGTACATCCCCTGCTGACCCCATCACCATATCCCCCACTGCCCCCATCACCAGGGATAATGCACCATATACATCCTCAGCTGCCCCCATCACCAGGGATAATGCACCATGTACATCCCCTGCTGCCCCCATCACCAGGGATAATGCACCATATACATCTCCTGCACCAGGGATAATGCACCATATACATCCCCTGCTGCCTCCTGCACCAGGGATAATGCACCATGTACATCCCCTGCTGCCCCCATCACCAGGGATAATGCACCATATACATCCCCTGCTGCCTCCTGCACCAGGGATAATGCACCATATACATCCCCTGCTGCCTCCTGCACCAGGGATAATGCACCATATACATCCCCTGCTGCCTCCATTGCCAGGGATAATGCACCAGGTACATCCCCTGCTGCCCCCATCACCAGGGATAATGCACCAGGTACATCCCCGGCTGCCCCCATCGCCAGGGATAATGCACCATATACATCCCCTGCTGCCCCCATCACCAGGGATAATGCACCATGTACATCCCCTGCTGCCCCCATCACCCGGGATAATGCACCATGTACATACCCTGCTGCCCCCATCACCAGGGATAATGCACCATGTACATCCCCTGCTGCCCCCATCACCAGGGATAATGCACCATGTACATACCCTGCTGCCCCCATCACCAGGGATAATGCACCATGTACATACCCTGCTGCCCCCATCACCAGGGATAATGCACCATATACATTCCCTGCTGCCCCCATCACCAGGGATAATGCACCATATACATCCCCCGCTGCCCCATCACCAGGGATAATGCACCATATACATCCCCTGCTGCCCCCATCACCAGGGATAATGCACCATGTACAGTCCCTTATGCCCCATCACCAGGGATAATGCCCCATGTACAGTCCCTAATGCCCCATCACTAGGGATAATGCACCAGGTACATCCCCTGCTGCCCCCATCACCAGGGATAATGCACCATATACATCCCCTGCTGCCCCCATCACCAGGGATAATGCACCATGTACATCCCCTGCTGCCCCCATCACCCGGGATAATGCACCATGTACATACCCTGCTGCCCCCATCACCAGGGATAATGCACCATGTACATCCCCTGCTGCCCCCATCACCAGGGATAATGCACCATGTACATACCCTGCTGCCCCCATCACCAGGGATAATGCACCATATACATCCCCCGCTGCCCCATCACCAGGGATAATGCACCATATACATCCCCTGCTGCCCCCATCACCAGGGATAATGCACCATGTACAGTCCCTTATGCCCCATCACCAGGGATAATGCCCCATGTACAGTCCCTAATGCCCCATCACTAGGGATAATGCACCAGGTACATCCCCTGCTGCCCCCATCACCAGGGATAATGCACCATATACATCCCCTGCTGCCCCCATCACCAGGTATAATGCACCATGTACATCCCGTGCTGCCCCCATCACCAGGGATAATGCACCATATACATCCCCTGCTGCCCCCATCACCAGGGATAATGCACCATATACATCCCCTGCTGCCCCCATCACCAGGGATAATGCACCATATACATCCCCTGCTGCCCCCATCACCAGGGATAATGCACCATATACATCCCCTGCTGCCCCCATCACCAGGGATAATGCACCATATACATCCCCTGCTGCCCCTATCACCAGGGATAATGCACCATATACATCCCCTGCTGCCCCCATCACCAGGGATAATGCACCATGTACATACCCTGCTGCCCCCATCACCAGGGATAATGCACCATATACATCCCCTGCTGCCTCCTGCACCAGGGATAATGCACCATGTACATCCCCTGCACCATAGTACATCCCCTGCTGCCCCCATCACCAGGGATAATGCACCATGTACATCCCCTGCTGCCCCCATCACCAGGGATAATGCACCATGTACAGTCACCAGGGATAATATATCACACTATAGTGTTTCGGTCAGGAGACCCCGCAGTATCTTTCTGTGGCTTCGCTTGTCTAAAGCCCGCAGTTTCTCTCCCGCAGATTGTATCGGAACAATACCGCTATGGACGCAGCGTCGCAGGGAAATGGCGGCATAGTGGCCGATGTCGTCTTTGTAATAGAAGGGACAGCAAATTTAGGACCGTACTTTGAGTCCCTACGGAAGCACTACCTGCTGCCTGCAATAGAGTAAGTTATGTTTCCAATGGTAACAGTGTGATGGATACAATTAATATTGCAGCAGATCTGGGCAGCCTGTGACTACCACAGGGCCGGCCCACTCTGTGTATGTAGATGTGTCTGGGGCCAGGCTTTGTTCATGCAGAATATTTTTTAGTTTTGCCTGACATAAAGGTTCTGGCCCATTCTGTACAGCAGAACGATGTAAGGTTTAGTTTTCTCACCTGTGTACTGTTATTATTATTATTATTATTATAATTTTATTTATAAGGCGCCACAAGTGTTTCGCAGCGCCGTACAAAGGAACAATACAGGGAGACAAAGCTTGGCATAACATTGAATAAATAACAAGAATACAGTACAAATAAAGAGCGCCACAGTTCAATACACATTACAGCTTGGATATAAGTAGTGAGGACTCAATCAACATACAACTAGAGGCTTGATGCCAATGATGGAGATGAGTATGCAGACGAAGATGGTCACTGAGTGTTGGAGTAAAGGAGAGCTGTGAGTGACATGTGAAGAGAAGTGGGCTTTGACAACAGGAGGGAAGAGGGCCCTGTTTGGAGGAGCTTACAATCTAGTAGGAAGGAGCTTACAATCTAGTACTGTCACGTACAGGTGAGACGGTGACGGTCATTTTGAGAAATTCGCTGCTTACCGAGCAGTTAAACGCCGCACGCCGTGCATATGGCTGCATCTGCATGCAAATGGATATGTTCGCTGACGCATACATTCGGATGCGGCCGTACGGGTGAAAAGGCTTTCTATGGCTGCTGACCACCGAAGTATTTTTTGCCCGCTCGCAAATAAGTCAGTCTGATCTGACTTTTATCTGGGCCGTAGATGGCCGAACAGGGGGCAAGTGCAGCCGTCTGCCCGAGCAGGAATTGTCCCATCTGCGTTCCCTTGCTCAGTCTCATTTACTACCTTATGCTAATGTGAAAAGCCCTACGACTTATTCGGGGTTTGTGCACCTGCAAGCGGAAATTGAAAATTTGTCTAAATCAGGCATGTCCAAACTGTGGCCCTCCAGCTGTTGTGAAACTACACATCCCAGCATGCCTTGCAATTGTTTTAGCATTCCCCAATAGCAAATCTGTGGCAAGGCATGATGGGACTTGTAGTTTTACAACAGCTGGAAGTTTGGACATGCCTGTTGTGTTTAGAGATTCGTACGACTGAAAATCAGTCCATGTTTGGGGGTTGCTCAGACCTGGTCGCAGCCCTGATGAAAGATTATCAAATGACTTCAAAAGCAAAAAGATCATAGTGTGCATGCACAAGACCGCTCAGCGATAAAATCCAGAATATTTTTTTCCCTCAAGCCCTTCGCAAGTTGATTGACATGAAGTGGACGTTTGTGGGTGGTAACTGGGCATTTCCTGGAATTGCCAGTAGAAAACACAGGCGTCTTCAGGGAAGGCTTGCGATGTCTGTTCTGGCCCGATCTGCCTGTTTATATCGCATTGGACGAGCAGGTCCTGGGTTACGCACAGACTGCACAGTTGCAAATGTTTTTGCACAGTTGCAAATGTTTTTGCAGCTGTTCACAGATCGCGTGATTTTTGCAAGCCTTTAGCAGCCTTGCACATGGCAGGATGTAACTCTGGTGTGGATTATGTAAGTAAGAAGGTAGCCAAGCATTTGGTAGTTTCAAACATTGTCATTTGTGCAAAATACATATAAAAACGGATTGTTGATTAAAGGTTACCTGTCGCTAATCATAATGAATTTGTCACTGCCACAGTCATATTAAGACGCGTTTCGCTGTGATCACCCCTCACTTCATCAGAATGAATTTGTGCTTTGTCATCAGATCCGTCCCTGGTTATGTCTCAATCATCAGTTCATTAACTATTTATGCTGAAATATTACTTGTACATTTAAGCCTCTTCGTTTCTTTTTTTTTTCCCGTTTAGATACTTTAACGGCGGCCCTCCGGCAGAAACAGACTTTGGTGGAGATGTGAGTTACTCATGGTGATGCAAATGGCTGAGACGTGTGTTTTATCTTAACTATGCTCACTGTAATGTCTTGTGTCTCAGTATGGAGGCACCCAGTACAGCCTTGTGGTTTTCAATACTGTGGACTGCGCCCCAGAATCGTACGTCCAGTGCCACGCCCCCACCAGCAGCGCATATGAGTTTGTTCAGTGGCTGGACAGCATCATGTAAGTCTCTATTCATTTATGTATAATTGGGGCAGATGTATTATACAGCGTTAAGCGCATTTCTGTACTTAACGCTGGTTAACTGGAGGGGGGATTACATTTTTTTAAATGTATGAACAGTGCACATAACGTGCATTAGGGACAGCCCGCCGAGTAACGCTTACCTGGTGGCATTATATAGCCCAGGGGTCAGGAAACTTTTGAACCTTTACCCCAAAATATATTTAGATACGCCGACGTTACCCCTTGATTTTGAAAAGAAGGAAATCATATAATTGTAATACACACTGTACCCACAAAAACTAATGATATATCCTGCTAGTACGGTACACAGGCTGGCAGCAATTGATGATGACGATTACCATGTATGGCTGTGTGGTACAAAATTTGGTAATCGTCATCACCAAAGGCTGCCAGGCTGTGTGTGGTGTAGTCATTGATAATGTGATGTCCAGGTAATTATTAGCGTCAGTATTACAAGATGATATAGTGACAGTCAGTGCAATGTTTCCTCTACACTAGAGATGGGTATACCCTGACAGGAGCCTATAACCAGGCAAAGATACTCAGCACCACAGTGGCAGTACAGACTGCGCACTGCCGAGATGGCGCAGCAACTAGTCGATTCTACTGAAGAAGCGGGCGGACTAGGAGGCGGGGCCCGGGGCATCACACAGTGATTCATATGCATGCCTGGCTGTGTCTCGGCAGTGCGACCATCCATTACCCCCGGGAATTTCATTTCTACCCCATTTGGGATAATTTACCCCTGTTCCTTGACCACTGACATGGACCATTCATCTCCATGAGGAATCTGCTGACTACGGACAATGACTTCAGCTTGTAGGTTTTACGCTGTGATCAGGGCTTTAGCAAAAAATGTAATGATATCTGATCAGATCAGTCTCCCTGCTCACTGTGTGCTGTGTGCTGGCAAGGTAGACATGCAGCGACAATTGAGTGTGTGGCCATATAAAGCTCATGATACAGCATCACTGGCTGGTGTGAGCATGTGAGCTGTGGTTACTGCTGTGTCAGCATCTGAGTGTCACTCCGGCTTTCTCACCAGGTTTATGGGAGGTGGAGGTGAGAGCTGCAGCCTCATCGCCGAGGGACTCAGCACGGCCCTGCAGCTCTTTGATGATTTCAAGAAGATGCGGGAACAGATGTAAGTGAATTCCATGTGTCAGCCCAACTTACTGCTTTATTTTTGTACACGACCTATAACTGGGCTCGGACACTGAGCTGAGCGTCCGACTTTCCGCTGTGTTATATGTATGGGAATGGTCAGAGGCTACTGTAGGTAGAATCTCATCAGAAGGATGCCTGATAATGACTTTGTGGACATAGAAAGTATCATTTGCATATATATCTGGTCAGGGGCTATGTGAGCTCAGGGATAGGTATCTCTGAGGACTTCAGATCTTTTCAGTATCACAAATTAAATCCTTACCGCCCACCGTGGATCTAGAAAACATGCAGTGTCTGATCCCAAAGAGTTGCGAAACGCTGCTCTACAGCTCCACTCCTTCAGAATGGATGCCGGAAGATGTACATGTAATAGGTCTGTACACTGGGACACACCCATACCATTGCCTATTCATTTTATGCTAAAGCAAATCCAGTGAGTGAGCTGCGTAAGCTTCAGGGAAACTTCTCTGTCTCTAAGCTGCGTGTGACGTCATGCACGCTGTTAGGGACGTGCTCATTTGTCCGACCTCTGCTCATGAATAAAAATAAATCACTGCCTCTTTAGGGCCCAGCGTTGACGCAGCTTTTCAATAAGTCTATGGAAAACATTTCCCTAAAGCAAGTGGAGAAGGTTTAATAAGGTGCAATATAATAATTTTTTTTATTTTGGTATTAAACTGCCATCCCTTTGATGTAGGTTACACAGCCGTTCCTGGATGATAGGGGCCTCTGTGACACCCTCATTCTACATTTTGTCATTATATGTAAACATCATTTCACCAATGACAGCTTATCCCTGAATGTCAGTGGTTCCCAAACTCGGTGGTCTGGACCCCATTGATCGCGGTTTCCGGGTCACCCGGCAGGTGCACTACGTATCATATTAAAAATTAATCGGTGACCTGGACAACGTAGTCTTCCTTCTAGATCCCTGCTCCTTGTAAATCCTTGCAGTTCCTCCTTCTGCCTGGGGGGTCGCTGTTTGCTGTGGTGTTTCTACAACAGTCTGGTTTGTATATGAACATTGAGATACAAGCCAGGCTGTTCTTGAAGTACCACAGCAGACAGCGACACCCCAGGCAGGAAGGAGGAACTACAAGGATTTTACAAGGAGCAGGGTGCTAGAATAGGGGGGGTCGAAGCCTGCCCGACAGGGGAACCTGACATTACATGCCATCAGTGCCCGCCCAGTTCTTGGCCATTTATGAAGCAAATAAAAGACAGTCTACGAAAACTTTTATTCACATTAAAAAGATTATTTGGCCATGGCGGAGCGTATATTTGCTCAGCGGCCTGGGGCGAGCGTTCGTTTGCTCGTTGGGTAGCGTTAGGTAAGTGTAAGACGACTTCGTCGAGATTGAAACAGGATCGCCCCCTTTGTTCAATGCATCCAAAATTCCATAGCCTAGATTAGCAAATAAATATCCCAGTGCTGATCCTTGTTTGAGGTCCAGGTGATTTAATATTGTTATCTTGTATCTTCTAGCGGGCAGACTCACAAGGTCTGTATCCTAATCTGCAACTCCCCGCCGTACCTGCTTCCAGCTGTAGAGAGCACAACCTACTCTGGATACACAACGGAAAACCTGGTCCAAAAGATCGGCGAGGTAAATATCATCCGATGTAATCTATGGCCACCACTCTCGCACTCATAAAGCCCGGTTCTAGAAAGACCAAAAATGAGGGTGAGAAGGGGACCTAGAAACCAATCTCTTATATTTTTAGCCAGATCTGTCACTCAACCCCTGTGGAGAACGTTCCTGTGTAGAACAGTTTCATGTGTATGACGTTCCACCCCCTTGACATCACCTCCCCCCGCCCAGCCAGGGCTACAGTACACGCCCACCATCCACCATTACTCCACAGCCACCATCCACCATTACTCCTGCACATCCCTACCCTCTGCCAGGACCCCCGGGACCCCCCTCCCGCGATTCGCGGGCCCCCCCGCGACCCCCCCTCCCGCGATTTACGGGGCGCCCCCCCCGCGACCCCCTCCCGCGATTCGCGGGACCCCCGCGACCCCCCCCCTCCCGCGATTCGCGGGACCCCCACGACCCCCCTCCCGCGATTCGCGGGACCCCCGCGACCCCTCCCGCGATTCGCGGGACCCCCGCACCCCCCCCCTCCCGCGATTCGCGGAACCCCCGTGACCCCCCCTCCCGCGATTCGCGGGACCCCGCACCCCCCCTCCCGCGATTAGCGGGACCCCGCTTTCCCCCTCCCGCGAGTCGCGGGACCGCCGCGACCCCCCTCCCGTGATTCACGCGACCCCCCTCCCGCGATTCACGGGACCCCCGCGACCCCCTCCCGCGATTCACGGGACCCCCGCGACCCCCTCCCGCGATTCGCGGGACCCCCGCGACCCCCTCCCGCGATTCGCGGGACCCCCGCGACCCCCTCCCGCGATTTGTGGGACCCCCGCGACCCCCCCTCCCGCGATTCGCGGAACCCCCGCGACCCCCCCTCCCGCGATTCGCGGGACCGCCGCGACCCCCCCTCCCGTGATTTGCGGGACCGCCGCGACCCCCCCTCCCGTGATTTGCGGGACCGCCGCGACCCCCCCTCCCGTGATTCGCGGGACCTCCGCGACCCCCCTCCCGCGATTCGCGGGACCCCCGCGACCACCCCCTCCCGCGATTCGCGGGACCCCCGCGACCACCCCCTCCCGTGATTCGCAGGACCCCCGCGACCACCCGCGAAACGCGGGACCCCCGCAACCCTCCCGCGAATAGCGGGACCCCAGCGACCCCTACCTCCCGCGACCCCCGCGATTCGCAGGACCCCCGCGACCCCCCCCCTCCCGCGATTCGCGGAACCCCCGTGACCCCCCCCCTCCCGCGATTCGCGGGACCCCGCACCCCCCCTCCCGCGATTAGCGGGACCAACGCTTTCCCCCCTCCCGCGAGTCGCGGGACCCCCGCGACCCCCCCTCCCGTGATTCGCGGGACCCCCGCGACCCCCCTCCCGCGATTCGCGGGACCTCCGCGACCCCTCCCCGCGATTCGCGGGACCTCCGCGACCCCTCCCGCGATTCGCGCGACCACCCCCTCCCGTGATTCGCTGGACCCCCGCGACCACCCCCTCCCGCGAAACGCGGGACCCCCGCAACCCTCCCGCGAATAGCGGGACCCCAGCGACCCCCGCGATTCGCAGGACCCCCGCGACCCCCCCCCCCCCTCCCGCGATTCGCGGAACCCCCGTGACCCCCCCTCCCGTGATTCGCGGGACCCCGCACCCCCCCTCCCGCGATTAGCGGGACCAACGCTTTCCCCCCTCCCGCGAGTCGCGGGACCCCCGCGACCCCCCTCCCGTGATTCGCGGGACCCCCGCGACTCCCGCGATTCGCGGGACCCCCGCGACCACCCCCTCCCGCGATTCGCGGGACCCCCGCGACCACCCCCTCCCGCGATTCGCGGGACCCCCGCGACCACCCCCTCCCGCGATTCGCTGGACCCCCGCGACCAACCCCTCCGCACGAAACGCGGGACCCCCGCTACCAACCCCTCCGCGCGAAACGCGGGACCCCCGCGACCAACCCCTCCGCGCATCGCGGGACCCCCGCGACCAACCCCTCCGCGCATCGCGGGACCCCAGCGACCCCTCCTGCATCCTCCCCTCCCGCGATTCGCAGGACCCCTGCATCCTCCCCTCCCGCGATTCGCGGGACCCCTGCGACCCCCCTCCCGGCATTAAAAGAGCCCCCCGCGACCCCCCTCCCGCGATTCACGGCACCCCCCCCTCCCGCGATTCACGGAACCCCCCCGTAGCGCCCCCCTCCCGCGATTTGCGGGCCCCCTCGGCACCTCTCGCGATTTGCGACCGCCCCCTAATTCACACATTCGGGGACCCCACCTCCCGCGATTCATGTCCCCCTCACGCAATTCACGGCACCCCCCCACACCCCCCTTCCTGCGATTCACAACTCCCCACGACCCCCCCCTCCCACGATTCACGGAACCCCCTGTAGCGCCCCCCTCCCGCGATTTGCGGGCCCCTCGGCACCTCTCGCGATTTGCGACCGCCCCGTAATTCACACATTCGGGGACCCCCCCTCCCGCGATTCATGCCCCCCTCACGCAATTCATGGCACCCCCCACACCCCCCTTCCTGCGATTCGCAACCCCCCACGACCCCCCCCTCCCGCGATTCATGCCCCCTCCCGCGATTCACGGACCCCCGCACCACCCCCCTGTGCCCACCCTCCCTTGATTCACACCCCCCTCATGCATTTCACGGCAACCCCCCACACCCCCCCTCCTGCGATTTGGAGCCCCCCCACGACCCCCCCCTCCTGCGATTCATGACCCCTCCCGTGATTCACGGACCCCCGCACCACCCCCCCTTGACTCACGGCACCCCACGCGCCCCTCCCGCAATTCGCGGACCTCCGCAACCCTCCCTCCCGCAATTCACTAACCCCGACAACCCCCCTCCCGCAATTTGCGGGACCCCCGCGACCACCCCCTCCTGCGATTCGCTGGACCCCCGCGACCCACCCCTCCGCGCGAATCGCGGGACCCCAGCGACCCTCCCGCGAATCGCGGGACCCCAGCGACCCCTCCCGCGATTCGCAGGACCCCTGCATCCTCCCCTCCCGCGATTCGCGGGACCCCTGCGACCCCCCTCCCGGCATTAAAAGGGCACCCCGCGACCCCCCTCCCGCGATTCACGGCACCCCCCCCCTACTGCGATTTGCGACCCCCCCCCCTCCCGCAATTCGCGCCGCCCCCTCCCGCGATTCACGGAACCCCCCGTAGCGCCCCCCTCCCGCGATTTGCGGGCCTCTCGGCACCTCTCGCGATTTGCGACCGCCCCCTAATTCACACATTCGGGGACCCCACCTCCCGCGATTCATGTCCCCCTCACGCAATTCACGGCACCCCCCACACCCCCCTTCCTGCGATTCGCAACCCCCCACGACCCCCCCTCCCGCGATTCACGGAACCCCCCGTAGCGCCCCCCTCCCGCGATTTGCGGGGCACCTCTCGCGATTTGCGACCGCCCCGTAATTCACACATTCGGGGACCCCACCTCCCGCGATTCATGTCCCCCTCACGCAATTCACGGCACCCCCCACACCCCCCTTCCTGCGATTCGCAACCCCCCACGACCCCCCCTCCCGCGATTCACGGAACCCCCCGTAGCGCCCCCCTCCCGCGATTTGCGGGCCCCCTCAGCACCTCTCGCGATTTGCGACCGCCCCGTAATTCACACATTCGGGGACCCCCCCTCCCGCGATTCATGCCCCCCTCACGCAATTCATGGCACCCCCCACACCCCCCTTCCTGCGATTCGCAACCCCCCATGACCCCCCCTCCCGCGATTCATGCCCCCTCCCGCGATTCACAGACCCCCGCACCACCCCCCTGCGCCCACCCTCCCTTGATTCACACCCCCCTCATGCAATTCACGGCAACCCCCCACACCCCCCCTCCTGCGATTCGCAGCCCCCCCACGACCCCCCCTCCTGCGATTCATGACCCCTCCCGTGATTCACGGACCCCCGCACCACCCCCCCTTGACTCACGGCACTCCACGCGCCCCTCCCGCAATTCACGGACCTCCGCAACCCCCCCTCCCGCAATTCACTAACCCCGACAACCCCTCTCCCGCAATTTGCGGACCCCCCTTCCCACGATTCAAGCCCCCCCGCGCCCCCGCCCACGATTTGCGGACCCCCGCCCCCTCCCCCTGTACCACCACAAGCAGGTACCGCCCCTAGGTGGGAAATCCGGCCCTGGCTGCCGCACTGCAGGTTTCCCCACTTCCCTCTGCACCAGCGCCACAACTTTTATCAATGTCTTGCCCACATACCACTATTATACAGCCTCCTGCTCTCATGCACGCTCACTCCCTCCCAGTGGGAGGAGACGCTCACCCACTGCCGGGAGCTGCATACTGTCCCCCACCCACCTCCAGTTCTAGGGATGCCCATCGACCATCAATGATTTTCAAATAATCGATGGTTTATGGCCGATGTTGAATACTTTTGCCATCAATGTGGGAGGACACTGCCCTGCCTCCTGTTCTCCTGCCCCGTAACTTCCGCCAGTGGAGACCCGCTCACCCTGTGTTGCCCACATTCCCCTATCATGCTTTACTGCCCAGCCTCCTGCTCTCATGCACCCTAACTCCCACCCAGTCGGAGGAGACACTGTATTTCTGTGCTGCCACGCTGGACCCTCACCCACTGGCAGAAGCTGCACAGTGTCCACCACCCTCTTTAGTCCCCCGTATGCCCACACACCCCTATCACTACCCAGCTTCCTGCTCTCCTGAACCGTAACTTCCACCACTGGGTAATCGCTGACGCTGTGTTGCCCACATACCCCTATTATGCCTCATATCCCAGCCTCCTGCTCTCATGCACCCTAACTCCCACCCAGTAGGAGGAGACACTGACTCAGGGCCACCGTCTGGTACTCCTGTGCTGCCACGCTGGACCCTCACCCACTGCCAGAAGCTGCAATACAGGGCATATTTCATACAATTCTAACCATATTTCTCACAATACAAATGTTCACAAATTAAGGGGCGTAGCCCCTAACGCCGGTGTGAAGAGCGCCCATAGGGCGCGATGAATCACCTAGTATTACAATAGATACATAGAATTTAATGGAACCACTGGGCCCATCTAGTCTTCCCAGGTACACACAAACAATTAGGCGTTAACTGAGTCATGTTGGGAATCAATTAATCTACCAGTATATTTTTGGATTGTGAAAGGATACCAGAGTACCCAAAGGAAACCCACCCAAGTACAGGGAGAATAATACAACTCTCACGCAGTTAAGGCCAAAGTACGAATTGAACCCACAACCTCAGCGCCGTGAGGCAGTAATGCTAACCATTACACCGTCCGTGCCGCCCAGTGCAGAGCCCTATGGCAGGGCTGCACACTGCTCGGATGTTACAATACGTAGCCGACGGCTCCATTCACGATCGTATAGAGTTTAGTCATCAGCCACAGCGGCTTTAGATACTGGACATCTTCCCTGATGTTGTATAGTACACACTTGATGTTTCAGAGTTGTAGTGACCCATTTCTCTGGCATCTGCCTCATTCAGAGTTGCTGGCATCGCATATAGGTATCTGCCTAGATTTAGCACTTCAGCCGCAGAAGATTTGTGAGACACGCGTGAATACTTGATGCTAGGTTTATGGGAGTTTTTATTTATTTATTTATTTATTATTACAATTTCATTTGTTTGATTGTTTTTGCAGAGAGGAATCCATTTCTCTATCATTTCCCCTCGCAAGCTGCCGGCCTTGCGGACACTTTTCGAGAAAGCCATGCCAGTAGGTGGCATGATGGAGCCACAGCCTAAGGACTACAACCAGGACCCTCGGCATATGATACTAATCCGTGGAATAGTCCTTCCAGGTTCGTTAAATCTTTCTGTTTTTCTTTCTGGTGCAATTTCACAATTTTTTTTTTTTAAATCCAGTAAACATAAAAAACACTGCTACTTGGCTGGTTGAAGGCAGCCGGATGACCGATGGTCAGTTGGGGAATCTGTCCGATAACATTGCCTAAATAATAACATGCATGCGAGCAGGTAAATGCAGCCCCCCCCCCCCTCTGTGCAAAACTCCCTATTAGCATGCGGGCAGTTGTGTACGCTTACACACCCCCTGGCATTCAGCCGCACAAAGAAAAAATTATTCGATGGTCGCTCACCATCAATTGATATTTCCTATGTTTGTAATGAAAAGTCAGCCAGAACTTCTCATTCTAACGCGGTCCTCGGAATTCGGGGCGGGCCCTGGCGTCATGTGACGTCGGCCGCCTGCCCCAAGCAAGTGCGTGAGACTCACCGCAGGCATTCACTCCAGGAGTTTGCATGCGCGCATATTTTACTCTTGTGCAAACCTGCACCAACGGCCAGGGGAGCGAATACAAGCCGGTCTGAATCACCCCTCCGTGCATTGCTTCCCTTTGTGTATTTATATTGTTTTGTGAAGTTATTTTTATTATCTATTGGATGCAATTGTAATTCTAGTAGAGTTTAGGGTCATATGCCTGCCAAGCTTTTAGAACTGTTCCCCATTAATCCCCCTATTAACGTATCCCCTTCATCAATGTTTCCATCTTGTCCCTATCGTCATAACTATCATATCCAAGCCATCCTCATACTCTGCATCAGTCACTGTCATTAAGGTCCTTATTCTGGTTCACTCGCAAAGGCAAATTCCTTCTCAAATGGACAAAACCATGTGCACTGCAGGTGGGGCAGATGTAAGATGTGCAGAGAGAATTAGATTTGGGTGGGGTTTTAAATCAAAGTGAGATCTATATTGCAGTGTAATTATAAAGCAGTCAGTATTTTCCTGCACAGAAAAAAAATAACTCACCCAAATCGAACACTCTCTGCACCTGTTACATCTGCCCCACCTGCAGTGCGCATGGTTTTGTCCGTTTGAGAAGGGATTTGCCTTTGCGAGTGAACCAGAATAAGGGCCTAAGATCCATCTTGAGTCCTGCATTACAAACTCTGCCTCAGTAACCGGCCGTCCTATTATCTCTTCCTCCTTCTCTCCTGCCCGGTGTTCTCCTTACCATTTACCCAGACCGGAGCTTGTCCATCATTTCCAATGTGTTCTAGTGTATCTTATGCGTCGTTTCCGTATTATGCAGAAGAAACCCCAATAATCCAAGCAGTCAGGCTCTTAGATTTATCTGGCTGTGTATGACCTCATAGTGTAACGTGCATGCTGTAAAGGGGTGACTGCCATCTAACAGAATCAGGGCCTTTTTTCCCAGTAGTCCTTTGTAATTGATTTTTGAATGTTGATGTATTAATTGTCCCCATCGCCTGTGTGTCCCGCACAGCAGGAGGAGCGGCCTCCGCCCCTGGGGTTGTTCCTGCCAAGCAAATCATTCCCCAGCCGCAGCTGCCGGTCGTACAGCCGCAACTTCCAAGTGCCCCCCCTCATCAGCTGCCTCAGGTCCAGGCCCCGTACATGGTAAGGAATGAGTTCATGTAGCTGTTGGTGCGGCTTCTTAAAGCTTAGTGTTGCTCCTAGAGCAGGCATGTCCAAACGATGGCCCTCCAGCTGTTGTGAAACTACAAGTCCCATCATGCATTGCCACAGTTTTGCTATTAAGGAATGCTAAAACTATAGCTATAGCAAGGCATGCTGGGACGTGTAGTTTCACAACAGCTGGAGGGCCGCAGTTTGGACATGCCTGTCCTAGAGGATAGCGGGTCCTTTCTTCATTTAAAGTGGCATTTCCAGCTTCAGACTATGTCATGGACTTGTACATACCCGTCTCTAAACGCTGCACAGTAGATTTATCCAGCTGAAGTCGTTCTATTTCCAGCCATGTCTGTGCGTCAGCAGTCAGATATGTTTGTTGCGGATAGGATGTAAGGCTGCTTTCCCCATGGGCATCCGCATGAAATCGCTGGGCGTTCTGATGGGAATGCGGGCAGGGCAAGGTGTGCCAGCTGACTTCATATGACGTCGGCTGGCGCCCTGTCTTCGTCACGGAACACGCAAATATCTGACCTATAAGAGAGCTCTATGGCCCTTATTCTGGTTCATTCGCTCGGACACGTGCACGCACCCTGGTGAATGACCCATACTCCGCCTTGCGAATGGTGAGCCCGCACCACCCATTCGCACGCCAAATTCATTCGCAAGGGCTAGCGAACGGTATGCCAGTGGGAACCTCCCCCATCTTTCGACGGTCGGCGACCATCGAATGATGACGAAGACCACCCTGGTGATGGCCAAGACCACCCTTACATATGCATGTAGAATTGCAGGGAATTAGGTGGGCAGCTGATATCCGGTTATGTCAGCTGTCCGCCCCCGTACGTGCGTCACGGCAGCATTACCATATGTACACCCAGCACTTTAATAGGAACGCAGGGCGTACACATATGCTAATGCTCCAGCCCGGCACCCCACGCCCCTCTCCACCCACCCCTCGCAAGGCTGAGACCTTTCATTCGGCGACCAGACTTCTTGCCGAGTTCACCCGCACCCACCGTATACACATGCGCAGAAATGCTGCTGCGCATACGCAAAACATTGGTCACTGCGAAATTAACGTTCGAGCGAATAAGGCCCTAGATCATCATTCGGGCTTGGACAACTCAAACTCAACAATATGTTTAGACTGCATTGGTCCTTATTCAGATACGCAGTACAAATTTGTTCTCAGAATGGGCAAAACCATGTGCACTGCAGGTGGGGCAGATGTAACATGTTTAGAGAGAGTTACATTTGTGTGAGTTATTTTGTTTCTGTGCAGGGTAAATACTGGCTGCTTTATTTTTACACCGCAATTTAGATTTCAGTTTCAAGTAACACACCCCACCCAAATTAAGCTCTCTCTGCACATGTTACATCTGCCCCACCTGCAGTGCACATGGTTTTGCCCATTTTGAGAACAAAGTTGTACTGCGATCAGATCTGAATAAGGGCCATTGTGTAGTTGTACAATGTTGGTGGCGCGGTGCACAGGCAGCACGCCTGTATTTGCTGAGTGTTGGATAATATACAGTAATGTAGGTGTTTGCCTGTAGCCTGTGGTGCCCTGTGTAATGTCACTGGTGAATTGATAGACATTCGCTGCTCTGTGGTAAGAGAGAACGCAGATGATTGCACTATTTGGCTTATGCTGACCTGTAACCGCTCTGTTTGCTCAGCAGCACGCCCCTCAGCCAAACGCCCTGACGCCGGCACAGATCGCTGCTCAGTCCGCAGTGGAAGCCGCCAAGATCCAACAACAGAAGAACAACAATATCCAGAACCGGTGTACGTATCTGTCATTGCTCCTGGCCCATTACAGCATGGGGCTGGGGTTTTATTGACTCCGGTTTGTGTTTAGGCATGTACGATGGCGTGACCTATAATACCCTCTGCCTCTCACTCTCACCTTCTGCCTCCCACTCTCTGCCTCTCACTCTCACCTTCTGCCACCTTCTTCACTCTTTGGGTCAAATTCTATCCCTATTGATGACAATAATCTCTCCTATTCCTCAACCCTTCTACTTGGGGGTCAATCTTGACTACCAACCCATCATCCAATCTCTGGCTCAGTCCTGTTGGTTCCGGCTACTCCACTACACTCACATGAGGCCGTTCCTCTCCCAGAGTCAGACTAAACTGATCATCCACTCACTGGTCCGCTCATGGCTCCACTATTACATCTGTACATCTGTCTGTCCTCCTTCTCTGCCTGCCTCTATCTCTGCCTTCACCTGCCTACATTTCTTGTGGTTTTTAGTGTCCCCTATGTTTTACATTTGGGGACTGTATACTACTCCACTCCTCCATGTTGAAGTGGCATGCCTCCTATTCTGTGTCCATTTCTAGCTTAGAGCACCCGTATATCAGTCGTATACATGCGGCACTGAGAATGATATAGTAGTACAATGGAAATCATGTGTACGCTCACACGCAGCAGCGTCTCCTACAACATCACCCGAACGGCAGTTAGAATCACAGTAGGAGATGTACTAAGTCTCGAAGAGAGAGAAACTAAGAACCAATCAGCTCCCAACTGCCATGTTACAGTCCGTGTTTAAAAAATGACAGAATGGTTAGTACTTTATCTCTTCCACTTTACAACTCTCCAGGGCTTAGTCCATCTGCTCCTGTATGCAGTATAGAACTGCATGTGGCTGAAGAGAGAGATAAATCAAAACATATTTAATAATCTAAAAAGACCAGATCAGATGGTTATGCGATCCAGCTTTCTCTGTCCCTTCTACTTTGCAGATTGAGTTGGTTATCTTCGGTGCTTGCTTATTGTATGTTCTGTTTTAGTTCCTGGCCTGGCAGCCATGCAGCCCACTCAGGCTGTTGGTCCACCATTCAACCAGCCTCCTCCCACAATGCCCCAAGCATCCAAAATGGTACCGTCTCCTGCATCCTTAATAACACCATCTTCTCAGCCGAGCCTGGTCTCCACGGTTACCACTGGTCCTGGGCCTACACAAGGGTTGTTGCCGCAACAGCCCGTTCCACAGCCAATGGTATTGTCCCTCTCTTGCTGTCATCCAACCACCTATTGTCTGTAGCTATGTCTTGCCTAACTATAACTTAAAGGATTGTCAGGCCTTAAAAATGATTTGTTCTCTTGACTGCAAAACAGCTTCTTGTGTATATTCTAAGCTTCTTATTGCAGCTTTATTAGCCAGTGACGCTGACTGTGCCAGAGACACTGAGACAAAAAGCTGAAATTGCAAAGCACATCATAGGGGTTATTCAATCTTGGACGATTTTTCCGATAGTCAGAATTATCGGCCAGAACCTGACTTGCCGCTGCAGATTCTTAAGTATTTTAAAAGCTGAATCTGCAATTGTCTGAAGCGGACGCTAAATTAGTGGCTTTTTCCGACTAAAAAGAAGAGGATTCGCCGATCCACTTCTTTTCCGACTTTCGGATTGTTTCGGAAAGTTGGAAACCCATTTAATAGGTTGAATGTTAATTAGATCTATTCTAGGAGGAAACTGACGATCTTTCTGACTATTGGAAATATCGGCAAGGTTTGAATGACCCCCATAGTAGTTAATATAGAAATGTTAAAGAGAATTTCTACATGGGAACGGGAAATACATTTTATACTGTACAGAGATATTATTTATAGATGGCTTAAAGCAGGCATTTGATCAGAAGTAAGCAGTCATCCATACTAGGGATGGCCATCGACCATCGATGATTTGAAATCATTGATGGTTTATGACCGATGGTTTTTTTTCCCAAGGTGCTGGGACACGTAGTGTAGCCCCGCCCCCAAGTTCTGATTGGCCTATGGGCCATACAGTCAAAGAGAATGGATGTCCATCAATAGCTAAAACGATCGATCATCACATAGTTTGTTTCTATCGATGGCTGGTTGCAGAATTGCTATTGGGGGTGACTGCACCGATGGCCATCCCTAATCCATACCTGTAGTCCTAGCATACAATATGAAAACGTTACTGATCTAAGCACGCAATAGTTACCTGGATGAATTGAGCGGTCCGTTATATAAATGTATCTGTGTGGATTAAATCATTACATTTCCTTCCCGGATGACCTGTGTTTACTTGTAGCAGCCTGGCACGGGGGCACCCGGCGTTGTACCACCCCAGCAGTCTTCTGCACCGCAGCTTGGGAACCTGCAGCTGCCCACTACACAGCAGTCCGTGGCCAATAAGATGCTGGCATGGAGTGGGGTGCTGGAGTGGCAGGAGGTAAGAACTATGTGGAACTATCAGAAGAATGGGTATTGGGGGGGGGGGGGGGCAGTACTTCATCAGTTCTTCTGAAGTGCGTTCATTGGTCTTTTTCTGTTTTTACCATTTTAGAAACCTAAGCCGGCATCTGTTGACACTAATGCCAAGCTTACCCGCTCCCTCCCATGTCAAGTTTACGTCAACCCCGGAGAAAATCTGTAAGTGCCAAATAATCTATTTAACTATTCAAAAATCAGATATAGGCCAAATGTAAGGGGCTGCAATTTGTGGGAACCAGCGATGTTTTTATGACCTAGTCGCCAGATTTAAATCGGTCTTGAAAATTTCAGTTTGTACAGGTGCCCACAGATTGCAGGCTATTGGTGTTAATAAATACTAAGAAATTGTTCTTCCTGTGCAAATATAGTCGTGTAAAATTGCAACGGACCATATTAATTTCTCCTTCAGCCATGAGGGACACTGGAACATAGTAGTCCTCAAGGAGACAGGACACCAAGAGGTTACTCACTTGCACCCTTTCATTTGTGCAGGATAGGAAGTTTTTGTTTCCAGTGCCCTGTAAGCTGGGCATGATTTGTTTTTTGCGGAGCAGATGGCAGAGCTGTCGCAGAGTCCGGTCATTCTCCTTATCGGGATGCTGGATGTCCTCCGACATTCTGACCGCCAGGATATCTTATATATCTGGAAACTGCCTAGCCTGAACTTGGGGGTGGGGTATAGGGGAGGAGGGACCTGGGCAGCTCTGAATTTTTTTTAAATCTTAGTGCCTAGCCCCCTCCAGCATTATAATGCCCCAGGACTAGCTTCAGTGTCCCCCATGGCCTCAGAGAAGCCGATTTTACATGCAAGAACCTTACTATTAAAAGAATAAAACGTTTTAGACGTTCTTCGCTTCGTTCTCTTTGTCTGTGGTTACATTTGGGCCATGATACTTGTTACTACCACATTGCACAATCTACTATTGTATATGTCTCCATACCTCCCTATGTTTTAAATTTTATTGGATTTGTTCACAGTTCTAAACTAATGGTTTATAGACGGCGGCCTTTTGGGGCTCTAGTTGATATCAAATGAATGTTTCCCTTTTTAAGCTTTTCTTTCCAGCCACGTCCTGTCATTATGTAATGTGTTGTCTTGCAGGAAGACTGATCAGTGGCCACAGAAGCTGATAATGCAGCTGATCCCGCAGCAGTTGTTGGTAGGTAACCCGACGAGGGGAATTGTGGGGGGTGCATTCAGCCACTGTTAAGCCCCATACACAGAATCACTCATTTTGGCCCTTCTCAGGGATATTGTTTGCAATATCGCCCAGTGTGTACAGATGAAGCCGGAATCTTCCTTGCCCGCCAGCGGCCGGCTCTTGCCAGGGGCACACGAGACGCTCGCGCGCGCCCCGTGGCTGCAGAGCTAGCTCCGCCGCCTCACCTGGTGCCCCTCACCGCCCCACCATCCCCTTTATCCCTGCCCATCTCCCTGCAGTGGAGAGGGGCAGGGACCCACAGCGGCGTCGTCCTGAAACTGGGACGCGCGTGCGTCCCACTCAGATGGAGCACCTCTGTGCCAGCGATCGCCAGCGGAGACATGCTGGCGATCCCCGGCCAAAGAAAAGAGGCGCTCCATCTGTATGCTCAATATCGTTACCTGTACACAATCCCGCGGGCCATTACCGGTATCCTCAGTCGTCTGTACAATTGCAGTTAAATTTTGACTATATTGTCAGGATGACGTCTCTGAACAATTGCAGTTAAAGATAACATTCCTGGTGAATGCGCCGTATCGCTCGAGTTCAAAGGAAATCGTTATTTGTTTATTTAGTATTGACGGTTTCTTATATAGCGCAGCGTATTCTGTTGTGATTTACATTGAAGATGTGTATGGGGCATTCCTGATTAATAGAACACAGACACCAACTCTCCTCCGCTCTCTCTCCCTCCCATTTGTCAATTGTTGTTCTCTTGCAATCTTGCATTCATCCTTCTTAACCGTTGGACCAGATTGCATATTTATTGGGATAACCATTGGCCTGCATGGTTGCATCACCTGTGACCACATCAGGCTGTACGCTATCCGACCTGGTCGCAAACAGTGCGACCAGATAGAGTGGCTGGCTGCCTGAAGATAATGGGGGTTATTCTGGTTCACTCGGAAAGGCACAATAACAATAACTCACTAATGGACAAATCCATATGCACTGCAGGTGGGGCTGATGTAACGTGTGCAGAGAGACTTACATTTGGGTGTTTTATTGTTTTTGTGCAGGGTAAATACTGACTGCTTTATTTTTACACTGCAGTATAGATATCAGTTTGTAGTACATCCCCCCCCCCCACCAAAATCTGACTCTCTCTGCACATGTTACATCAGCCCCACCCGCAGGTTTTGTCCATTAGAGAGTGATTGTGCCTTTGCGAGTGAATTAGAATAACCCCCAATGTCTAGCAGCCACCAGTCAATGAGAGACCTCCCAGTCTTTCTGCATCCCTGCACTCTCCCTGAGTGTCCCCACAGAGGAGCTGTGATAGCAATGGTTTGTTGTTTCAAAAAGTGCTATTTACAGAACAGGGCTTCGAATAAGATTTAAATCTATATTCTTATCTGAAAATAAAACCACAATCTGTTCCGCTATCCTTGGTCCCTCTATGGGAAAGCTGGGGGCCACATCAGCCCTCCAAGGTAAGTCCTCCACGCTAATGTATATCCCGTGTTACCTTTATAAGGAATGAATCTGATGCTTGGTCTGCCATAGGGAATGATACATAGACCCCACAGTGTTAGCTGATGTATGTGCTAATCTTTGTCCCGCAGACCACCTTGGGACCCTTGTTCAGGAACTCACGCATGGTGCAATTCCACTTCACCAACAACGATCTGGAGTCTCTGAAAGGTCTCTACCGCATTATGGGCAGCGGCTTTGTAAGTGTACAATAAAAGAGAAACCCGTGCCTTGGGCCCCCATGGGCTGAAGGTAGTTTGGGCCCTGAAGTCACGGGGGTGTTTTGTTATTGGGCCTGGTTTTGCCACGTTCTTATTTCTTCTTCCCCAGTTCGGGACCTCGTGTAACAGGATTGTGGGTCTTCCTCGGGTGAAGGGAGCTGTGTGATGTTCAGCTCAACTGCGCCACCCAGGGCTGCCACTAGGAATTTTGGGGCCTGGGACTGATTTCCAGTTCTCTCTCTCTCCCCACCCCACCCTTATCTCCCCTCCCTTCACTAACCATCCGACTCCTGCCCTGAGTCCCTCATCCCCAGCAGGCAGGTCCCGGAGCACAGGCTTCTTCAATGCAGCTCACCCGCGGCCAATTAAAATGCAGCATCGGATGGTGAGCCAATCAGAGCTTGTGTACCGTCAGCCGCTCTGATTGGCTAACGGTTGCGTTTTTTAATTGGCCGCCGGCATCCTGAATTGAAGAAGCGTGTGCTGTGGCACTGAGCGAGGCGCAGGAGCACAGCAGAGGCAGAAGGGGGGGGGGGGGGCTTTGCAGTGGACAGAATGAGCTGCCCGGCCCAGGACAGCTGTACCCGCTGGGCAGACAAAGCCCGTTATATATAAAAGATTAGTGGTTGCTGTATATCACAGCATTGTAAATGTTTCCTTGTGTTCTAGGCGGGCTGCGTACACTTCCCTCACACTACCCCGTGTGAGGTCAGGGTCCTCATGCTGCTCTACTCCTCCAAAAAGAAAATCTTCATGGGTTTGATCCCCTATGATCAAAGTGGCTTCGTCAATGGGATCCGACAAGTGATAACCAATCACAAGCAAGTGCAGATGCAGAAGATCGACCAGCACCGGAATGTAAGAAGGAGCACAGCCGAATCCATTTGTATTTCCGTATATGATGCTGCACGTGGCCTTTCTAGAGCTGGGAACTCACTGTGCGATAAAGGCAAACAATATGTACAATAGCCATGCATAGTGTGTACCCCCGTCATCTGAACATGCCTTCCAATCTGACAGTATCGTCAGCGACTGCATGTTAGGCATGGAAGCCTCCTAGTGGTGAGGTTAGTGTATTACAGGGCCGAATAGCTATTGGGGCCCCCTATAGATCCAATCGGGATAATTATTCATTTTAGATTCAGTTACTTGTTTTAGCCTACTGATCGCTGTTGAGGAGGTGCAGCAGGGGGTGGTGTAATATTCTGTGCCAACCAATATGTCCAGCCTCTTACCCAGAGCCGCATCTATTCTTATGTGTGATCACAGGCCTAGTCCACTCCCAATGACCCTCAGAACTTGGATAGAGCCATTAGAACCTCACTCACTTACTACAGCTTCTAAAAATGCCCGTAGCAACCAATCGCATTCTATATCATTTTCTGGGATGCATAGAGCAGGCATGGCCAAACTGCGGCCCTCCAGCTGTTGTGAAACTACGCATCCCTGCATGCCTTGCCATAGTTTTGGCATTCCCAAATAGCAAATCTGTGGCGAGGCATGATGGGACTTGTAGTTTCACAACAGCTGGAGGGGCCATAGTTTGGCCATGCTTGCAATAGAGAATGGGATAAGTTGTTCTGGGCAACATCACCTTAGATGTTGACCTATATCGGCCATTGTGTCTTGTCCTTATAGATGGGGGCAGCTCAGTCTATGGCTGCGGGATCTGTACAGGCCAACCCTCAGGGCTTCTTATCCAAGCAGCCTGGTGCTCTGCCTGTGACGCAGAGCGTGCCGCAGCAGGTAGGCATCCCAGATAGCCAGCTGTTTGTCTATGCGGAATAAATTCTTGCAACCAGAACCTTACGTTTTTATTTTACCTTCCTCCAGATGGCAGGACAGCAGGTAGCCCAAGGCATGCCATCTGTGAACCAGGTGGCTATGATGGATGAGCAGCAGAGGACACAGAACTTGGTGAGCTCCTTTGTTGATGGTCATGTCCTTATGTTTTACATGCAGCATCATGTTCTTGGGTAAAACATCTCGGCCTGGCTGCTGCTGTGTGAGTGGAGGAGACGGCGATTGCCTGACATCCTGTATATGTGGCAAGATGGACTTCTCCTGCACCCGTACTTTCCTCCCAGTAGGGTATCGGTCTTGTGTGGGTGTTCCGTTGTACTGTCCATCACCTGCCATACCTGACCACACCTGTAGGTGTCACTGTCACCAGACAGTGTGCATTACTTGTTGTCCCTATCCGGCTCCCTCTAGGGCAGGGCAGGGCTGGGCAACACCGGCCCTCCAGATGTTGATGAACTACACATCCCAGCATGCCATGCATCAGTTTCAGCATGGCCACATAGCAAAACTAATGCAAAGCATCCTGGGATGTGTAGTTCATTAACATCCGGAGGGCCGGTGTTGCCCAGCCCTGCTCTAGGGGTTAGGTATAACTGCTGCAGCAACTCTTTGCTGACAGCTATGGCTTACTATGGGTCCTGGCTTTTTTTTAAATCTAAAATAACCATTTAGAAATCCTGAGCACATGACTCAGGGGTATTCAATTGGTACTGATTTTTTATTTTTTTAAGCCTAGGTGAAAAATCGGCACACCTTTCAACTTTTTTTTTTTTTTAGCTGTGTTTCAGCACAGTCCAAATAAAAAGCAAAATCGTGGGTGTAGTCACCTGATATTTAGTTATTTTTCGAAAAAATTATTAAAAACCTGTTGAAAATGGCCGTAATTGTCCCATTTTTCAGCTAGCCAAAAAAACAGGACCAATTGTATCCCCCCCCTTAAACATCACTTATTACATTGGGCTTCATACAGATTTGCACACAGGTCAGCCACATTGCCTGCTGGGAAATGTCTGCAGACCACAACATACAGAGTTGTCTGCACCCTTGCAGCTGCTCCGCCCCCATCCTATCTGTCCACAGGAGCAGCCGCCATCCCTATCACTAGGCATTTGAACTCCTGGTGCAGGAGATCAGCATTAAATCCAACCAATCTCTTGAGTACGGTCACCAGTTCCGCCCATTCAGACCAGATACAACTGAAATGCATACAACACTGTATCACCCATAGATGCGCATGTGAGTCACTGTGTCAAAAATCCAAATATGTGCCCGCCAAACAGACCAGGGATCAAGAGCTGCCCGACTATGCTCCGGGTGGTATCTCTGACGGTAGAATCATGGCTTAGTGTATCGCCTTATGTGCCAGTAAGAGGAGCAGACGTGTATGAGCGACGATCTCTCCGCTGACCGTAATATTTTGCTGCCTCCTTCCAGTTACATATCAGGGTGCAAAAACAGCCACCTCAGGCCAACACCCAGCCGTCGCAGCAGGCCGCACAGGCTGCCGTCCAAGCACCGGGACAGCCACAGAATCCACAGGCAGGAGCCATGTTACGGCCTCAGAATCCAGGCGCCAACCCCCAACTCCGAAACCTTCTGCTCAGTCAGCAGCCGGTGAGTATCGGCGCCCCACTGCTCAGCGCCCTATTCCCCCAGCCTGGATCTGCAGACCTTGGCTTCCATGCAGCTGTCCTTCCACCCTCATACACTGTAACCCAGTACACAGCACCATCTAGTGGCAGACTCCATTGACATCTGGTATATTACAGCAGCAATAGAAGGATGGGTTTGCCGGTCTGCGGCTACGTGTTGCTGTCCTCGGCGTCTGCGCCCATCATGGCCATCCAGGACTACGTAGGTCTGATCATACCCGGCTGGATCCATACTCTTACATGGATAATCGGGACAGAGGGGGTTATGCAGACCTGCTCACTAGGCTGCATATATTTGTTGCCTAGCGAGCATTTAAACGCCGCCCCGCTGAACGCACGGATGTGTACACTTACACACCCGCTCGCACGTGGACGCACAGAGGAAAAATCATTCGATGGTCGCTCACCATCGAACGATTTTTTTCCTCTCTTCACAGAGTAAGCCTGAACTTACTTTTATCCTGCACAGTGATGGCTGAAATGGGGCCAGGCACTGATGTCATGTGATGCCATCAGCCCGCCCCAAACAGGCAGGGCCACGCTTGCATTCGCAGATGTCCGCTCAGCGTTTCCATGGGGACCGCCCAGTGGCATAACTACTGTAAGGCAGCCCCAGCAGCTGCTTGGGGGAGCAAGCGGGAGCGGGGTCTGTGTGGGCGACAGCACCCACTTGACGCACTGACATGCTGCTGCCTGCCGCTGCCCACTGACTGAGCACCGGAGGCGAGTCAGCCATGACAGTGAAGACAAATCCCCCCCACTGACTCAATTGACTGTACACAGAGACGGCTATTGGCTACTGTGTACAGGATGGGCGTACTAGGGCGACCTGGGACGCATCTGAGCCAGGGGAAGCAGAAGTGTCTGCTGGTCTCTCTGCCTCTCTCCTGCTTCAGCTTCTCCGTTATGTATGTGACGCTGGAGAGGAGCCGGGGTGGGGCAAAATTTATAGTTACGCCACTGGGACCGCCCTCTGCCTGTCCATCATCTAGCAAGCACCCTGGCGGGGGGTGCACATGCCGAATTCGCTGCTCACCGAGCTGGTCTGAATCGGCCCACAAGTATCCAGTATATTCCACTCCCATAACCTCCTGAATGATGTCTCGGTTTTGATATAAGGATCAATTGATGACCCTTCCGTCAAGGTCAGAGAGCAGCTTGGACTGAGCGAAGTAAGCATGAGCAGCTATTCTGGGTAGCACTGGTTTATGACTCTCAAAGCTGCATTTTATTTCGGATGTTTGGCTTTTTCTTGCATTGTGACCTCAGTGTAAATCGTTTTCCAATTAGTAACGTGTTGTGTTTCTCCAGCCGCAGGCCAACGTTCCCCAGTCCCAGCAGCCCTTGCACCACCTGCAGCAGGCCGCACAGGGGATGTTGCCACACCAGGCACTCGGACAACAGATGCAGCACCAGGCCCCCGGCCAGCCTCAGCTGCAGATTCCAGGGCAGTCCCTTATGCACCAGGCCCCAGCCCAACAGTGGGGCAATCAAATGGCCCAGCGGGCACCTATGCCAGGTAAGCTAGAGACAAGTTTTACTGGCGCTTCTGTCTGGGGGTGTCACTTACATTGTTCTAGTCAGTGGGCTGACTGCCGTAGGTTGTGCTGGTACTGTACAGTTCTGTGTGTGAACTGTTATTTCTTTCCCTATCTCAGGAGTGATGATGAACGCTGGGCCCCGTGGTCCTGTACCCCAGTCAGGACTTCAGCAAGGCCAGGTCCAAAGTGTCATGGAAGATGATATCTTAATGGACCTCATCTGAACATAGGGCGCTGTCCCTTGTAATCCTCTCCTATCAGAGACACATTGGTATCTACCAGACCCCTTCACTCCATTTTCGGGTTCATATTTTCCTCTCTATAATCATCGTTATGCTCTTTAGTGCCTAGAAATCAACTCGCTGACAAGATTCTGTGCACTTCCTTCACCTTCCACCAGGTGGAGCCCTCAGGCCGGTTATTTTCTGTTAACCATGACACAATGGCGTCCAATCAATTTTTCTGGCTGGTTTTTATAATATGAATTAAAAAAAGGTCTTTAGAAGAAAGTAGCATCTTTGTTTATCTCCGACACTAAGCACACAATGTGTTATATAGCAAATAAATATTTTAGAATATACTTTTGTGTTTTGTTTTTCTCCTGTTACATTTCTGTTAAATAATATAACTGAGAACTGGAAGGCTTCTTCCATCTATTTTATTAAAGAACCTAAGTTACTACCAATAGTACATAGGTATCCCTCCGTGTAACACTCTTTATGCTCTGTGCTTAGCAGGGGAAATCTATAACCAGGACTTCTGCTACCGCAAAAAATAGGCGTGGCACTGTCTATAATGACACCTACTGAAGAAACTCGACTTCCTGTCTGACTGCTCCGCATTGGCTGCGCCGCTCCACCAATCCCTAGTTACCGCTGCATGCCCTCAGGAATCCAATTCAATTTACTTTCCATCCACCGCAATGCCTCAACAAGAACATCCCTACATATATCAAACCTCATCTCCGAATACATACTCTGTGCGCGTTTGGCCTTCGTGATAACTGCTTCCCTGAAGCGTCAGCCATTGTGTCTCCTATACTTCCTGCACTGGTACATCATTGCTTTTTGTCCCAAACTGTACCCCCACGCCACACTCGCCCCTCTAATGTTAGCTCTGCCCTTTATGTATTAAATTGTAATCTCTCACAAGAGCAGGGTCCTCTCTACCCTTTATCAAAATTGGTCCTATCTCCTTCGTCCATACATTTAATTTTCTTCCAGTCTATTCTTAATCCTGTGAGTGCCATTGCTGAGAGATGTTCAAAATATCCACTGAAAATGGCAGGGTCGAAGTCGAGGACTATGAATCACTGGTTATTTCCAGCAAATTATCTGAAGTCAATTTATTTAAGTTTTGTTAAACATTGCGCCCAAAAAATAACAGTCGCTGTGAGTGGAACTGGTATTTTTAGTATTTTACACATCTCTCACAGCAACGTTGGTACTCAAAAGGGTTAACCCTTCCCGTGCCCCGTTTTCAGGCTGCCCCTTCCTGCGCCCCGTTTGCAAGCTGCCCCTTCCTGCGCCCCGTTTGCAGGCTGCCCCTTCCCGCACCCCCTTTGCAGGCTGCCCCTTCCCGCGCCCCCTTTGCAGGCTGCCCCTTCCCGCGCCCCCTTTGCAGGCTGCCCCTTCCCGCGCCCCCTTTGCAGGCTGCCCCTTCCCGCGCCCCGTTTGCAGGCTGCCCCTTCCCGCACCCCTTTGCAGGCCGCCCCTTCCCGCTCCCCCTTTGCAGGCTGCCCCTTCCCGCCCCCACTTAAAGATTGATAGCATCCCTACTTTTTGTATATAGGAATTAGGTAAGGCACTGGTAATGTGTTCACGCTTTAGAAACACCCCGCCAGATTGTGTGGATAGATGTGGTTTAATGTGTAGTCCATTGCGATTCCTATCCAATAGAGAATAAAACACATTCCATTCCTTCCTGGTTTCTCTTAAGGCATTGGGTATGATTTATTACACAAGACCTGCGCACACACACACGGCTACACTGCATAGTCCAAGCCAGGCAGGAGACGGCACCTGAGATCTGTCTGCATTGCTTAGCGAATATCAGAGGACAAAGTATAGATGACTTCATGGACATCAAACTGATAGTACGGTGACATGGCGGTAATAAATATCCCAACAGGCAGTGGTCTTCCCTATTTGTGACGGTCATCACCAATATTTTCGGGGTAAAAGGACATTTGCCCCCAAGATTTAGGAGTTGACAAAATTCCTGTAAAAGGTCCATACTGTTCTAACTTCAATTGGCAATATACAGAGCGCTGCTGATCAATGTCAGGGTTTAATGTTCTCTGTTACTTCATCCAGATGAATGTTGTGGGCCCCAGCTTGTCTTCTGTCCCTGTATGCTTCTAAGGCCAGCAGGCAGACAGGCGTGGGGGACAGGGAGGCTGTGTGGATGATGGGATTGTCTGATTTATGCTGTCCCTGTAGGGCTGATTGTCACATACTGGTTTCCAGGAACCGTTCTCTATCCAGAAATAACTTCAACGTAGTTAGCTGGGTAAAGGCCCACTTGTCCGCGATCTGTCACCCCTTTACACCAGCCCTGGTCGTCCTCCTCTTCTATCTTTGTCAGCTCATCGCCTGCATACAAGACCACAGTTAGACATAGTACAAGTCTTTGTCAATGGGAAGCGGAACAGGGCAGATGGGAGGTTACTATAGAGAAGGGTCCGGTCCGGAGGAGGGACCGGTGTATCGTTACTATAAACTAAATCATTTATGTCTTCATATAATATAGAAGTTGCTGCTTTTCCCACCATTAATATCAGGACCTCAAATTGTCATTGTTTAGAGGCTGAATAAATGAAACTGCCATTCTCTGATTTATATGAAGCTGGTCCCTGCCCTCATCTCATTGGCCCAGCCACCTGCTGCTCCCCTGCACTTCCTGCTCCGAGAGGGAGGAGGCATCTCGCCACCCTTCCCCCGCACAGAATTACTGCAATATGGTGTCGGTGATATCTTCAGCAGATGTCCTACCGCACTGTGGAGTTCCAGGCGCATCTGTAATAGCCAGGTACCAACGTAATGTCGGCAATTTACAGTAGCTGCTAGATTTAGCGGGCCAATAAGTTATTATGCAAAAAAACAGGTTGTTTATTCCCATCAACCTATTGCTGTTAAAAAAGGGTATGGGTGATTGACCACTGAAGGTCGGCACCTGAAATAGTTAAATCTAGTGACTACAGCGCCAGCGTGCGTTGCTGTTGCCTGCAATTTGCTGACATTCTTTTGGCATGTACTGTAGCGTTTTCTTTATTACGCTTTTCATTTCTTGAGCACCACATTTACTAGTTGTCCTGTAACACTTTTGTAGTTCTGGAACAAGGATAGTAATTCTGAGACCATAAGCACAGCCATAGGGGCATGGGCGGACACTGGGCTGGATTCAAATGTTTTATCGCGCCAGATCTCCCGTCTAAAGTAATGAGAGATCGCAGGGCGATATTGCAATTTATTTTATCATCCCAGATCCCGCACATTAAGGTCGGGTTTAGGTGCGCAAGCGGCTAAACCCAACCAAACGAATGGCTGTGAAGCGAAAATCCCGTCCAAACGGGGGGGGGGGGGGGGGGGGGGGTGTAGGTAGCTTGCTGCACTGATGATTGTATGCCCCTTGGCAGAAACATTTGAATACTGCTGATGGGTGCTGAGTCGGGCAGCAAACATTTCAAACAGGCCCTATACGTATTCTAAGGATGGACTTTCTCAGTGTTGTATGTATGGCACAGGTTGGGTGGCTGCTCACCTGCTTTAAAGCTGAGTTCATCAGACTCCTGCCCAGAATAATCATACACAGCTCGTACACGGACGCCCGGAACATTTACTGGGGCTTTGTTCATGCTGTGGACCAATCAGATGACTGTTATTACAGGTGTGTCAAACATGGCTCTTCCAGCAACAGCCCTACTTGGTATGCCTAAGGGTAACGGCATACCCCATATATGATGGCCAGTGTTTTATAAAAGGTTTCAAGGCAGCCCAACAGTCCAGCTATTAAGGATGTCATGCTTAGGCACGGCTAACTTAATTAGTACCTTAATCAGTTTGAATATACTAACTTTGCACAAGTAGGGCTATCCCTAACACCTGGACTGTGGGGTGCCTGGGGAACCATTGGCATAGTCCAAGTGAGATGAGATAAATATGACTGATAGATGTAATAATGTATATATATATTTTTTTAGTTCTGTCTTGATATCACAAAGAGAAAGTTCCTCGCCTGCTCTTGGGGGGGGGGGGGTCACACTGTATAATAGGCTCTTCGCCTGCTTTCAGTAGAGGTCAAGCTGTATAATAGGTTCCTCCCCTGCTCTCAGTGGGGGTCACACTATAATAGGCTCCTCCCCTGCTTTCAGTGGCAGTCGCACTGTATAATAGGCTCCTCCCCTGCTTTCAGTGGGAGTGGCACTGTATAATAGGATCCTCCCCTGCTCTCTGTAGGGGGTTATGTTGTATAATAGGCTCCTCACCTGCTCTCTGTGGGGGTCACATTGTATAACAGGCTCCTCCCCTGCTCTCAGTGGGGGTCACACTGTATAACAGGCTACTCACCTGCCCTCAGTGGGGGGGTCACACTGTATTATAGGCTCCTCCCCTGCTCTCAGTGAGGGTCACACTGTATAATAGTCTCCTCATCTCTCAGTGGGGGTCACACTAATAGGCTCCACCCCTACTTTCAGTGGGAGTCGCACTGTATAATAGGCTCCTCCCCTGCTCTCTGTGGGGGTCATGTTATCGAACAGGCTTCTCACCTTCTCTCTGTGGGTCACACTGTATAATAGGCTCCTCCCCTGCTCTCAGTGGGGGTCATGTTGTATAATAGGTTCTTCCCCTGCTCTCAGTGGGGGTCATGTTGTATAATAGGTTCCTCACCTGCTCTCAATGAGGGTCACACTATAAGAGGCTCCTCACCTGCTCTCTGTGGGGGTCATGTTATCGAACAGGCTTCTCACCTTCTCTCTGTGGGTCACACTGTATAATAGGCTCCTCCCCTGCTCTCAGTGGGGGTCATGTTGTATAATAGGTTCTTCCCCTGCTCTCAGTGGGGGTCATGTTGTATAATAGGTTCCTCACCTGCTCTCAATGAGGGTCACACTATAAGAGGCTCCTCACCTGCTCGCTGTGGGGGTCACATTGTATAACAAGCTCCTCCCCTGCTTTCAGTGGGGGTCATGTTGTATAATAGGTTCCTCACCTGCTCTCTGTGGGGGTCACATTGTATAACAAGCTCCTCCCCTACTTTCAGTGGGGGTCATGTTGTATAATAGGTTCCTCACCTGCTCTCTGTGGGGGTCACATTGTATAACAAGCTCCTCCCCTGCTTTCAGTGGGGGTCATGTTGTATAATAGGTTCCTCACCTGCCCTCAGTGGGGGGGTCACACTGTATTATAGGCTCCTCCCCTGCTCTCAGTGAGGGTCACACTGTATAATAGTCTCCTCATCTCTCAGTGGGGGTCACACTAATAGGCTCCACCCCTACTTTCAGTGGGAGTCGCACTGTATAATAGGCTCCTCCCCTGCTCTCTGTGGGGGCCATGTTATCGAACAGGCTTCTCACCTTCTCTCTGTGGGTCACACTGTATAATAGGCTCCTCCCCTGCTCTCAGTGGGGGTCATGTTGTATAATAGGTTCTTCCCCTGCTCTCAGTGGGGGTCATGTTGTATAATAGGTTCCTCACCTGCTCTCAATGAGGGTCACACTATAAGAGGCTCCTCCCCTGCTCTCTGTGGGGGTCATGTTATCGAACAGGCTTCTCACCTTCTCTCTGTGGGTCACACTGTATAATAGGCTCCTCCCCTGCTCTCAGTGGGGGTCATGTTGTATAATAGGTTCTTCCCCTGCTCTCAGTGGGGGTCATGTTGTATAATAGGTTCCTCACCTGCTCTCAATGAGGGTCACACTATAAGAGGCTCCTCACCTGCTCGCTGTGGGGGTCACATTGTATAACAAGCTCCTCCCCTGCTTTCAGTGGGGGTCATGTTGTATAATAGGTTCCTCACCTGCTCTCTGTGGGGGTCACATTGTATAACAAGCTCCTCCCCTACTTTCAGTGGGGGTCATGTTGTATAATAGGTTCCTCACCTGCTCTCTGTGGGGGTCACATTGTATAACAAGCTCCTCCCCTGCTTTCAGTGGGGGTCATGTTGTATAATAGGTTCCTCACCTGCTCTCAGTGGGGGTCACACTGTATAACTTCACCTTCTCCTCTTTTACTTTTTTCTTTTTTACGATCTGTTGCTCAAAGTGCGGGTTCCACTCCTGCAAGGAAATACGAACAGAAACTCAGTATGGAGAGTTAGATATTGGGTATACATGATAATCCTGGAAAAGGCCCTGCGTAGAAGAGCTTAGACTGTCCAGATACATTCTACTTCCTAAACTGGATCAGATGAGGGTATCACACAATGTTAAGGGCTGTATATTTAGCAATGCCATAGTGCATAATGACACAAGAAATCCGGAACTGTCTGTGTCTCTTGGAAAATGGAAATACTGTAGGCCATCTATGGGCTTAACAGAGATGTCTGCCTACCTGCACTGTGACTATTGAGGGTCTGAAGGGCGTGTGCTGCATACGTCAATTCCAAAGATGGTCCTGTACTACTTTTGCGAACAGCCATACGTCTTAGACTTTTCGCATTTCTCCACCATAGCAGAAAGGTAAGAAGCCACACAGTGGAACTCCACAGCACAATCCAGGAGCTGCCACCTGAAGATGTTCACTGTCTCTTCTCATTGTTCTATTGCATTATGTTTGGACAATGACTATTATCTGCTAGGGTTCATATACTATATCATCGGAGAGTATTTCTACCCTCTTACCATGTACATGTTTAATATGTTCCTCTTTGCACATATGTCACCGTACCTCCAGCTGAGGCCAGTTCATTAACATTCCAGGGCCATGTTTGTTCCGCCACCACTTCAAATCGTCCACGTTGTTTACATCCAGAATTGCCTGGTTCAAATCGCCATATACCATCATTATACTGTGAATACAGGACAGTGGGATCATTTCGCATGTAGCTGCTGTCAAAATGATCTGCTTCAAGATGTTAAATAACCAGATATACCACCTTCCATATACCCGATCTGCCACATAATCCAACCACATTTCCCTGACCTGACTGCCAGCCACATCTCACTTCCACCACGTATAACTAGCCTCATTGCCAACCAGGGGCACATCTAGACTTTTCTTTTAGGTGAGGCCGTTAACAATTTTCCCTGACCCACAGCACAGTAGCCACTGCCTGGGGATCTCAGGGCACCCAGGTTCATCAGCAGTTCCGCACTCAATAAATCTAGGCTATAGCAGACCACAATCAATGTAAGATCGTTTAACCTGCCAAAGCTGCCATACAGGGAATAGAAAAAGATGGGGTTGGTGATCATTGCCAAGGGTTAAGGGAATCCCCCACCCTACCCTACCCTACCCTGGATCCGCCACTGCTGCCAAGCACATCTCAATGACTGCACTGCAGCCTCCTCACACTGACCTCACTATTAGGGTCACTTCACCTATTCCCTCCCCTTTTCATGGATCATGCCCGTCCCATTCCACTCCACCCTAGAGGCAGATAGAGTTTGTCACACAAAGCAATGCAGCTCTGCAGATCAGATATGTGGTGGGGGGGGTATTAGTGTAATGTGGAAGGGAGGAGAATCTATATCTGTAGCTGAATCTGCTGAATGTTTAAGGGTCCAGTTGGGGGTGCAGCACAGTTCAAAATTCAAATAGGGGAGCCACACTCCCTGCCAACAACTGCCATTCCAAGCTGACTCACTGGCAGTGGGTGTGGCTTCCCTATTTGAACTGTGCTACAGACCCTCCACTTTGTAAAACCCCTCCCCTACGTAGGCTGCACCACCAGTAGCTGCACCACAGTGCCAGCTGCCAGGCTGCAGTACCAGGGGCTGCCACACACCCCTCTGCTCCCGCCCAGCAGCTACTAATATGACATAGACTGGGACACTCACCTACCTTCTAGGAGGCGCTCACTGGCCACTTACCTCTCGTTATTAGTCACATCGAGGTGCTTGTGTATAGAGTGTAGGGTCTGTTTGAGGAAGAGGATTTTCTTCTGCTCTAGTTGCTGGCTTTGGTCGAACACGGTCTCCATCTCCTCCATGTATTTGGGATTATATTTGTTCATTTCCTGTAATGCTTTGTCATACCTCTGCTTCACCTGCAGGTGGCGTGAGAGAGGAAAGTCTCATTAAAACCTCTTCTCTGCTGGCCTGTCCTGGTAATCCTGCAGGCATGATATAGCCATCTTATCTAGCCTAACACCAGCCAGGGCATAACTTACTGTGTGCCACAAGCTTCAGGTATACATACCAGACCACGCTCATAGCCTGTCTCCATAGCAACTGTTACCCAATTCCAGGACAATCCAATCAAGTAGTCCCCTTATACCCACATATCAAAGGCCCCATGATTGCACAGCCATTACTGACTGGGCTAATCACACAGTATCTCCCCAACACATACAACTGTTCTTTTGCCAGGATCTGGGAACAATTATCTGCTTTGCACCTATCTCGATATCCCCTTATTTCCTCATAGATGTGCAGAAAAGATGGTAAGGTCGCTATAAATGCTGGTGGTTAGAGAACCACTAGGAATAGGACGTGTACCATGGCCCTAATTCTGGTTCACTCACAAAGGCAAATTCCTTCTCAAATGGACAAAACCATGTGCACTGCAAGGGGGGGGGGGCAGATGTAACATGTGCAGATAGAATTAGATTTGGTGAGTTATTTTGTTTCTGTGCAGGGTAAATACTGGCTGCTTTATTTCTACACTGCAATATAGATCTCAGTTTGCAGTAAAACCCCACCCATATGTAAGTGACTTCAGAGTCACTTTTATATGCGTGCACCTCCGCCATCATTCGATGGTCGCGACCATTGAATGATGTGAGTGGATCCCACTAGGCTGCGTACAATGGTGGGCATTCGCAGGCCCTGCGAGGGAATGACCCTTGCGAATGGGTGGTGGCCAGGCCACCGTTCGCATGGTGAGGTTTGGTGGACTCGCAAGGCTGTGACTTAGAAACCTTGAGAATGAACCGGAATAACCCCCTATATCTGTACCACCGATATGTCTGTGAACGATGTCATTCCCAGTCACATGGTGTTTGCCCTGCAGCACAGCCGATGCAGATATATTGGATATATTGGCGCTGTGTACAGACGACCCACTGACCTCCCGTACACTGGCTGCAGGCACTGACATCACAGCTTCGTGGCCGACTGCTGAAGGCCACCACACACCCAGAAATGTGTGGGCCTTCTGAGCGACAATAACGAGCAGGGCTGTTCTGCATCGCGCTCCTCCAGGCTGCACATCCCTGCCGCTGTGTGGGTCACATACGGCCATAGTCAGCCGCTTTCTGAGCGATTATGTAAAAATCGCCCTGTGTGTAGGCCCCTAAGTATGCATGCTGACACAATTGGCCACTCCGTCGGCGGACAAGTCGGCTATGTGTGATTTTTATCTGTAGCTTTTTTCGTGTTTCTGTGTCTATAACGGCTGCATAATTATTATAACATCGCTGGATACACTGGGATTAGTAGAACAGCTGCATCATTGAGCACACTGACCACTGAAGCACATTCCTTAGCTGGAAAGTCCCAGAGCTCCGCAGCAGAGTTCTATATCCCCTGGTGTTGGACGATGTTATAAGATTTTCCCCAGTTACAGCATGTGCACAGCAGACCCGTCACCCTCACATTGTGCAGGGGGCGCAAGGCTGGTCCTGACACAGAAACAGCGGGTGCCAGTCCTGGTAAGGAGGTCTCTGCAGGTTTACTTTATACAAAGGAAATGTGGTAAGTGCATTCTTATCCCCTGGTCTATAGATGAGGACCCGCTAGTTATATCTCAGCGCAGGCTTCAGTGCAATAATCCAAGTCTAATTACATGACAACAGTATTGTTCTACGTCAGGCATGTCCAAACTATGGCCCTCCAGCTGTTGTCAAACTACAAGTCCCATCATGCCTTGCCACAGTTTTTCTATTAGGAAATGCTAAAACTATGGCAAGGCATGCTGGGATGTGTAGTCTCACAACAGCTGGAGGGCCACAGTTTGGACATGCCTGTTATACGTAGTCTAGAACAGCGGTCCCAAAACTTTATCTGGATCTCCCTACCTCACAGCCTGGAGCAGTAAGTATAGATGCAGTGGTGTGCACTTTATGGTGCAGTGCAAAGGAGACAGGCCAGCATATCTGGATCTCCCTTCCCCGCAGCCTGGAGCAGTAAGTATAGATGCAGTGGTGTGCACTATATGGTGCAGTGCAAAGGAGACAGGCCAGCATATCTGGATCTCCCTGCCTCGCAGCCTGGAGCAGTAAGTATGGGTGCAGTGGTGTTCACTATATGGTGCAGTGCAAAGGAGACAGGCCAGCATATCTGGATCTCCCTGTCTCACAGCCTGGAGCAGTAAGTATGGATACAGTGGTGTGCACTGAATGGTGTAGTGTAAAGGAGACAGGCCAGCATATCTGGATCTCCCTGCCTCGCAGCCTGGAGCAGTAAGTATAGATGCAGTGGTGTGCACTATATGGTGCAGTGCAAAGGAGACAGGCCAGCATATCTGGATCTCCCTGCCTCGCAGCCTGGAGCAGTAAGTATGGATGCAGTGGTGTGCAGTGGAAAGGAAACAGGCCAGCATATCTGAATCTCCCGGACTCGCAGCCTGGAGCAGTAAGTATGGATGCAGGGGTGTGTACTATATGGTGCAGTGCAAAGGAGACAGGCCAGCATATCTGGATCTCCCTGTCTCACTGCCTGGAGCAGTAAGTATGGATGCAGGGGTGTGCACTGAATGGTGTAGTGTAAAGGAGACAGGCCAGCATATCTGGATCTCCCTGTCTCGCAGCCTGGAGCAGTAAGTATGGATGCAGTGGTGTTCACTATATGGTGCAGTGCAAAGGAGACAGGCCAGCATATCTGGATCTCCCTGCCTCACAGCCTGGAGCAGTAAGGATAATAGAAAGCTTTCAACAAATCACATTTACATCCCAGCAGGCCCTATCAGTAACACTGTGCTCAGCATGCTGGGATTTGTAGTCCCACAGCTGCTGGAGTATCACATGTTGTCTTCTCCTGATGTAGCGGAACCAATCCCTGTACTATACACCACATATACAGTATGACCGTCACATTATCTGTAGCCTCTGTGGCCTGGCTGCAGCTCACCTTCTCCTTGTCCTGCTTGCACTTTTCATTCTCCTCTGTGAGCTTCTTCTGTTTTTCTAGAGACAATTCTGGATTGACCTTCCCGTTGTTCTCCCGGATACTAGCGAAGTGTTCCTTCTTACAGGCCTTGTGATAGGCCAACTTTGCCTTTTCAAGCTGGAGAAATTCCAGAACAGTGACAATGAGCTGACAAACTCATGGTGTCTGCCAGATAATAAGGGGGACATTTACTGAAGCTTCTAAAAACGATTGTCTCTCATCTTCCAGGATGCCATTGAGAAATGATAGGCATGATCTAATTGGTTGCTATGGGAGACAACATCACCTGTTTTAATTTTTAGAAGCTTTCGTAAATTTGCCCCTAACTGTCTGGGTGATTGTTTGTTAATGATGTTTATATAGCGCCACCATATCATGCCCCTGACTTATTGGAGCTTACAGTCATACAGCGGAGATGTAACAAAGCTCTAAAGGGGACAGATGTCATCAGCAACCAATCAGCTTCTACCAATCATTTTTTAGAATAGTTTTGATAAATTTTACAATCTGATTGGTTGCTTTGGGCAATTTCTCCACTTGTACCCCTTAAAAGGTTTGATACAGTGTTCCTCTGCTCCTACATGACTTACTGCACACACTGGGCTCCGATACAGTCAGCAGCCAATGAAACTACAATATATGGATTTGGATTTTGGAAGATTACCAGACAAACTCAACTCATGGAGGACATGTAAACTCCACACAGATGGGGTATTGGTTAACTGAACTCTTGACCCTAGCAGATTAACAAGGAGGACACCCTTTTATCCTTCCACAGACACAAAAGTTCATAGAGCGAGGAGTCTTGGTGCCCAGAGCAGGCACATACTATGATGCTCCTTCCCAAATAACATACACTGACTTTAAGAATACGGTACTTGTTTCCTAGCACGGCCACAATCGCGGCCATCGGGTGTAATTTTTAGTGGCCTGCGACGCGACCGACGCGATGCCCCTGATTTTGCCATTGAAATGCATTGAAAACAGTGAAAATCGCGTCGGTCGCGTCGTGTGCTGCTAAAAATGCTTAAATGGTCCACACGCGATGGCCGCGATTTCCCCATAGGGAACAATGTTAAATGGGTAACTTTACCCGCGATGACCGCGATTTCCCATAGGAAACAATGTTAAATGGGTCAATTTACCCAAATCATCATAGAGAACAATGGTAAATGGGCCAGAAACCCCAAAAAACGCCCCTGACCAGTGAAATGTCCCCCCAAATGTAGTTTACGCCACCCCGCGATCAACGTGAACCCGAAGTGTGGCGAGCGCAGCGAGCCCGCGAGGGGCGGCGGTACGCGTCCTCCGACCTTTTCATACCCCCACTATCCACGTCGGCGTGGAGTTGAGAATAGAATAGTGTGGTGAGCGCAGCGAGCCACCGAGCCCGAAGCGTGGCGAGCGCACGCGGATACCTTCACAGGTAAACGCGTCCCTTCGCGGGCTTCACAGGTATCCGCGTCCCCTCGCGGGGCTCGCTGCGCTCGCCACGCTTCGGGCTCGGTGGCTCGCTGCGCTCGCCACACTATTCTATTCTCAACTCCACGCCGACGTGGATAGTAGGGGTATGAAAAGGTCAGAGGACGCGTACCGACGCCCCTCGCGGGCTCGCTGCGCTCGCCACGCTTCGGGTTCACGTTGATCGCGGAGTGGCGTATACTACTTTTGGGGGGACATTTCAATGTTCAGGGGTGTTTTTGGCCCATTTACCATTGTTCCCTATGATAATTTGGGTAAATTGAGCCATTTTACATTGTTTCCTATGGAAAATCGGGGTCATCGCGGGTAAATTGAGGCATTTAACATTGTTCTCTATGGGGAAATCGCAGGCATCGCGTCTGGCCCATCGCACCCGATTTTTTAGTGCATGCAATGCCCGCGATGCCCCCGATTTTACACCCGATGACCGCGATCATGATCGTTGTGGCCGTGCTAGGAAACAAGTACCAAGAATACTCCAAGAAAAGGAATTTGGATACCAATCATATAATGTCAAATTCACATACTTAAGACGAGAGCAATTTGTCATTCAGTTACATCCTTATCCATTATTTTAAGAGACTTAAACACAGCACCTCTTGCACTGCAGTCAGACACCTTGCACATAGAGCTATTTGCTCCTGCATAGGAGGCATTCTGCTGCAGTACGTTAGTAGCAGCTGTACCCCCTGACGGCAGCCCCGGTGGGATACAATGTAAGTTAGAATAAACTTAAATTGAGAAATGTGGGGAATAACAAAAGCTAAAATCTGTTAAACAGGGAAAGAGTCAGTACTGGCCAGAACCTTTTGGAAGAGGACACATAGTAAGTTTTCATTATGAGCACTACAAGAACAACTGGACATTTACCTTCTTTAGTTTCTTAGCCCATGGTTTCTGCGCCTTGTAGAACCCATTCTCCAGCTCACAGGACTCCTTAAAGCCACCGAAGATCTTGCGGTGATAAGTCTCCTTCTGCCAGTTGCGGATTTTGTCCGTGTCATCTGTCACCAGGGTCTTCTGGATCTGCACATGCAATTCACTGAGCCGCTCGGTGGCTGTCATGAATGACTGCCAGGCCCGGAGGAGTGAGCCGTACATGGGACCTGGCATTATATAGAAATGGTACAGGGCACCTTGTTAAATCATAAAGTTCCCAAAGGTTAAGTGGCAATTGCATACAAAAATCAAACAATGTTAACAGGGCCATCTGAGCAAATGGATAGCTCTAGGGGATTTTGAGCAAGGGTGGGCTGGGCACAGGCATCTACTGTCTGGGCTGGTACCCCTACAGCTTCTTGGTAGAGAATGCTGCCCAGCCACTCATATTGCGATTACACACAATGAAAGTGTTCAAGCAGCATTCTATACCTGCCTGCAGCCAGACAGACAGTGAATGGCGTTCAGCATGCTGATTGGTGGATGGCTGGTGCTATTCACCAATCAGAGTGCAGTATTCTCTTCCTGCCTCCCAATATGCAGCCAGACAGTGCATGGCTATCATCATGCTGATTGGTGGTTGGCTGGTGCTATTCACCAATCAGAGTGCAGTATTCTCCACCTGCCTCCCAACGTGCAGCCAGACAGCGAATGACTGTCATCATGCTGATTGGTGGTTGGCTGGAGCTATCCACTAATCAGAGTGCAGTATTCTCTTCCTGCCTTCCAGCATGCAGCTGTTAGCATGCTGATTGGTGGATGGCTGATGCTATAAACCAATCAGAGTGCTGATAGCCATTTACTGTATAGAAGCATGTAGAGAGACAGCACAGGACTGCAAGAGGGGTAAGGTATGATTTTTTTGTAATGAATTTACCATGAATGCAATGTTGACAAGATGGTCTTAGGGGTAAATTTACTAAGATGGGAGTTTAAGTAAAGATGGTATGCAACCAATCAGCTGCTATCTATTAACTTCTAGAAAGTGCAAAATAAACAGTAAGTAAAATCGGTTGCTATGGGCAAAATCAGATTCTTCAATAAAACTCCCCTCTTAATAAATTTACCCCATGCACCAAATATAAATTGATATATTTCTGACCATTTCCACCACTCTCACCAATTATTTAAGGAAATCAAGTTTTGCATGAAAGCGCATATTCCACTTGTAATACATCTGCGCATCAGCAAGTTCTGTACAAGCCTGCAATTCTTATTGCGGTTTTATTTTCTATGGTGCTTTTTAATTTGCCGTCTGTAAATAGCAATAGCAACAGTGACACATGCAACCAACAAATTACTGGTTTAAAAAAAAAAAAGAATTGAAAGTTTTTGAACGTAAAGGAAATATCCTTCTGTCATGTACTGAGCGGAACCCTTGCCCTAAATGACAGTTACCATAATCTACTCACTGCTGTCTACAAGCGGTTTCCACTTGCGGGTCCACTCGTCCATCTGCAGGGCGTACTGCTTCTCTATCTTGGCTCTGTCTTGGAGACAAGTGACAATATCGTCACACAGCCTGTGGCCATCTTCCGTCCGCTTTACCGTGCTGCTGTAGTTGTTTGGCTGAAATATGGGAAAGTGATATAAATTTGTAGGATATAAATTGTGACTCATTATTATTAACAACTCAGTTAAGGACAAGGACAATAGGTTCAAATAAAATCAATTAAAACAAAAAATATATATAGAATTTTGCAGCTGCGCAATTTAATTGCTCCGATGTCAGTGATGCGTTAAAGGGGGTGGAGACAAGATTCTGGACCCGCCCCCCCGCAGGATAATTATCATCGTCTTGCCGCAATCATGATGCAATTTGCAGGGAACCGTGTCATCAAGCCCTACAAATTTCACTAGGGCATGGTTGCCTACCCTCCCGGAATGGCCGGGAATCTCCCGAAAATCGCATCTTCCTCCTCCATCCCCCCCCCCCCCCCCCCCCGGAAAGGTGGGCAACCCTTCTGGATTCAGGGGGACCCCCACTGCGCCCCCCGATCGCGGCCGTCTTCCCCCGACGTCCGCGGGTCTCAAAGGAGGGGGCGGAGCTTAAATGTCACAATCGCGTCGTTTAGCCCCGCCCCCTCCAGAAAGATCTGTGATTTTGGCTATTTTGCATCATGGGGGCGGGGCTTAATGGCACCATGGTCAAGCCCCACCCCCAGAACTGCTGCTGAAAGTCTCCTCTCCTCTCAAAGTTGGCAACCCTGCACTAGGGAAGTAGGGCTGGGTGTGGGAGGTTCCTGGCTCTCCTAGGGGTACATTTACTAAGATGGGCGTTTTTTTGATTCTTTCTATTATCTTCTAGGACAGGGGTGGGGAACTTTTGGCCCTCCAGTTGTTATGGAACTACACATCCCAGCATGCTTTGTTAGAGTTTTACTATATGGCCATGCTACAACTGTGTAGTTCAACCACAGCTGGAGGGCCGAAGTTTCCCCATCCCTGTTCTAGAAGGTGCTAAATAAATAATTCGAATCGGATTGGTTGCTATTAGAAACATCCCATCTTCAATAGAACTCTCATCTTAGTAAATTGACCCTGATGTGTCAGGGAGCGGGTCACAGTCAACGGCAGTGTTTCCTAATGTAATGCAGCAACAATGTCTATGTACAGGGCTTGTCGGGAGTGATTTACCCGCTCTCCCTGCCACAGGCATAGCAATGATATCACATCACATTCCTTTATGGTTACACTGGATGGTTTATATTGGATATATATTGTTTACATTGTAACCTCAGAAATAAATGCCCGGTATCCAGACAAAAGTAATAGATTTAGACACTTTCCAGCGATTGACCCTTGGGGTGACCCATATATCCCCGCCCCTCTTTAGGAGATTACCTGTGGGGGATTTTGGCGGGTGTAGATATGCCAGGAGATTACCTGTGCGGGGATTCCGTTGAGCGTAGTTATGCCAGGAGATTACCTGTGCGGGGATTCCGTTGAGCGTAGTTATGCCAGGAGATTACCTGTGCGGGGATTTGGGCGAGTGTAGTTATGCCAGGAGATTACCTTGCGGAGATTTGGGCGGGTGTAGTTATGCCAGGAGATTACCTGTGCGGGGATTTGGGCGAGTGTAGTTATGCCAGGAGATTACATGTGTGGGGATTCCGGCTGGCGTAGTTATGCCAGGGGATTATCTGTGCGGGGATTTCAGCAGGTGTAGTTATGCCAGGAGATTACCTTGCGGAGATTTGGGCGGGTGTAGTTATGCCAGGAGATTACCTGTGCGGGGATTCCGGCGGGTGTAGTTATGCCAGGAGATTATCTGTGCAGGGATTTCGGCAGGTGTAGTTATGCCAGGAGATTACCTGTGCGGGGATTCCGGCGGGTGTAGTTATGCCAGGAGATTACCTGTGCGGGGATTTCGGCGGGTGTAGTTATGCCAGGAGATTACCTGTGCGGGGATTCCGGCCAGCGTAGTTATGGCAGGAGATTACCTGTGCGGGGATTCCGGCGAGCGTAGTTATGGCAGGAGATTACCTGTGCGGGGATTCCGGCGGGCGTAGTTATGGCAGGAGATTACCTGTGCGGGGATATCGGCGGCTGTAGTTATGCCAGGAGATTACCTGTGCGGGGATTCCGGCGGGTATAGTTATGCCAGGAGATTACCTGTGCGGGGATTCCGGCGGGTGTAGTTATGCCAGGAGATTACCTGTGCGGGGATATCGGCGGGTGTAGTTATGCCAGGAGATTACCTGTGCGGGGATTCCGGCGGGTGTAGTTATGCCAGGAGATTATCTGTGCAGGGATTTCGGCAGGTGTAGTTATGCCAGGAGATTACCTGTGCGGGGATTCCGGCGGGTGTAGTTATGCCAGGAGATTACCTGTGCGGGGATTTCGGCGGGTGTAGTTATGCCAGGAGATTACCTGTGCGGGGATTCCGGCGAGCGTAGTTATGGCAGGAGATTACCTGTGTGGGGATTCCGGCGAGCGTAGTTATGGCAGGAGATTACCTGTGCGGGGATTCCGGCGGGCGTAGTTATGGCAGGAGATTACCTGTGCGGGGATATCGGCGGCTGTAGTTATGCCAGGAGATTACCTGTGCGGGGATTCCGGCGGGCGTAGTTATGCCAGGAGATTACCTGTGCGGGGATATCGGCGGGTGTAGTTATGCCAGGAGATTACCTGTGCGGGGATTCCGGCGGGTGTAGTTATGCCAGGAGATTACCTGTGCGGGGATTCCGGCGAGCGTAGTTATGGCAGGAGATTATCTGTGCGGGGATTCCGGCGGGTGTAGTTATGCCAGGAGATTACCTGTGCGGGGATTCCGGCGGGTGTAGTTATGCCAGGAGATTACCTGTGCGGGGATATCGGCGGGTGTAGTTATGCCAGGAGATTACCTGTGCGGGGATTCCGGCGGGTGTAGTTATGCCAGGAGATTACCTGTGCGGGGATATTGGCGGGTGTAGTTATGCCAGGAGATTACCTGTGCGGGGATTTTGGCGGGTGTAGTTATGCCAGGAGATTACCTGTGCGGGGATTCCGGCGGGTGTAGTTATGCCAGGAGATTACCTGTGCGGGGATATCGGCGGGTGTAGTTATGCCAGGAGATTACCTGTGCGGGGATTCCGGCGGGTGTAGTTATGCCAGGAGATTACCTGTGCGGGGATATCGGCGGGTGTAGTTATGCCAGGATATTACCTGTGCGGGGATATCGGCGGGTGTAGTTATACCAGGAGATTACCTGTGCGGGGATTTCGGCGGGTGTAGTTATGCCAGGAGATTACCTGTGCGGGGATTTCCCCTAGGTCAGAGCTGGGATAGTCTGGCTGATGCTTGGAGAACAGAGTTATATGCAGCAATGAGCCCCTGACTCATTCCTGTCAGCGATACCGTTCTTACTGTGTGTGATCATGGAAATTCTCGCTGTGCAGACCGTCGCATGCCAGACATTTTACAAATAGGTTCTGAGTGTCTTCAAATGCATTTATGTTGGCTGGAAATTAGCAGGCGTTTCCTTCTGTTTCATGGCTCTGAATGATATCTCATGCTGTGGGGTATGGAGAGACATTATGGGGACTGGAGATGGAGTGACACTGTCAGGACTGGAGAGATACTGTGGGGACTGGGGAGACACTGTAGGGACTGGAGAGACACTGTGGGGACTGGAGAGACACTGTGGGGACTGGAGAGACACTGTGGGGACTGAAGAGACACACTGCAGCTGGAGAGACACTGTGGGGACTGGAGAGACACTGTGGGGACTGGAGAGACACTGTGGGGACTGGGGAGACACTGTGGGGACTAAAGAGACACTGTGGGGACTGAAGAGACACTGTGGGGACTGGAGAGACACTGTGGGGACTGGAGAGACACACTGCACCTGGAGAGACACTGTGGGGACTGGAGAGACACTGTGGGGACTGGAGAGACACTGTGGGGACTGGAGAGACACTGTGGGGACTGAAGAGACACACTGCAGCTGGAGAGACACTGTGGGGACTGGAGAGACACTGTGGGGACTGGAGAGACACTGTGGGGACTGGAGAGACACTGTGGGGACTGAAGAGACACACTGCAGCTGGAGAGACACTGTGGGGACTGGAGAGACACTGTGGGGACTGGAGAGACACTGTGGGGACTGGGGAGACACTGTGGGGACTGAAGAGACACACTGCAGCTGGAGAGACACTGTGGGGACTGGAGAGACACTGTGGGGACTGGAGAGACCCTGTGGGGACTGGAGAGACACACTGCAGCTGGAGAGACACTTTGCCCAGAAGGGATCTAGGGATGGACAAAGAATGGAGTGTGGATGATGCTGGGGAAAGTGGCTGGAGATAATCCACAACTGGCAGTATTAGGCACTATTCAATCTGGATTCCGCTCCCAAACATTGTTGAAGACAGCCGCGGATTGTAAACAATGGTTGCTGATTTTACAATCCAGCGTCCGTTTTCGACAATCCAGTTTCGATGTATAAAAAAGTTGAATTTTTCAGGCTTCAATGCTGTCGGAAACGGCCACAATGGACAGGCGAATGCTGATATATCAGCTCACGTAGGTGAAAGCCACACACTTACCATCCAGAAGCTATCGCTGGTGGCTTCATCTACTGCAACTTCGCTGTATATCAGAGACATGACGCTGGTCTCCTCTCTTCTGCACAGACCTATGTTATACAAGAAGCAAACAGTTACTATAGCTCAGAACTCACTATTATGGACATTTATAATCTATACAGGACCAGCAAAATACAGTATTACATTGTGATTTACAACCTTGAAGAACAACCCAGCACATCGGACTGTCGTTAAGGAAAGACCAGTAGGAGATCCTCATTTCTATCCATTGTCCCAGTTTTAATACACAGTTAATGGCTGCTACCGTTCTATCACCATGTAATATGTGATTACTAAATAACCGTTTTCATTAATAGTAAAGACCAATGACTTATAAAACACAGATGTTCCTAATAAATGATGAACTGGTGACATCAGAATGCTCTGATCTCAAATAATGATGTCATCACCCATCCTTTATACAAAGGGGAACATCACTTGTGCATAATTGAATATTTATTATACTTGAATCCTTGAAATAAAGAAATACATGTTTGTGATCTCTGATCCAGAAATCCGTCACACAGAAAGTGATAAAACCCAGCATGGGAAGAAAAGGACGTTGATGGATTTACCCTGCACATAACCCGTGTAATGGCCACATGTGTCTGCTCAGATACTGGGCCAGATGCACTAAGCTTCAAAAGTGATAAAATGGAGAGCGATAAACCACCAGCCAATCAGCTCCTACCTGCCATGTCACAGACTGTGTTTGAAAAATATCCGGCAGGAGCTGATTGGCTGGCTGTTTATCACGCTTCATTTGATCACTTTTGAAGCTTGGTGCATCTGGCCCACTATCAGGAGCACTGCTCCTGATAGGAGGCCCCCCTAATGGTATTGACTATACTATATAAATAAAGTTTATTAAAAAAAAAAAAAAAAGATTCAGCTGTATAATGCTGACCTTGTATTTGGTAGTAGATGAAGATGAAGTAACAAAATAATTGATATCCATGCTCCTTAGAATTGTGGGTCCAGTTTGCCTTTTGGACTATGCACCTTAGAACACAGACTGTAGAGATACTAATACCCCTTTCACACAGCACATCCGACCCAGGTAATTGTCGGGTTGGTGATGCGTCAACCCAAATTCAGCTGTGCTGTGAAAGCACTGAAGCTTATAACCCAGGTCGACCAACTCGGTCATTTGACGCTGGTTATAAGAAGGTTAAACCTGGGTCGCGCTATGTATAATGGCCCGGGCTTATTGTGAAAGCGCCGGACGTTGTCATGTGAAAGCGGTATAAGGGGTTTATTTCATAGTTGCCTACTTTTGGGAGAGGGCAGCCAGTTCAGAGAGGCAGGGGGCGGGGCTGCTGATGGGGCGGGGCAGGGCGGCCTGCGTATCATCATGTATGGGTGCGTGGCCAGCATGATTGCGTCCTTGTGGCCATGCCACCGCTGTGCAATGCTGGTATTTCAATCATTGTACAGCAGGGGGGAAGGGCTACATTCCTGGAGGCTTGCCTACCTTTCCGGGGGGCCGAGAGGGGGACCCAATTTCCTGGACTGTCCCTGGCCCTTCCGGGAGGGTAGGCAACCCTGGTTTATTTACTTACTGTTTACTAAGATGGGAGTTCTAGTGAAGATGGGATGTTGCCCATAGCAACCAATCAGAAAGTACTTATTTATTTAGCAAATTGTAAAAGTTAATAAATATAATCTGATTGGTTGCCGATAGTAACATCCCATCTTCAATAGAACTCTTAGTAAATAAACCCCTAGGTGGGACCCAGGCTGCTGCAGAGACACAGGGACGGGCGTTGCCAAGTTACTGCATTGCGCCACGTGACACAAATCCGGATTTCGGCTATATAGGGGTGTGTTCTAGCGTCTCTACCCCGTATTAGTCATTTTTGGGGGCGTTCCCATGGCTCCCCTAGCACTGAAGAGATTATGTGTGCTTGCAGAGCAGCGGTGATCTCCAGCTCCCCCATACTGCCACCTGTGGGAGGGACATGTCCAGGAAAGGGGGGAAGGGGACCCCCTAGTCTCTGTATTGGGGGCCCTGCCTATTTTCTCAGTCCCGGGCCCGTCATTTCTGATGGCAGCCCTGGTCCCTGCGTAACCTCGTAGTCATGAGTGAAAGGCCAGAGGGTACACAATAATAATTTCTGTATTTCCCTGGATAGAAGTCTGAGTTTTGTCCTTTGAAGACGCTCACTCTCCTCCTCACACAATCTGCACTTTGTCTGGTCACTATAATATTACAGATATTCTTTGTTCCTGTCTGTAGTGAAACATTTACTCCCCCGGAGGAGAATACGATGAATGGAGCTTGCGAGAATCTCGTCCATGACAGAAATAATATTTTATCAGTTATATAACTGTACGATTAGATTGTAAGCTTCTGATGCCCAGAACTTCACATACTGTACATTCCCGTTACTGTGCACCAGATACATTGCCCTGTCTGCACGCAGTTATTTACTGCGCTCATAGTAATCACTCAGGGTGTGCTCTATAATAGTCACATTATATACTGTACTAGCCCTAACACTATATTAGCCCAATATTGGATACGGTATACTAGCCACCTGATTGGATGCACACTCTGTATACTAGCCAGCTGATTGGATGCACACTCTGTATACTAGCCACCTGATTGGATGCACACTCTGTATACTAGCCACCTGATTGGATGCACACTCTGTATACTAGCCACCTGATTGGATGCACACTCTGTATACTAGCCACCTGATTGGATGCACACTCTGTATACTAGCCACCAGATTGGATGCACACCAAGTTGGATGCACACTTTATATACTAACCACCAAGTTGGATGCACACTTTATATACTAACCACCAAGTTGGATGCACACTCTACAGTATATACTAGTCCTAAGATTAGATGCACACTCTATATACTAACCACCAAGTTGGATGCACACTCTATATGCCAACCATCAAGTTGGATGCATACTCTATATACTAGTCCTAAGATTGGATGCACACTCTATATAATAGTCCTAAGATTGGATGCTCAACTTTATATACTAGTCCTAAGATTGGATGCACACTGTATATAATAGTCCTAAGATTGGATGCACACTCTATAGACTAACCACCAAGTTGGATGCACACTCTATAGACTAACCACCAAGTTGGATGCACACTTTATAGACCAACCACCAAGTTGGATGCACACTCTGTAGACTAATCACCAAGTTGGATGCACACTCTGTAGACTAACCACCAAGTTGTATGCACACTTTATAGACCAACCACCAAGTTGGATGCACACTTTGTAGACCAACCACCAAGTTGGATGCACACTCTGTAGACTAACCAACAAGTTGGATGCACACTCTGTAGACTAATCACCAAGTTGCATGCACACTCTGTAGACCAACCACCAAGTTGGATGCACACTTTATAGACCAACCACCAAGTTGGATGCACACTCTGTAGACTAACCACCAAGTTGGATGCACACTCTGTAGACTAACCACCAAGTTGGATGCACACTCTTTAGCAGGCTTTCCCAACCACGGTCCTCAAGGCACACCGACAGTACAGGTTTTAGTGATATCCAGGCCTCAGCACAGATGGTTTAATCAGAATCACTCAGGTACTAATTAAGTCACCTGTGCTCAAGCCTGGATATCACTAAAACCTGCACTGTTGGTGTGCCTTGAGGACCGTGGTTGGGAAAGCCTGCTCTATAGACTAACCACCAAGTTTGATGCACACTCTGTAGGCTAACCACCAAGTTGGATGCACACTCTGTAGACTAAACACCAAGTTGGATGCACACATTGTAGACTAACCACCAAGTTGGATGCACACTCTGTAAACTAATCACCAAGTTGGATGCACACTCTGTAGACTAACCACCAAGTTGGATGCACACTTTTTAGACCAACCACCAAGTTGGATGCACACTCTGTAGATGAACCACCAATTTGGATGCACACTCTGTAGACTAACCACCAAGTTGGATGCACACTCTATAGACTAACCACCAAGTTGGATGCACACTCTATAGACTAACCACCAAGTTGGATGCACACACTGTACACTAACCACCAAGTTGGATGCACACTCTAAAGACTAACCACCAAGTTGGATGCACACTTTATAGACCAACCACCAAGTTGGATGCACACTCTGTAGACTAACCACCAAGTTGGATGCACACTTTATAGACCAACCACCAAGTTGGATGCACACTCTGTAGACTAACCACCAAGTTGGATGCACACTCTGTAGACTAACCACCAAGTTGGATGCACACTCTATAGCAGGCTTTCCCAACCACGGTCCTCAAGGCACACCTACAGTACAGGTTTTAGAGATATCCAGGCTTCAGCACAGATGGTTTAATCAGAATCACTCAGGTACTAATTAAGTCACCTGTGCTCAAGCCTGGATATCACTAAAACCTGCACTGTTGGTGTGCCTTGAGGACGGTGGTTGGAAAAGCCTGCTCTATAGACTAACCACCAAGTTTGATGCACACTCTGTAGGCTAACCACCAAGTTGGATGCACACTCTGTAGACTAAACACCAAGTTGGATGCACACATTGTAGACTAACCACCAAGTTGAATGCACACTCTGTAGACTAATCACCAAGTTGGATGCACACTCTGTAGACTAACCACCAAGTTGGATGCACACTTTATAGACCAACCACCAAGTTGGATGCACACTCTGTAGATGAACCACCAAATTGGATGCACACTCTATAGACTAACCACCAAGTTGGATGCACACTCTATAGACTAACCACCAAGTTGGATGCACACTCTATAGACTAACCACCAAGTTGGATGCACACACTGTAGACTAACCACCAAGTTGGATGCACACTCTGTAGACTAACCACCAAGTTGGATGCACACTTTATAGACCAACCACCAAGTTGGATGCACACTCTGTAGACTAACCACCAAGTTGGATGCACCCTTTATAGACAACCAGCAAGTTGGATGCACACTCTGTAGACCAACCACTAAGTTGGATGCACACTCTGTAGACGAACCAAGTTGGATGCACATTCTGTAGACTAACCACCAAGTTGGATGCACACTTTATAGACCAACCACCAAGTTGGATGCACACTCTGTAGACTAATCACCAAGTTGGATGCACACTTTGTAGACTAACCACCAAGTTGGATGCACACTTTATAGACCAACCACCAAGTTGGATGCACACTCTATAGACTAACCACCAAGTTGGATGCACACACTGTAGACTAACCACCAAGTTGGATGCACACTCTGTAGACTAACCACCAAGTTGGATGCACACTTTGTAGACTAACCACCAAGTTGGATGCACACTTTATAGACCAACCACCAAGTTGGATGCACACTCTATAGACTAACCACCAAGTTGGATGCACACACTGTAGACTAACCACCAAGTTGGATGCACACTCTGTAGACTAACCACCAAGTTGGATGCACACTTTATAGACCAACCACCAAGTTGGATGCACACTCTGTAGACTAAACAACAAGTTGGATGCACACTTTATAGACAACCACCAAGTTGGATGCACACTCTATAGACTAACCACCAAGTTGGATGCACACTCTGTAGACGAACCACCAGGTTGGATGCACACTCTATAAACCAGTGGTAGCCAACCCTAGCCCTCGAGAGCTACCAACAGTTCACATTTTCCAGACAACCTAGCTGCTGCACAGCTGCACTCATTAATCACTGACACATTTTAAAAGATACACAGATGGGGCTAATTAGCTCACTTGTGATTCTGTGAGGAGACCTGAAAAACATGCACTGTTGGTAGCTCTCGAGGACTAGGGTTGGCTACCTAAGCTATAGACTAACCACCAAGTTGGATGCACACTCTATAGACTAACCACTAGGTTGGATGCACACTCTGTAGATGAACCACCAAGTTGGATGCACACTCTGTAGATGAACCACCAAGATGGATGCACACTCTATAGACTAACCACCAAGTTGGATGCACACTCTGTAGACAAACCACCAAGATGGATGCACACTCTATAGACTAACCACCAAGATGGATGCACACTCTGTAGACTAACCACCAAGTTGGATGCACACTCTATAGAATCCAGGTATACATCATCCATTCGACTGCGCAAAACAACTTTGAAGAAACTGAGCCGAAGCCTTCGCTACGCATGCGCAACTGGGAAAACCATCACGCCATCTATCGGTCAACACATTAACCCACTGCTATTAGATACAACAACGCTATTAGATATGGACATACCTCATACACACAGGCAAACCCATCTGAGTACAATGAAAGCAATGTACAGCTGCTAATGTCGACGCAGATTTCTAACTCCGGGGATGTGCAGAAATATGGGAAGATACCAGTTACCAGGATTTGTATTACAGATGCCAATAACCATGTGTAAAATTGCGGCTTCAACGCAGATCCGAGAAACATTGGGGTTTATTTACTTAAATGGGGGTTCTATTGAAGATGGGATGTTGCCCATAGCAACCAATCAGAATCTACTTCTACTTATTTATTAAGCACCTTCTAGAAGATAATAGAAACTGATTGGTTGCCCATAGCAACATGCCATCTTCAATAGAACTCCCATCTTAGTAAATAAACCCCTTTGTATCTCCAAGTAAGTCTATTATTTACACAGTCTTGCATACAAGATCACAGTCGGCGGCTGATACACTCCCTACGTCTTTGCCATCATTCTCCTCTACCCGCCACAAAATGGCAGCTTCCTGTCAATCATTGGCAAATAAATCAGAGTAATCGCAAAACTCTGATCATTGCGGACATTTGTGTGAGACCCAGCTCCATCGCTGAGAAGAGGAAATCAGGAAATCAGAAGGCGGAGACCATCTCCATGGTAAGCCACTACCTCAAAATGGAGGTGACACACATTCGTTTTTGATGCTGAGCCTATATGTTTGCACACTATCAATCACCCGACTTCTACAGCCTCACTGTTACCATGGCCAGCCGGACCCTCTTCCCCCGAGGGCTTTAAGTAGTCCTGAAGAGGTGGTGGAACTAATTTCCCCCTGCCACCTACCTCCTCCCTCCATTAGGGGGACCTAGGGCCAGTGACAGAGTTTTTGTCCCTCCCCTGCAAACTATAAATTTGTGTCCTACCCTCCATACTATATAAAGGGACAGTGGCCTTAAAACAAGGGGGCATGGTCAGACAATAGTGCCCGCAATTAAAATGACGCCACAGTAACAAAATCTTATTTACATTACAACGAATGTAGTGCACCTTATTCACATTACACCAAATATTAGTGCCCTCATTCATGTCATGACACATAGTAGTGCCCCTTATTCACAATGTGTCACTCAGTAGTGCCCCTTATTCCTATATTACTGTGCAGAGCTATGGGGAACTAGTCCCAGCTACCATTACAGGTGCTAGAACCCAGTTCTGCCCCGTTCCCTCTCATTTTAACCCCTGACACTGTCAATCGCCTGAAATGCTTCACTGTGTGACAGAATGCAAGACCCATACTGTTACCATCATCACACCATTCAAACCTGAATCAGGCTCAGTGTGGGTAATAATATTATAGTTGCGCAAGATGTCCTAACGAAACAAAGATGCTAATATATTTATTTATTCACAGTTCCTTATATAGCGCAGCATATTCCGTTGCACATTACAACTGGAAACAATAGTGATAAAACAAACTGCGTAGAAACAAGCCAACATAGAGGTAGGAGGGCCCTGCTCGCAACCTTACAATCTATAGATAATAAAATCTCCCCTTACTTTCCTCATCCAATGAACATGCTGCTTTCTGCTATACCGTTACAATGGTGAATGCACCAGGAAGTCCCACTGGAAAATATAACACATTACAAAAATTGAGCAGCCATGAAAGGGTGGGTGTAAATATTGGGTAGACTAGTGACCCCTTGTCCTTATTTCAGTCCAGGCGCAGATGACTGCTCAGCATGAAAGATGCTAAAACAGACAGGAGATTGTTAGATACGTTCTAGTCTTACTACTTGTCTAGCGCATGATCCTCGTCACAACCCGAAGGCTGCTTCCAATTTCCTTACTGTATGATCAAGCCAGATATATATGTATTTATATATAATAGACAGACTAGATATGTAGATTAGAGGCTAAAGCACACATCTGTTTGGAACACATATGTGATGCCTAATTTAGCCACAGCTGCAGAGTGGATTTAAGTTCCCTTGTGTCATTTATCAAGGAAAGTAAGTCTCAGAACTCAAGCAGAGTCATCATCAAAGCGGTTTCTGTGAAAGGCATCGTTTTCCTCATAACCCTGGAATTGGGAGACTCCCTGAATTAGAGTCTCCCAATGGTCAGGCCAGGAGGTGCAACAGTGTTGATGTCATCATTCTCCGCCCTCAAAATGGTGTGGTGTGTTAGACGAATAAGGAGGAGGAGGACATCGGAAGCCCACCATCAAATGATGGCTGGGCTTTTGCCATCTCAATTTTTTGTTGCTATGGTAACTAACCATCGCATTAAACAAAGTGATAGAAAAAATATTCATTTGATTTGCATATGTGTAAAAAAAACAGTTTGCGCACGCGCAGGTCCACTGCGGATAGGAACGGTGGCGGGAAACCAGTCTAATCAACGGAACACCATTTTATGTTTACCGTTCGATGGTGGCAAACATTGGAACGCTGCCAATGACATCAAATAAAAAACATTGATGTTTGTAAATCATTGTATTCCGATGTCCATTCCTAGCTGAGACACAATGAGACAGACCCTGCTTTCCCCAGAGCACTGATGGGTCGGGAGTGGCTGTGTGCCCAAGGATGTGTGATGAAACACAGGAGATGTGTGCCATTTTGCCGGAACCGGGTGGTAGGCAGAGAGCTAGAGGAGGTCATTTGGCATGCTACAAAATGAATGGGCGCAGCAATTCGTAATGACACCTATGGTTAAACATCTGGCAGCTGAGTTGTATGGCCAAAAGAACACATTTATTGGTCATCTGTACAGGAACTTTCTGTAACCATTGTAGTTTTTTACGGTAACAACTGGACATGTGGATCGGGATATCACAATATCTCGGAAATGTGCAACAGTAACCTTGCTGGGACTGAGCCATGGTACTGACGGGCAGAGGGGGGCTCACAGAGTTGGATGCAGTATGTGTTCACACATTGACATTTTTGCAGTTGTGCATGAGTCTAAATTCCCAAAAAGTTGCATTAACACATCCATGGTGGCAGACCGCCCAACATGACCCACTACAGAAGAGACACAATGGTCTGGTTGACTCTGTAAGCTGAGACGCAGATTACCGAGTCCCGGCCTCAGCTTGCCGACCATCGAATGATTTCTCCTGCCTTCACAAATATAAGTGAGTGGATTGTGTCCACCTAAGCCCTGTGGACCGTCAGTGTTCAACCTAAATAGGGTCGACCCCATATCCTAGAACAGTGGTTCCCAACCCTGGTCCTCAAGTACCCCCAACAGTGCATGTTTTGCAGGTCTCCACACAGAATCACAAGTGATATAATTAGCTCCACCTGAGGATCTTTTAAAATGTGCCTGAATAATGAGTGCACCTGCCGGGTGACCTGGAAAACGTGCACTGTTGGGGGTACTTGAGGACCAGGGTTGGGAACCACCGCAGTAGAAAACAAGGTCTGTCATTTTACTCCTATGAAACCTATTTAGTTAATGTAATGTAATGTGGTAACAGGCTTCAGTGTCATTATAGTGGACTCTGGAGCAAGTGCAGCTCTCAGTCAGTGGAATCCAGTCAGAGGTAAAACATCTGCCAAAGCAATTTGCTGCTGTCCCCTTATTTTATGATCTTTATATTATGCATGGAAAATAGGGCAGCCGCCAGTTCTACCTCCTGCCAATGTAAAACAAATTGCTAAAGCGACATGGTTGGATGTGATGCATTGGGAATTGGGGATGCTGAGCTGGAAATGCTGCATCCAGCCAGGAGACCTTCGCTTCCAGGAATCTGACACTTGCTTTGGATCCTCTCCCAGCTTCGGAATTCAGGAGTGCGGCTTCCCAAGGTGCACAGCCTCCTATTCTCATCGGCAGCATCAGCTGCACTGTGGCCTAGAAGGAATATGCAAATAATGGGCTGCTGATTGTTATCAGGGCGCTGATGCAAATGTGCAGACCCCACTGGCCCGTTCACTGCGGTGAGGGAGGGCCAGAGGAGGTGATTGCTTTGGTCCATGGATGTCTTGGGTACGCGGACGACCGGCTGATGTCACAGGATGTCAGTTGCCCCGATCCGTCTTCATCAGTTTTTACTGACTTCTATTTGCGAAGGCAGGAGAAATCATTCGATGGTCGGCAACTATCAAATTACTTCTCACATTTGATATATGCGAGGGGGTGTATTCTCGTTACACATCTCCTCTCGTTACACATCTCCTCGCATTTTTCCGAGGGAATCTGGTAGGCGGGGTGGACGGGCAGCGTCTCAGGTACTCAGTATGCCAGATGTTTGCAGCTTACTGAGCCATCCTGAATGAGGCCCTTAGTGTGGCATTTAGGTTACATGAATTTGCATTGCTCGCTTGATACTTCTATTTGGACTGTTGTAAGAAAGAAGGCGGCTATTTCATTTTTAGTGGGAAAACAACATTTGTGTGTATATAAAATTGAACTCAAGTTTAATTTGGGTTTGTCTATATATCATATGGTAGATGCATCATTCACATTTATTAGAACAGTCAACGCTATAATCTTGTATGAGACTTCATTACAGTATTAGAACTTGAGCTGTATTACTACTATTACCATTGTCTACACCAGGGCTGGGCAATTGCGGCCCTCCAGATGTTGATCTACACATCCCAGCATGCCTTGCATCAGTTTCAGCACGGCCACATAGCAAAACTAATGCAAAGCATCCTGGGATGTGTAGTTCATCAACATCTGGAGGGCCGCAATTGCCCAGCCCTGGTCTACGCTTTCCCTGAGCTGTCCTGTAACATATGTACACACACACACACGCTTGACCTAACATAACCCTGGCTCATATGCTTAGTTGGACTCCCTGGGTGAGATGTACTAAGCCTTGAAAAGTGATAAAGTGGAGAGTGAAAAACCTTCAACCAATCAGCTCCTACCTGTTATTTTTCAAACACAGTCTGTGACATGGCAGGTAGGTGCTGATTGGCTGGCTGTTTATCACTCTCCATTAAATCACTTTTCAAGCTAGGTACATCCGGCCTCCTGTGTGTTACATACGTCTGCACATACGCCTTCGGTCATTGTTATTTATTGGCCAGTAGCCATGTGGCCAGAAGTGGGGATTACATCTGTTGGAATGTGGCCGGGTTCGGCAGGAATGAAATGAGCCAATGAGGTGGTGGCTCAGAAACATGTTTGGGAGCAATTTAAAACAACATTGTCAGATGAGTCCCCTACAGCTGTATCAAGTGCTAAACTTCGATGCATATAAAGTTACCAATATAGTATATGATAAGGCTGTGTCTTGCTGTCATGAGAGCGTTACTGTTGTGATGTCGGATATGTGATCCGCTGTCAGATGTGTGATACGTGTTCTGGAGCACCTATAAACCGCCATTGTCAGATGAGTCCCCTACAGCTGTATCAAGTGCTAAACTTCGATGCATATAAAGTTACCAATATAGTATATGATAAGGCTGTGTCTCGCTGTCATGAGAGTGTTACTGTTGTGATGTCAGAAATCTGATCCGCTGTCTCTTGCTACAATTTAGTCAGTGACACTACTGTTTCTGCTTTTGTTTTATTATTATTGTTTTATTATTATTATCCTTTATTTATATGGCGCCACAAGGGTTCCGCAGCGCCCAGTTACAGAGTACACATAATCAAACAGGGAAAAAAAGAGTTGTTAAACTTTTTAGAAAACAAATCTCTCCAGCTTTGAAGTTGAGCCCACATAAAGGAGAAAATGGTTGTGGCAAAACTTCAAGCCCTTGGTGTATGCTGATTATAATGCGTTCATATGTGTGCTGATGAGGGTGTTGCTCCCTGTTAGTCCCGTGTCTCCACTCGTCCTTGTCACACAGGACAAGTCTGGAACTTTTTGAATAATAATCTTGTTGGGTATGTTATTTACAGGTTGCAGCTACAGTATCATTGAAGATAGAGCGGTTTTAAGGCAGCGCTATTTACATTTCATTTGCCCATTAGAACTAACAGTGGGGATTATTCTTGTTCATTCGCTGGGATGCAAATTCGCATCCTTGTGAGTGAACCAGATCCAGCCTTGCGAATGGGGGTACGCCATGTGCCATGGACCCCGGTGCGGAGGTGTCGGTGTGGCCAGCAGCCAGCTGTAGTGGCCTCCGGCAAGAGGATGACAGGGGAATGGTGCAGGGGCTGCAGGCGGAGATGGAGGAGTTCAGACTCCGCATGGAGAGGCCGCTTGAAGATGTGTTCAGGCTGGCGGGGCTGCTCTCACGCTCTGTCACCGTCTGGCCTGCAATGTGAGAACTGGTGGCTGAGGGAGCAGATGGAGAGGCTGAACCACCAGTGGTGGCACTGAGCCGGGCAGCGGGACTGAACGCGTGTCCAGGACAGGCATCTCAGGTCATGGGGGGAGGGGCAAGAATGTGGTGCCTAGGGGCGGCCTGACCCCTAAATCTGGCCCTGCTGTTAGATATTATTTCTGGCATAAAGGCAAGAGGTTCCAGGAAGTCACATAGGGCCGAAACTTCCGCACCACTGGAAGACCATTCTAGCCTGGTTTATAAGCAACTATTTCTGTGTGAAGGTACACTATATGGTAACAGTATTAGGACTCCGACCATTACACCAACAGGGACATTGTATTCCTATATATATATATATATATATATATATATATATATATATATATATATATATATATATATATATATATATATATATATATATATGCTCAGCGACATCTCTCATGTGTAGGCCCCCTAGACTCAGAATATATAACTGTTCTATGATTCTCCCGCTAGATCTTATCCCTGAATTAGCAGCAATGGGTGCAAGGTGCTGAAGTTCTGTTTCTGATTTTGTTTGTGGAAGGAAAAGTGCATCTGGGTAAACTGCATCTGGGACAATGCCTGCCGCGGGTGGGACAGCGGGACAGGACCCGAAAATCGGGACTGTCCCTCCAAAATCGTGACAGTTGGGAGGTATGCTTTTATACACTGAACTCTGGTATTAATATCTAGCACTATAGATGTCTATAGTATCGGCTGTATCACACATTTATATAATACTAGGTGCAGGGCCGGCGCTACCCACTCAGCAGAGGATGCAAAGCAGGTAGGCGCCGTGCAGGAGAGGCGCTGTCCCTGCTGTACATCCTCTGCTGTCCTCCGTGCCTGCCGGCTGCTGCTGCGCCTGTCACACTTCATCACAGGCAGCAGCGCCGGAGGCACAGAGATCCCTCCTTGCTCATTATCAGCTGGTCATCGGCAGGGTCCGAAAGGGAGCGGAGCTACACTGGCGGAGGGGGCGTGGCTACACGGGGCAGAAGGGGCGGAGCTACAAGGGAGCAAGGCTGACTGAAGACACCAGGAAACAGGAGAGGATGAGCTGCCAGTGCCACCATTGTAAAGTGTGAGTGTACTAATGTCGGTAACTGGTGTGGGCACGTGTGTAGGCAGCACTACGAATGTCAGCAACTGGTGTGGGCACATGTGTAGGCAGCACTACTAATGTCGGCAACTGGTGTGGGCACATGTGTAGGCAGCGCTACTAATGTCGGCAACTGGTGTGGACACGTATATAGGTAGCTCTGCTAATGTCGGCAACTGGTGTGGGCACATGTGTATGCAGCACTACTAATTTCAGCAACTGGTGTGGGCACGTTTGTAGGCAGCACTACTAATGTCGGCAACTGGTGTGGGCACATGTGTAGGCAGCGCTACTAATGTCGGCGACTGGTGTGGGCACGTATATAGGCAGCGCTGCTAATGTCGGCAACTGGTGTGGGCATGCATATAGGCAACGCTGCTAATGTCGGCAGCTGATGTGGGCATGTGTATAGGCAGCGTTACTAACATCGGCAACTAGTGTGGGCACGTGTATAGGCAGCACTACTAATGTCGGCAACTGGTGTGGGCACGTGTATAGGCAGCGCTGCTAATGTCAGCAACTGGTGTGGGCACGTCTATATGCAGCGCTACTAATGTCGGCAACTGGTGTGGGCATGTGTCTAGGCATCGGTACTACTGTCGGCAACTGGTGTGGGCACGTGTAGAGGCAGCACTACTAATGTCGGCAACTGGTGTGGGCATGTGTAGAGGCAGCACTACTAATGTCGGAAACTGGTGTGGGCACGTGTAGAGGCAGCGGTACTAATGTCGGCAACTGGTGTAGGCATGTGTACAGGCAGCGCTACTAATGTCGGCAACTGGTGTGGGCATATGGTTACACAGTGCTACTACTGTCGGCAACTGGTGTGGGCACTACGTATAAGCAGAGGTACTACTTTCAGGCAACTGGCGTGGGCATGTGTATAAGCAGAGCAACTACTTTTGGCAACTGGTGTGGGCGTTATGTATAAGCAGAGGTACTACTGTCAGCATCTGGAGTGGGTATATGGTTACGCAGCGCTACTACTGTCGGCAACTGATGTGGGCACTACTTGTAAGCAGAGCAACTACTTTTCGCAACTGGTGTGGGTGTTATGAATAAGCAACGCTACAAATGTGGGCATATGCAGGAGTACTCGGGGCATTATGTGTAGCATAATGTGTGTCAATGTCATATGGGCATTATAGTGCATGGCATATTATGTAAGGGGAAAGGGTAATCCAAACAGTCTCAAGCGCTTCCCTCCTTGCTGCTGTTTAACCCAAATTGGAAAGGCTCAATCCCAATCCCCTTTAAAATAGAATGCAAAAACAATATGTAAACGGGCTGACCACAGCGCAGGGATAATATATTCAAAAAATCTGTAGGATTTGTAGGGAAACAATTTCTCCAAAATGAAGCCACGTGATTTCCGTTATCTTTAAAAATTTAGTCACTTTATTTTAAAAAAAATGGATCAAACCATCAGACCAATCCAATAAAAATATATAAAAAATCCACAAAACATCAAACACATGAAAAAAACATCGAAAAAAATTCTTTGTAAGGAGAAAATTTTACAGCTCACCGGACCTCTTGGGGGATGTGATTTTTCACCTTTTAAATCCACTGATCTTAAGCAGGATTTTCCCACACTGGTACTCTTCCCTTAGGCGCCACACTGCCACTGTGGTTAGCCTTTGGGTTTTCCCTGTGCTAATTTGGTTTTCCTGGTGGTAAGGGAAAACAGAAGAGACCCTGGAGCTAGGTGCACGGATCGCTGATAACAGGTGTGCTCCCTCCTGTCAGAATCTGCCTGCGCTCGCAGTCTGGCAGGATCGTGGCAAAGATGTTTTGTATGTCACGATGCTCCACTGTTGGTATGTGGTCTCTCCCCGGCTAATGATTTTGCTAAGCCGCCCGAGGTTGCAAACGTCTCCCTCGGCACTCCTCCCCTGTGTCTGGTGGCTGTCTCCTCTCAGAACTCCGGTCTCCAGCTGCTCACCAACGCGTTTCTACCGTAATCGGTCTTTCTCAATGTTTGAGAAAGACCGATTACGGTAGAAACGCGTTGGTGAGCAGCTGGAGACCGGAGTTCTGAGAGGAGACAGCCACCAGACACAGGGGAGGAGTGCCGAGGGAGACGTTTGCAACCTCGGGCGGCTTAGTAAAATCATTAGCTGGGGAGAGACCACATACCAACAGTGGAGCATCGTGACATATAAACATCTTTGCCACGACCCTGCCAGACTGCGAGCGCAGGCAGATTCTGACAGGAGGGAGCACACCTGTTATCAGCGATCCGTGCACCTAGCTCCAGGGTCTCTTCTGTTTTCCCTTACCACCAAGAAAACCAAATTAGCACAGGGAAAACCCAAAGGCTAACCACAGTGGCAGTGTGGCGCCTAAGGGAAGAGTACCAGTGTGTGAAAATCCTGCTTAAGATCAGTGGATTTAAAAGGTGAAAAATCACATCCCCCAAGAGGTCCGGTGAGCTGTAAAATTTTCTCCTTACAAAGAATTTTTTTCGATGTTTTTTTCATGTGTTTGATGTTTTGTGGATTTTTTATATATTTTTATTGGATTGGTCTGATGGTTTGATCCATTTTTTTTAAAATAAAGTGACTAAATTTTTAAAGATAACGGAAATCACGTGGCTTCATTTTGGAGAAATTGTTTCCCTACAAATCCTACAGATTTTTTGAATATATTATCCCTGCGCTGTGGTCAGCCCGTTTACATATTGTTTTTGCATTCTATTATGTAAGGGGAATTACAGTGTGTGGCATAATGTGTAATGGGCATTATGGTGTTCTGCATACTGTGCAAGGGGCATCATGATGTGTGGCATTACGAATAATGTGCATTACTGTGTGTGGTTTCTATAATGTGTTATGGGCTTTGAGGTGTGAAGCATAATGTGTTATGGGGATTATGGTGTTATTGGTACTTTTATGTGACCACGCCAATTCCCCATGAAGCCACGCTTCTACAATTTTGCACGCGCCTTCAGCGCGCACTGTGCCTGTTTTTTCACACATGCCACCAAAATGGCTAGTTACGGCACCTGAATAAGATTGTGCTACTGTGTAGTGTAATTTGGAGTGGGAGCATTATTGTGTGGCCACACCCCTCCCTTTGTAAAGTTTGGGTGGGTGCAAATTTATAGTTTGCAGGAGGGCGCCGAACCCCCTAGCACCGGCCCTGACTAGGTGATTCATCACGCCCTACGGGCGCTCTTCACACCGGCGTAAGGGGCTACGCCCCTTAATTTGTGATCATTTGTATTGTGAGAAATATGGTTAGAATTGTATGAAAGATGCCCTGTATTGCAGCTTCTGGCAGTGGGTGAGGGTCCAGCGTGGCAGCACCGGAGTACCGGACGGTGGCCCTGAGTCAGTGTCTCCTCCTACTGGGTGGGAGTTAGGGTGCATGAGAGCAGGAGGCTGGGGGGGGGGGGGTTGCCGTGAATTGCATTAGGGGGGCGTGAATCAAGGGAGGGGGGGCGCAGGGGGGTGGTGCGGGGGTCCGTGAATCGCGGGAGGGGGCATGAATCGCGGGAGGGGGGGTCGTGGGGGGGCTGCGAATCGCAGGAAGGGGGGTGTGGGGGGTGCCGTTAATTGCGTGAGGGGGGCATGAATCGCGGGAGGGGGGGTCCCCGAATGTGTGAATTACGGGGCGGTCGCAAATCGCGAGAGGTGCCGAGGGGGCCTGCAAATCGCGGGAGGGGGGCGCTACGGGGGGGTTCCGTGAATCGCGGGAGAGGGCGGCGCGAATTGCGGGAGGGGGGGTCGCAAATCGCAGTTGGGGGGTGCCGTGAATCGCGGGAGGGGGGGTCGCGGGGGGCCCTTTTAATGCCGGGAGGGGGGGTCGCGGGGGTCCTGCGAATCGCGGGAGGGGAGGATGCAGGGGTCCCGCGAATCGCGGGAGGGGGCTCGCGGGAGGGAGGGGTCGCTGGGGTCCCGCGATTCGCGGGAGGGTCGCGGGGTTCCCGCGAATCGCGGGAGGGGGGGTCGCGAGGGTCCCGCGATTCGCGGGAGGGGGGAAAGCGGGGGTCCCACGAATCGCGGGGGGGGGGGCGCGGGGTCCCACGAATCGCGGGAGGGGGGTCGCTGGGGTCCCGCGATTCGCGGGAGGGTCGCGGGGGTCCCGCGATTCACGGGAGGGGGGTCACGGGGGTCCTGGCAGAGGGTAGGGATGTGCAGGAGTAATGGTGGATGGTGGCTGTGGAGTAATGGTGGATGTTGGGCGTGTACTGTAGCCCTGGCTGGGCGGGGGGAGGTGATGTCAAGGGGGTGGAACGTTATACACATGAAACTGTTCTACACAGGAACGTTATACACAGGGGTTGATCGACAGATCTGGCTAAATATATAAGAGATGTGGTCAGGTGGTCAGGATGGAATAGGTTAAACATAATAAATACACAAACATAATAAAACCAGTACTGCACTTTCTAAGCACATATTCTCCCACCTCATGGTAAGGCTCCTGTCTCTTCTTCCTGGTAGCTACTCTCTGGTCCTTACACAGCATGATGTGGTGGCAGCTCTAGTAATTATATTCTATACCATTACTATTGTTATAATTTGAGACACTTGACAAGAAAAGGGGGTTTCTGGGCAACCGGAACCCCCTTTGTTTGCCTATGAATATTATGACTGAAGTCAATGCAGGGCCGTCTCTACCTTTAGGCAGCTGGCTAGTGCAGGGTTGCCTACTTTTAGAGCTGAGAGGGGCCACCTTCCCTGTCACAGTTACATGTGTTATATACAGGGATGTAGCTACCATAGGTGCAGGGAGTGCTGTTGCTATGGGGCCCAGAGCTGAGAGGGGCCACCTTCCCTGTCACAGTTACATGTGTTATATACAGGGGTGTAACTACCGTAGGTGCAGGGAGTGCAGTTGCTATGGGGACCAGAACTGTGAGGGGCCACCTTTCCTGTCACAGTTACATGTGTTATATACAGGGGTGTAGCTCCCATAGGTGCAGGGGTGCGTCTGCTATGGGGCCCAGAGCTGAGAGGGGCCACCTTCCCTGTCACAGTTACATGTGTTATATACAGGGGTGTTGCTACCATAGGTGCAGGGAGTGCTGCTGCTATGGGGCCCAGAGCTGAGAGGGGCTCACCTTTCCTGTCACGGTTAAATGTGTTATATACAGGGATGTAGCTACCATAGGTGCAGGGGGTGCAGCTGCTATGGGGCCCAGAGCTGAGAGGGGCCACCTTCCCTGTCACAGTTACATGTGTTATATACAGGGGTGTTGCTACCATAGGTGCAGGGAGTGCTGCTGCTATGGGGCCCAGAGCTGAGAGGGGCTTACCTTTCCTGTCACGGTTAAATGTGTTATATACAGGGATGTAGCTACCATAGGTGCAGGGAGTGCAGCTGCTATAGGGCCCAGAGCTGATAGGGGCCACCTTCCCTGTCACAGTTACATGTATTATACACAGGGTGTAGCTACCATAGGTGCAGGGAGTGCAGCTGCTATGGGGGATCCAGAGCTTAGAGGGGCCACCTTCCCTGTCACAGATACATGTGTTATATACAGGGGTGTAGCTACCATAGGTGCAGGGGGTGCAGCTGCTATGGGACCCAGAGCTGAGAGGGGCCACCTTCCCTGTCACAGTTACATGTGTTATATACAGGGGTGTAACTACCATAGGTGCAGGGGGTGCAGCTGCTATGGGACCCAGAGCTGAGAGGGGCCACCTTCACTGTCACAGTTACATGTATTAAACCCAGGGAGTAGCTACCATAGGTGCAGGGGGTGCAGTTCCTATGGGGCCCAGAGGTTCCCCCATTGGTGGAAAAAGTACTCGACATCTGCCATAAACCATAGATTTTGAATCATCGAAGGTCGATGGCCATTGCTAGGTTGGCCAGGCCTTCTCTAGAAGCATTGGACAGGGGCTAACTTCATAATGTTGCTATGGGGTCCACAACATTTCTGTCTATGTCTGTGTTTCCTTCTGGGCAGGAGTTTTCCTACATGAAAGTACATAGACATCATAGATATAAGTATGTTCTGAAAATGATATCACACTTTGAAGCTAGCTAGAGCTCCAACGCTACATAATTATAATTTATTGCAGGAACTGCGGCAAGTTTTTGCCTGTTCCATTACTTGCACCATTGTTTCTTATATAAATATAACAACCATACTGATATTATAGTGTGATGAAGGGGGAATAGGGAAAATGAAAGGCAGCAGGCACGCTGGCAGACTATCACGGAAAGTTCAGAAAAGTATAGATAGAAGTGGTTTTAACTGTTCTGCTGGAGATTAATTCCGTCTCTGACACTTTTCCAGTTTGCGTGAGATCCCCTGGGTGGGAGATTTAGTAACTGTGGAAAGTGGCCAAATACTAACTCAATCTTCCACCGTTCTGTTACAGAGGACATTCATATTCTATCTGCCCACGTCAGGAACCACAGACAAGCATCCAAGAGGAAAGAGATACGATCAGGAATTAGGTATAAATACCCCAATACCTGGTCTTCCACCTGTTACCAGCTGGGCTCCTTACAGTCAAAATATTGACTATTGAACACGAAGGAGGGACTGTGCGAGCAGAGAAGAAGGGACTGTGGGGTAGATTTATGATCTGACGATCAGGGGTATATGCGCTATCCCCGTGCCTTATGGCAGGGGATAGTGCTTCCCCTGATCTATCACACGGTGCAGTAACGGCGGCGGTGGGGGGACGGCGTCATAGCGCATGTACTAGTTTTAGTACAGGGCGCATACTGCATATCTAATTTATGAACGGTCAGCATCGCTGACCGTTCCGCCGCCTGCAGCTATCGACTTCGACAGCTGCAGGCGGCGATGCCCTATGTCTACAGCAGGGACAGCGCTGTCCCTGCTGCTGGCTCTGAGCTGCGCTGGGATCTCGCGTGAGTAGCGAGATCCCGCGCATGCGCAGTCCAGCCGGCCGGGGAGAAGCAGACAGCGCGTCAGTGTTAACTGACGTGCTGTCAGCTTCGAGGGGACATCGCCGGAGGGGGGAGTTAGCGCTCCCCCACTCCGGCGGCAAGATCTTAGTAGATCTTGTCGGTGTCCCCTCCTGCTTCGCCTCGCTAATGAGGCGAAGCAGGAACTGTTATAGCGGCGCGATAGGCGCCGCTATAATAAATCTACCCCTGTGTGAGCAGAGCAGAGGCAGGGACTGTGCGAGCAGAGAAGAAGGGACTGTGGGGTGAATTTATGAAGCTTGGAGAAGTGTTATCTATCCCCATAAAGAACGTTATGAGCAAGGTGATAATGGTTCAGCCAATCAGCTACAATATGTAAATTGACAGGTAAGAGCTGATTGGCTGAACCATTATCACCTTGCTCATAACGTTCTTTATGGGGATAGATAACACTTCTCCAAGCTTCATAAATTCACCCCTGAGTGAGCAGAGCAGAGGCAGGGACTGTGCGAGCAGAGCAGAGAATGTGGGCCTTATTCTAGTTCACTCTTTCTGACAAAATCCTTCTTAGATGGACAAAACCATGTGCACTGCAGGTGGGGCAGATGTTACTTGTGCAGAGAGAGCAAGATTTGGGTGGGGTTTTACTTCAAAGTGAGATCTATATTGCAGTGTAAAAATGAAGCAGCCAGTATTTACCCTGCACAGAAACAAAATAACTCACCCAAATCTAATTCTCTCTGCACATGTTACATCTGCCCCCCTGCAGCGCACATGGTTTTGTCCATCTAAGAAGGATTTTGTCAGAAAGAGTGAACTAGAATAAGGCCCTGTGTGAGCAGAGTAGAGGCGAGTCAGGGACTGTATAAGCAGAGCAGAGGCAGGGACTGTGCGAGCAGAGGCAGGGACTGTGCGAGCAGAGGCAGGGACTGTGTGAGCACACATTCTAATGGGGTGGGACCTGCAGAGGAAACGTCTTGTTTAAAGGCCAGTCACTGGCACTGTCACCGCCACTGAAGTACTAACACCCTGAGGGCCAGATGTATTAAGCTTCAAAAAATGATAAAATACGAGTTATAAAGTACCAGGCAATCAGCTCATAGCTGTAATTTTGCAACCATCGCCTTGTAGCATGACAGTTAGGAGCTGACTGGCTAATACTTTACCTCTTTTCATTTTACAGCACTGAATACAATATCCAGAATATCCAGCTTTATCCGAGTGAGATACAGACTTTGCTAAGAAACACGGAGAAGCCAATAATACAATGCAATGTATAAAAACCAGATGCACTTATGTTTTTTTGCAATTTAATTCCATCTTGTTACATGTAGCGAAGAAACAAGTACCCCAGTAGGCACATTGGCGGTCATTCTGATTGACACGCACTCCTGCGAGTGGGACTGCACCTGAGCAAGGTCTATTACGCACATGTGCAGTTCCCCTTTATGAATAGCTTCCGCGACTTGCATAGTCCCAGAGCCCTTCGCAAACATCGGGACGGTGGCGGGGACGAGGAATCAGTTTCCACTGACCTTTATTTGCGGAAGCAGGAGAAATCATTCGATGAACAGCGGGGGTGGGGGGGGGGGGGGGGGGTTTGATGTGTTTTTGACCGGTACACATCACCTCGCATGTTAAAGAGCGGAATCGGCAGCGGCAGACGGGCGGCGCTCGGACTTGCGGTGTCTCTGGTATTTGGAAAGCTGCCATCCTCGCAGCTTACCGAGCAAACCAGAATGACCCCCATTCTACCATACAGTGCCTCTCCAGTATCAGTGCCCTCAGTAGGCAAATTCTGCCCCAGAGACGTCAATCCAACATTTATTTATTTTTACATTATTATTATACTACAAAAGGCCAAACTGTACAATGATCTGAAGCCAGACGTAGGCCTCGGAGCCTCTCTCTCACCCCCTATTCATGGCAGCAGTGGAAGGTGAGAGCGCACAGGAGCGTGCTATGTATAGCCGGCTGCACATGAGGACAGGATAAGGCTGGGCACGCCCTGGTATGCGCTCAGCGTAAGTGTACAATCCGCAGCACATCAGTCATTTATATAAATACTTTACTATGACTCTTACGGAGACTGGACAGAAGAATCCATCACTGCAGAACAAGTGCTGCTACAGGAGCGGATCTGTCAGTCAGAGCTCAGTTGTTTCCAATACCGAGCGGCTCGTCCTTCTCAGGTGTCTGTACAGCAGCTGCTGGCGAAATGACATTACGTCCCAAAGTCTTATGTGGTGGGTACAGAGGTGCAGGTACGGCATTGCGTGCACGGAACTAAGGGCCTAATTCAGGCCAGTTCTCAGGGCTGCAAATTTGCAGCCATGCCGATAATCGAACGCACATGTGCAGTGCGCATGTGCAAGGCCATTCTGCGATGACAGACAGCGATGGCTTTTCATCTCTGGCCATACGCACCTTGATTGACAGGCGGCTGGCGTTGGGGACCCCGCCATTTCTTGGGAGTGTCAGGAGAAAGCACAGGGGTACCCAGACCTTGGAAGGAAGGAACTCTGATGTCAGCGCCGGATCTGCTGTGGATCATTTCACCATGGATTAGGGATGGCCATCGTTGCCATTGCCATCGATGTAAGGAGTGCAACTGGCCATCGATAGTGTGCAACTATGCAATGGATGACCATCAATATTTTTACCTATCGATGGTCATCCATTTTGTTCGACTGATTGGCCTGTGAGACAATCAAAACACAGGGGCACGCTTCGCTGGGTTTGGGGGCGGGGCAATGCTCCGTGTCCTCGTACTTTAAAGAGAAAAACAATCGCAAAACATCGGTTTTGCTGTGCCATGGGTAGAGAAAAACCATCCGGTTCTCCCCCATCGATGGCAAAAGTATTTGGCATCGGCCATAAACCATCGATGATTTCAAATCATCGATCATCGATGGCCATTCCTAGCATGGAGTAAGCCACAGGCTACTCGGCCACTACACACTGGGGGAAGGGGGGTTAGGGGCCTAAGATCAACATGAGTTTTTTTTACATTTCTGTAGTCAATGTCAACACTAGGTGACATGGACCCTGAATAAGTGTAACACTTACCCTTGCATGGGGCGGATTTCGCATCCCTGTTAGAGACCATGAGGATGTTAAAAGTAATAAAAGAGTATAAATAAATTTAGAAAAAAAAAAGTGAAAAACGTTTGTCAGCCTTTTGCCAATGTCGACTTTTAGCATGTCGACATTTGCTCAGTGTCACTCTTTTGCACATCAACCTTTTGTTGTCTACCTATTAACTGCCAAAATAGGGGTATGGATCATTTGCTAGTCATTAGGTCGACACCACTAGGTCGACACACTGAAAGGTCGACATGGGTCTAGGTCGACATGGGACAAGGGCAACAGGTCATTAGGTCAATACAAGCATTAGGTCGACATGGGCTAGGTCGACAGTCAAAAGGTCGACATGGGGTTTTTCCACTGATTTTTGAGCCAAATGTCGACACAGTCGACATGGACACAGGAAAAAGTGCACTGCGTCCCCTCACATGGCTCATTTCGCTCGCCATGCTTTAGGCTCAGTGCCTCACTATTTTATTCTCCTACCACGCCCTAGTGGATGGTAGGGCATGAAATACCGCCTGTCGGCACATGTTGGCTCAAAAAATAGTGAAAAACCCCATGTCGACCTTTTGATGGTCGACCTAGACAGTGTCGACCTAATGCTTTGTGTCGACCTAATGCCCTGTCAACCTTGTCCCATGTCGATCCCCAACATACACATATCAACTGGATACCTAAGGAGGCTTAAGATGCCCATACACCGAGGCAATTTGGTCCGATTTCGGCCAATCGTTACGTTAAATAGGACCAAATCGCCTCTCCCTGACATGCAGTCGGGTCCGATGCACGGTCCCGTGTGCATCAGACCCAACCAGGTGGTCGGACCGGCTGGCCGTCCGACCACCCGTTCTGGGACCTCCCTCCAGACAGCGAGGCGGGCGGGAAGCAGGGTCACGTGTGATCCATCACAACGAATCGCATGAGTCCCTTCCGCTTGGAAGGTCCCGGCGCCTTGCAGGGTATCGGGTGTCCGAACACTGCTGCGAGATGTCGCAGCAGTGTATGGGCACCTTTACACTTAGCTGCAGAGCAGGGTTAATAATCACATGACCTGGCCGCAGAACAGACTTCAGTGCGACTCCGACTGAGCCTCACTTTCTTATCGACGCATATCGTGTCAATAGGAAATTAATGATTGCTGACATTTAAAATATTCACTTGCAAAGGAGGAACCACATTTCCTAAAATGTTGAGTACATCTTGTATCGGGCTGAGACGGCACCATAGATGTCGTGTCCATATATGGCTCAATTCTATGGAAACTCTGCATCAATGTGGGGAATATCTGACAGACCCACACAATGGATTCTGTAACACATACAGAGCTCTCAGAAGTAAGCTCACCCCAGTATGTGTCACAGGAAATAAATCGACATGGTCGGAAGATCAACAGGGTCTGAAGGTCGACAATAGGAAGGTCGAGAGTCAAAAGGGTGTCGTGAGTTTTTCACGGTTATTTTGTCCAGATTTTCAATGTAAGTCGACATGGACACCGTGTCAGTGCAAGCGTCGCCTCGGATGGCTCGCTGCGCTCGGCACACTGTTATGTTCTCTCTCCATGCCCTAGTACAGGCTTTCCCAACCACGGTCCTCAAGGCACACCAACAGTGCAGGTGTTACTGATATCCAGGCTTCAGCACAGATGGTTTAATCAGGGATTCAGTATTGAATCCCAGCGGTCGGGATCCCGGCGTTCAGAATCCCGATGCCGGAATCCCGACAGCCGAAATGCCGACAAGGGGGGGACGTGGATCGCCCCCCCCTTGCGGGCTCGCTGCGCTCGCCACGCAGCGGGCCCGGTGCCTCGCTACGCTCGGCACACTAATTTACTCTCCCTCCAGGGGTGTCGTGGACACCCCAGGAGGGAGAATGTGTCGGCATTTCGGCGGTCGGGATTCCGGCGTCGGGATTCTGAACGCCGGGATCCCGACCGCCGGGATTTTAACTGCATCCCTTAATCAGAATCACTCAGATACTAATTAAGTCACCTGTGCTCAAGCCTGGATATCTACAAAACCTGCACTGTTGGTGTGCCTTGAGGACCGTGGTTGGGAAAGCCTGCCCTAGTGGATAGTTGGCACAAAAAACTGTGAAAAACGTTTTTCAACTTTTTGACTGTCGGCATAATGCTTGTGCCAGCCTTCGGACCCTGTCTACCATATCCATGTGAACTTTCATAGTGTCAACATAACGACCTTATCCGCTTACTCTACCTGGCACTAAGGGCTTAATGTAATAGGTTCTGCATTGCCGTCTTTTTATAAGTTTCAGCGTATGTGACTACAATTAGTGTCCCACCACACTTTTGTACCTGTCGACCCTAGACACAGATGATCTGTCAACCTTTCTACCATGTAGAGCTATTGCATGTTGACGTTATAGGGGGATGCAGTGTAAATCCCGGCGGTCAGGATCCCGGCGTTCAAAATCCTGACGCCGGACTCCCGACCGCCGAAATCACGACACTTTCTCCCTCCGTGGGTGTCCACGACACCCTCGGAGGGAGAATAAATTAGTGTGCCGAGCGTAGCGATGCACCGGGCCTGCTGCATGGCGAGTGCAGCGAGCCCGCAAGGGGGGGCGATCCACGTCCCCCCCTTGTCGGGATTTAATACTGATTCCCGTTGTAGGACCCAACCTATTGACTCTCTAACTAGACAATGTCTATCTGTATACAAAGGAAAGGACAGGAACCAAGCGCTGATCTTGTTCTCATTCAATGGGAGTATATTCAGGTATAACCTCTTCTTGAACCGCCCACAGAATCAGTTTTTTCAACTGTAGCAACCTAATGGACCACACTGACCTTAGTGATGGTCCCTAGGTGCATATAGTGTTTTCTTTACTCTCTTGCTCAGTCATCAATCGCTCCAAAGGCCAAAGGTTAGTGTACTGACCTGGGTACTGGTCCCTATGTTCACGTAATGGTTTCTTTCAGAGCCCAGGTTCCCCCGGATCAGAATACCAGTAACGATAGTAGTTTTCTCCAGAAGTTTTATTTTCACAGATATAAAAGATGTCCAAACAGAATTAAAATAGTAAACGAACTGGAGCCTTATTATTCTCCTCACCCGGGATGAGTATGGGCTGAAATGTCTACTCTACAACTGTTGGTCCTCCCTGGTTCTGGTCTCCTGATTACACCAACGCGTTTCTGACAGCAGGGTCCTTCCTCATAGGGACTATCACTAAGGTCAGTGTGGTCCATTAGGTTGCTACAGTTGAAAAAACAGATTCTGTGGGCGGTTCAAGAAGAGGTTACACCTGAATATACTCCCATTGAATGAGAACAAGATCAGCGCTTGGTTCCTGTCCTTTCCTTTGTATACCTGTATTTTGTTGTTGAGGAGTGGTGCTCCTGTGACAGTAACCGAGCAGCAGATCTAGAGGCGCGGTGGAGTTGGAAATCTTTGTCGTTTTAATGTCTATATGTAGTCAGTGTCTAACCATTGACTGGATCCCATGGGACCTGCTTCGACCATTATCCCAGGGCCAAGTACCGACAGAATATCTGAAAAAAGCTTTTAGTGTTGACTCCCCTATCCATCGACAAGCATGCTCCCTCTGAGACTGGTACCTGCAGGGAATGTGCACATGTGCCATGGGGTGATACGATGCGCGAACAGGATATGACTGTGGACACATTACTTTCATTCTATCAAAATCCCGCGAGATCGCTGCTAATCATCACAGTTCACACTAAAAAACGCCTAGGGATTTAGTAGAGCCTTTTTAAGGCTTGGAAGTGCATGGTCTCCCACTATTATACCCCTGAGGAAGTCCTAAATACGTCACAAGGGACGAAACGCGTTGGGAACTGTCTACTCTTTGTGCAGCTCAGCATGTTTTACGTTTTATATTGGCGTCTATTACCTACTGTATTTTTATGGATGTGATAAATAAATTTTGTTTTCAAAGATACTGCACTATGAGTGTTTTCCCTATTTTGGTTTTACGGTGGAGTCCTAGACGCAATAGGAAGGACAACTACCGTCTTTCCCCGATAATTAGACCTACCCCGATAATAAGCCCTACCCCAGATTTTGGACGCTGGTCCAAAATAAGCCCTCCCCTGAAATTAAGCCCTACCATTTTTCCCATGTAATTGTATGTACACCATATGTGTACCCTCCGCTCGGCCCCCGCTGACTCCCGCTGACCCCCGCTGACCCCCGCTGCCCTCCGCTCACTCACCAGCAGCACCGCAGCTCCCGTTCCCAGGGATGCATTGCGGTAGGCGCGGCGTGACGTCACGCCGCGCACATCGCGCCGCACACATCACGCGGCTGACTGGCTGGCTGCTGCTCACCACACAGCGCCATCAACGAATATCCATTTAAACTACAAACAAACAGGTGGGGGCATGGAAAATGTAAAATACCGGCACATTAAATTGTGGGGCATTTCATAAAGGCGCAGTTGAATGTTTTAAAGGCGCAGTGGGGAATTTCTTAAAGGCGCAGGGGGGCTATTTTTTCAAAAGGTCTATTAAAATAAGCCCTCCCCCGAAAATAAGACCTATGGTCTTTTTTGAGCGAAAAAAAAAAATAAGACAGTGTCTTATTATCGGGGAAACACGGTAACACCAACCAGAGAGGTTGTATGTATCCTTGATTATCATACATCCCAACATTTAAAATCTGTACGTTGGGACCCTCGTGCACGCGCTTTAAGAGTATACTACCGCGTATGTGGAGTAAATATATCTATGGAACATGTTAGTAAATACATCTATGAGACATTTTAAGGCCATTACACACTAGAAGATTATCTTTCCAATCTGGCCGGTTGGAAATTTTTGGGAGCAAATTGACCATTTGCTCCTAAACATGGAAAACAGACAAAGGCCCTTATTCTGGTCCGTTCGTTCGGACTCCTTTGTTCGCAAGGGGTCCGATGGTGGGCATATGCGCACACGCAGCAGCATTTCTGAGCATGTGCATACGCCGGGGGAGTGCGGCCACGTCGAACAGACTTTTTGTCGGTTTCATGCACCAAGGTAGCAGACGGCGGCAGATAGGCGCGACCATTGGAGCGCCCAGTATTTCATAGGTGTTCCCATGTAAAACGTTGGGCATTGCCATGGTAATCACCGGGTGATGAGGGCGCCGGGAACGGGCAGCTGACATCACCGGATGACAATTGTCAGCCCACTTCCTACCGAATGTACACGCGTATCTGAGTGACCTACAGTCAATTTAGATATGCGTGCACTCACCACATCTTTCCATGGTCGGCGACCATGGAAAGATGTGGGAGTTTCCCCCTGGCCTGCGAATAGATGTTTATGTCAAACATCCATTCGCATGCCGGGTGAACGAGCACGGCATGCAAGTGGAAGGAGGGGGGGATGGGGGACCTGGCATTCACAGGGCAGCGTCTGGTGGACGAGTCAACCAGAATTAGATGCAAAATTTGGTCCTACAGACAAATTGGTTAAACCAATTTATGCAGATGACTGCTCTCGTCCATTTTCCAGCATTTAGGAGGGAACGGTTGATTGTCATTTGTTCCCAGAAATTTCCAGATCTTCTAGTATGTATGGGCCTTTAGTCCCGGTTGCCCAGCCTGAGATGACATGACTGTAGCACCTCTACACTACCAACCTGGTTGCTTAAAGTACCTGGTCTGATGGCCATTTTTTAAGCAGTCCTACAGGAGGAGGGTGCAGGGGCAGCTGTCAAACCTGTATCATAATTACAGCTGTTATAGAGGACTACCAAGGATGTCACATATCACCCCAGAGGTGGGTAAGACCAGCAGGAATATGCATTTATTTTTCCCTTCTGCTACAGATTTTCTGCTTCATACTTTGGGTGAGATGTATTAAGAGTTAAAAAGTGCTAAAATCGAGAGTGATAAACCACCAACCAATCAGCTTCTTCCTTTCATTTTTCAAAGAAAGCCTGTGACATGGCAGCATAGAGCTTGGATGTATTGAAAACATACTACACTATGGCCCTTATTCAGATCTGATCTCAGTACATATTCGTTCTCAAAATGGGCAAAACCATGTGCACTGCAGGTGGGGCAGATGTAACATGTATAGAGAGAGTTAGATTTGTGTGAGTTATATTGTTTCTGTGCAGGGTAAATACTGGCTGCATTATTTGTACACTTCAATTTAGATTTCAGTTTCAACACACCCCACCCAAATTTAACTCTCTCTGCACATGTTACATCTGCCCCACCTGCAGTGCACAGGGGCCCTTATTCTGATCTGTGCGGCCGGAGCCGCATACGTTGCTCCGGCCGCACAAACCAAACCCCGCCTACAAGACGGATCGCCACGGCCGTCCGTACGCGGACGGCTGGCGATCCGCATGAAAATGGTGGGGCGTACGCCTCCACCATGGTGGGAGCTGCCCCCTGCATTCGATGGTCGACGACCATCGAAGGCAGGGCCGCACGCTCCACCAGCTCACGCAAGCTTAGACCACACGGACAATCGTCCGTGTGAAAGCTTGTATTTGGGCGGAGAGCTGACATCCGGCGATGTCAGCTTTCCGCCCCCATCACTGGCGTCATAGCCTCATTACCATGCATACGCCCCGCGTTTGCATGGGAACGCCCATGAAACGCGGGGCGTATGCATAGGGAAATGAGGGTATTAAGCCCCTCACGCCCCTATACGCCCCCTTTGCGGCGTATAAAATTTTTGTGCGGCGATTTCGCCTGCACATGCGCAGAGTGACCTCTGCGCATGTGCAGAGTGAAAACATCAGCGGTACGGCCGCACGCGGGCCGTACCGCCGAGATCAGAATAAGGGCCATGGTTTTGCCCATTTTGAGAACAAATCTGTACTGCGATCAGATCTGAATAAGGGCCTATATTCCGGAATTTTTGCTTTCTATTCCTGCTCGCTACCTACGGCTGCAATACCGAGGAAGCAAGCCCAGTGCAGGGGGAAAAAAGGACCATATCCTAAGCTAAGGGCTGAATTCGAGAAACCTATCCCCGACTCGGAGGCGGAGAAGAGGAACGCCACTTGTCTAGTAGGGACGTATTATTTCTCTACTTGGTGTGCGCCGGTGGAGGGGCCACTTCATTTGTGTATTTATACACTAACTTTTGATAGCTACGACATACTTGCCTCCTGGCTTCCTGGGAAGGTGGTCAAGTCCCCCGCAATCCCCACATCCTCCCGCAATCCACCTTCAGCGGGTGGTCCGCGGGGACCGGATGACCCAAATCGCATCATTGTGACCCTATCCCCAGCTGTAAAATGCCTGTAATACCACCATTTCACAGTGGAGGGCTTGGTCATGATGATGTAATCTCAATCACCACGCCCCCAAACACAGCTAACTTTTAGCTCCGCCCTGTTCATGCCACATTCGCCACCCCGTCCCCTGTTTCTTCCAGCTGGCTGTCCTCTCCGGCAGAGGACAGCCTAAAGGTATAGAGATGGGCAAAACGGATCAGTAAGCTGAGCTGGGAGCCGACGGATCGCTCAGAGAAAAGATACGTATCTTTTAGACGGTGCCTCGGCTCGCTTTAAAAAAAAAAAAAAGGGGAATATACATGACCGAGTGAAAACACTGATCGATGGCTGGGTGCAGAATCACCATCGATGGCAACCATCGATGGCGTCTGCACCGATGGCCATCCCTGGCAGCAGCAGCTAATCTTTCTATCACATGTAGTCACAGCACTGTACTCAGTCTACAGAGGTAGTACATCACAGCTGCCACAGGTGACAGCACTGAGATCAGGAAACGGAAACGGAGCCCTTTTTTGGGATCGGCGGCTCATTCGTTCTTGAATGGGATCCGTTCAAAAGATCCGGTTCGTTCGCGAACGACCCATCTCTATAAAGTTAGGCAACCTTGAGTTAGGAGCTGATTGGCTGGTGGCTCATCACTCTCTATTTCATCCCTTTTCAAGCTTAGTGCATCTGGCCCTTTCACTGTTAACAGCGTTGAATACTTTCGACCTCCGTTATTTATAAACTCTGCCTAGCTACATCGTTTCCTCACTTATCTCCCCAAATCACCTCATCTATCATCCCGGTAGTGGCTGGGCCGCTCTGCTCCCACAGCTGTGCTGCAATATCTGGAAATCCACATTTTACGACTAGAACAGTTCCTTGGCTGTATCTCTCTCCGCTCTCTCTGGGGCACCATCTTGGAGGCGATGGGCAGAGAGGTGGATGGAGCGGAGAAGCTTCCCTCAGCATTCTCCTGACATTACTGAAGCCCAACAGCTGGAGAGGTGTGAGGTGAGCAGAGCGGCTTTTCCCAATAAAATCCTTTTACTTTCCTCTGCTAGCAGCCAGGAGTCTAGTCAAAGGGCGCCTTAGATATTAGGAGGAGGCCCCCAGAATAAGCCGTAAAAGCTGAATACGAGAGATTCTCTGTAAGGCAATGCAAATCAATTATTCCAATGTATCAGGAGGATGATTTATCAGGCTGATATCACATAATTTCTCTGGCTCCAAAGCAAACAGAAGTGCATTATTGCAATGGGAACTGTATTCTTGTGGCACTTCCTCAAAGCTTTTCAGATATAATCAAAGGCCTCTTCATCGGGCCGGACAGCTGGGAGACTGGCTGACGGACTGAATGCCTACGTCTGTGTTGCATAGAGTCAGTTACATGCACTGACTGTTGTTCTCCCTGTCAGACTGACTTCAGGCCAGAGGGGGTGATTCAGGTTGGTTTGCAAAAGCAACCTCCTTCTTTGATGGACAAAAACATGCTGCACTGCAGTTGGGGCAGATGTAACATGTGCAGAGAGAGTTACATTTGGGTGCGGTGTGTGCAAACTGATATCTAATACCCCTTTTACACCAGAAAATGCAGGGACTTACCCGGGAATACAGTCCAGAGCTCAAGCAGGGACATTCCCGGGCTGGCCCCTTTCACACCAGCCTAGTCCCTGCATTTTCTGGTGTGAGGGGGGCAGCGGGGTCCAGACTGCGGGGATCAGGGAAGCTGATTGGCTGAGAGCATCCAGCCAGTCTTTTCAATATGTTTTCAAATTCAGCAGCGGTTCCCGCCCCGCTGCCCGGCAAATTGCGATACAAGCTCCCAGCCCCTGCTGCCCGGATCCCCGCAGTCTGGACCCCGGACCCCACCACCTGCTGCCCGGACATCACCGCCTGCCGCCCGGACCCTGCTGCCTGGGTAAATTCCTTTCACACCAGCCAGTAATCCCGGCTGGTCGTGGGAGAAACCCTGCTAGCTAGCATGGTTGAAATCCCGGCAAACTTTCCCGAGAATTTGTCCGGGGAACCTTTCACACCAGCGCCATTTGTGGGTTGTTCTCTGGGCCAACCCAGGAATTTTGGCTGATGTGAAAAATTGCAGTGTAAGAATAAAGCAGTCAGTATTTACCCTGCACAGAAACAAAATAACTCACCCAAATGTAACTATCTCTGCGCCTGTTACATCTTCCCCACCTGCAGTGCAGCATGGTTTTGTTAATTAAAGAAGGAGTTTGCTTTTGCAAACACAACCAGAATCACCCCTATATTCCGCTTCTCAATGATAGGCCAATATTGTCAAACATGGCTGCCTGGGCCAGCGTTCGCTGCGAGCTATGTCAGGAACGCAGGCGGCACTGACAGAACACATTGCTTGCAGGCAGGTTAGATAAAAAGAACAATAGAGTATATCTCCTTTATCACATCCTCCTTATTATCTAACAGGATGGAGAACTTGCATTCCTTTAGACTCTTCGTACATAGAATAAAATGCTAACTCACGCTGCACTGCTACTGTACACTAAATCCCAACTTAATATTCACCAACAGCCCCAGGACTTTACCGTCTACTTTTCAAGGCTCCAAACAGCTGTCCAAGTACTGTGATCGTTTTTCAAATTTTTCATAGTCTCATGACTACAAGACTTTCATTAATGTCACATACCAATCATGTGATCACCATTGACAATACAATTTACGGCACCGATAGTAACATTATCAAGACTGCCAAGAATGTTACATATACAGGTGTGCGACACTGGTCATGGTGTCATACCAGAAGGGCCATCTTCTCCAAGGGGCCCCACAAGCTTAGGGGCCCAAGAGAAGCCTAAGACAAGGCAAATAGAAAATGTTGCTTATGGTAATCCCGTTAGCGTTGGCTGATGCCCTCCTCCTCTAGTTGTCGCACTGAATGTCAGGCATACTTGCCTACTTTAAAGTCTCCTCTTTCAAAGAAGCCCAGAGAGAAGAGACTGTCAAAAGCACGTCGGGGGCGGGGCCTGATGTAGATGTCATCCAGCCCCACCCCCAGTACTGCATATCCCTCAATTTGCGGGACCTCAATGAAGGGGTGGGGCTAAACTGACGCTATTTGCATATTTAGCCCCACCCCTTGGCCTGACAAGCCGCAAATTGTGGTAATTTAACGAGGCGGCCGGGGAGATTCAGGGGTCCGGCGGAATCCAGGGGGATTGCCCACCTTTCTGGGGGGGCCAGGAGGAGGAACTGATTTCCGGGACCCTCCCAGCCAATCGAGAGGGTAGGCAGCCCTGATCTGACTGTGTGACATAATCACAAACTACGTTATCAGTGACAGGTGAGGTTGTGAAGGTAAGGCCCTTCTTACCCCGAGGGCCCATACAGCTGTTAAGATGGCTCTGCATAGCACAAGAGGAACATGCTGGAAAATACTGAAGACCTGTACAGCACATCACAGGAAGACAACCAGATATAGCACTTAGTAAATATGGATCAAGATACTTCAGCTGATCTGAAACACAGTGACTGGTACTACGTTTGGTCTTCAGCCAAGTCACTGGCCACTTATAGGCTATATGGGATTCTAGCAATATCTCCAGGTTCTAAACTGCAATTGCACTCGTTTAGAAAGATCGTTCCTAACATGAAATCAAATATGATGATTATTAATATGCCAGCGGAGCTACACCCATACCATTAAATGTCCCGTCTCTGGTTTCAGCTGAGCAACACCCAGAGGCACAAACATTTCAGACATGACACTGGTGCTCCGAAGGAAGAAAAGTAAGTTGACAACTGGCTTGCAATGGTGTACTTACTACTTAGTGCAGTTTTATACTTCTATCTACTTTTGTCCCAGTTCATCCTGGAGTTTTCCCGTCTGTTAACCGCAGCTGTTACTTGGTCGTTGGGTGCAGCAGACACAATGCCCCTTATCCAACCATAAACTATAACTGTGCAGATCACATGCAGACAATGAAAGGCATATTGAGGAGAAGGAGCACTTACCAGAGCAGCCCTGCTCCCTCTCCCCGTCCTTGCCTTGCAGATGATGACTGCCAGCTAGCTGGGGCTGGAGATGGCCAGGAAAGGAGGAGGCTTGGGTGGGAGTAGGAGGGGTAACATTAGACACTGTCAGATGGGGAAAGCAGCTACAGAATTCTGCTGTATAAGCCAGCAATGTAATGCCTGCACTCCTGATTCTCCAGGCAGCCTGGCATGTGGGGAGTGGGCACAACAAGGCGTTATCTTACATTGTGATGGTTTATGAATAATGGTTTCACAATTCAATTTTGTAGATGGTAAGTAGCCGCTTTATCCAGGGACTAAGTAAAAACCGGACAAGACCCCGAAACGCCGGACCGGACACTAAAAGCTCCGGAATGACAGAAATTGACGGATTTATTATTTATTTATTAACAGTTTCTTATATAGCGCACACATATTCTGCAGCGCTGTACACAGTATAGTTGAACACTCCCATCAGTTCCTGCCCCAGTGGAGCTTACAATCTATATTCCCTACCACATGTACATGGACACACAGACATTCTAGGGTTAATTTTGTTGGGAGCCAATTAACCTATCAGTATATTTTTGGATTGTCGGAAGAAACGGGAGTACCCGGAGGAAACCCACGCAAGCACGGGGAGAATATACAAACTCCGCACAGTTAGGGCAATGGTGGGAATCGAACCCGTGACCTCAGTGCTGTGAGGCAGTAATGCTAACCATTACACCAGGGGTGTCCAACCTTTCAACTTCCCTGGGCCACATTAGAAGATGAAAATTTGGTTTGGGCCGCACATAAAATAAAATAACAGTAACGATACCTGATCATCCAAAAAAAACATAGACAACATACAGTAGTTAACATATTAAACTTAATTGGAAATGAAGTTAGTGAGATGTTTGACACATTCTGACACAGAGAATAAGCCGAAATTCACATTCTGACACAGAGAATAAGCCAAAATTCACATTCTGACACAGAGAATAAGCCAAAATTCACATTCTGACACAGAGAATAAGCCAAAATTCACAATGTGACACAGGGAATGAGTAAAAATTCACATTGTGACACACAGAATAAGCCAAAATTCACATTGTGACACAAAAAATAAGCTGAAATACACATTCTGACACAGGGTGCCAGATAACACATATGCCCCCACAGTGCCATATAACACATATGCCCCCACAGTGCCATATAACACATATGCCCCCACAGTGCCAGGTGACACATATGCCCCCACAGTGCCACATGACACATATGCCCCCAAAGTGCCATATGACACATATGCCCCCACAGTGCCATATGCCCCCACAGTGCCATATGCCCCCACAGTGCCAGGTGACACACATGCCCCCACAGTGCCAGGTGACACACATGCCCCCACAGTGCCAGGTGACACACATGCCCCACTATACATATGCCCCACATTAAGCTCCATTATACATATGCCCCACATTAAGCTCCATTATACATATGCCACACACACTGTCATGCACCATTATACATATGCCACACCATGATGCTCCTTTATACATATGCCCCACACATTGATGCTCATTAATTAATAATCATCAAGGTGTGTGGGGCATATTCACACTTATATTCATAATGCCCCCTGGTAATGCCACTTATATTCATAATGCCCCCTGGTAATGCCACTTATATTCATAATGCCCCCTGGTAATGCCACTTATATTCATAATGCCCCCTGGTAATGCCACTTATATTCATAATGCCCCCTGGCATTACCAGGGGGCATTATGAATATAAGTGGCCTTACCAGGGGGCATTATGAATATAAGTGGCATTACCAGGGGGCATTATAAATATAAGTGGCATTACCAGGGGGCATTATGAATATAAGTGGCCTTACCAGGGGGCATTATGAATATAAGTGGCATTACCAGGGGGCATTATAAATATAAGTGGCATTACCAGGGGGCATGATGAATATAAGTGGCCTTACCAGGGGGCATTATGAATATAAGTGGCATTACCAGGGGGCATTATAAATATAAGTGGCATTACCAGGGGGCATTATGAATATAATGCCCCCTGGTAATGCCAATTATATTCATAATGCCCCCTGTAGTGATTACTCACCACAGCTGATGGTAGTGGGGGTATGAGAAGTCACCGCTGCCCTGGCTGCCTGCTCCTGCCGCCGCCACCCATCAGATCATCATCCAGCCCTGCGCGCTGCTGGGATGAATCACGTGGGGGAAGCGCCAGCACAGACGTCCTTCGGACCGCGGGAGCAGCTGAGTGCGCCTGCGCATGCACACCAGCGCTCCCGCGGCCATTTAAGGTTTGGGAGATCTCGATGCTAGCCGCGGCCATCTTTACTTTGGGCACAGTGCCGCGGCCAGCACGGAGACGCTGCTGCGGGCGGAGTTGCCCTATAATTTATATTTAGAATTTCTATAAAATGCACTGGGCCGCATTACTACCCGACCTGGGCCGCATGCGGCCCGCGGGCCGCGGGTTGGACAAGCCTGCATTACACCATCCGAGATGGATGGAGCCTGTCCGGTCCGGCGTTCCGTGTACTGTCCGGATTTGAGTTTTACCCATACCCCTTTAATCAATATCCAGAGGTTTAAAATGTGTGGGATAAAACATTTTTAAAGGTTTGTTTTTTATATGCCCAATAAATGTGTGAAAATACTTCTGAGAATTGTATCCAGTTTACTAAACATATTACCAGTATGATACCATACACCGTACTGGGATGTGATAACATTACGGGGGTTATTCAGACGGGTATGGGTCAACAGTATGAAGGTCAGCATACATGTTGACGGTTCTTAGGTCCACACGTGAAATAGGTAGACAGGCCTAAGGTCGACAGTGTCAGAAGGTCAATACAAACATTAAGTTGACAATGGGACGGTCCACAGTCAGAAGGTCGACATGTTTTTTTCACGGTTTTTCGTGTCTATGTCGACATAAGTTGTCACAGACAGCGTATCTTCGGGCATGGTGCATCGCTGCACTCGGCACACTGTTCACTATTCAGCTTTCGGACACCCTTAAAGCTTTGTATAAACTGTAAACAGACAAACACACATATACTTTACCATATGACCTGCGAGCTGTGATTGGCAGCCATGATTTTCTGCCTTCCAGAGAGATTTTTAAAAGGAGATAATGAGATGTAGTACAAAAAAAATATTACTTAAAAAGTAAGTAATTTTATTAATTAAAGGGAATGCTGTATAAAAAAAAAATTGTTCCAGGACAAAAAATGTCTTCCCATGCATTTATTAAAATGTATACTAAACTTCTGCCTTGTATCTATCTCTTTTAGATCACATCACTGCCTGGACATCTAGCTCTCCCTGCACTTCTAACACTCCGGTCCCTGCACATCTAGCTCTCCTGTTACATCTAGCTCTCCCCGCACATCTAGCTTTGCGGCGCCTTATAAATAAACGTACTACTACTACTACTATTACTACTAGCTCTCCCCGCACATCTAGCTCTCCCCGCACATCTAGCTCTCCCCCGCACATCTAGCTCTCCCCCGCATATCTAACTCTCCCTGCACATCTAACTCTCCCTGCACATCTAACACTCCAGTCCCTGCACAGCTAGCTCTCCCTGCACATCTAGCTCTCCCCGCACATCTAACACTCCGGTCCCTGCACATCTAGCTCTCCTATTACATCTAACACTCCGGTCCCTGCACATCTAACACTCCGGTCCCTGCACATCTAGCTCTCCTGTTACATCTAACACTCCGGTCCCTGCACATCTAGCTCTCCCTGCACATCTAGCTCTCCCTGCACATCTAGCTCTCCCCGCACATCTAGCTCACACCACATAGCTAGCTCTCCCTGCACATCTAGCTCTCCCTCGCACATCTAATACTCCAGGCCCTGTACATCTAGCTCTCCTGTTACATCTAACACTCCGGTCCCTGCACATCTATATCTCCTGGTACATCTAGCTCTCCCTCCACATCTAGCTCTCTCGGCACATCTAGCTCTCTCGGCACATCTAGCTCTCACCGCACATCTAGCTCTCACCGCACATCTAGCTCTCCCTGCACATTTACCTCTCTAAGTACATCTAGCTCACACCACACAGCTAGCTCTCCCTCCACATCTAGCTCTCCCTGCACATCTAGTTCTCCCCTCACATCTAGCACTCCCCACACATCTAGCTCTCACCGCATATCTAGCTCTCACCGCACATCTAGCTCTCCTGGCACATCTAGCTCTCCCTGCACATCTAGTTCTCCCCTCACATCTAGCACTCCCCACACATCTAGCTCTCCCGGCACATCTAGCTCTCCCGGCACATCTAGCTCTCCCTGCACAAATGCACATCTAGCTCTCACCACACAGCTAGCACTCCCTGCACATCTAGCTCTCCTGTTACATCTAACACTCCGGTCCCTGCACATCTAGCTCTCTCTGCACATCTAGCTCTCCCCGCACATCTAGCTCACACCACATAGCTAGCTCTCCCTGCACATCTAGCTCTCCCTCGCACATCTAATACTCCAGGCCCTGTACATCTAGCTCTCCTGTTACATCTAACACTCCGGTCCCTGCACATCTATATCTCCTGGTACATCTAGCTCTCCCTCTACATCTAGCTCTCTCGGCACATCTAGCTCTCTCGGCACATCTAGCTCTCACCGCACATCTAGCTCTCCCTGCACATTTACCTCTCTAAGTACATCTAGCTCACACCACACAGCTAGCTCTCCCTCCACATCTAGCTCTCCCTGCACATCTAGTTCTCCCCTCACATCTAGCACTCCCCACACATCTAGCTCTCCCGGCACATCTAGCTCTCACCGCACATCTAGCTCTCCTGGCACATCTAGCTCTCCCTGCACATCTAGTTCTCCCCTCACATCTAGCACTCCCCACACATCTAGCTCGCCCTGCAAATCTAGCTCGCCCTGCAAATCTAGCTCGCCCTGCAAATCTAGCTCGCCCTGCAAATCTAGCTCGCCCTGCAAATCTAGCTCTCCTGGCACATCTTGCTCTCCTGGCACATCTTGCTCTCCTGGCACATCTTGCTCTCCTGGCACATCTTGCTCTCCCTGCACAAGTGCACATCTAGCTCTCACCACACAGATAGCACTCCCTGCACATCTAGCTCTCTCCGCACATATAGCTCTCCCTGCACATCTAGCTCTCTCCGCACATATAGCTCTCCCTGCACATCTAGCTCTCTCCGCACAGCAAGCATGCCCCGTAGATCTAGCTCTCCCCACACATCTAGCTCTCCAGTCTCTACACATCTAGCTCTCCAGTCCCTACACATCTAGCTCTCCAGTCCCTACACATCTAGCTCTCCAGTCCCTACACATCTAGCTCTCCAGTCCCTACACATCTAGCTCTCCAGTCCCTACACATCTAGCTCTCCAGTCCCTACACTTCTAGCTCTCCAGTCCCTACACATCTAGCTCTCCAGTGACCAGTCCCTACACTTCTAGCTCTCCAGTCCCTACACATCTAGCTCTCCAGTCCCTACACTTCTAGCTCTCCAGTCCCTACACTTCTAGCTCTCCAGTCCCTACACTTCTAGCTCTCCAGTCCCTACACTTCTAGATCGCCAGTCCCTGCACATCTAACACTCCAGTCCCTGCACATCTAGCTCTCCCGGCACATCTAGCTCTCCCGGCACATCTAGCTCTCCCTGCACAAATGCACATCTAGCTCTCACCACACAGCTAGCACTCCCTGCACATCTAGCTCTCTCTGCATATAGCTCTCCCTGCACATCTAGCTCTCTCTGCATATAGCTCTCCCTGCACATCTAGCTCTCCCTGCACATCTAGCTCTCCCTGCACAGCAAGCACGCCTGCACATCTAGCTCTCACCGCACATCTAGCTCTCACCGCACATCTAGCTCTCACCGCACATCTAGCTCTCACCGCACATCTAGCTCTCACCGCACATCTAGCTCGCCCTGCAAATCTAGCTCTCCTGGCACATCTTGCTCTCCTGGCACATCTTGCTCTCCCTGCACAAGTGCATATCTAGCTCTCACCACACAGATAGCACTCCCTGCACATCTAGCTCTCCGTGCACATCTAGCTCTCTCTGCACAGCAAGCATGCCCCGTAGATCTAGCTCTCCCCACACATCTAGCTCTCCAGTCCCCACACATCTAGCTCTCCAGTCCCTACACATCTAGCTCTCCAGTCCCTACACATCTAGCTCTCCAGTCCCTACACATCTAGCTCTCCAGTCCCTACACATCTAGCTCTCCAGTCCCTACACATCTAGCTCTCCAGTCCCTACACATCTAGCTATCCAGTCCCTACACATCTAGCTATCCAGTCCCTACACTTCTAGCTCTCCAGTCTGTACACTTCTAGCTCTCCAGTCCCTACACATCTAGCTCTCCAGTCCCTACACATCTAGCTCTCCAGTCCCTACACATCTAGCTCTCCAGTCCCTACACTTCTAGCTATCCAGTCCCTACACTTCTAGCTCTCCAGTCTGTACACTTCTAGCTCTCCAGTCCCTACACATCTAGCTCTCCAGTCCCTACACATCTAGCTCTCCAGTCCCTACACATCTAGCTCTCCAGTCCCTACACTTCTAGCTCTCCAGTCTGTACACTTCTAGCTCTCCAGTCCGTACACTTCTAGCTCTCCAGTCCGTACACTTCTAGCTCTCCAGTCCGTACACTTCTAGCTCTCCAGTCCCTACACTTCTAGCTCTCCAGTCCCTACACTTCTAGCTCTCCAGTCCCTACACTTCTAGCTCTCCAGTCCCTACACTTCTAGCTCTCCAGTCCCTACACTTCTAGCTCTCCAGTCCCTACACTTCTAGCTCTCCAGTCCCTACACATCTAACACTCCAGTCCCTGCATATCTAGCTCTCCCTGCACATCTAGCTCTCCCTGCACATCTAGCTCTCCAGGCACATCTAGCACTCCAGTCCCTGCCTATCTAGCTTTCCATGCACAGTTGGCCAGAGGTTTCCTAGCTTTACGTACGTCCAAGAAGAAAATTCTATCCAGCCTTCTTTTGTTATCCTTGGTACAATCCATCAACGCAGAAGTATTCAGCGATATATCAAAAACTTGTCAAGCTTCTGCAGTGTTATTCCCTTACAGGCACATTGTATGCTACAGTATATGTTATATGCTATACAGTAAGTGGTCTACTGTAACTATGTTTTAGTGATGTCAGGGAATTGATCATGTAATGAGAATGTCAGGGGCACAAAAGCCAACTTACTTACGTGCTAGCTTGCAGCGTGCAGACGGAAATGAGAAACACTGCTTTCTGATCAGCAGGGAGGGGTGCATGTCCACTAATGAGGGAAAAAAAACAAATTGGTGAATGCATGGTTACTTGGCATTTCCTTTTAAGGAAAATCTTATATTATCCTAGCAGCTGAATACTCCATTCTGATTCTGATAAGGCTTGTACTCACCCTGGACTTGAGAAAAACCCACCCTGTAGATAGCACTGACCACGGGAGAGAAGATAGGAGAAGACAGAATTCTGGGAGAGCTCAATGAGATCAATGTGGAGAAAACAGTTAGTGGTTGGATCTGCTCCAAAATACTGCTCCAAAGTGTGTCAGATGTACTGGTCTAGAGTGTGTCTAGTGCCATAAACAGAGCAAGGGTTTGTACCAGTCGCACAGGGAAATATAGTATCGTTTTCATTCAGGTGGACCCTTGTATAGGTTATTTCGTGTGGGATTCACTTGAGTCAACCTGTAAGGGTGTGCTACCATGGGACATAAATTTTGAGCATACAGAGAAAGAGAAAGCACAGAATGTCCAGTATGGTGCACCTTTGAAAGGAATGTACGATAAAATGTAACTTTTAATAAAGGATGCTTTTAAAAGATTGCGAACATAAAAACACACTAACACACAGATAAACACAAATAGTGATTTAAAAGAGGAAGAATTCCTCATGCAGTGTGCCCCGGATTTGTAATACAAATGACAAATTGGAAATTTTTATTATAGATGTCTCCTGGTGTGTATGCACCACGGAGAACCCCACTTAAAGGTTTGCTGTTAAATTCAAGAACAGTTGTACTTCATGTGTAACCCTGAAAATGAGATCTACCATGAGATCGGGTTCACATGTATCGACTTTGTGTGTGCTGAAGGGAGATTGACTACTAAGTCCTATTATTCGTGTGATGCGAAATCCCTGTCAGCGCAACCGTTGTCTCAATCACTGGTATAGATCGATTGACTTGATATTTACACAGACAATAATTCGTGAATGATTGCAACCTTTTGATAACCCTTCTTAGACAATGAGATCCACTGTGGGATCGGGTTCAGGATTTTGCGCTCAAATGGTTTTACAGAGAGGCTTTGAGACTAATACTGGAAATTACTCCCGGTGCAGGGTGTGGAGAGCGTCTCCGTTACCTGCCCTGGTGGCGGTCACCGTAGCCGTGTCTCAAAGAGTCGCCTAAACTCTGTCAGTGAGGCGCATCTGAGGTATGTGCCCTTGCACGGCCTCAGAAAAATCAGAGTGCTGCTGAAGTCAGGTGACGGCCGTCACAACCTGATCAGTAAGCAGCGGGGTTCCGTCTGCGGCGGAAAACCCGTTAGGCGCAACCAAACATAATCAAAATACAATGGTAAGTGGGGAGAGGGTAGGGGGGACACACTGCGAGCGGTCGGCGCACGCTTCGCAGAGCTTCTTCAGGAGGTCCTGAAGAAGCTCTGCGAAGCGTGCGCCGACCGCTCGCAGTGTGTCCCCCCTACCCACTTACCATTGTATTTTGATTATGTTTGGTTGCGCCTAACGGGTTTTCCGCCGCAGACGGAACCCCGCTGCTTACTGATCAGGTTGTGACGGCCGTCACCTGACTTCAGCAGCACTCTGATTTTTCTGAGGCCGTGCAAGGGCACATACCTCAGATGCGCCTCACTGACAGAGTTTAGGCGACTCTTTGAGACACGGCTACGGTGACCGCCACCAGGGCAGGTAACGGAGACGCTCTCCACACCCTGCACCGGGAGTAATTTCCAGTATTAGTCTCAAAGCCTCTCTGTAAAACCATTTGAGCGCAAAATCCTGAACCCGATCCCACAGTGGATCTCATTGTCTAAGAAGGGTTATCAAAAGGTTGCAATCATTCACGAATTATTGTCTGTGTAAATATCAAGTCAATCGATCTATACCAGTGATTGATACAACGGTTGCGCTGACAGGGATTTCGCATCACACGAATAATAGGACTTAGTAGTCAATCTTCCTTCAGCACACACGAAGTCGATACATGTGAACCCGATCTCATGGTAGATCTCATTTTCAGGGTTACACATGAAGTACAACTGTTCTTGAATTTAACAGCAAACCTTTAAGTGGGGTTCTCCGTGGTGCATACACACCAGGAGACATCTATAATAAAAATTTCCAATTTGTCATTTGTATTACAAATCCGGGGCACACTGCATGAGGAATTCTTCCTCTTTTAAATCACTATTTGTGTTTATCTGTGTGTTAGTGTGTTTTTATGTTCGCAATCTTTTAAAAGCATCCTTTATTAAAAGTTACATTTTATCGTACATTCCTTCCAAAGGTGCACCATACTGGACATTCTGTGCTTTCTCTTTCGCTGTGTCTAGTGCCAGTGTCCAGAGGGGGGCATGCAAGAACAGTGCATACAGGGCGTATCCGCTGTCGCGGTCCAGTGTGTATCCAGAGGGGTGCATGCAGGTTGTATCCACCGTTCTGGTCCAGAGTGTGTAATGAATGGTGCATGCAGGGTTTATCTGCTGTCAGAGTGTGTCCAGAGGAGAGCATAGAAACATAGAAACATAGAATTTGACGGCAGATAAGAACCACTTGGCCCATCTAGTCTGCCCTTTTTTTTAAACATGTTACCTCAAACCATATTTGATCCTTATTTTTTTGTAAGGATATCAATATGCTTATCCCAAGCATGTTTAAATTGTACTACTGTATTTGCGTCTACCACCTCTGTCGGGAGGCTATTCCACCTATCTACTACTCTTTCTGTGAAAAAATTCTTCCTCACATTTCCCCTGAATCTTCCTCCCTCTAGTTTCAGTGCATGTCCTCGTGTTCTGCTGCTCCTCTTCCTGTGAAGAATGTCTCCCACCTGTACCTTGTTAAAGCCCTTGATATATTTGAAAGTTTCTATCATGTCCCCCCTTTCCCTTCTCTGCTCTAAAGTATACATATTAAGATCTTTTAGTCTTTCCTGGTACGTTTTGTGATGTAGGCCATGCACCATTTTAGTTGCTCTTCTTTGTACAGTCTCTAATGTATTTATATCCTTCTGGAGATATGGCCTCCAGAACTGAACACAATACTCTAGGTGAGGTCGTACCAATGACCTATACAGCATGCAGATTGTATCCACCATCCTAGTCCAGAGTGTTTCCAATTCCGGTGCGCATGAAGAGTGTATTCCCTATCTTGGTCCAGAGTGTGTGCATTGCCAATGTCCAGATGGTGAATCCACTGTCCTAGTCCTTGGAGGCCTGCAGGGAAAAAAAAGAGGACCGATCTAAACTGAATTTAGATAAGTATTTTTCCCATAGGCTTCAATTGGATTTCTGAAAGGACAAGTGGACTGAGCTATCGTGTCAACATAGGTAGGTAAGTATGTGTGTGTCAGTATGTCGGCATGTATGTTTAAGTTCTACTTTTATGGTGTGTGAACAACCAAAGATGAAAAACAACATACACTTTGCTTGTTGGGGTCAATAATTAGACCGTCTCATGCGATTCATAAATACACAAGACCAATTGATTCAATAATGAAATATTTATAGAGAAAGAAGCACATAAAATATACAAAAACACATATAAAATATATTAGTATAGGGGAATATAAAATACACACATAGACAAACTTCTGCAAATAATCGGATCCACCCTAGCAGACTCAGATAGTAAATTAGTAGGCCGGCGTCCCAGATGGATGGAAATCAGTATTAGTGTGCCTTGTTTATGGGTTATTGCCCTGTAATATGCATGCAGTTGTTAGTAGCTTGTGCCAGAAAGCATGTAGGTTAGTAGTTATGAACGGTAATAGCAGATAATTAGCGTGTAAGCCGTCACGCAATGGATTCATTCGGTGCCGGTTTTTCTGAAGCACAGTGCACTCCTAATTAATGCTGTAAATTAAATTAGAACACGCCCCCTGACTGTGGGTGCTATTAGATCTGTTACACCAGTATTGAAGTAGCTGCTTGCAAACTGCTATATTTAGGTAACTCATATCATCTGTTACACCAGTATTGAAGTAGCTGCTTGCAAACTGCTATATTTAGGTAACTCATATCATCTGTTACACCAGTATTGAAGTAGCTGCTTGCAAACTGCTATATTTAGGTAACTCATATCATCTGTTACACCAGTATTGAAGTAGCTGCTTGCAAACTGCTATATTTAGGTAATTGTGTAAATATTTTTTATAAGATTTGAAAGTGAGTTAGAATTTATTAGTGGCTGGGATGGTATGTAACCTCTTACCATTTGTTATCTTAGTTTTATTGCTAGTGGAAGAGGGGCTCTGGCTGGGTGGGGTCTCAATCAATTAACTTATGCTGCTTTCCCACTGCCTACACGGGTAATGACCCGTTTTTTTTAAACGGGTCTTTAAACGGGTAAGAGCCATAAAGACTCTTTCCCACTGCAGCTTTTAAACGGTAAATTACCGTTTAAAAGCTGTTTTTGTCACATTCCCACTTACCCGTTTAAAAACCCGTTTAAGCAGTGTAAAGATAGGGGGGGGGGGGGGAGAATTTAAAAAAAAAAACCGGCGTGGGGTCCCCCCCACTGCCGTAACCAGCACCAGGCTGAAAGAGCCGGGGCTGGTAATAAAAAATCAGGAAACCCGACAAATAGGGGTTCCCTGATTTTTTACAACCAGCCCCAGGCTCCAGGTCCGGGGCTGGTTCCCAAAATACGGGGGACAAAATGACTAGGGGTCCCCCCTATTTTAAGAACCAGCCCCAGGCACAACCAGCCAGCAGGGTAATGCCACAGCCGGGGGACACTTATGATATAAGTTCCCGCGGCCAAAGCATTAACCCTACCGACCAGTCAGCCTGGCCAGGGGCCCTGGGGGAGTGGGGACCCCCCCAATAAAGGGGTCCCCCCCCTCCAGGACTTACCTGACCAGGCTGAAGCCTGGTGCTGTCCTCGATGCCCCTGGGCGGTGGGCATCGAGCTGATGGTATGGTGTAAAAAATAGAAAAAAAACCATTGTCTTTTACTGGTGAACTATGAGTCCCAGCAAGCCTCCCCCGCAAGCTGGGACTTGGAGAACCACAAGTCCCAGCCTGCGGGGCATTAAAGGGCCCGCTGGGTCTTGTAGTTCCACAGTAAAAGAAAGAGTTAAATAAACACACTGACACACGTGAAAAATAAAAGTTTAATACATACATAACACATACATACTGATACTTACCTATCTTGAGCCCGTAGGTAGCCCTGGTCCTGATGTCCTGGTTCGTGTCGGCGTCTGTATCCATGTCGGCATCCCTGTCGGCGACGGCGTCGGCGGTCCGGAGTCCGAAGAAATCCATTTGGGAAGCTGTGGAAGGAAACCATACTCACCTGTCCCAGCGCGACGTAGTCCAGGTAAGGTCTTTGCAAAAAAACAAACCGACACCCCGAAACCAGACCGGACTGACGGAGACGCACGTGTGTTTGTTTACATCGTGCGGCTCCGCCTCCCGAATGCCGCTATTGGCCGCCTTGCGGCCTAGCGGCTCCTGATTGGCCGCTAGGCCGCAAGGCGGCCAATAGCGGCATTCGGGGGCGGAGCCGCACGATGTAAACACACCGTGAGGCTCTCTGCCTGTCCGCTTGGTTCGGGTGTCGGTTTGTTTTTTTTGCAAAGACCTTACCTGGACTACGTCGCGCTGGGACAGGTGAGTATGGTTTCCTTCCACAGCTTCCCAAATGGATTTCTTCGGACTCCGGACCGCCGACGCCGTCGCCGACAGGGATGCCGACATGGATACAGACGCCGACACGGACCAGGACATCAGGACCAGGGCTACCTACGGGCTCAAGATAGGTAAGTATCAGTATGTATGTGTTATGTATGTATTAAACTTTTATTTTTCACGTGTGTCAGTGTTTATTTAACTCTTTCTTTTACTGTGGAACTACAAGACCCAGCGGGCCCTTTAATGCCCCGCAGGCTGGGACTTGTGGTTCTCCAAGTCCCAGCTTGCGGGGGAGGCTTGCTGGGACTCATAGTTCACCAGTAAAAGACAATGGTTTTTATTCTATTTTTTACACCATACCATCAGCTCGATGCCCACCGCCCAGGGGCATCGAGGACAGCACCAGGCTTCAGCCTGGTCAGGTAAGTCCTGGAGGGGGGGGGACCCCTTTATTGGGGGGGTCCCCACTCCCCCAGGGCCCCTGGCCAGGCTGACTGGTCGGTAGGGTTAATGCTTTGGCCGCGGGAACTTATATCATAAGTGTCCCCCGGCTGTGGCATTACCCTGCTGGCTGGTTGTGCCTGGGGCTGGTTCTTAAAATACGGGGGACCCCTAGTCATTTTGTCCCCCGTATTTTGGGAACCAGCCCCGGACCTGGAGCCTGGGGCTGGTTGTAAAAAATCAGGGAACCCCTATTTGTCGGGTTTCCTGATTTTTTTAATACCAGCCCCGGCTCCTTCAGCCTGGTGCTGGTTACGGCAGTGGGGGGGGACCCCATGCCGTTTTTTTTTTAACGTGTAAAGGGCTACCCCTTTCCCACTGCCGAAAAAACGGCTCTTACACGTTAAAAACACTGCTTTTTACACGGGTAACAAAAACCGGTATTTGTTACCCGTGTAAAGCAACCTGGAGCTTTCCCACTGCAGCTCTAGCCGTTTAAAAAGGTTAAAAAAACGGCATTTACACGTGTAAAGCCTGCAGTGCGAAAGGGGCATTAGAAACAGCTTTTAGTATATATTGTGAACACAAGGCTGACCTCAGCCTGGCTGACTATTGTTAGTTTGTCATATTTTAAAGTAGGAATATTTTTAAGTAGGGCAAAAACAGTTACAAAGATTAAAGCTTGGACTTATTCTGGACCTAAACTGGACAGAAACTGCCAACCAACTTAACATCTTCGTATCAAAGTGACTCAGAAAGACACCAGCAACCCAGAAAACCAAGAGACTGCTTTGAGTGAGCTCACTTCATTCTCACATCATACTACTCCTGGCTGCTTAATCTGCCTATTCAGCTGTGATATCACCATTTCTCCATCTGCTAAAACTTTTTGAATATCACTCTTTATGCTTGTACTTGCACTGTCCGTTTTGAAAATGCCCAGCTGTACCTCTTATGACTTTACCTCTCTTGCTGTTCCATTGAGAGTAGGTGTCCCTGATTATTTTATTCTTGGCCCTCTTCTCTATCTCTACATGTCCTCTCTGGGTGAACTTATTTGCTCACTCGACTTCCACTATGCCGAAAATACAAAAATCTACCCCTCGTTCTCCTTCCATCCTAACTCATATCTCCAACTGTCTCTCTGCTGTCTACTCTTGGATGACCCAGCGCTTTTTTAGACTTAAAATATCAAAAACTAAGCTGACCTCTTCCGACCCTCCTGCATAAAACCTGACCATCTCTCATCCTAACCTGTTTATGCTCACCTCTCCCCCTTCTGTGTTACCCCTGTCTGTCTAACCCTCCCCTTTAGAATGTAAGCTCTCACGGGCAGGGCCCTCTCTCCTCATGTGCCTTTCTTAGAATATATAAACCACTGCCACCCTGATGATTGCTGCAGTGTCCTGTCCCCTGATGCAACTATATGTATTAACCATGTACTTGTCCTAAACTGTCTTGTAATGTAATTTTGTTTTGTGTTTGCTCATAACTATGCTCTGTACAGCGCTGCGGAATTTGTATGCGCTATATAAGAAACTGTTAATAAATAAATAAATAAATATTAGCTGGACGTGGATAACACCCACTGCATGGAGACCGCTGCACACCGCGTTAGGGGAGCTGAAAGATTCCGGGAGTCTCAAACTCATGGCAAACAACTAAAAGAAGTTGATGTCCTATGTGTAGATGCACTGGCACAGTGTCAGGGGAAGAGCTGGGCAGAAGTCTGCAAACTATGGCCCTTATTCTGATCTGTGCGGCCGGAGCCGCATACGTTGCTCCGGCCGCACAAACCAATCCCCGCCTACAAGACGGATCGCCACGGCCGTCCGTACGCGGACGGCTGGCGATCCGCATGAAAATGGTGGGGCGTACGCCTCCACCATGGTGGGAGCTGCCCCCTGCATTCGATGGTCGACGACCATCGAAGGCAGGGCCGCACGCTCCACCAGCTCACGCAAGCTTAGACCACACGGACAATCGTCCGTGTGAAAGCTTGTATGGGGGCGGAGAGCTGACATCCGGCGATGTCAGCTTTCCGCCCCCATCACTGGCGTCATAGCCTCATTACCATGCATACGCCCCGCGTTTGCATGGGAACGCCCATGAAACGCGGGGCGTATGCATAGGGAAATGAGGGTATTAAGCCCCTCACGCCCCTATACGCCCCCTTTGCGGCGTATAAAATTTTTGTGCGGCGATTTCGCCTGCACATGCGCAGAGTGACCTCTGCGCATGTGCAGAGTGAAAACATCGGCGGTACGGCCGCACGCGGGCCGTACCGCCGAGATCAGAATAAGGGCCTATGTGTGGTCTGAATGGCAGAAGATGTGGGCGGGAGTGACGACGCGTTTCGTCTCTTTAAACACTGGACACTTTATCAAGATCGTCTTGATAAATTTTTCAGGGATTAAGGAGGCAAAACGCATCTACACACGGGACTCCAACTGCTGTCCAGAGACCAGGGTCCAATTGATCACAGTTGTTCGCTGACGAATAACGCATGATGCGTTTCGCTGGAGGGAACCAGCTTTTTATGCTGACTGATCCGTGCGATACTTCAGGATAGGCCATGTTTGGCTGCTGGCAAACCCAGAAGACGGTACTCTTTACTTAGAAGGGCGCCCACGATTTTGATCGTGGGCATCGTTAGTAAAAAATCTCGGGCATCTCGGGCATTGAATGCACTAAAAAATCGGGTGCGATCAACCGACGAGATGCCCGAGATTTCCCATAGGGAACAATGTTAAATGTCTCAATTGACCCAATTTTCCTGTTCAATGCCTCAATTGACCCGATTTTTCCATAGGAAACAATGTTAAATTGGCCACAGAGGCCAAATAGGCACCCTGAAGTGTATAATGGCCACCCAAATTGTTAACGCCACCCCACGATCAACGTCAACCCGATGCGTGGCGAGCGGCGGCGGTACGTGTCCTACGACCTTTTCATACCCCCACTATCCACGTCGGCGTGGAGTTGAGAATAGAAAGTGTGGCGAGCGCAGCGAGCCACCGAGCCCGAAGCGTGGCGAGCGCAGCGAGCCCCGCGAGGGTACGCGGACAGCTGTGAAGCCTGCGAGGGGACGCGGATACCTGTGAAGGTATCCGCGTGCGCTCGCCACGCTTCGGGCTCGGTGGCTCGCTGCGCTCGCCACACTTTCTATTCTCAACTCCACGCCGACGTGGATAGTGGGGGTATGAAAAGGTCGTAGGACGCGTACCGCCGCCCCTCGCGGGCTCGCTGCGCTCGCCACGCATCAGGTTGACGTTGATCGTGGGGTGGCGTTAACAATTCGGGTGGCCATTATTCACTTCAGGGTGCCTATTTGGCCTCTGTGGCCCATTTAACATTGTTTCCTATGGAAAAATTGGGTCAATTGAGGCATTGAACAGGAAAATCGGGTCAATTGAGACATTTAACATTGTTCCCTATGGGAAATCTCGGGCATCTAGTCTGTCGCATGGCACCTGATTTTTTAGTGCATTCAATGCCCGAGATGGCCGAGATGGGCGCCCTTCTAGGTAAAGAGTACCCAGAAGACAAATACGAATGACTTCCCCATCAGAAAATATGAATCCTGAGAACTTTGCATCTTTGTAAGCCGCATTCTCCAGCCGTAAACACCTCCGATCCTGTTCGTAACCACCTGAATTGCAGAACGGCCAAAATAGATGATCTTAGTAAATTTCCCCATTAGATTATCTTGGCATAAACTTTGTAGATTCCTACAAAAAGGAATATTACGGTGATGGCGGTATTGGGAGTACTTCAACCATTAAGTTCTCAAGGCTCAAGGATGGATGCCGTTAGGCCACATGGTAACATGTTTAGTATAAAGAAAAATAACATACTTAGGGGGTATTCAATATTTGGCGATATTTCCAGTCAGGGAAATAATGGCCATTACGACAGCATTTAAAGGTGTCAGATTCAACTTTTTTTTTAAAGTCTGATCTGTTTAGTTAGAAATGGCTGCGGTTGTCTAATTCACGGCCATTTTTCATCAATCGCCAGGCATTTTTGCTGATCGATGGACTTTCCCACACTCAACAGCCGGAATGTTGAATTCCAACTGTCTAGTTGCTGTTGGATTAAACGAAAACGGCCCCGGATTCCAACTGTCGGATGTTCCAACAGTCGGAGTCCCATATTGAATACCCCCATAGTATGAATTAAAGGCACACTGTGCAGAGGACCTGACTGCTACAAATAAGAGAAGAGAAACCCAGCAGCTGTAAACAGGATGGTACTGGAATCCCGGTGGTTTAAATGTCGATGGTCAGAATGCCAACAGCTGCACCTCGACATTCAAAATCCTGATGGATTGCGGTATTTTAACCCTAAACCTAACCCACTCCTCCCGTAGCCTAACCCTCCCCTAGTGTGTATCCATAAACCTAAACCCAGTACTTAACGCTGGGATGCCGCTGCCCAGGATTTCAACCTCCAGGATCCTGACAACATCTCATTTATACCAATCAAGAGTGCACAAATTAGCTTGGGGTAAAAACCATAGTAGTCCAATGTGTCACAACTGTCATTGCTGCCTTTTGGACAATGCAAATGTCATAGTCTGATAATTACTGAAATGTAAATCAGACTACAATTTCCTCTCTAACCATTTCAGTCCTCATTAGTCATTAATAATGAATATACTTACCACATAGATGTAGATGTACATTCATAATATGAATCTCCTACTGTACACTTTAAATCAAAGTACATCAGCAGACAAGATGGAAAGTATAACCGCACCCATTATAAATAATAGCAGCAAGAGGCTCCAATGAAACATCCAGCATTCCATTTCTTGCGGATATCGATCTGTGACCACTTAGCTGCAGTGCATTATGTAATGTCTGAGCACAAGTCTCTGCAGATAAGGTATTAACTCTGCTCAGCCGGTTTGAAAATGTCTGATTTCAGTCATTAGCACATTATATATATTAGTACTGGGCAACAGTTAAAATTTTAATCGCAATTAATCGCAGGATTTTTCTGCGGTTAATCGCATTGTTAGGCACATAAGTTAGGCACAAAACCTACATGCATGCTCGTGGCCAGGGGTTCCATGCTTGTTGCCAAAGGGAATTACATGCTTGTTGCCATAGGGGTTACATGCTCGTTGCCATGGGAGATTACATGCTCGTTGCCCAGGGGGGAGTAAAATGCTCATTGCCCAGGGGGGAGTTAAATGCTCATTGCCCAGGGGGGAGTTAAATGCTCATTGCCCAGGGTGGAGTTAAATACTCATTGTGGGGGGGGAGCGGTGCCGCGTAGGGACAGCATTACAGAGATCCTTCACTCCTCCAAAGATGACCACCACCTCTAGCATGTCTTTTCTATGGCAGAGGCCATTTTTGGAGGGGCGCAGGGTCTCCATAATGCATTCAGAGACTCTGTGCCGCTCCCCTGGACAGCTCGCTAACGTGATAAAAAAAAATGATCAGCACCAGCCAATCAGCTTCTGTCATTTTTTAAACCTAGTCTGTAACTTGCCAGGAGCTGATTGGCTGATGCATTATCACTTCACCAGGCTTAATAAATCTGCCTCATTGCCTGGCCTACAACTCTCTTCACAGCCATAGTACCGGCGTAGAAGCATTGTGTGTACCCCCCTCCCAACAGAGGAACAGCCATAGGTGTGTAGGTGGCATAATCCATTGATAAAAGTCCTAAAAGTTGGCCGGTGACCTGGATATTCTGTGGACCATTTGTCGCTGGGGACGGAGTGAGAGGGAACTTGACTCTGCTACTCTTCTCTGTTATAAACTATGCAGAGCACCATATTCATTCTGGCACATGAAGACTTGCTGGTGAAGCTTGGCCGAGTCTGTCCTCTGGGAGTAGGTAGTAAGGCCGGCCACTGTACCACGGCCTAGCAGGTGAACCATTCATGTACACAGAGCAGGTGCAGCGGTCGCGATGTTGTGTACAGCATTGGCACACGTGCAGTGTGTGCGCTTAGTAGTGACGTGCGGCTAACATATACTACATAAAAGCCCCAGCGCAGACGCTTTAGGTCCATCCCAGCAAAGACGACAAGAACTACAAAAGGCTTCTTCCCAATAGCTGCCCACCAGCTAAACCGTATTGAACGTACCAAATACTAAATACTAACTCGAACTGTTCTAGATATATGTGGAATGTATGTGATGTATGTTTATGCCTCTCTTCCCACCTTTGTGTTCCCTGATTGATGCTGCACTGTTACCACAAAAAATTCCAAGCATACGCAAGTATACCTGGCCAATAAAGATGATTCTGATTCTAATGGCGGGTAGGGTATAGAGGATAGACAGTGACTAGGTCCACCACTAATGGTCGACAGGGACTAGGCAAAAGATCTGGCAAAAAGGCTGACATGAGTTGTTCATGATTTGTTGTCTATGTAATCGTACGTCAACATGGGTAACGTGTAATATATATATATCATAGTTGACTACCCTCCTGCATTCTGCTGGAGACTCCCTGACATAGCAGCAATCTCCCTCTCTCCCTCATTAGTCTAGCAATCTCCCTCATGTCACCTAGCCCACATTACACTGTTACATCATAGTTACCTCCCCTCCTGCAGGAGACTCCCTGACATAGCAGCAATCTCCCTCTCTCCCTGATTGGTCAAGCAATCTCCCTCATGTCACCTAGCCCACATTACAGTGTCACATTTTGGGTAAAAAAGGAATGAGAGACAGATACATTTACAGTGAATCATCAGCACCATTTCCCAGCACTTTACCAAGTATAGTAGCTCTTACTAACTGCTTTGGGGCTCATCTACATTTGGATATAAGTCATTTTAGAAGATTCCTCTCAGATGTAGCAGTACACACCCACGCTTCTAGGTGCCACGTTCACAATATCTTTTCTCAATCTCTAAATATATGGAACTAGACACGCCTTCTGGGTGGAGCATGACACCCCCCCCCTATAATTATAAAAGCGTTTGCCATGTGTTTAAGTGGTATAGAGAACCTTATATAAATCAAAAATAATTATTTTATTATTATTATCTTTTGCCCACAGAGTTCCAAATGGAAATGTTCAGAGAAATGTTGGGCAGAATGGAGACGGACCAAACACATTGGGGACTGGGCTGAATTCGGACCTGTACGAACAGCGCTGAATCGGCCCCTTTATTCCATCTCATCATCAACTTTCAGACACCCGGCAGCCTTCACAGGTGGACTGCGTCTTGGTTCTCAGTGGTACACTGCTAACGCACCATCCGTCACACACCATGGCTGCTCGGGATGTCTGGTGGAAATAAGCCACCACGGATATAACACGAAGCACGAAGATGCTAGTAGCGACACGCCCACATAATGGCGGTAACACATCTGTGTTTAGCTAGCCATTTCCCGTTACCGCTAATTAACGGTCACTGATTGTCATTATTAGCACTCCTTACGGAAACCGCAGTCTCCACTAAGATACATTGGGGCTGACGCAGCTGCAATAACGGATCCATTGGCGCAACACTTATCATCTGCATGTGTGGCCGAGAACGCAAATGGCGGAGGGGAAGGGGGGGGGGGGTTGCGATTGGAGATTAGAGATGGGTCGTTCACGAACAAAGCAAATCTTTTGAACGGATCCCATGAAAGACTGAGTGAACCGCCGATCGCAAAAGAGTGATCCGTCGTTCCTTTACTTTCAGTTTCGTTTTCAATTACAATGCATTTTCCTGATCTCAGTACTGCCACCTGTGGCAGCTTAGATGTACTGACTCCGGAGACTGAGTACAGTGCTGTTACTGCAAGTGAAAGAAGGAATAATAAGGCTGCTGCTGCTAGGGATGGCCATTGGTGCAGACACCATCGATGGTTGCCATCGATGGCGATTCTGCACCCAGCCATCGATCAGTGTTTTTACTCGGTTATGTATGTTACTATTTGTTCTGCTCACTGTTTTAAAAAAAAATGGCAATAAATGATTGTAATACAAATTATGCTTCGCTATTATCAAATTACCCCTTTTTCAAAGTGAGTCGATGTTCCGTGTAAAAGATACAGATCTTTTCACGGACTGAGCCAATGGATCCCGGCTCGTCTTGGTGACCCGTTTTGCCCATCTCTATTGGAGATGCTGAACCACTAACATAGGAAGCCATATTGACCGGGGAGGGGCAGGGCGGTCGTCTCTGGGCCCACACACAGGGTTGATTTGCCAAGTGGTAACTGTTCCCGGACAGTGGCTGCGCTGTGTTGTGCAGAGGCGGAACTACCATTGGTGCAGCAGGTGCACCTATCTATTACCATCTAGAAGGTGCCAAATAAATGATTGGTTGTTATGATCTTCAATCAAACTCCAATCTTACTAAATAAACCCCCGTCTGGTTTTGTAGATCATAAAAACATCTGTCCAAGACTGTTACATGTATTGATTTCTATAATCTATATTTAGATTTCTATTTATATCTTTTTCTATAATAATAAAAGCATTTGCCATGTGTTTAAGTGGTTTGTGGCATGCCATGGTATACAGTGAGCTGTGCTTTAGAACAATTTAAAGCATCTTGAGTCTTATCAGAGAACGATATATAAATCAAAAATAATTATTTTATTATTATTACTATTATTATTATCATTTGCTCACAAAGAGTTCCAAGTGGAAATGTTCAGAGAAATGTTGGGCAGAATGGATACGGATCATTAAAGCAAAAGATTTTACCTTCATAAATAAATCTCAGTGAATCCCAGGCTGACACTTTGTGACTCTGGTGTATTGGCAGGCTCCTGGTTTTGTGAAGCCTTGTTCCTCCACTCGCTGCATTCCAGATGACAGCTGGTTGAGCTAAGAATAAAATGCGCCCCACCCGACGGAGGGCTCGGCCTGCCTCTTAGCCCCTCTTTGATGGGACTTGAGAAGCTCCGTTGCCGTTTATTTATGTATGAAGCTGGTGAGAGTCTGGTCTCCTAAACAATTATGGCAGCGCCCGGATCGTGACTCTTTAGCATATCCGCGTGTTTCGAAAACATACATTTACAACAGGCAAGTCCATTAGCACCTCATGTTTAAAAAGAGGTGTGCAGTCATCTATTAATGGTAAAAACATGTTAGGAGAATCCATACCCTCCAACATGACCCATTCCATTAGGTACAAAATGCTCTGTTCCTGGACTTCCCTCTTAATTTATGATTGCTGTCACCTGTGTTGAAGTAGTTCATTTATTATGCTGGCCACACATCAGACCAACTTTTCTCCAACCATCCAACTAGTTGGTTGGATGGAATAAAAACCTGGAACTGGATGGGGGCAAATGTCATTTGTAATTAAGTCATTTGTTTCCCAAATCGGAAAATGGAAAACAACTGTCACTCAGACAATGTACTGTAGTTGGACCTATTTGTTTTAAACAACTTCACTGAATGTTTTTGTCCATTCTCCTGAGTCTGTGAGCAAATTGCTTATTGGCATTTGCCCCATACAGTACCAGAATTTGAGTCCAACCAACCAACTAGTTGGATGATTGGAGGAAAGTTGGTCTGATGTGTGGCCGGCATAAGAAAGGTGTGTCAACACATGTGATGCCAATCATATAAGTAAGAGGGAAGTCCTGGAACAGAGCATTTTGTACCTAATGGAATGGGTCATGTTGGATGGTATGAGAATCTAAAGTTTGAATCAGCCTAGCGAGCTGGTCTCATTGTCAGGATGAATGTGGTAAACCATGAGCGATCCTGAGCATTATTAATGTCCAATCCTGCCGCCTGCACATGCAGCTTAATCTTCACTGTCTAGTCCAGTGGTTCCCAAACTGTGTGCCTAGGCCCTGGGGTGCCTCGAGACACTTGCAGGGGTGCCTTGGATTGGTGGTCTAGGACAAATTCAATAGGCAAAACCAGAGTTTGTGGCCGCCAATCATGAAATATGTGGCAAGCAAAAGCGAGTATTGTTCCTCACTACATGATTGATCCCAAGGTTGATATATAAACACAATTTACTTCATTTCATATTTTTTCTAAATTTATCAACAAGAAACTTTTGACCTAGGGGTGCCTTGAAAAATATTCTGATAGTCTAGGGTGCCGAGGTTCAAAAAAGTTTGGGAACCACTGGTCTAGTCAATGACTGCATGCACGGAGCGGGGCTGGGTTACGTCACTGACCGATATGGTTACTTATATCGGTCAGTGTGCATGCACTACGGGGATTCGGTCAGTTCGTTGACCTAAAGATGGTCGACAGTCATTAGGTCGACACCACTAGGTCGATAGGGTTCTAGATCAACATGGCACAAGGTCGACAGGTCATTAGGTCGACACAAGCATCAGTTCGATATGGTCTAGGTCGAAGGACAAAAGGTTGACATGGGGTTTTTCACAGTTTTCTGAGTCGACATGTGCCGACAGGCGGTATTTCATGCCCTACCATCCACTAGGGCGTGGCGGGAGAATATAATAGTGTGCCGAGCGCAGCGAGCCATGCAAGGGGACGCAGTGCACTTTAAACTGTGTCAATGTCGACCGTGTCGACATTCAGGTAAAAAAAAAGTGAAAAACCCCATGTCGACCTTTTGATTGTTGACCTAAACCATGTTCACCTAATGCTTGTGTTGACTTAACGACCTGTCGACCTTGTGCCATGTCGACCTAGACCACTTCTGACCTTGCAGTATGTCAACCTAGTGGTGTCGACCTAACGATTGTCGACCATACAATCCATACCCGCACTATGGTCCTTATTCAGATCTGATCGCAGTACAAATTTGTTCTCAAAATGGCCAAAACCATGTGCACTGCAGGTGGGGCAGATGTAACATGTGCAGAGAGAGTTACATTTGTGTGAGTTATTTTGTTTCTGTGCAGGGTAAATACTGTCTGCTTTTTTTTTACACTGCAATTTAGATTTGAGTTTCAGCACACCCAAATTTAACTCTCTCTGCTTTTGCCCATTTTGAGAACAAATTTGTTCAGCGATCAGCTCTGAATCAGGCCCTATATCATTACACCGCCGAACCGACAATATAGTTAACAATATTGTCGGTACTGGAAATGGCTCAAGGTGTACCCAGTTCCTGACTCTGAGGATTTCATTTAGGTTAAATACAGCGAAATGGTTCTATTCTTTCTGTGACATGGAAGAACCTTAGAACAACTATATGAACACATGACTGCAGTGGAGAGAGTGAGGCCGTATCATTTCCAGCACAAGAATGAAACTAATCTGCTGTGATTTCTACATATACGCCATGTGATTATACTGAATCATTACTTGGCACAATGACTACACATGGTAATAATTATTATCGGACACACACAGTTTTACCCTATTAGATGTGTATACGCATGCTTAAAAGAAAAAAGTTTGGTACCGTGTTAGCCAGTTGATAAGAAAAGTTTTATTGTTCATCAGTGAGAAAAACAAAATAGCAATTTAGCAAATATGATACCTTTTAATGGCTAACAAAACATTTATTTTTGTTAGCCATTAAAAGGTATCATATTTGCTAGATTGCTATTTTGTTTTTCTCACTGATGAACAATAAAACTTTTCTTACGCATGCTTATAAATACAGATATTCTTGGGGTCATTGGTAGTAATCAAAAGATCTTTTTACTTATTTGGGCCATATACGTGTCCTAGTTGTCCAATTTTTATTCGAATTCCGACAGATCGGGCTGAGAATTTGGGTGTAAATTGGGCAACATCCTGATGGGGGGGACATTTAGTTTCAGTAGCGCACGCAGGGGGGGTTTCCGAGTACCCAGAAACCCCCCCAGGAGTCTAAGGGACCTAGGCTGAAAGCTGAGGGTCCCCTCTTTCCAGGAGTACAAGAATTTTTAAAATCGGACCTTGGGAACCAGAGATATCTGACTTCAAAGCAGTGGTCCCCATCCAAGCCTGTTAATTGCAATTCCCAGTCAGATATTTCAGGTTCTCTCTGACTAAGAGTTTTTCTGAGGGTATATTCCAAAAGCTGGGACTCTCCCCCTTTGATGGACACTAGTAGCTTGTCTCTACTGTTCCCAGAACCAGAGATATCAGCCTTCCAGCAGCTGGTTACTGCTCCAGCTCCACACACCTGGTATGTAGTTTTATATACTCGTTGGCAGATTGCTCTGCTTCCTGAAATCTGATCCCCTAGTCCCCAATTCCATTTGGTAGGTGGGATTCTCTAGTTTTTAATTCCATTAAAATCTAAGAAATCTATTTCTGGGAACTGGAGATATCTGCAGTCAAGCAAGCTGTCCTCCCACCAGAAAATTATGAATAATAAGCCCACTCCACTATACACCCCTCTCTGTGTATTAAACATCCTCTACCACCCTGGAAGTTATGTATCAGGGCCCCTTCATTCAGCCCAATGCCCCCTTCTCCCACCCCATCTCCCACCATCTGTGCAGTAAAGGGGTAATTACTGATCCAGGCCCTACATGCTGAGCGGTTGATATAATACCCCTTACCACCTGCGGGACATCAAAGCATATACTGGGTCACCTAAGTGTCCATCTCCGTGCTTTGCTCCGCCCATCTGGAAACCCCCTTCTGAAAATCCTGCGTTTGCCACTGAGTTTTGTCCGTTATTGAGCCAGGACTAATTTTGTATTGGTACAAGGAGTTTCAGAAACGCATGGAATATACTGCCCCCTTGTGCAAATTACCAGGCATTACATGGAACGAACATAGTTCAGGTTGGCTCACAATAGCAAATCACACTCTAATGGGCAAAATCATGCTGCGCTGCAGGTGGGGCAGAGAGTTAGATTTGGGAGGGGTGTGTTCAACTGATATCAATATTGCAGTGTAAGAATAAAGCAGTCAGTATTTATCCTCTGCTAAATGTAACTCTCTCTGCACATGTTATGTTACTTCAAACCAACCTGAATCACCCCCTATTAAGGTATATGCATAGATAGAGGATAAACCGCACACAGAAACTTGTCCAATTACTAAGTGCCTGGCTCAGACATATGGAGTTATGTAGAAAAACAAAACTGATAGCCAGCAACATCAGATTTCAGTAGAACCAGTGCATCCAAGGATACAAAAAGAACTAAAAGATATGTTGGTAGCGCCATTAACAGATTTATTCAACCAGTCACTAGATACAGGTGCAGTTCCAGAGGACTGGAGAAGAGCAAATGTAGTTCCACTGCACAAAAGTGGAAGCAAAGAAGAAGCAAGTAACTACAGACCAGTGAGCCTTACATCAGTAGTAGGGAAATTAATGGAAACACTATTAAAATAAAGAATAGTGGAATATCTTAAATTAAACAATTTACAGGATCCAAAACAGCATGGTTTAACTGCAGGGAGATCATGCCAAACAAATCTTATTGACTTTTTTTTTGACTCCGTGACCAAAATACTAGATGAAGTGGGGGGGGGGGGGGGGAGTGTAGATTTATTAATTTATTTATTTATTAACAGTTTCTTATATAGCGCACACATATTCCGCAGCGCAGATGTGGCATATCTAGACTTTAGTACCCCAGGGATCTGTACTTGGACCAGTGCTCTTTAATATCTTAGTGACATTGCAAATGGTATTGAAGGAAAAGTATGCCTTTTTGCAGATGACACAAAGATATGCAACAGAGTAGACACACCAGGAGGGTTAAATCAAATGACTGATGATATAAGTAAACTTGAGAATTGGTCAAGAGCATGGCAACTACAGTTTAATGCAAAAAAATGCTAAATTATGCACTTGGGACTCAAAACTCCAAAGGCTCAATATAGTATCAAGGATACTATAATGGAAACTACTGAGGAGGAAAGAGATCTAGGAGTCACTATTTCAAGAGACTTAAAGGCAGGAAAGCAATGTAGAAAGCAATGAGGAAGGCTAGTCAGATGGTTGGTTGCATAGGTAGAGGAATCAGTAGCAGAAAAAAAGACGTAATAATGCCACTTTATAGGTCATTGGTATGGCCTCATCTGGAATACTGTGTCCAGTTCTGGAGGCCATATCTCCAGAAGGATATAAATACATTGGAGAGTGTACAAAGAAGGGCAACTAAAATGGTGCATGGCCTACATCATAAAACTTACCTGGATAGACAAAAAGATCTTAACATGTATAGTTTGGAGCAGAGAAGGGAAAGGGGGGACATGATAGAAATCTTCAAATATATCAAGGGTTTTAGCATAGTACAGGAGGGAAATTTTCTTTAAAGGAAAATAAGTAATAGAACACGAGGACATGCACTGAAGCTGGAGGGAGGTAGGTTCAGGGGAAATGTTAGAAAGAATTACTTCACAGAAAGGGTAGTGGATAAGTGGAATAGCCTCCCATCAGAGGTGGTAGAGGCTAAGACAGTAGAACATGCTTGGGATAGGCATATGAATATCCTTACAAAGAAATAAGGATTAAAAAGGGTTGAGATTACCTGAAGGATAAATAAGAGGCAGACTAGATGGGCCAAGTGGTTCTTATCTGCCGTCAAATTCTAAGTAACCAAATTTTTGTATGGCATATTTTTTAAAGTGCATAGTGACAAAAATTCAAAAAGAGGAGTCCAGCAAGAAGCATGTTAAATACTTAACAGCAGTAGGCATAAGATAGGTAAAGCCGGTCATCCTCCACCAAAGGTCATCGCACGACAGCCGTTTCGGTGCTAGAAGGCACCTTAGTCATGTGCTGAGGTATTCAGGTATAGGGATGACGGATCATCAATAATAAGATTGACAATGAAAAGTTCGACACTGTATGGTCGGCAAAAGAAAGGTTGACATGGTCGGAAGGCTGACAACAGGAAGATAAAGATGCACTTTATTTATACCATCATCCGATCTGGCTCCCAATTACTGCATGGGGAGATCCACAGCTGCTTCCTGCAGCGAAGACCAGAGGCAGAGTTAGACCTTGTGGGGCCCTAGGGGCCCTCCTCCAAAAACAATCCATATCACTATATTTTTGCTGCTGATAGCAGGCTACAGTGATACAGGGTCAACAAGGAGAAGGTCAACAAGCATTCGGTCGACCACTGAAGGTCAACATGAATGAATGTCGACGTGACTGAAAGTTGACATAGGTTAGGTTATTAGGGACATTAGGTCAACAGAATCATTGAATATTGGACTGTGCTGGAGCCCCACCTCTGCAACTGCCACTGGCAGGGAAGTCCAGGAACAGAGCATTTTGTACCTAATGGAATGGGTCATGTTGGAGGGTGTGTGTGACATGAGCTGCAGGCAGCAGGTGCACATGATGCACCTCATACGATGGATTGTCAAGTGAGGAGATTATTCAAAGTGCAGCCTGAGCCACCTACTTGCTGCACTGTACAGTGCTCGAGTCTGATGTGCTGCAGGAGCCCGCACTCCTTTTTACCATGGAGTTTGTGCAAGGTACCTTCACAGGGGCGTAACTATAGCACCGCAGCCACCGCGGGGGGGGGGGCGCTGTGCATGTGGGGGCGCCGGGGGCTGTGGTGCTATAGTTAAACCCCCCCTCAATCCCCCGCAGACTTACCTATCGCGCTGGTCCCGGCGGCTCCGTTCTTCTGCTGAGGACCACCACAAAATGGACGCCCCCATATAGTACACAGTTCTCTGAAACTGTCTGCTGTATGGGGGCGGCCATTTTCTGGTGGTCCTCAGCAGAAGAACGGAGCCGCCGGGACCAGCGCGATAGGTAAGGCTGTGGGGGATTGAGGGGGGGTTTGCATGGGCGGCGGGGTGGCGGGGTAGGGGTGCTCGGCGGGGTAGGGGTGCTCGGCGGGGCGGCGACGGGGGGGGGGGCCCTAACGGCGGGGGGGCGCCCAAAACGTAGCTACGCCACTGTACCTTCAGTATTAAAATCCAAATATAAGGACCTTATATACGGGGGGAAGTTTTGTCTTTTGTATTCCGACTCACTTGCTATTTGGACACTGGAGAGCACACTTGCACTGGCCATATTAAGCAGTGGTTTTTTTTATCCTGATCCAAGCTATTTAAAGCAAATGGGGGATAGAAGACAAAAGTCTTCCCCCTATATAAGGTCCTTTCTACTTATTTGGATTTTAATACTACGTTGAAATAAACTAATAATAAAGTGTCTTCCTCCTCCTTCCGAATCTCTTCTCCAGCTTAAATGAGATACACATGTCTCCATCTCTGTTTATTTCTGATATACTTTATTGTTATTTTTAGAGCAACTGCAGCTTTGATAATCAAGTCGTCAAATGCCCCTGATGAAGTCACGTGGTTGACGAAATGCGTTGGGCCTGCTGTTGTACTGAATTATCACAGATTTTGTCAAATTGATTCCAATATATGACCGTACTATCACTGTATTTTTTATGAGCCGTGTTGTGGGCTTTTATTAAATTTTTACATTGTGGAAAAAGTTGTGTACTTTCACTCTTAAGCGCACTCTGTTCCTGTTCTGTATATATATATATATATATATATATATATATATATATATATATGGGATGCGGTCATTCGTCAGACTGCATTTAGGTCTACAGTCATTAGGTCGACCGGCAGGAAGGTCGACCTGACTTAAGGTCGACATGGGCCAAGGTCGACATGACTTAAGGTCGAATTTGCATAAAGGTCGACATGAGGAAGGTCGACTGGTCATAAGGTCGACATGGGTTTTTCACTGTTTTTTGAGCCGACATGTGCCGACAGGCGGTATTTCATGCCCTACCATCCACTAGGGCGTGGTGGGAGAATAAAATAGTGTGCCGAGCGCAGCGAGGCATCGTGCCCGAAGCATTGCGAGCGAAGCGAGCGATGCGAGGGTCCGATTCTCATTGCCAACTGTGTCCATGTCGACTGTGTCGACATTCGGATCAAAAAACAGTGAAAAACCCACGTCGACCTTATGACCAGTCGACCTTCCTCATGTCGACCTTTATGCAAATTCGACCTTGTCATGTCGACCTTGGCCCATGTCGACCTTAAGTCAGGTCGACCTTCCTGCCAGTCGACCTAGTGGGGTCGACCTAATGACTGTAGACCTAAATGCAGTCTGAAGAATGATCCCATTCCATATATATATATATATATATAGCTTACAGAGAAAAATGAGGACACTCACCGGGCTTCATATATGGATAGATAACTTTTTTCTTTTTAATCCATCAGTGCACTTTAGGAGGAGATAGTGGGGGCCTTGACAAAGGTCTGGGGGCAGACCGAAACGTTGGCCCATGGCCCACTGTCATGCACATTGCACTTTATGTTTGTGAACTGCTGAAGATGGATTAAAAAGAAAAAAGTTATCTATCCATATATGAAGCCCGGTGAGTGTCCTCATTTTTCTCTGTAAGCTATATTGGTATCTGGATTATTCTGGAAACACCTCAGTTGGCACCCCGGCAGTCGACACCCAGCTGGAGGAGAGTGTGATCCATACTTGGGAATATATATATATATATATATATATATATATATATATATATATATATATATATATAATGTCAAAAGATAGATGTCACTCAGAGTAAACCGCAAGGAAAATACACGATTGTAGTTAAGTAGCCGGCTACTTGATTACAGTTGTGTAGTTTCCTTGCTGTTTACTCTGAGTGACATCTATCTTTGGACATACATATTGATACTTTGGATGGGCACCGGAGGCTGTTGTATTCATATATCGGAGTGCCAGACCCTTTGGTCATTATACATATATAGTGGCAAAGTCAGCATATCGCCACATGATGTGGAAGATCCAGACCAGCTTTTGGATCATTAGCAGAAGCAAGCTTGTGTGATCAGCAACACCTCTGATCTGATATACTGTAAGTGTTTCCAGGGCAAAGAATGGGTAAATGCCCTTGATGGTGGATCAGCTGCCCAAGTGATAGGCCGGGCTGTGGGCTGTGGTAGGGACCACTGGAGCATCTGGAAAAACCTGTACTATGCTGTGACTTCCTGTGTGCTGTAACTACACTTGCCTGTGGGATTGATCTGGTATGCAGTGACCTGCTATACAGAATAAATACCAAAGACTTCATTTGAATCCATTATTTGCGATTCTTTTCACAATGGCATAGTTTTAGTGAAAAAAAACATAATTGATGGTTATATCCCAGTGTTTAAGCTCCTCAGCTTCATTATTTTAGTGTGCATATGTATGCAGTATTTAATTGTAGAGTGTCTGTATGTTCATACCCTCCAACTGTACCGATTTAGCCGGTACACAGTGGCGTAGCTACATATGTGGCAGACCCTGCGGTGGTTTGGGGGAGCGGCGCCAGCAGGGTCTGTGATGGGCGCCTGGGCTGTACTGACAGACGACCTAGGCAACAGTGAGTGCTGAGCAGGTCCTGCTCCGTGCATATTTCATGAGTGGGGACACAGTGCAGTGTATATGTAATGAGTGGGTCCCTGCCCCATGCATATGCTCAGCACTCACTGCAGCCTGGGTCGTCTGTCAACTCAGCCAGCGGTGCCCCTTCTTGGGGGGTGCCAGAATTTTTTGGGCAGGGGGGAGAAAAATTTCTAGCTACACCACTGCCGGTACAGTACCGCTTTTAACGGTCTGTACCGACTAAATCAGAAGGTACCGATTGTACGTTTTTTTTTTAAAGTATAGCCGGCTCCTCCTTTTCTCCATGATCGGGCATGGTGTGAAATTGTATACCATCGAATTGTATGGCATTGTATGCCAGTCTATCGCATATACAATGGTGTGCGATTTAAAATTGTATAAGCACCCTAAAGGGTTTTCCCATGTTAAAAGTGGCCCCTATAAGTTAATTAAATGTGTTGGGTGCTTACTATGTTAAAAACACCCCCAACGGCAACCCCACTATCAACGCCAACCCGGTGGCGGTACGCGTCCTCCGACCTTTTCATACCCCCACTATCCACGTCGGCGTTGAGTTGATTTTATATAGTGTGGCGAGCGCAGCGAGACGCCGAGCCCGAAGCATGGAGAGCGCAGCGAGGGCATGCGGAATACATGTAAAGTCATACGCGTCCGCTCGCCACGCTTCGGGCTCGGTGGCTCGCTGTGCTCACCACACTATATAAAATCAACTCCACGCCGACGTGGATAAAGGGGGTATGAAAAGGTCGTAGGACGTGTACCGCCGCCCCTCGCGGGCACGCTGCGCTCGCCACGCTTCGGGTTGGCGTTCATAGTGGGGGTGGCGTGGGGGTGCATTTAACATTGTAAGCCCCCATTAGGGTGCTTATACAATTAAACATTGCATAGGGGGCTTATAAAATATTGTGGGCGCCGTGCTAGTACACAAGTACCAAATCGGTACACATTAGGAAGGGGCATGGCAACTGTCAAAAGGGAGTGGCTATGGGTAAAATGGACATGTCATCAACAGTGACGTGAATAATAATACACCTAAATAAATATTCAATAAGTCAGACTTGTGAGGAAGACACCCGACGGGAGAGAATAACAGAAATGGGTATATACAGTATGTCAGTAGTTACAGGAGCGTAGTATTCATGTATGTAGTGTTACGCTTCTCGCATTTATTGGTTGGTGAGTGACTAGGTGTGTAACACAGTTTTAACACTGACCAGAGAGCTGCTTTCGGCTTGTATTCTGCAGCAATCTGGACCAGCCGGTCACCCGCTCGCTCCAGCTGCCGCCGGAGCCTGCAGTCTTGGAATGGAGAGTGCGCACTGCGCAGGTGTGGTCGGGACTCGGGAACCGTTCGATGGTCTGCAACTGAGAGGCAGGGTGGGTGGAGTGACGACTGTCCATAGGAGCTGTCACTCAGGAGCGGAGGCTGGGCTGCAGTTACTGCTAATCGCCCTTGAGAGCAGTGGACTGAAGCGCCGCCTCCCGCCCCCCTGCGCTGTGATTGGACACTCTGCAGCCACCACTTATGATTGGTTGCCGCTGTGTACAGTACCTCCGATGCCTAAAAAATCGGTACATTCGGTACACTTTGATTTAGCCAATACAGACCGTAAAAAAATGGTAATGTACCGGCTAAATCAGTACAGTTGGAGGCAGTGGTGTAACTATAAATTTTGCTCCCCCCTGCCAAAAAGTTTGTGTCCGTCCCGTCCCCCCCCCCTAACGGAGAAGCTGAAGCAGGAGAGAGGAAGAGAGACCAGCGGACACTGCTGCTTCCCTTGGTTCTGACGCATCCCAGACTGACCTAGCACGTCCATCTGCCCGCCCATCCTGTACACAGTAGCCAATAGCTGGCTCTGTGTACAGCCAATTGAATCAATGGGGGGGATTTGGCCACACCCATGCTGCAGCTGACTCGCCTCCAGTGCTCAGTCAGTGGGCAGTGGCAGCATACCCTCCAACATGACCCATTGCATTCGGTACACAATGCTCTGCTCCTGGACGTCCCTGGTAATGTATGATTGTCAGACAAAAGAAAGAAGAAAAAGACTCTCTGTTTTTCGGGGCACTCTTTCCCTGCGTATCCGGAATGGTCAAAAATTTTTTTTTATATAGGATGGGAAAGGGTTACACTAGGTTTAACCTGTTGGGTACATAGATGGAGAAACAATGTCTCTGGTAGTAGAATAACCGTGAATAATTGATCTAGTTTACACAATGTACAGGAGGCTGGGGGAGTTCATGAGGAATTCCCCTCATTCTCCTAGTGAAAAATGGGTTTCTTAAAATATAACTTTTAATAATGTATTACTTAAAAAAGATTACTGGACAAACATGTAACTTGAACTAGACACACATACATAAATAACATAAAAAAGGAAGAAGAAATGCGGTGCACGATACGGTATTTAACAATTTCCGTCGTAAGATACTTAGTGATTGCCACAGAGGGCAGATACGTACACCGTTTGTCAATCCTTATACAAATATAAATATAAATATCCCGTCAGTAGTGAAGTTTCGCCAAATACAGATCTGGGATATCAGTTTAATCGATACTATAAGGGTGCTTCTTTATGTTCACCCAAATTCTGGTATCCGCTAATCTGTTGGTGTCCCACTAGTGCAGCCCGTAAGCTGGATTCTGGTGGATCTCAGCCTAGGATGGCCAGCTAATTGTAAGCTATCCCTAGGAATCTAAGAGGTAGGGTTCTGATGAGGGAAGAAAGATGCAAGAATAAGTGGGTGATCTGAGGATTCCTGTGGGGATGATGTGAGGTGTTCCCAAACCGACTTTATATACCTTCAACAGACAGGTAGTGGGATCTGGTCAGTTCACAGAAGGTCACCCTTCCTGACTGGCAGGTCCCTCGAATCCTGTGGTCAGCTACCACCAATATAGATCGTGTGGGCTTTCTAGGTATTGTGGGGGAGCACCTCCCCTCCAGGTCTCGAAAAAGTGGTGATTGGCTCTGTATGGGCCCTTGCGTGACAGGCGGCTGCTGCCCAGCTTTATATACCTTATAACCAGACTGGAAATTAATACATGTTATCCGAGGAGGTCTCCCTTCCTCAGAAAATGTTTTCGAACATGCCTGGTAGGCTGCCACCAGTTTAAATTAGGTGGGCCCTTTGGGGTATTGCGGGTGAGCGGGCCTGTGTGCACAGCAGGGGGGTTCCTAAATAGGGAGCCAATAGATAAGGGTGCTGTTGTCCAATTCTCTCCCGCGTCTCCCTGTTGAAAAGAGATTTTCCAGTACAGGGAGATACTGAGGGGTAGAGACTGGGTAAGCGACCCTGAGAAAATAGATGAAAGAAAGTGCTGGTGTGGCACGTTGCTGTCCTCCCCTTGTGGCTGACCACAGAGGTGGGGGGTGAGTGCTGCCTACAGTTTAGAGACCAGCCAAGACAGAAAGGGGTAAGTAAATGAGAAACTCGAAAATGAGTTACAGGTAAGTATATGGATTAGAGAACCACTTGTTCTTTGGGTATTTTATGTAACTGGCTGTTGTCTACACGGAGTGGTTATGAATCTAATTATAGATCGAAACTGTCTTAATACAGTTCCAAGCAGTGTGCGTATAAAATATAAGCTATGCGGCTGTAGTTATATGCTGGAGATAACAGGGAAAGAAGCGTTTACTTGTGCTGCATAATAATTATGACTGTATCCATAATACCCCGGAGTAGTACAGTTTACCTTCTGACATGGGTTCATGGATACAACTACACTTCTGAGATAACATTTGCCCAGACAGTCCAAATACTGTTCCGGGTGATACACTGCTATTAAACGTTGGAGGTCACAGAAACATTGTATTTTTAAAGCGTTTAGATGCGCTACATATGAGTTACTACTAGATACAATTTTATAGCAGATTAAGACAAATGGTATGATCACAGTGAGTCAAAGGCTCTTGTGTACAGCGTTTATAGTTGTTTGTTACTCAAGAGAAAACGCAACATAGGAGTTTATATATGCAGATTCATTAATTAGCACCTAGGTTGCCACTGGATACAGACACAGCATAGACGTTTAAACGTTGGAGATCACAGAAACAGTGTATTTTTTGAGCGTTTAAATGCGCTACATATGGGTAACAGCTGGATACAATTTTATAGCGAGTTGAAACAAATGGTATGATCACAGTGGGCCAAAGACTCTTGGGTGCAGCGTTTATAGCTGTTTGTTACTCAAGAGAAAACATAACATAAGGGTTTATACATGCATATTCATTAATTAACACCTAGGTTGCCACTGGATACAGACACAGCATAGGAGTTTTAAATATGCAAGCCGGTTAATTAACACCCAATGTATACGCAGTAAATTTCTCCAGGTACTGTTGATTTAATGGAGCAGACTTTCTAGGAGTTTTAAATATGCAAACCAATTGAATATCTCCTAGTGTGTACGCAGTAAATATCTCCAGGTACTATTAATTTAGTGAAGCAGACTTTCAAAAAGCTGCTGCTATGTCCGCGTTATAAGGTTACAGGTGATGCCCTGATGCTGGAATGAGCGGTTCCCTGAGAGTTCACAGTGACCAATGCAGATTCATTAATTAACACCTAGGTTGCCACTGGATACAGACACAGCATAGGAGTTTTAAATATGCAAGCCGGTTAATTAAACACCCAATGTATACGAAGTAAATATCTCCAGGTACTGTTAATTTAATGGAGCAGGTTTTCTAGGAGTTTTAAATATGCAAACCAATTGAATATCTCCTGGTGTGTACGCAGTAAATATCTCCAGATACTGTTAATTTAGTGAAGCAGACTTTCAAAAAGCTGCTGCTATGTCCGCGTTATAAGGTTACAGGTGATGCCCTGATGCTGGGATGAGCGGTTGCCTGAGAGTTCACAGTGCCGCTGTCCCTTAGCAGGGATCAGTATGTGTGCAAATACCTCTGAGCGCGCTGGTGCGCTCGTTGTGCCCGGAGGACCCGGGCGGCTGTTATCTACAGACTGCGGGAACTACGTCCGTGGGAGCGTTGCTCCTGTGATGCCAGGTGCCGAATAAGCAGTAACTCACAGCGCGCTGACGCGCCCGCTGTGCTGGTAGGCTCCTGGTAGCTGCTGGCTCTGGCTGCGGGGGATAGTATGTGAAATGGCGACCCTCCACTTCCACCAACGGCCGTTTCACCTCCTGCTGAGGCTTCCTCAGGGTGTGTGGGTGTGTGTGATTGTCATCACCTGTGTTGAAACACCCTTCTCGTCAATTACCTAGTTCCACACAGGTACTGGCAATCATACATTACCAGGGAAGTCCAGGAGCAGAGCATTGTGTATCGAATGCAATGGGTCATGTTCATACCTCCCAACTTCTGACGTCCCCGAGGCGGGACGTAGCTGCTACGTGCCGCAGGCTCGTTGAAAATTTTTGGGGGCGTGGCCTATACTCGCGGCTCTCCCGCGAGGTCACGTCCCCATTTTGCCGCTATGGGGGCATGACCCAGAGGCTCTGTGAGCCTCTAGTCATGCCTCCAGCCCCCTGGCTGCGGGAATAGACGCTGTGCGCACGTGCACAGCGTTTATTCCCCGCTGCTTAGCAGCCGACAGGGGGGACTCCCAACTGCCCCCCCTCACCGTGGGACACTGCTGGCTGCAGGAGGGACAGCGGGACAGGCCCTGATATTCGGGACTGTCCCGCTTAGGGTGACCAACCGTCCCGTTTTTGCCGGGACTGTCCTGGTTTTCAATAGTGAAATCCCGCGTCCCGGGGGAACCCATGCCGGGACGCAGAAAGTCCCGGGTTTTGATCCCTCCGCGTGCAAACAATTACCGGCGCAGCATAAAAATGAGTGTGAGGGGGTCAGGGGGAGGGGAGGGAACTCTTACGCCCACCCTCCGGCCTCCCGCTTCCTTGTTATTGGTTATTTAGCCACCCGTGACCCGGCCGGACACCTCCCACACACTCCCCATATAAAGCTGTGCTGCGCATGCTGGGGTGGGGCAGGCGCGCAAGAAGACGGAGATGGACCACGGCGCGTAGACTCCCGTCCGTCACCACCACCGCCCGGGCCACGCCACGACTCGTGGCCCACGAGCCGAGGAGAGACGCGGCAGCGGGTCACCACTCGCACCGTCCACCGCATGAGACAGCGCAGTGCAGTGCGTGGACTCCTGGAGGGAGAGCGAGGAGACTGAGTGAGTAGACTCTGGCCTACTGCGGCCTACCCTCGCTCGCTGCTCGCTCGTGAGTCGTGCTTCCTGTCAGTGTGCTGCTGCTGTGCTGAGCGGCTCGCCTCAGCCTGAGCCTGTGTGTGAGACTCTCACACTCACAGTGAGAGTGAGAGTCAGAGAGTAGTCTAGTAGGCGGCCTACTAGACTACTCTCTGACTCTCACTCTCACTGTGAGTGTGAGAGTCTCACACACAGGCTCAGGCTGAGGCGAGCCGCTCAGCACAGCAGCAGCACACTGACAGGAAGCACGACTCACGAGCGAGCAGCGAGCGAGGGTAGGCCGCAGTAGGACTATTGCACCTTCATTTGTTCAAAGACATGTTGGGGCCTACTAGGTTTGTACTTGTGACTATTGCACCTTCATTTGTTCAAAGACATGTTGGGGCCTACTAGGTTTGTACTTGTGACTATTGCACCTTCATTTGTTCAAAGACATGTTGGGGCCTACTAGGTTTGTACTTGTGGCTAATGCACCTTCATTTGTTCAAAGACATGTTGGTGCCTACTAGGTTTGTACTTGTGGCTAATGCACCTTCATTTGTTCAAAGACATGTTGGTGCCTACTAGGTTTGTACTTGTGACTATTGCACCTTCATTTGTTCAAAGACATGTTGGGGCCTACTAGGTTTGTACTTGTGACTATTGCACCTTCATTTGTTCAAAGACATGTTGGGGCCTACTAGGTTTGTACTTGTGACTATTGCACCTTCATTTGTTCAAAGACATGTTGGGGCCTACTAGGTTTGTACTTGTGGCTAATGCACCTTCATTTGTTCAAAGACATGTTGGGGCCTACTAGGTTTGTACTTGTGGCTATTGCACTTTAATTTGTTCAAAGACATGTTGGGGCCTACTAGGTTTGTACTTGTGGCTAATGCACCTTCATTTGTTCAAAGACATGTTGGGGCCTACTAGGTTTGTACTTGTGGCTAATGCACCTTCATTTGTTCAAAGACATGTTGGGGCCTAATTCTATTTGTGACCTGTAAATGTATAGGCTATCTGATTCAATAAACTCTTTTTATTGAAGTTTCTCTTTCTGAAATCTCTTGTGTTACTATATTTTGTTTTACACAGCACTATGTAAACTTATTACATAATTCCATACAAAACCTAGAATGGAAATCCCATTAAATTTATTTATTTTATTTACAGTGACCTATATTGTGTAGCAGATTCCGTTAGTGTCTTATATAGCGCAACAGCTTCCGTTACAGTGTCTTATATAGAGCAGCAGATTCTGGTACAGTGTCTTATATAGTGTGCAGCATATCCCGTTACAGCGTCTTATATATAGCGCAACAGCTTCCGTTACAGTGTCTTACCCGACATTCCGGGCGGGGCGCGGCGGTTGGTGCGCGCGCGCGGGGGGGTGTCGAGCCCGCCCAGACCTGTCCCGGGTTGGGCCATTGGAAAGTTGGTCACCCTAGTCCCGCTGTAATCAGGACTGTTGGGAGGTATGCATGTTGGAGGGTATGCAGCAGCATGTCACTGCGTCGAGCGGAAGCCGGTGCCCACACAGACCCCACTGCTGCTTGCTCCCCCAAGCGGCTGCTGGGGCTGCCTTACAGTAGTTACGAAACTGTTTGGAGGGTATGTCCATGTATAATAAATCTGTGGACGAGTGAAACGAGCCACTGTGCCCAAAGCATGGAGTGCCCCTACAAGGGTACAAACCAGCTGAAATAAAGGAAAAGCACCCACAACATGCCCTACATAAACTATAACATAAAAAAACGCTGAGGGCATCTCACAACTTCCGCCCTCACCCAACGTCACATCCTTAGCATCAAGAAACAGAAGGGGATCTACACCCACCCAAAAACGGAAGTGTGGGTCTATAGACACACGCACCCATTGGATAACGCCTGCACTAAATGGATTTATTTTCTGTACATTTACACTTTGTTAGTGAATATAATAACATTGTTCATATTACAGCGCCATACCCCCGGATAAATACCTCACCTGCCCTCACTGAAAACAGGCAGTGTGCAGGGCGCCGTGCTTGGGGTCCTTACAACGCCGTACATAAAGCCCCCAGGCAGGCGCACGTGTCTCTTTCTCGCTCTGTTCCCGGCATGAGATGGTGTGCGATGCATGTGCTCCCGCGGCCTGTCGTGTGCTACAGACCCCATCCTCCCCGGGTGTGGACCACGGTACCAGCGCCGCTCTCCGGCCACATCGGTGACTGTGTGATTAACATTGTGCCACTGGTAAGTAATCTGTGCGGGTGGCGGAGGGGGCACTTCTGTTTAACCTGACTGCCCTGGCACATAGTCTCTGCTTTTGGTGTCCTGCAGAGGGTGGTGCCCACACAAGTTATGTGTGGTTAGTGCCAGCTGCCCTGTATGTATAATACTACAGCTGGGTGCTGATGTTACACACCTGATCAGCCTAATATAGTACCCTACCCCTGTGCCTTTTTTGATAGTAATGCCCACGCATGCCAGCTGCTCTTTGCGTGTGTAGTACTAAAGTCCCTCATAAATTATGCAATTTGGGTTAAAATCGACCCAAATAGCATTAGATGCACAGTCCTGCGTGCATCAGATTGGGCCCAGAAAGCATACGTATTGCATGTATTTCTCTGCATGTAAAATACTATCACTATGTTCTTAACTGCACTGTAGTAACGAGGGTACACCGTTTATGTCCGTTTTGATAAGTACATTGCCAGGTTAGGGTTGAGGTGGCGCAGATGGGATGCGATAACTAGGATGACAATAGGAAGGTCGGCATGCACTGTGACCACTGAAGGTTGACATGGGGTTAAGTTGACACATGCACTAGTGACTAGGTCAACAGTCAAAAGGTTCACTCTTGAGCTGATGTTTGCAGACAGGTCACATTTCATGCCCTACCCTCGGCTACGGTGTGGTGGGAGAGTAAAAGTTTGCTGAGCATAACGTGGCACCGTGCCCGAAGCATGGCGTGCGCACTGTTTTAGTATCCATGTTGACTGACACTTGGCATAAAAAAGTGAAACTCATGTCCTTTGACTGTCGACCTAATGACCCTGTCCTTCAGTGGTCAACCCATTGCACATCTACATTCCTCTTGTCAAACCGATGACCATACACAGTGCAGACATTGGCATTTCATAGTGTACCCAATCTTCATAGCTATAAAGCTGCTGCAGAATATAGGGGTGAGACTGCCAAGTCACAAATCTGTCCCAATGATGTCAGCACTGGGCTCTGAATTTCTGTGAGCGATACCTGTGCCCCTCTGTCCTGACATGCAGAGGGTCTGAGGGAACAGTTATTTTGGCCAGCTTATTAATACACCTGCTACCTAAAGGTGGCCATACATCAGAAAGATATTGTACCCAATCATACAATCTCAATTGATTGTAAGATGGATTGTATGCAGATTGTGCGCACATCTTGTGTACACAAATCATACAATCAATCATCAGATGGATTGTATGACTGATTGTATGCAGATTGTGTGCACATCTTGTATACACAATCATACAGCAGATGGATTGTGTGTCCAAAAACCACCAAGGACTGCCGGGGATTTCAAGGGAAATTGTACACAATCATGAGCGCAATCGATCTTAAGATCGATCTTTCTGATGTATGGCCAGCTTTACTCTCTATGTCGGGAAGCCGTTGCGCTGTGTGGTCAGGCTCTGTGTGATGAGTTATCTGTGGACACACTAGATATGGGGCAAATGGTTCTTATTTGCCATCTATTTCTAATGTATTCTCACTTGACACTATTGCTGGGCTGGGCTCTGTGCTGACTTTCCTTTACCCATTGACTGTAACCGGTGTCTTTGTCTAATGGTGTCATCTTTGTTACAGCGTTATGGTCGTGCCGGTACGATGGTTAACATTTAGCTGTCCCTGGGACAGTGGGTGACCGCAACCTGTGACTTCCGGAATGGCGTCTGATGGAAGACCTGGTTTGGTTCTAAAGGTATGTGTGGAACACTATAGCCGTATCTGTACTGCAACCTGATACTGTACATATATGAAATGGCTTGTACACCTGTGAGCTTCATACTACTGGTTATAAAGTCCTAAATCTGTCCCAATGATGTCAGCACTGGGCTCTGAATGTATGTGAGCGATAACTGTGCCCCTCTGTCCTGACATGCAGAGGGTCTGAGGGAAAAGATGATCGGCAATAGAACAGTCATTCTGACTAGACTATATATACACCTGCTACCTAACTTTGTATTTCGGAGCGCTAGTACAGTGGGACCTTATTGTGGTCCGTTCGCCTGGGGACCAATGTTTTGCACATGTGTATACACTGGGTGCATGCGGTCACTGTGAATGTTCGCTGTGGGGGGTGTATGTGGATAGTTGCACATCATTCCGTGGCTGGCGGTCTAAGATCTCTAAGGGAGGGATGGCCTGAAGCAGCTCTACCGTGATCCCACTCGGGATGCCTGGTATCTTATACCCCAGAGGTGGGGAACCTATGGCCCCTGTAGCTGGACTGAGTGACCCGCATGGCGGCTTTGCCGGTAGTCAAGTACAGAGGAGTTCTGTGAGAAGTTGTTAGTTCTCGCGAGATTCCTCTTAATATGGGACTTGTGGTTTCACAACAGCTGGAGGGCAGTAGCTTGGACATGCCTGGCTAAAGCACTTATATTTCTGAAACCTGGGGTGTTATGGTAATGGTGTGTAGAATTGGAGAACCACTGCTCAAACACTTTGGGTCCTTCAGTGGATGGACTCTGAAGCCACACTTAAGTTGGAGATTGTTTTCTTTATAGCTTATACGGAGGCCTATCTGTAACTGCTATATTCCTTCTATTCCAGGTGATGTCATCAGAGCAGTAGCAATGCATGAGACGGCAGAAATGCTGCTTGTATACAAAGCAATGGAAGCAAAAAGTGACTGAGTGGTTATAGGAACCAGGGACACAGCCACTGACCAGGTAACTATTGCGGGACATGACAAGGATGGCTTTAAAGGGAGATCATAATCATGAGATGTTAGACACCTCTATAAGTGCCCACTTCCTAAATTCCTTGCTGGGAACATCCCCCAAGCAATTGGGGAGAGCCCATTAACACAGATGCTACTCTAGATCTGGCCACTGACTGTATTTCATAATGAAATGTATGTTCTCACCCTGGAATCCTGTCATCTGGTCCAACCGCAGAATGCTGCAGCTTCACTGCGAGTGGACAGCTGCATAGGAACCTGTGTGCAGGCTCCTTCTGGCCAAGCAGGCCCAGTAGAATAAGTGAAGTCTCTGAGTTATCAGATCTTATTCACTTGTATGAATGAGGCTGTCCTGTCCCAATGATGTCAGCACTGGGCTCTGATTCCTGTGAATGAGAACTGTGCCCCACTGTCCTGACATGCAGTGGGTCTGAGGGACAGGCTGCTGGTGGGAACCTGCATGATGTGTAGGGTGGTCATTGATGCTATTTCTCACGTGTATATGGAGCTTGGTGTCTGTATCAGGATTACCTGAGCGCTGAATCTTCCTATGACTTGTGGTGCATTTCTGATAGGGCTGTCAGTCTTGATAAAGCATCAATTAATGGCCAGCTTGGTTAACCCTGAACTGGCCAGCAGTCAAGTCTAAGGCAGTGGTTCCCAAACCGTGCATAGGCACCCTGAGTGCCGCGGGACACTTTAAGGGGTGGTTGTCTGTTAATATGCAAGTTATTTATGGTCATTATGATGGGCTGGTAGCAGTCAGTCTTAGACTATCTGGACAAACAGAATGGAGTCTGTCCCACATTGTGTAACTGAACCTAAAGCTGGGTACACTAGAAAGTTAACTATCGGTGGTGCTGCGAGAACTATATAGGGCACACTGGCAGATATTGTATTCCATCCATGCGGTCACTGACTATTGTCAGACTGAGCTTGCACAGACAACAGGGATCACTAACAACCTGTGGCCAAGCATCGTTAACATACACACTGAACGATATGCACACAATATTGTGAAATATATCAATATGGGGCATAGCATTAACAATATATCACTCAGTGTGTACCCAGTTTTAGATTGACAAACACAATTGGTGTAATTTTAACCTTTTTAATTTTCCAATACTTATCCTAGGGGTGTTTTGAAATTTCAACTTTAGGGTGCTGTGATTTAAAAACTTTGGGAACCACTGTCTTAGGTGTTTGCAGTGATTCTTCCATGGGATTGCATTAGACTTTGACTATATAGTAAAGGATTTGTCTATTTGCCCATTTGATACCGTTCTAGTAGGGTTGTGTCATTATCAAATGCAGCTGTAGATTTGCAATTCAGACTAAAGCCCTTTACATATGGGGTGACTCCCGTGTATGCCCCTTAACCTTCTATTTGCATATATAGCCCAAACGAATAGAATGTGACCCTGAATTGCAGTGTACATTGTATTACTCTTCTGCCTGGGTTACTGACGTTTCTATGGAATTAATCGTTTATGGTTTGTTTTTCAGTTGCAGATCATTAAAGGCCATTAAAGAGAATTGCTGGAAGAAAAAGCCAACAAGCAGTGTCCAGTGTAACAAATGTTTGTATTTAATTCCTTTGTTTCATCAAACATGTGCCATAATACATGCAATGGTGGGAATTACTCTATTTTATAGACTTAATAAAAAAATGTACTGATAAGCTTGTTGCTTTTTATTTTTATAGCCTTTGTAATGTTCTAAAGATATCTCTGGATTTACATGGCCCAGTTCTGGTTTAATGGGTCCAGTAAAGTGATCTAGACAGGCGTCATATGGCTACAACATAGTATTACCAGAACACCTGAATGAACAGCCTGGTCATACATTGCTGTTAGTGTCTGGGCCTAATAAGCATCATGGAAGCGGCATGCTCTGCCATTGGCCGAGAAAATATTTCAGAAATCTGATTGGCTGTAACTTAAATACTCCTTTGCATTTACAAATGAGTTGTAGCTGAGAGCCTCTGAGCAGTCCAGCCAATTACAGTGGCTGAGAAAGGAGAGTGATGGGTGGTGCTCAGCAGCTGTACTCTCCAGGGCACAAGCATCCTGCTTTATGAGGAAATGTAAAACTGATGCATGTCCCTAATTCAGCCAATTACAACGGTCCTTTAGGCACTTTCTAGTTTAAACAAAACTTGTAGGCTCCAGCACTCTTTGGGCCTAGGATGGCTTGTTGGTCTGGCGTTAAGGTCTCCTCCTGCGATTGCTTCTCCATATCCAAATCACCGTAGCACACAGGCAAGTGCCAGACATCCCACTACAATGGACAGTGCTAGGATGGCTCCACCTACATGAAAGATGGTCTGTTTATCATACTCTGATACATACGCAATGAAATATTTAACTGGAAACTCCTCAAATGTTGACACACGGGGACTAATTCAGACCTGATCGCTGGGCTGCAAATGTTTGGAGACCAGGTAAATGCTGACTGCCCCTGCGCACAGCGGCAAATACATTTGCAGCCATGCACTTAATAAAATGATTTGCAATCCTGGGTTCCACCTGGTAGCAGCTGCTGAGTCTGAATACATCCTGAAATCTAATCTCCCGCTGCTATTCCTGAAGGGGGAAATGACACCAGGGCCCTATTCAATGCTGTCTTTACCGACAACATGGAAGAGGGATCATGGCAGAACGAGCCCGACTTCAGAAGCTGTTGGGCCCGATAACGGCTGCAGATTGACAATCCACAGCAGTTTTACCTGGACACGCCCACTTTTTGCAGGTCGGAAGGCGGGACATTGAATCTGCCTGCCGATTTACTGTTCAGCAAAACATAAAAGGGCTTGGATCAAGGCTGTTGAGAGAATCGACAGCAGTGGTCCAGGATTTAATACGGTGCTGCGATGGCCATGGGGAAAAAGAAGCGGCCAAGCAACACCTGCAATTTTTGGGGCATTCCCAGAAAACTCTGCCCCCAAATGCCCAGTGCCTGTCACTCAACCTGCGAACAGTCAGTGATGGCCGTTAGCACGGATGGCTCATGCATGCACCATGTGTGGTTGTCTGACCAGCGTCCGTGCTGAATAAGGCCCTTGGTTCCTTCTGTCGTCATAAGCCGGCTCTAATTGCATGTATTGGAATGCATGACTGTAAAGGTGCGTACACATGGGCATAAAATCCCTGGCAATATAGTCGCTGAGCGATTGGAGGGTGCACTGTCACTAAATGCATGCTCCTGTTTTTAGCCCCTAATGGTAGCTGGTCAGAGGAGCATGCACCCGCGGACCAGCGACTTCCCCTGCCTCTTCTCCCGGCAGTGTCATTTTCATAAGTGACCATCTCTGGTCGTTGATGGAAACAGGATACTGAGCAATATGATTGCTAGCGACTGTATTGCTCCATGTGTACACAGCTTTAGGCTGGCTACTCTCCATGTTATGCCAATATATGCAAAACAAAAGGCAGTTTGTAAAGACTGAACAGGAGCTGTTGGCTTGTGTCACATTACTTGAGTTGGACTGTGGGCGACAGTAGTGTGGGCATTACAATATAACACCAAAATAGGGGACCAGACCAGGTCCTAATAAATGAGCCCTACTTCCTGTAAATACGAAGCTGTTCTCCTCAGTAGCTCTAATCTAATGCCCTTTCCACACCCACATGACCAGTATTCTCCCTGCAACACACGGTCACCTATTTGTCATTGGATACATTGCATGGGCCAGCTTTTTGGACCTGTTTGCAGCCCTAAGCAGACATTCTGGTCAAATATGCTCAGTGCAGGGGGACACTTGTTGGTATTCCCATGGTATTAGTGCAGATGCACCAGATGTCTGGTATGAACTCCAGCAGCCTAACACTCCCTGCTAATGCCTAAATCCAAATCCTCCCCACTAGTGTCTAAACCTACCCCCCCCCCCCCCCCCCCCCCATATCAAGCGTGCTCATAACCCGTGCCACATACTCGCCAATTCCCCTGTTCCAGGCATGTCCAAACTATGGCCCTCCAGGTGTTGTGAAACTCCTAGTCCCATCATGCCTTGCCACAGTTTTGCTATTGGGGAATGCTAAAACTATGGCGGTAAGGCATGCTGGGATGTGTAGTTTCACAACAGCTGGAGGGCCACAGTTTGGACATGCGTGCTCTATTCTGATCCTGTTGAGCTTCCAGGTCTGATCTTCTGCCAGCAGTAAAGCCCTGAACACACGCTTTGATTTTTTTTATTTTTTTTCTGCTTTCGATTCGATTTTGCTTATAGAAGCATAATCGAATCCACGTCGAATGGTTTTTAGGACCCTTTCGATCTGCATTCGATTCGATGCTCGTTCCCGTTTTCTCAAAATCGAAAAGAAGAATAGACTGCAGCCAAGGAAATATCGAATCCAATCCAGTAAATGTGTACAATGTACCATGAATGTAAATCAAATTCGATATCGAAATCAATAGCGCAAAAGTACAGATCTAATGCCAGATCTAATAGAAAATCGTATCTAACATCGAATCTAAAGCAAAACGAAGTGTGTACATAAGCTTAAAGCCCTGTACACAGGCTTAGATTTGCTTTAGATTTGATGTTAGATTCAATTTTCTATTAGATTTGGCATTAGATCTGTACTTTTGCATTTGATTCGATTTCACAATGTAGGCACAATGTACTGTATGATTTACTGGATCGAATTGGAGTTTTCCTTGGCTGCACAGTAGATTTTTCGGTACTTATGTAGTATCTGGGCGTTCGATTTAGAAATCGCATCGCATCGCATGCGACCAAATCGTATGCGATGCAATGGTCAAGATTTTTTCCATAGGATTCAATGTTAAAATGGTCTGAGTCCATTTTAACATAGAATTCAATGGGAAAAAGGGGTCCTTTCTTTTCCTTTCCCCACTATCCAAGTGGGCATGGAGTTGGATATAAACCTGTGGCGAGCGGACACAGAATACTTTTTAAGAAATATGCGTTCGCTCGCCTCGCTGCGCTCGCCACACTATATAAAATCAACTCTATGCCCACTTGGATAGTGGGGAAATGAACAGGACCTTCTTAACATTAAATCCTATGCAGCATCGCATCGCATCTGATTGTATGCCTTAAGGTAAGGCATACAATCACAAAATCGGCAGCCCAGATACTACATAAGTACCCAATTTTTCTATTCGATTTTGAAAAAACCGGAGCGCGCATTGAATTGAATGCAGATCGAACGTGTTCTAAAAACCATTCGATGTGTGTTTTTTCCTTCCTTTACTACGGGGAGAATAACTAGACATATTCTGCCCACATGGAGTCACCTGGCTTTTGCTGTTGCTCCTGAAGCTGGCATTCCTTCCTCCAGTCCTCTGGGATGATTGGTGCCAGCAGCTTAGTGAACATCGGCCATGGGCAGGGAGATGGGCAGCCTGGCAGCACCAGCTCATAGGGCTCCTTAGTGGACTCATTCCGATAGTACATACCGACACTGTAAGTGCTGGGAAAGGATTACAATGTTATTCATCGATCCTGTCCTATGACATCTCTTCCTGATCACAATTATGGAACCGGTTTCAGATATACAAATGCTGTTTTGCTATGATGCTTCATAAAGGTGCCCCCACACGTTAAAGCCCCATACACATTCGTTAACGACAACGCATGACCTGCACTCCCTTTTCCCCTCCGGCATTGGCAAATGTGTATGCATTTGCTGATGCCGCCAATATCGGTGTCGGTGGGGAATCATTTCGTGTGTAGGGGCTCTGGATATGGTCATTTCTGACTGACCGGAACGATTATCCGTATGTGGGCTTGATGACAATCCGATGCGGGTGCCCGCAGGTCATTCATCGGGCCTGCTGATCCCTTGAGCACACAAAAAGATTAACGATCTGTCATGCAGGATCATGGCCATGTGTAGGCATGATGAACGATGTGGCCATGTCCCGGCATCTCTCGCGACACACCCCACCCCCCCCCCCCCCCATCGTGAGCGGGTCGTCCTGGTGTGTACCCCACATTACAAATCAACAGGGCCAGATGGGATACATCCTAGGGTACTAATGGAATTAAGGGAGGAACTAGCGACCCCTCTATATTGCATTTTTGAAAATTTACTATCAACAGGTATGGTACCAAAAGACTGGAGAATAGCAGAGGTAGTGCCAATATTTAAAAAAGGTAAAAGGGATGACCCTGCAAATTACAGGCCTGTGAGTTTAACATCAATAGTGGGTAAAATATTTGAAGGAATTTTAAGGGATGGTATCCTGGAATACTTAGACCTTCATAGTTTACTTAGTATTAACCAACATGGGTTTGTGAAAAATCGTTCCTGCCAGACAAATTTACTGGGCTTCTATGAGGATGTCAGCAAAAACCTTGATAATGGAAACGCAGTAGATGTGGTCTTCCTTGATTTTGCAAAAGCTTTTGATACAGTACCACACAAGAGGTTGATAAATAAAATGGTGGACCTGGGACTAGGTGCAAATATCTGTAGATGGGTAGGGAACTGGCTGCGTAATAGAGAACAAAGGGCCTTATTCTTTCTGACAAAATTCTTCTTAGATGGACAAAACCATGTGCACTGCAGGTGGGGCAGATGTAACTTGTGCAGAGAGAATTAGATTTGGGTGATTAATTTTGTTTCTGTGCAGGGAAAATACTGACTGCTTTATTTTTACACTGCAATATAGATCTCACTTTGAAGTAAAACCCCACCCAAATCTAATTCTCTCTGCACATGTTACATCTGCCCCACCTGCAGTGCACATGGTTTTGCCCATCTAAGAAGGATTTTGTCAGAAAGAATGAACCAAAATAAGGCCCAAAGAGTGGTTGTGAACAGTGCAGTATCAACTATGATACCAGTACTAAGTGGAGTGCCACAGGGTTCGGTACTGGGGCCCATCTTGTTTAACATTTATATTAACTATATCGGGATGGGGATTCTCAGCGATGTATCCATCTTTGCTGATGACACAAAACTGAGTAGAGTTATTGAATCAACAGAGGATGTGAACATACTTCAAAATGATCTTAACAAACTAGATGAGTGGGCTAAAAAGTGGAAGATGAGGTTCAATGTGGATAAATGCAAGGTTATGCATCTCGGGAGACGTAACCAGTGTGCAAGTTACATCCTAAGCAGGGAGGCATTAGGTACTTCAGCACTTGAAAAGGATCTAGGAGTCCATATAGATAATAAGCTGGGGTGCAGTGTTCAATGTCACATTGCAACAAAAAAGGCCAACAGAATTCTAGCATGTATTAAAAGGGGCATGGAAACTAGGGACTCAAAAGTAATTATGCCACTGTACAAGGCATTGGTTAGACCACACCTTGAATATGGAGTACAGTTCTGGGCCCCACACTATAAAGGACATCATGGAATTGGAAAAAAACCAAAGAAGAGCAACAAAGCTTATTAGAAGAATGGAGAATTTAAGCTATGAGGAGAGATTAAGCAAGCTAGGACTATTTACACTAGAGAAGAGACGTTTAAGGGGGGACATGCTCAACATGTACAAATATATCAGGGGCAAATATAAGGAACTGTCACACACCCTTTTTACTGCAAGAAAGGAATCTAGGACACGAGGGCACGAGTTTAGATTAGAGGAAAGAAAATTTCGTTCCCTCAAAAGAAAAAATTTCTTTACGGTCAGAGCAGTCAAACTTTGGAACTCTCTTCCTGGGGAAGTGGTGTTGGCAGATACAATAAATACGTTCAAAATAAGGTTGGACAAGCATTTATTGGATAAAAATATCCAGGGGTACTAATAAGAACCATATTCTGTCTTTTACAAGGGATAAGCTATTAAAACCTAGGTTGAACTAGATGGACGCAAGTCTTTATTCAGCCTTATCTACTATGTAACTATGTAAATAAACAGCTGTGTAACTTACCCATCACTCTCCTTGTAAAACTCAAATATATGGCATGCAGCGTACGGAGGGTGGATCCTGTTATATATGCCCAGTGCCCCCTGCAGGGCCAGGAGAGTGGTGTCATGCTGCAAATGACATTCAATTACTTATCAACATGAAGAACGTCTTCGGTATAACTATAATGTAAATACACTGCTTTATCTGTGTGTATTGTCAGCTCAGTGTGTTCCCCTAACGGAATCCATATTCATCTTTCTGTCGCACTCCTCATCTATATGTCAGTGTGTTACAAGGGATGACAATAGGTCAGCTGAAAACTCTGCGGCCTGTTTAAATACAGAAGTGTCCTCAAAGTCCCTGCTTATAGCACCTCTCTGCGCACCAGCTCCTGTGCAACTTGGCCGCGCAGAGACGGGATGCTTATTGTTGCTGAAAATGGGCATCTTGTTTGCAGAAATAAAACCTATCGGTGACAACACGACATTGTTAGATTACACTGATCACTTTTATGTGCGACGTTTACACACGTGTGTACGGGTCTGAATCTTTGTGAGAAGTTATGTGATGCAGCATCGGCTGCGTTTCCCCGCGCCAGGTTCTGTTGTGCTTTATCTGCAGCTTTGTGTGTAAAAGTAGTTCCCTGTGCAGTTATTTTTGCAGCCCAGCCAGAGGCGTAACTATCGTCCCGCAGCCCCCGCCGTGGTGGGGAGGCGCTGAGGGTATGTGGGCGCCGGGGGGGCTGCGGGACGACAGTCACTGTCTGGCTGCCTGTGTGCACCGTCCGGGTCCCAGCTCTTTTTTTTTGGGGGGGGGGGGGGCGCACAATTATTAGTTACGCCTCTGAGCCCAGCGTCTCTAGTAAGCTGGGCAGGGCAGCTGAGAGAGGGGGGGGGGGGTAATAATTACCCAAGCCCAGGCTTGCTGGAGGGGCCCGGTAGGAGCCCTGGTCCAACCCCCCCGGGCAGGCAGAAGCACACACCTACAGCTGAAGTTGTGTGCTGATGCTGAGGGAGGGGGGACAATAACACTCCCTTGTTTTTTTCACACACAACCCCCAAACATTTTGGGGGTGTGGCCTAACGCTGGAGGTGACACACCTTCCGTAATTAGGCTACGCCCCAAAATTGTACCGGGGTGGGGGCGGCTTTATCCTGCGTCTGCCATAAGATCAAAATTTTACTGGGAAAGTCTGCGCTATTCAGCCGCATTGGGTATCTCCGAGCTAGGAGTGTGGCATACCTCCCAACTTCTAGGGAGATGGAGGAGGGACAGAGGAATGCATGGGGGCATGACCTAATTAAAGAGGGTGTGGTCTATACTCGCGGCTCCCCCCTTCCCCCCCGTGAGTCCACGTCCCTGTTTTTCTGCCATGGGGGCATGACCCAGAGGCTCTGTGAGCCTCTAGCCATGCCCCCAGCCCCTGGCTGCGGGAATAGACGAGGTAATCGGGACTGTTGGGAGGTATGGGTATGCCAGGACTTGGAGATATATAAAGACATATTTTAAACATAGTTTATTAAATTTCCTTATTATGTTAATAAATTTATTAGACTGAAGTATTTATTTATTTTAATCCAGGGAGATTTAAATATTTTATTTTGTTTTCAATAAATACCATTATGGGCCTTATTTTGATCGCTTCTCTTGGACATGAATTTCTGTGTATGTCTGTACTCAGGGAGCGAGCGGTTGAGCATTTTCCACATCATTCGATGGTCGTGACCATCGAATGATGGGGAAGGCTCCCACAGGCCATGTGAATGGATGTCCACATAAAACATCCGCTCGCATGCCGGGCGTGGGTGGAGCAGGTGATGCATTCACTAGGCGGGGTTTGGTACATTCGCTTCAGCCCGTGCACGCGTCCAAGCGAAGCGATCAGAATAAGGGCCTATATGTAATCCTGTGGCAAATGTATTATTCAGCGCTAACCTGGTGGTATTTAAATTTTAGTATTTTTGGAGGCCGGCATACCTCCTTCTTGGGGGCTGCTGATATACATATCATTTAGACCAACGCCCAATCTAGCACCTACATACTACTGTAAAGCTGTGTACACACGGGGGCGATAGGGGCTGAAATCGCTGGAAATATGGTCGCTGGCGACCATATTGCCAGTATTGGGAGTGTGCCCCGGTGATAAATCGTCGGGTGCATGCTCCCGTTTTCAGCCCCGTTCTAATCGCTGGTTGCAGGAGGTTGCTCCTGCGACCAGCTCATTGCCTCTGCGGCACCGCCGGCAGAGGTTCCCTTTCATCAGCGACCATCTCTGGTCGCTGATGAAAAGGAGAAGCTGAGCTATATATCTCCCCCGTGTGTACGGGGCTTATATGTTTTCCTCCTATCTATTGCACAGGGTGTGGTATAGGGTACCGACATTTGGGATCCCGACAGTCATTAGCCCAACGTCGGGATCCCGACTGGCTGGACAGCATGGCGAGCACAACAAAGCCCCTTGCGGGCTCGCTGCACTCGCCACGCTGCGGGCACGGTGGCTCACTGCGCTCACCACCTATTCTATTCTCCCTCTATGGGGGTCGTGGACCCCCACGAGGGAGAATAGCCGGTGGCTGTCGGGAACCCGTCCGTCGGAGTTTTGACAGTCGGGATCCCGCGTCTGGCACCCATTTCACAGGGGAAGGCAGAGAGCTAACTAGGTTTAATTATATATATATATATATATATATATATATAATGAAAGCAGAAGGTGAGGCGTCACTCCAGGGCTTAGTAGATATAAACTTTATTGTGAGGCGGTTAACGCCGTTTCGGGTTTCCCCGTCGTCAGGACCAAAAAGTGCTCCAACCCGAAACGGCGTTGACCGCCTCACAATAAAGTTTATTTCTACTAAGCCTTGGAGTGACGCCTCACCTTCTGCTTTCATTATATCTGGTGGATACTCCACCCTGGATGGCACCCAGGCAAGAACACTACGAGTGCGGGGAGTGCCGGACATCAGCAAGACATATATATATATATACCAACAGAATGACGAGAGGCACTCTCAACTATCAGTGAATCAGCAGTGTAAAGAATTACAGACCCACGCAGGTACTGTATTGATGTTTCGGGTATGGAAAACCTTTATCAATACACTGAAAAGTTGATACTACCTACCTGTGTGAGACTGTAATTCTTACACTGCTGATTTGCTGATAGTTGGGAGTGCCTCTCGTCATTCTGTTGGTACATTAGTTACAAGGAGAGAGGGCACCGCACATACTGCTAATTGGAGTGCGTGCCAGGCAATACCTTGAGGAATTAGGAATTATATATATATATATATATATATATATATATATATATATATATATATATATATATATATATATATATATATATATATATATATATAGGTCACTTGTACACTGGTCAATGCAAGCCTGTTTTGTTGTACTGTCATTATCATTTGCTCCCAAGGTTTTCCCCAGAGCTACTTGCTGGCTAAAATCCCGGTGGTGCAGGGAAAGGCTATCAATGAAATAGCCATTTTCCCACTCTGAAAAAAATAATCCGGACTCGTGAATGTAAACCCACTGATTCCGTGTAAACTGCAGAACCAGTGTGTGTGTTTATACGCAGACTTTTCAGCTGCGAGTTCCGTCTGACTCTGAGGGACTCAGGCTAATTGAATTTCATTGCAGCCAGCCTACTAGTTGGATGGTTGGACAGATAATGGTAAAGGTATATGCCGGCTTCAGCCTTACTACTGGTAGCACTTACAGCCGAGTACATCACCATTTTCAGTGGTGACGTTTTGCGAATGGCGTCCGTGAAATTCTGAATGACAGCTCCCACAAGAATCCCTATGGGATAAAAAAAAGAGTATTGGATTAATCCGGAGTCTCAAACCAAAAAAACAACTACATTTCAGCCAGCAGAATGCAGTAGTGGTAAATGATATTATTTCCCCAGAGATACAGATACAAGCTAGGGATACAGCTAATGTACGCAATTATTGGGGCGACCTACCACCTTGAAATGCTCCTGCAGTGGTTGGTATCTGGAGATCACATCCTATGAGCTGCTTTAAAATTGAGACCTCCAACCAGTACTCATTAGGCTACAAATAGCTCTGTGTGTATGGACGCACGCAGAGGCACCAACAGGTAGTCCAGGCCCTGGTAAGATTGAGGGGGCGTGGCCACCACCCCTGAAAAAGAAATTAAATGAGAGCGAGAGAGAGCACAGGCAGCCGCTGCAGCTGTCTCTCTCCCCAGCTCAGCACACTGCACTGAGCAGCATGGGCTGGGGAGAGAGGCTGTGCTGCGGCGGCGGCGGCAGCCTGACATCTCTCCCCACTGCCCGGCTCCCTGCAATGGGGGAGCGGGCCCCCTGGTACCCCCTCTACCCCACTGGACGCACGCTCAGTTGCTACATTGCAGTAATCTGGTTGTTGCGGAGCATAGCCACACTACAGGGTACATTTATTAAGATGAGAGTTCTATTAAAATGGGATGTTGCCCATATTAACCAACCCAAGTCTGCTTATTTATTAAACATCTTCTAAAACATAATAGATAGTTTCTGATTGGTTGCCCATAACAACATCCCATCTTCCCATAGAACTCCCATATCAGTACATTTACCACAACCTGTTTCAACAGTAATGTAACACTCTAGCTGGATCAAAAGATTATCTCTAAATTCGGTACTTGTTTAGTTTCACGGCGGCACTTCCCAGCAGATCGCATCATATGCAAATTGTATGCAAATATCACATGTGATTTGCATACAATTTGTATATGATTCGATCTATGATGCGATTTACCACACCCCCACTATCCACGTCAGGCCGAAGCGTGGCCTCCTGGCCTGTTCATACCCCCGCTATTCATGTCTGTGTGGAGTTGATTTTATAAAACGTGGCTAGTGCAGCGAGCCCCGTGAGGGGACATTAATTGCTTGACGTGTCTTCCGCGGCCCCTCGCCACGCTTCAGGCTCGGTATAAAATCAGATCCACGCCGATGTGGATAGTGGGGGTATGAACAGGTCGGGAGTAAGTGTACCGCGTCCTCTTGCGGGGCACACTGCGCTCGCCATGCTTCGGGCTGGCGTGGATAGTGGGGGTGTGTTAAATTGCATCGCAGATCGAATCGTATGCAAATATTGCGTGCGATTTGCATACGATCTGCTGGGAAGTGCTGCCGTGAAACTAAACAAGTACCCTAAAATCTTTCTGGTTAGAACAAAAATCTGGTAATGTATGGGAGCAAATGAAAACTGACTATTTGCTCCCAAGCTCTGAAGAAAAAAAAATGACAAGTTTTTTTGTTGACTAATTTATCTGAATGACCATTTTTGTCCATTTTCCAGTTTTTGGGAGCATGTGGTCCCGTACATTATAAGATTTACGCTCCAACCAGAAAGATTGGACAGATAATCTTATAGTGTGTATGCAGTATCTGCATTTTACACTGCCATAAATATCCAGAGTTATTGCTCAGGAAGGTGCAGCATCCTGGGATATTGTGCAGGCCACCTAGTTGAAATGACCCAGGTCAAGCGACCAGGCATTTAATCTGACTCGCAGTGCGGTGTACACAGATAAGCTGGACCCATTTACAGCAATGATATAGCTGCTGCTGGGAGATGACCTCATCTCCCAGCGCCAGCCCTGAACCCGCCTCCAGTGATGTCACCAAGCTAACAATGTAAAGGGGTCTCAAGTTGGGTCGCAGCTATGCTGTGCAGAATGCAGATCTTCCCAGTATCACAAGTGAAATAATTAGCACCACCTGTGATTCTTCTAAAAATGTGTCAGTCAGTAATGAACACACCTGTGCAACTGCTAGGAGATCTGGAAAACATGCACCGCTAGGGAGTCCCTGAAGACTGGAGTTGGGAAACACTGGCTTATATTGCTCACCATTGATGGTCTGATTCAGGCCTGTTTGCTAATGCCGCCCAGCCAAACATATTGGCTGCTAAAAGAGCAGGCTTAAGTAAAATATGTGGTTATGTTGGGGGATAGCTGAGATAAAGGACACCCACCTCCCGTCAGCCGGGCCGTCTCTTTAGGCCTGTAGAGTCCCATATATGTTTCGATGCCGAAAGCGAACATCTCTTGCAAGGTTCTCAGTACGTCTGGCGTGGCCCAGGTAGGTAGGCTCAGGTTGTGCAAGCTCTGCAGCCAAGACACATTTACATAACATTATGAGTGCAGATCATATAAGGCCTTGGGCCAGATGCACTAGAGGTGCATACACACCGTACAATATTTCTGACCAATTTAGCTCATTTTGGCCCTTCTAAAAGATATTGGTCAAAATATTTTTCAGTGTTTTCATGATGATGCGCATACCCGCCAGTTGTTCATCAACTGTGCATGCAGCTCAATTTGGATATCTTTCAAGAAAAGCCTATAGACTGTAGCTAGATTGTTTGTCTTTCATCAACATCTTTCATCCAGGACAATGGGTTCAAGGGAAACCGATCATCAACGTCTTTCAACGAAATTGGTCAAAAAAATTGTACAGTGTGTATGCACCTTAAAATTCAAGTGGAGAGTGATAAACAACCAGCCAATCAGCTCCTAGGTGCCTGTTACAGGCGTGGTTTGAAATATGACAGGTAGGAGCTGATTGGCTGGTTGTTTATCACTCTCCATTTTATCACTTTTTGAATTGAAGCTTTAGTGCATCTGGCCCCTTGTTCCTTATAGTAACTATTACATGCACGCACACCTCCCAAGTTCTAGGGAGACGGAGGAGGGACAGAGGTATGCGTGCCAAAAACTTTGTTTTGATGCTATGGGGGCAAGACCCAGAGGCTCTGTGAGCATCTAGCCATGCCCCGAGCCCCCTGGCTGCGGGAACAGACGCTGTGCGTGCGCACAGCATTTATTCACTGCTGCTCAGCAGCCGACAGGGGGGACTCCCAACAGGGGACGTGCCATCAGCTTTGCAGAGTGCCATTACGGTAACCCAATGACACCCACCTCTCACCCATCTCACCTGACAGAAGAGGGTGTCGTAGACCTTCAACGCACCGTAAGGGATGATGCGGTCCGCGCTGTAGCCTGTGTTGTTTGCTATGCGCTCGGTAAAGTCCTGATACAAAGCAGGTTATAAAGAGGGAATCAAATAAAGTAGAGAATAAAATGGTTATTGGATACATAGACACAAGCATGGAGCAGGGAGGTGGGGTCAGAATAAAGTGGGCAGGGTCAATAAACCAGTATCTAATAAAGATAAAAACAGTGTGAAATACCTTAGGGCAGTGGTTCCCAAACTGTGTGCCGTGGCTCCCTGGGGTGCCTCGGGACACATGCAGGGGTGCCCTGGGTTGGTGGTCCAGGACCAACTCATATTATTAATGGTTAATTATTTATGAGCAAAACCAGTGCTGGTGGCTGCCAATCATAAAATGTGTACAAACAGAAGCAAATCCTGCCCTTTACCACATAACTGACCCTAGGAATCATCTATAAACCCAATCTAATTAATTTTGTTTTGGCCTAGGGGTGCCGTGAAAAAAATCTGATACTCTAGGGTGCCGTGATTCAAAAAAGATTGGGAACCCCTGCCTTAGGGTCATATGTACTAAAGCCATGTACACACTCAGTAACCGACAATCGGCCCGATTTATGGAACAGTGGGGCAGATGTATCATAGGGGCGCATAGCAGGAAGGGACATTGAAAAGATGTATTAATATTTCGTCTGCCAAAGCGGAGGAGCACAAACTCCCCCCTCCGGCGATGTCCCCTCCTGGAGACAGCGCATCAGTCCCCGGCCGGCTGGACTGGGCATTCGCGGGATCTTGCTACTCACGGGAGATCTCCAGTGCAGCCCAGAGCCAACAGCATGGACAGTGCTGTCCCCGCTGTGGAGATAGCGCTTCACTGCAGTCTGCTGCTGGCAAAGCCGATAGCAGCAGCGGGTGGGACCCTCAGCGGTGCTGACCGTTCATACATTCGACATGCTTCAATTTCACTTGATCGTGATTGCTGGTACACACTATCAAACCTCCCAACGGTCACATGACCCTCTACGGGGAAATTGGCAGGTTGGGAGTCTGACTGGGGTGGTACACCTGTCAAACCGTAACACAGGTGTCCTGAAGCGAGCACAGGGAGGACACATGACTACGGTGCCCGCCCCCTTCTCGCCCATCTTCGTCTGAAATAAAAGTCAGTTTATGAATGAGTTTCCCCTTGTGTGGTCTAATGCGAAGGGCTGTGTAAGTGTACACATCCCCTTGCATGCAAATGAGGGGATTTGCTCGGGGGACAGGGGACGTTCAGTCGGGTGGCGGACATACGCACAGACATAACAATATACACATTTGGAGATGTTACAATCGGTCATTAAAGCCATCTGATTGTCATATTGCGTCACGTGCTTCACCTTCCAGCTGTTCACCCTGTTCTGATAGTCGGACATCTGGGTGGTCTTCCTGATGAGCTCGTCATATTGGGGGCAGTCTTTGGAAGGAAATATCAGAAGCTAGACAGCAAATAATAAATCGGTACAGGATCACTAATACTGAAAAACAAGATTTCCATGGTACACGAACAAAAGTGCCAAATGTTTATAACAGCCATATTTTGTGCATAAAACACATATACAAAGAATGGAAGCATGAAACGGTGCACAGGGCAATACCAGCTTTCGTTTAGCAGCAAATTTGCCCAAGTGCGCATAGATTTCTGCCAAGTCACATGGGTTCACAGGGCACAAAAGTGGCATTTGTGGTTCAGCAGATGAAGTGGGGGAGTTTAGCGGAATTAGGGGGTTATTCTGGTTAATTCACCGGGCCACCTGCCACCTCCCCCCCACCCCTCCCCCCCTCGTAGCATGTGTTCCCATGCACAGGCTGCAAATGGATGTTTATGGAAAGATGTGGAAGGTACACGCATATAAAAGTGACCCTCAAGATACTTACATATGCCTGCACGCTGGGACAGAAATGGGAGACCTTGGCTGCTGCTGTGGGTGCTGGGCGTGCGGCGCGGGCCGCACTGCTCTCACCCCAGCCTGGAAAGTCGTTCCATGTCGGCGGGGGGGGGGGGGGGGGTTGGGGAAGGGATGGAGTTTTCCGCTCACCTCCATACCATCCGGGGAGACACCTGCTCCAACTTCTGCCCTCCAGTGGCCGGCATGTGTATGGTCCCTGGCGACCGCGCATCGCTATCGCCTGACTAGATTTATACTGCATGCAGCATAAATCTAGTCATCGCCAGTGTTCTCTTCATTGAGAACACTGGCTGTGACAGAATGCTGGGTGCTCTGTGCTGAACTAGATCGCTCAGCAAGCTGCTCCTGTCGCCCCGCGTGTACGGGGCATAAGTCATGCCAGCTTTGAGGACTTGTAGTTTCACACTAGACATTGCCTACCTCTGGGCTACAAGACAATACAGAAACAAATGTAGTCACACAATATATGATAGAGATTTACTGTCTCCAACCCTGTCTTGTGGTACTGGCACTGTGTGCACTGGGATGGGCTGCCACGGAATGCCGGAATTCCACAGCTGGGTTCCATTTGGTGGGTACAATCCTGCCAGGTTGGCTTGTGCACTCATCAGAGTCCGATCATAGTCCGTACTGCGTACATAGATCTGTATGTAGAAACAACAGAGGCAGACACTTAAGTTTGTGTTTTTGTAGCTTAATACTAAATAGTATTAAGCTACAAAAACACAAACTTAAGTGCATACAAGGGGCGAGATGCAACAAACAAAAATGCTGTAAAAAAAAAAAAACATTTTCAGGGTTTTTACCACAGCCTAGATGGCATAACCCCATAGAAGCCTATGGGCTTCCCTTCGTGTCCCCCGCCGCCCCACGTGTCCCCACCAATCCCCCCCCCCCCCTTCACACCTGTGTCCGGGCAGCCTCCTGCTGTGCTCTCCGGACCAGTGACCTCCTCCTCCTCTCTGCACCGCTTCCAGGTGCAGGGAGGAGGAAGCGGAGCCCTGGCAGCCGGATAAGAGTCCAGGGAGGGAGAGGGGACCCGCTGCACATCGCCGGCCACAACGCAAAGGACAGCTCTTAGCTCTTTGCGTTAATAATCACATATGTTAGTGCATATGCGATTATTAACAATGCGAATGCTGGCAATGTGCGGCCGCGGTTATTAGAGAATCCCGCCCACGGTGTTCTGGTCTTTTGTGACCTAATCTGGCCTTTGATGAATACACACAATGGTAGTTGGCACTATAGAGAGAGCGCTTGTCGTGTCTAAACCAAGATATGTTGTCCGATGATCATGAGAAGGGAGCTGATGACCCCCCAACTGCTAATGCAAACCTTATATGTCTGTGTTCTGCGCAGCCTGCAAAGTTAGGTTATGCTCCTGGAGGGCAGCACCGGCACCTGATTTACACCAGGAGACTCTGCTGTTGTGGCTTCACAATGGGGGCGATTCAGACCACATTCTCTCCCCTGTCCGATGTTTGAGGTTTGCATATGCGCAAATATGCGCATGTGCAATCCTCTGGAGCAAACGGCTTTGGCAAGTGTCACACTAGCTGGGCCATTCACTCAATGGTGTGCGGGAAGGGGGTGGCATGAGGCGGCAGCAGGGGAGTTTTATTACGAACGCTGGGTGTTCCCCTGGGAACACAGGTGTGTTGATGCCTGTGTGGAGCAGGCGACTAACATCACGTAGCGTCTTTCACCCCCCCCCCCTATTCGGACATCTCCTCCCAGAATAAAAGTAAGTATAGACTTACTGTATCCACGAACGGAGAAAAATTCATGCGATGGTGAGCGACACATCAAGGCCCTCATTCTGATTGGTTCGCCCCACAACGAGGACCGCTGGGTGTCCACCTGTGAACGGGGGAGGCCATCTGCCTTCCACAGGTGGGCACTACAGAAATTATTTGATGGTCGGCGACCATTGAATGATTTCGGACCCACACGCAAAACTGCGAATGGATGTTTATGCAAAAAATCTATTTGCATTGCTGCAGGGAAATTCAACAATTAGCGGAGGGCGGGCGTTTGTAGGGGAGGTGGGCAGCGTTACATGGCTCGCAAAGCAGCGAACTAATGCTGCTTTGCGAGCTAACCAGAACCAGAGCCCAAGCGTTTATATCCCCTCGCATGCAAATGCGTGAATCCTGCAGTGGGGGGGGGGGAATTCAGTCGGGCGGTGGGCATCGTTAATCTGTTCGATAGGCTGTGACCCTACGTGGTCTAGCGAACAGGTCTGAATATGTCCCATACTGTATATACTACTAATGACAATAAAATAGTCCAATCCTCCATCAGCAACGCAAAGTTTAAATGTCATTGTTTCCTCCTGTGCTTTCCTTCGTATCCTGTGCAGCTGCAATATTCCATCATGATAGTGGTTGGACCGGTTACGCTCTAATGCTTTCTGCAGGGGGAAATCTCACATTACATTAGCAGGCCGGGGATACCGGCTGTGAGTGTAATACAGGTCAAGGAGTACACACAGACCGAACTCCGTGCACCATCAGATGTCACTGATGAGTCAGGAGTGAATGTTGTGGTCTATGGGCTGTGTCTTCCTGTGTCTCATACATGGGACCTTTTCTGGTCAACATGCAATGCTGCGAATCTCGCAGCATTGCATGTGGCCCAAATGCCACCCACAGTGCCGGCTGTTTATTTCAGCTTCAGTGTAAATGAATATTTATTTTACTACAACATGCAAACATGTAACGTGAGGTGCCATGAGCACAATTACCTCCTCTTTCCTGTATGATGGGCTCAGGAAATTCTGATATCTCTTCCTCAGGTATTGCCCCAGCTCGTACTGTTGTCTGATGCCCACCTGGTGACAGGACAGATACATTATGTTGCGCCATTTCCAATAAAAATACAATAGTGGCGGTTTCACTGACATTCGGCCTATGAATGCTTTGCCGTTTAAGTTAGACCAGTGGTTCTCAAAGTTGGTCCTCAGGACCCCACACATTTCACGTTTTCCAGGTCACCCGACAGGTGCACTCATTATTGACTGACATTTTAAAATATGCACAGGTGGAGCTAATTATTTCTCTTGTTTCTGTGAGGAGACCTGGAAAACATGCACCGTGCAGAGGGGGTTTCCAAATGTAATCCAAAATCTGGGAGGGGAGTAGTAACAGCCTTGAAAATTGGTATTTCTATACACTGGATACTGTATGGAATACAGTATTATTATTTAACAGTACAGATGGTCTATACTAGGATAAGCTGTTTCAAACATTTAAATAAGGTAAGTGGTCAGGAAAAGGTTAAACATGTACAAAAACATTATAGAACCAGTACTGCACTTTCTAAGTTCCCAATCTCCCACTTCATGGTAAGGCTCCTGTCTCTTCCTCCTGGCAGCTACTCCCTGGTCCATTGCGATGTTTGAGGGCACTGATCTGCACATACAATAAATGTAGGTGACGGGGGGAGCGACGACCATGCTGCAGCTGCAGATTGACCGTTGTTAATACGGACCCTTTCTAGTCTGAATATGGAGGATAAGGGAGCGGGTCATTAACAATGCACACGAGCGCGCATCGTTAATGATATTCAGTGTACACATTAGACGATATAGTGTTCAAATATGTATATATGTAAAGCGCAACGGAATATTCCGCGCTATATAAGAAACTGTTAATAAATAAATATATTATGGACCCAATTTTAATAAGGTGAGAGAATCAGAAAGTAAAAGAGATTTTGGAAGAGTATTCTCATTTTTTTAAAGCGGCAATCATTTACACTGCAAAACCAGATAGATTGTGCCATGTAAATGATTGCCGCTTTAAAAAAAAAAAAAAAAAGGGAAAGACTCTCCCAAAATCTCTCACTTTCTGATTCTCACACCCTATTACATTTGTCCCTATATATTTGCATATGTTCTGTGTTTAATTAATAGCATCTTTGGGATCTTGTTGTCCTAGGGAAGTCACTATAAAGCTCTCTTGCATCTCCCATTGCAGGGAGCCGGGCAGTGGGATGAGAGATGACAGACTGCGACTCGCAGCACAGCCTCTCTCCCCAGTTCAGCACATGCTGCTATTTTTTTTTATTATTTCCCCACAGGGGCATGGCCATGCCCCTCTCCAGAGGTCACTCCCGTGTCTGGTGACCATGCCCCCTCTATTTGACCTTGGCTGTGAGCCTTGTCACAAGCGCCATTCTACGCCTGTGCAGACCCACAAACATCAGATTTGTACATAAACCATACGTTTTGCATGCAAATCCAGGTCATTATTCTGAGCATTTTAAAGAGTGCAAGGAATTGAAGAGCTATTGTACTCTTACGTGGTTTATTTTACAACAATATGTGGGGAAGCATGAGTGTGCCGGAGAAAGATTCTTTAACCCATAGCAGATTAATTGGACAATCTCATTGATGCCAAGAAATCCAGATGTTTGGTTTGAGGGCCAAAATGGCCGGATGTGATGTCATTTGGCCTCATGGTGCGCTGTTTCGACCACTTGGCAGGTTTGTGTCATGCGTGGGTGGCTTTGTAGTTGCTAGCGTTAGATGACCTTTGCATGACTGCAGTGAGCCTTGCACAGAGTGGGTTGTCAAACCTGGTGTTATTAATAAAGTTTTATATCTGGCGATTTGTGATTGTATATCTCATGTGGTGAATTATTCCGTGCAGCTGTTTTATAAGTGTCCCAACCAGATAAAATATCATTTTATAATAGAGAGTTTGTGCTAATATCCGCCGCCTGTCTCTGCTGGCTACCGCATTCTTACTAATCGCATATGCACTAACATATGCGATTAGTAATGCAAGGGACAGCTGACAGAGTGACAGCCCACCCGCGGGGCATGCTGGGAGGGTCCCCTGTAGAGAGAAGCCCCTAGGCTTATATAAAAGCAGCGCTGTCCCGGCGGAGGGGGTTTACAGCATACAGAAGAGCGGTAAAACCCTGATAACGGGGTTTTACTGCAATTTCAGTTTAGTACATCCCGCCCCCTAATCCCACACTTGGGAAATAGCTGCTTGCCCAAATCAACCCCTAAGCTAAAGGAAAAAGGGGCAACACAGAGAGATTACCCTGCAGAGACCAACCCAGTGAGACAGGTGCATTGCTGGGCTGCATTGCTGGGCTAAATAGCCTAATGGCTAAGGAATGGCTGTGACCTAGTGACCCCTCCGCTACACTTCCCCACTACATAGTTGAGTTGACTTAAGAACCCTTCTTGAATTGAGTGACGAGCAGCACCCTGCTCAAGGAACTTTCAAGGAGACACCTGTACTGAGTACATTATAACTCTGTGGATTACAAATGCCCCTAAGGCCCTATTTGGAGGCAAGCAAGTTAACGTTAAAGACGCTGTAGTTATTTATATATTCCTGAGGGATAGTTGAACTCTAATTCCCATGACTCCATTTGAATATACAAAGGAAAGAACACATTAAGTTACTGAACTACGGTGATGTCACTCAGGTACCAAAAGTGCACTATAGGAACGTTCATTATTGCTCAACAATAATTACTTGTTTATTGTGATTTATGCAATAACCATTGTACATGTTGTTATGATTCATGCAAATGTGTTACTCGGGTTATGTTCTATTGAATGTGAGTTTAGACTTGTAGTATGAGAAACAGTAGGTGAAGTGTATTTTCCAATTGATCGAAAATGACAGTCAGGACTGCAGAGCTAGCGATTCCTTGCAGTCGTAGCCAGTCAGGCACGTGGTAAATTATTCATACTGCTTTCACATTGAAGAAATGGGTAATGACACGGTATTCTTAAATGGGACTTTAAATCGGGTCTGAGCCTTGAGACCTTTCACATTGCAGGTGAAAAACGTTTTAAAAATAATTTAATACCATTCAAACATTCAACCCGTTTAACCCCCAAGGGACACGTTTCAAGCCAATGAAATAGAGCTGTTCAAACTGCCAAAAAAACGGCTTTAAAACGTGTAGGACTCTGCTTTTTAACCGTGTTGAAATACCGGTTAACTTTAACCGGTAAATCAACTCTGGCACTTTCACATTGCAGCCTTAAACGTTTTAAAATGGAAAAAAAACGGCAATATACCGTTTTAAAAGTGCGATGTGAAAGGGGTATTACTGTCATTGTGTATTATTTACTGTCTTTTTTGAAGGCGCAGGTTGCCTAATCCTGCGCAAATAAAGTGTTAACCCATTTTGAACCACGCTGAGTCTCCTGCCTCTGATACTCTGTGACCTAGAAGAAGCAGCACCCTCCAAGCGGCAGCACCGGTAAGACAACACAACCAACGTACACCTGTGGTTATCACATCTATTCCCAGATTAATGTATAATAAGAATCAGAGCTTGACGTGTGTTGGCATGAAGCAAGTACGTAGTCACTGTGTCGGTCAAGAAGGTGCTGGGTTAGGGATGGCCATAGACCATTGATGATTCATAATCATCAATTGTGTACGATCGATGTAGAATACTTTTTGCCATCAATGGGGGAGAAGAAGGTGGTTTCCCTACATTGATGACACAGCCCCATGTTCTGATTGGCTCTCGGGACAGTTTATGAAAGAAAAGGGATGACCATAGAATGGTGAAACCATCGATGGTCTTCCATTACATAGTATGCTGTCATCGATAGCCACTTGCAGTATCACTATTGGTGTCAGCCAACGATGGCGACCACCTTAATGGCCAACCCCAGGCTGTGGCTTTTTTCAATTTGGCATGCTTGCAGCTCACGGACAGGCAGCCAATCAGGACCAGCAGGTGTCATTTTGGATTTGGCACTGGCTTAGAGTCACTAGAGAGAACCTAGTGGGGCACTGCGTGGTCTTATGGGGCGCTCTGTCACAATGGGACACTGTGACATAATGGAGATACTATATAACAAGGCATTGTGGCATAATGGGGCACTGTGACACAATGGAGATAATATATAGCAAGGCATTGTGACATAATGGAGATACTATATAACAAGGCATTGTGGCATATTGTTCACTTTGGGGGTTATTCTAGTTCACTCTTTCTGACAAAATCCTTCTTAGATGGACAAAACCAAGTGCACTGCAGGGGGTCATATATAACATGTGCAGAGAGAATTAGATTTGGGTGAGTTATTTTGTTTCTGTGCAGGGAAAATACTGACTGCTTTATTTTACACTGCAATATAGATCTCACTTTGAAGTAAAACCCCACCCAAATCTAATTCTCTCTGCACATGGTACATCTGCCCCACCTGCAGTGCACATGGTTTTGTCCATCTAAAGCTGTGTACACACGGGGGCGATAGGGGCTGAAATCGCTGGGAATATGGTCGCTGGCGACCATATTGCCAGTGATTGGAGTGCGCACCAGCGATAAATCGCCGGGTGCGCTCTCCCGTTTTCAGTCCCATTGTAATCGCTGGTCATAGGAGCTTGCTCCTGCGACCAGCTGATTACCTCTGCGGCTCCCCCGGCAGGTTCCTCCTTATCAGCGACCAGCTCTGGTCGCTGATGAAAAGGAGACACTGGGCAATATATTGCTCAGCAATGTATTGCTAGCAATATATCTCCCCCGTGTGTACGGGGCTTAAGAATTTTAAGAAGATTTTGTCAGAAAGAGTAAACTAGAATAAGGGCCTTTGTGTGGATTTCTTGCATCTACCTGGGTGAGTTGCTGCAGTCCATTATCCCAAACCTTTTCTCTGTACGGATCAGTTGGGTATGTATCAATTGGGGAACGATCTCCATGACGATAGACCTAGAATGATACAATAATAATAACATCACTAAATAGAAGACCTGGACCATAGATTAAAACAATTCATTGCTCAATTGGGATCCTAGAAACAACTGTATTTGTCTCGGTACAAGCACAGTATACTGTACATGCCGGAGATTGTATGATGATGGAGCAGTTTGCATTACAGCCTCACAAGGACCCCACACACAGTGCATGTTTTGCAGGTTTCTTCACAGAATCAAGTGAAGTAATTAGCTCCACCTGTGATCTTTTAAAATGTGTCAATAAGTAATGAGTGCACCTGTGCACCTGCCGGGTGACCTGGAAAATGTGCTATGTTGGGAGTTCCTGTGGACCGAGGTTGAGAACCACCAGTGTAAACGACAAATGATGCACGGTGCCGCAGGTGGTTACTTCAAAGAAAGGGTAGTGGATAAGGGGAATAGCCTCCCGTCAGAGGTGGTAGAGGTTAGGAGAGCAGTGCAATTTACATTAAACCTGCTTGGGATAGGCATATGAACATCCTTACACAGAAAGAGCTAAGCGGTCCATTTAGTAACATTATTGGTACTAAAGTAATGTGAAATCGGGTGTTTCATGCTCTTTTCGCATTATTTTAGTATCACATGACTGCATTGAAGGGTTTTTAGAGTAGTAAAAAAAGCTGAACCAGATCGCATTTCCCATACTTATAATGGGAAATGCAGTCTTGGCAGATTTGCGTAAAAAAAGTGAGCCTGGTGCTGGTGACGCATAGGGTGCATACACACTGTACAATTTTTTTGACCAATTTGGTTGAAAGACATTTCCATTGAACCCAGTGTCCTGGACTAAAGATGTTGATGACAGACGAAAGAAGAAAGATCTAGCTACAGTTTATAGGCTCTTTTTGAAAGATATTCAAATTGAGCTGCATGCACAGTTGACGAACAATCTTGATGAACAACTGGCGGGTATGCGCATCATCATTCATTGTTTGTTTGTTGACAATATATTTTGTCAACATCTTCCGTCCAGGACACTGGGTTCAATGGAAATGTGTTTCAACCAAATTGGTCAAAAAAATTGTACAGTGTGTATGCACCTATAGAGTTAACTGCGGATTCATTCCCCCAGGCCACAGCGCAGGGACGGGGGTCAGTGTGACCAAGCTTGGCTATCACTAAAATCTGGAGTATTAGTGTGCGTTGAGGAATGAGGTTGGATATGCCTCCCCTAGTACCTCATGCCTCTCCTATCTCCCACACAGTCTATCCTTACCTGCGATACTGACCTCTCGGGCCAAGCATCAGTATCACATGCATTGCTAACACTATACCATTTTACTAGTCAAAATCGGAAACCAAAATTGCACTGTGTGTACACGGTTAGGGTATAGTACAGGGGTGGGCAATTATTTCAGCTGGGGGGAGGGGGCACTTAATATTTCCAGCAGATATTCGAGGGCCGCACTCAATAAATAGGGGGTGTGGTCACTCAAAAGAGGGTGTGTCTTTGAATGTATTGTAGCACACCATATACCCCTTTTATACATTATCAACACAATAGTAGGCCCCTTACGTTAGTAATGCCACACACCTGCCCCCATTAGTAATGCCACACACCTGCCCCCATTAGTAATGCCACACACCTGCCCCCATTAGTAATGCCACACACCTGCCCCCATTAGTAATGCCACAAACCTGCGCCCATTAGTAATGCCACACACCTGCCCCCATTAGTAATGCCACACACCTGCCCCCATTAGTAATGCCACACACCTGCCCCCATTAGTAATGCCACACACCTGCCCCCATTAGTAATGCCACACACCTGCCCCCATTAGTAATGCCACACACCTGCCCCATTAGTAATGCCACACACCTGCCCCCATTAGTAATGCCACACACCTGCCCCCATTAGTAATGCCACACACCTGCCCCCATTAGTAATGCCACACACCTGCCCCCATAAGTAATGCCACACACCTGCCCCCATTAGTAATGCCACACACCTGCCCCCATTAGTAATGCCACACACCTGCCCCCATTAGTAATGCCACACACCTGCCCCCATTAGTAATGCCACACACCTGCCCCATTAGTAATGCCACACACCTGCCCCCATTAGTAATGCCACACACCTGCCCCCATTAGTAATGCCACACACCTGCCCCCATTAGTAATGCCACACACCTGCCCCCATTAGTAATGCCACACACCTGCCCCCATTAGTAATGCCACACACCTGCCCCCATTAGTAATGCCACACACCTGCCCCCATTAGTAATGCCACACACCTGCCCCCATTAGTAATGCCACACACCTGCCCCCATTAGTAATGCCACAAACCTGCCCCCATTAGTAATGCCACACACCTGCCCCCATTAGTAATGCCACACACCTGTGTGCCAGCCTAGAAAAATGGCGCCGATTGCAGCCCCATGCAGTCACGGCAACTCACCCATCCTCGGCGGTGGCGCTGCGGCTGTAGTGACATGCAGGGGGCGCGTCGGCTCGTTGGTGCTGTATGTGTGTCCGATGGCGGTTGTGTGTGCGCGTGGCATAGTCCTGCAGCCTTACGCGCATGCGCTGGCCTGCGCCTGCTATGCACAGGCTGAGCGTTGGCTACACAGGACTACGCCACGTGCACATAGCCGCCGTCGGACACACATACAGCAGCGCTGAGCAGCGAGCCTGTCAGGAGCTGTTCGCAGGCCGCATGTGGCCACCCCTGATATAGTGGAACAACGCTGACCAGATTGACCATGTTATGAACAAGTAAGAAGCCTAAAGATGGCGGCTGCGTCTAGATCAACAGTAATGGAAGTTAGACGCCAACGTTACAGCAATGGAAGTGTGGTAGACGGTCACATCGTTCACATGAGGTTTTCACTTTTTTATTTTTTTTGGGTGCGCTGCAGCACGGACGGTGTAATGTTCAGCATTACTGCCTCACAGCACTGAGGTTTTTGGTTCGATATCCACCACCCATATTTGCGTGGGTTTCCTCCGGGTACTCCGGTTTCCTCCCACAATACAAGAATATACTGGTAGGTTAATTGGCTCCCAACAAAATTAACCCTAGAATGTCTGTGTGTGCGTGTACATGTGGTAGGGAATATAGATTGTAAGCTCCATTGGTGCAGGGACTGATGTGAGTGTTCATATATTCTCTGTAGTGCGCTGCTGAATATGTGTGCATACCTCCCAACTGCCCCGTTTACCACGGGAACATCCCGGATTTTGGGGACGTTCCCGCGGCCCTTCCGGGGCCAGTAGTGCCCCGCGGTGGGGGGGGGATTTGGGAGTCCCCGCTGCTACCCGCTTGTCATCGGGGAATATACGCTGTGCACTTGTGCAGTGTGTCTATTCCCCGCAGGCAGAGGGGCAGCAGCAGCAAAACGGGGGTGTGGCCTCGCACGAGTGGCACATTTGAAAGACACGCCCATTCCTTGCAAGGCCACGCCTACAAAATAACGGACTTTCATTGGTGCACCAGCGGGACCTTTGCGCGAGGCGCAGCTGCGCTCGAAGGTCCCGCTGGTCCACCAATGAAAGTTGTGTGCACTATATAAATAACTGATAATAAATATGACATTTTCTCTCACTCTCACTCTCTCTCTCTCACTCTCTCTCTCCTTATATATTTTCTGTGCAATGTAATCAGCTGAGGGCGAGGTTCTGTGTGTAACATGTTACATGTCCTGTTTAGGTTGTAGAGAGTTCAAGTATTTCCTGTTCCCCAGAGTTCAGGTGAGGTTTGTTTATCAGGGATAGATTCAGATACAGTATCACTAACGCATGCAGCCGGTATCTTCAAGCAACTGCATGTATTATGTATACTGTCGTTAGGTCGACACTTTTAAGGTTGACATACATTGGCATACTTCCCAACAGTCCCGGTTTTCATGGGACCATCCCGTTTTTTTGGGGACCGCCCCGTCCCCATACCTCCCAACATGACCCTTTCAAGGAGGGACACAATGCTCTGTTCCTGGACTTCCCTGGTAATGTAGGATTGCCAGCACCTGTGGTGCTGGCAATCCTACATTACCAGGGACGTCCAGGAACAGAGCATTGTGTCCCTCCTGGAGAGGGTCACATTGGGAGGTATGCACCCCCGCCCGGGCCGGCAGTGTCCTGCGGTGGTGGGTGGCCAGTTTGGAGTCCCCCAAACCTGGAGAGAATAGACACTGCACACAGCGTTTATTCAGTGACTCAGAGGACGGACAATGGGGGGCGTGGTCTGATGGTGTCCTCATTTGCATATGATAAGCCCTAATTTGCATAGGCCACGCAAGTGTCCCTCTTCATAACACAAAGAAGTTGGGAGGTGTGTATTGGGTCGACTACTAAAGATCGACAGGCCTTAGGTCAACACATGAAAAAGGTCGACAGGGTCACAAGGTTGACACAAGTAGTAGTAGTAGTAGTTTATTGATTTATAAGGGGCCACAAAGTGTCCGCAGCACCGTACATAGCAAACAAAAAAACAAATTACAAGGTAACGTACAGGGTGTGTTGAAAAATACAGTATGAATAGGGGTATAGCTGGTAGAACTAAAATCAGCATCAGTTCAGAAGTAGGTGTCAAAATTGTCAAGGAGACTGAGGATGAAGTAGAGGAAGGGAAGAACAGGACAGGAGCACAGGTGAGGTAATGCGGTAGGGTGAGTACGTGAGGAAGGAGGGCCCTACTCATAAGAGTTAACATACTAAGAGGAGGTGGGTGGACGAACGAAAAACAATAGGAAAGTAGGAACGGATGGGAATGGAGGCAGGATAGGGGGATCAAAAGAGGTTAGGAGGAGGGATAGGCTAGTCGGAAGAAGTGGGTTTTGAGGGAGTGCTTGAAGGAGGCAAGGGAATCAGAAAGCCTGATGGGTGGCGGGAGGTTGTTCCAGTGCAGGGGGGCAGCGCGAGAGAAGTCTTGGACACGGGAGTGGGAGGAGGTGATTAGGTGAGAGGTCAGTCAGCGGTCAGCGATGGAGCGAAAAGGACGGGAGGGAGTGTGGATAGAGATCAGTGAAGAGAGGTAAGGAGCGGTGGAGGAGGAGAGAGCCTTGTAGGTGGTGGTGAGGAGTTTAAAGAGAACTCGGAAAGGAATGGGGAGCCAGTGAAGAGATAGACAGAGGGGGGAGGCGGAGGTAGAGCGGCGGGAGAGGAAGATGAGCCTAGCAGCGGCGTTAAGAATGGATTGGAGAGGGGCGAGGTGGGTTGTAAAGAGGGACACTGTGCACACCCAAAATTTGGGGTGTGTGGCCTAGCGTCAATGGGCGTCATCTATATGCACGACACTCCTGCAAGGCCACGCCCCCATTTTAGCTGCTGTGGGGGCCTGACCAGCAGCTCTGTGAGCTGCTAGCCAAGCCCCCTGGCCCTCTAGCTGCAGGAATAGATGCTGTACGCATCAGTGTCTATTCACCGGTGACAGTGGGGAATCCCAACTGCCCCCCCCCCTTCATGGGACACTGCCGGCCCGGACGGTGGCATGGGAACGCCCCCTAAAAAAATGGGATGTTCCCATGAAAAGCAGGACAGTTGGGAGTTATGGTATAAGCTTGCATTGGACCCATATCACATCACAAAAGATCTGTTTGATAAATGGGCCTCTTATCATTTTACAGTATGGCTAGTAGAATGCAGCTCTCCTCGGGACCATGCAAGGGGATTGCATGTGGCCGTAGGAGAGAGAAATCATTCGATGGTCACCATTCGATGGAAATAAAAGTCAGTCTGAACTGACGGGGCGGACGCTGAGGTCCTGTGACGTCAGCCGCCTGCCTGCGTTTCCAGGGGAACGGCCAGCGTTTTCATAGGGACGCCCATAAAACGCCAGGCGTTCCCCTGCTGCAGCCTCGTTTCCGCGCCATCCGCCCCTTTCTCCCCGCAACGAACGGCCCGGTGAGTGTGTAACTCGCCAAAGCCGTTCGGTGTTGGGGATTGCACATACGCACAAATGCCCGAATTGCGATTGGTAGTGAATTATGCCCTCTGTGCTGATGGGAAATAATTAACACCATTGTCTGTGATCTCAGCCTGTTTGCTGTACGCTGACTGCTGAATATGAAGTAACCGGTTAAATCCTAAAATAAACACAACCAGGGATTAAAGTGGTCCCGGTGAGGTGGTGGAACTCTTCTCTACCGCCACCCTGCATTACAGGCGGTTCACCACAGCTGTCCATGTCAGCCACACTTGCCTACTTTTGAAAACTAGTTTCAGGGAGATTATAGTTGGTAGTAGAATTTTGCACTGTGCCCCATTAAGGTGGCGTTACAAAGGGGCGTGTCTACTTCCATATATGGAGAGATTGTGAAAAGAGATTGCGAACGTGACACTTAGAAGCTTTGATGCGATATCGGATCGGGATCGCATCAAAAGTGCACAAAAATGGCCCAAAAATGGCCAATTTACATACAATCGGCCGAGTTTGTACCTAAATTGACCCGTTTTGGGCCATATCGTCCTGGTATGTACCCCACATAAGAGCTGCTATACTTGCTAAAGTGCTGGGAAATGGTGCTGATGATTCAAAGTAAATGTATCTGGGCGGGATTCTCTAAACTAAAAATGCGGTAAAAACCCCGTTATCTGGGTTTTTACCGCATTTTGGGATGCTGTAAGCATCCCCCGCCGGGTTACCGCGGCGGGGGGCATCGCCAGAAAAATCTGGCGATGCCCCATAGAAGCCAATGGGCTTCTATCGCAACCCTCCGCCGCCCCACGCCGCCCCCCCGCCGCCCCGCATCGCCCCCTCACCTGTGTCCGGGCAGCACAGCGCAGTGCTGCCCGGACCTGTGACCTCCTCCCTGCACTGATCCTCTTCCGGGTGCAGGGAGGAGGAGAGCCCGGCGCAGCAGCAGCGCCGGGTGTGTGAGGGAGGGGGGAGCCGCCGGGACCTGCTGGGACCCGGCGACTCCCACCGCAAAGGACATCTCTTAACGCAAGAGCTGTCCTTTGCTTTAATTATCGCATATGTTACAACATATGCGATAATTAAGTATGCGATGGGCGGAGAAGGGGGGCGGAGATTCTTAGAGAATCTCCCCCTCTGTCTTTCATTACTTTTTCCCCCCTAAAATGTAACATTGTAATGTGGGCTAGGTGACATGAGGGAGATTGCTAGACTAATGAGGGAGATTGCTGTTATTTCAGGGAGTCTCCTGCAGAATGCAGGAGGGGAGGCAACTATGATGTAACAGTGTAATGTGGGCTAGGTGACATGAGGGAGATTGCTAGACTAATGAGGGAGAGAGGGAGATTGCTGCTATGTCAGGGAGACTCCTGCAGAATGCAGGACGGGAGGCAGCTATGATGTAACAGTGTAATGTGGGCTAGATGACATGAGGGAGATTGCTAGACTAATGAGGGAGATTGCTGTTATTTCAGGGAGTCTCCTGCAGAATGCAGGACGGGAGGCAGCTATGATGTAACAGTGTAATGTGGGCTAGGTGACATGAGGGAGATTGCTAGACTAATGAGGGAGATTGCTGTTATTTCAGGGAGTCTCCTGCAGAATGCAGGAGGGGAGGCAACTATGATGTAACAGTGTAATGTGGGCTAGGTGACATGAGGGAGATTGCTAGACTAATGAGGGAGAGAGGGAGATTGCTGCTATGTCAGGGAGACTCCTGCAGAATGCAGGACGGGAGGCAGCTATGATGTAACAGTGTAATGTGGGCTAGATGACATGAGGGAGATTGCTAGACTAATGAGGGAGATTGCTGTTATTTCAGGGAGTCTCCTGCAGAATGCAGGAGGGGAGGCAACTATGATGTAACAGTGTAATGTGGGCTAGATGACATGAGGGAGATTGCTGCTATTTCAGGGAGTCTCCTGCAGAATGCAGGACGGGAGGCAGCTATGATGTCAGCCATCTGGATACCGAGGAAACTGCAGTATACATGAAGGAAATATAACACACTGAGCAGCTTCATCTCTGGTTTTATACAATGGCCCAGAAAGGATCTGTCACTCTGTCGATAACAGTGACCGACACACATAACAGCATCCCGTGGGGACAGACTTCCCGGGGGTTAGAGTATACACATAGCCTTAAAGTTGCCCATAAGAACCAATCAGCTTCTAACTGTCATTTTAAAGAGTGCACTAGATAAATAACTAAAAGTTGGTTGCTATGGACAAATACTCCAGTTTATCGCTCCTCCAATAAACATATAAAGGTGAGTAAAGCAGGACAAACAACTGGTCTGAACGTGTACAATCCAGTGTACGGATATGAATGACAATCGTTCGCAGCGTGAAAATGGATGTGTAACGCAGGGCCAGATGTATCAAGCTTCAAAAAGTGATCAAAGGGAGAGTGATAAACCACCAGCCAATCAGCTCCTACCTACCATTTACAGGCTGGGTTTAAAAATGGCAGGTAGGAGCTGACTGGCTGGCTGTTTATCACTCTTCACTATCAGTTTTGGAAGCTTGACACGTCTGGCCCAAAGTTTGGATTATTTCCTTCCGCTGGCTCCACGCAGTGCACGGATTTCTCCTCCATACATTGTATTACAGAGGTGCTATGATTTTTTTTTTTATTAAGTTTAATCAAATCCCAATCGAAATTGTACCTCAATGCACTAGTTTCAAAAAGCACCATGCGAAAAACCATCATGATTATGAAAATACATTTCTGTAATGTATTTAGGAATTTCATTGATTGATGGTGAATTGAAGTACAAGATAATTGCACTTCTGGCACATTTGAGCACAATTTCTTATGCGAATTCCAATGGAAAGCCATCAAATTGACACAAATTCCTCATGCCAAAATTCGACCAAGACATGGCGCAAATCAAAACTGGTCTGACAATTAGAGGCGATTTGTAAACTTTCCCAATAACCATTCTGAGCAAATTCAACCCAGCTGTGAATCTAGACATCCCAGCATGCTCTTCCACGATTTAAGCACACCCCTAATAGCAAAACTTTAGCAGGGCATGCTGGGATGTGTAGTTCCACAACAGCTGGAATATCACAGGTTGCCTAGCCCTGTGCTACACCATTGCGTAACTTACCACAGTGACAAACTTCAGCTTCTTGGCAGAACCGTTGAGCGTGAATCCACTGAGAAATGCAACGCACAGAGGCCACACGTATGACAAAGTCATGTTACATGCCCAGCGATGTGACTGGTATATTCCACATCATGGAGAGATGAACACCAAGGACACCAACTCTCTTACTAACTATCACCTCTCGCATTTTATCAGGGATGGGGGGAACCAGACACAGGAAGCAGGACAGGTTGCTGAATGGGCACAAACTGAAGCCTGTCATTAAACACTGTATAAACCCTGAGAGTTTGCCACAAATGAAAGGCCCAGATTGAACCACATTAGGGAACCCGTGAAGGCGGATTGGATGTGTGTTTATAAAGCTTCTCCCTAATAGCAGACTCCAGAGTGCGGACGATGATGTTTCTATGCTTCTGTGTTTTTGCAGACAGACGGTCTTTATGTGAGATTATTATTTACTATAAGACGAACAGAACACGAGTCACATAAACATACAGATTATATGGAAGCCATATATTTATCATCTGTTAGGTCAGCAGTATATGGAATAAACAGCTCATCTTTCTGTAACATACTTGCCTACTTTTGAAAACTAGTTTGAGGGAGATTATAGTTGGTAGAAGAATTTTGCACAGCGCCTCATTGAGGGGGCGTGTCATGCTCCACTTAAAGGGCGTGTCTAGTTCCATATATGGAGAGATTGAGAAAAGAGATTGTGAACGTGGCACCTAGAAGCGTGGGTGTGTACTGCTACATCTGAGAGGAATCTTTTAAAATTACTTATATCCAAATGTAGATGAGCCCCAAAGCAGTTAGTAAGAGATACTATACTTGGTAAAGTGCTAGGAAATGGCGCTGATGATTCAATGTAACTATCTGTCTTTCATTCAGTTTTCCCCAAAAAAATAACAGTGTAATGTGGGATAGGTGACATGAGGGAGATTGCTAGACTAATGAGGGAGAGAGGGAGATTGCTGCTATTTCAGGGAGTCTCCTGCAGAATGCAGGAGGGGAGGTAACTATGATGTAACCGTGTAATGTGGGCTAGGTGACATGAGGGAGATTGGTAGACTAATGGGGGAGAGAGGGAGATTGCTGCTATGTCAGGGAGTCTCCTGCAGAATGAAGCAGGTGAGGCAACTATGATGTAACAGTGTAATGTGGGCTAGGTGACATGAGGGAGATTGCTAGACTAATGGGGGAGAGAGGGAGATTGCTGCTATGTCAGGGAGTCTCCTGCAGAATACAGCAGGTGAGGTAACTATGATGTAACAGTGTAATGTGGGCTAGGTGACATGAGGGAGATTGCTAGACTAATGGGGGAGAGAGGGAGATTGCTGCTATGTCAGGGAGTCTCCTGCAGAATGCAGGAGGGGGGTAACTATGATGTAACAGTGTAATGTGGGCTAGATGACATGAGGGAGATTGCTAGACTAATGAGGGAGAGAGGGAGATTGCTGCTATGTCAGGGAGTCTCCTGCAGAATGCAGGAGGGGAGGTAACTATGATGTAACAGTGTAATGTGGGCTAGGTGACATAAGGGAGATTGCTAGACTAATGAGGGAGAGAGGGAGATTGCTGCTATGTCAGGGAGTCTCCTGCAGAATGCAGGAGGGGAGGTAACTATGATGTAACAGTGTAATGTGGGCTAGGTGACATAAGGGAGATTGCTAGACTAATGAGGGAGAGAGGGAGATTGCTGCTATGTCAGGGAGTCTCCTGCAGAATGCAGGAGGGGAGGTAACTATGATGTAACAGTGTAATGTGGGCTAGGTGACATGAGGGAGATTGCTAGACTAATGAGGGAGAGAGGGAGATTACTGCTATTTCATGGAGTCTCCTGCAGAATGCAGGAGGGGAGGTAACTATGATGTAACAGTGTAATGTGGGCTAGGTGACATGAGGGAGATTGCTAGACTAATGAGGGAGAGAGGGAGATTGCTGCTATGTCAGGGAGTCTCCTGCAGAATGCAGGAGGGGAGGTAACTATGATGTAACAGTGTAATGTGGGCTAGGTGACATGAGGGAGATTGCTAGACTAATGAGGGAGAGAGGGAGATTGCTGCTATGTCAGGGAGTCTCCTGCAGAATGCAGGAGGGGAGGTAACTATGATGTAACAGTGTAATGTGGGCTAGGTGACATGAGGGAGATTGCTAGACTAATGAGGGAGAGAGGGAGATTGCTGCTATGTCAGGGAGTCTCCTGCAGAATGCAGCAGGTGAGGTAACTATGCTGTAATATGTATTTTTGTTACTTTTGGAGACGTGCTAGCTTTTATACATTACTGACATTTATTTACTTGCTTCCCACCACAAAGTAACCGCAAAGGTTTTGTAAAAGGACGCGTGATGTCACAAATTGAGGTCAACCACTAAAGATCAACAGGATTTAGGCTGACGCATGAAATAAGACGACATGGTCTACAGGGCCAGAAGGTTAACAAGTTGTAAAGCACAATGGAATATGCTGCGCTATATAAGAAACTGTAAATAATAATAACACAAGCATTAGGTCAACAAAGGGAAGGTCGACAGTCAAAAGGTCAACTTCAGTTTTTCATGTTTTGGTTGGCCAATGTCGACGCAAGTCGACATGTATACCATATCATTGTTCTGTGTCCTCCGGCTCCCGTCGCCCTGTGTGCACAGGGCTTAAGGACACTTGCCCCTGACTTTAACCCTAACTATACCTCCTAAACCTATACCCTAACTCAAACCCCTAAACTTGATCCTCTAGCCATAAAGGTGCAGACTAAAAGGGATCACACTTTTCTTACCTGCCTGCAAATGTTATATTTCTATGTTACTGAGTTTGAAGAAACTCAGGAGCCCGAGGTGTGCTCCCTACCTCCAGTGCTGTGCCTAAACACGTGCAAAGGGGGCCGTGCGATCGAAGTGGGCTTATCTCCCGAAGGAGACGGGCCCCGTTTTTCCCCTAACCCCTCTCAACCATAAGGCCGAAGAGGGGAAAATAGGGAACGGTGGGTCCTCTTCGCCGAAGCTTAGAGAGACCCTCATTCCTCAACCCCCGGAAGGGTTAGGAGGGTGGGTCCTCCGCACCCGAAGGTTTGGAGAGACCCTCAGTGGACTTCCCTCCGACTTGCGGCTCGGGGTCGTCCTCGGGGGGACCGAAGCTCTCCCCAAAAGGCGAGAGCTTCGGCACATTGGGGAAATGGAAGGCCCGTAAGGGTCGACCACACTACCCAAAAAAACGTGACAAACTACAAAAAAACAGAAAACGTGAAAGTGACGAACGTGAGAAGGAAAAGAAATAAATAATAAAGATACCCTAGCCAGAAGGCCGGGGTGGGGGTGTGAAAAATTGTCTTACCCCATCCAAAAGGACGAGGTAAGGATGTGAAGCGCTAACCTAGAGGGAAGTGCGCAGTGCTAGTGCTTACTAGTGCATGGTGATTTTGGGATCACCCGTGCATGTTCAGCACCCCCGAGTTTCCCCTGGGGCACAGTGCAGCCTCGGACTCCAAGCAGCCGACCGATCAGCATCCGACCAAGGCCCTTATTCTGATCGGTGCGGATATTCCCGCATTCTTACGGAGCGGTCCGCACGCCACAGTGTTTTGCCGCATGCGGCCATCGTCCGTAGAAACGCCCACGTGTCCTCCGCATTCGGACGGACTGACTCTTTAAGAACAGGGCGTGTTTACGGACGACATACAAACCATGCGTGTGCGGGAGAAACACTCCGATTCTGCACGGTATTACAGAGTATTACAGAGTATGCTCGGAAATACCGCATCCGAACGGGAGCCAAGCGGTGCTACCGCCCATAAGCGGAGTATTTACGCCAAACAACCCACTATTAAGTATCTTCTGCAATACATCACATGACCCACTTATTCAATTACCTATCCTCATAAAAAACTGCTTATTTGGAATTGGAATCAATTAGATGCCAATATATCCTTACAAGCATGCCTAACACATGCATTGCACACATTAACCCTTACAGCAATTGAAGTGCAATGGTTTCAATTAAAGCACTGACAAGCGTCCTATTAGTGAGTAATGAGTAAAGGAGTAGATTCTATTGGGTTCAGGTGTTAATGGTTGTAGTCATTAGGCGTACGTTCGCCTACCGCATGAACGAGTGGTGTCCGCAAAGCAATAGTACACTTGTGGACACCGCACATTTCTGCCCTTTTTGATCGCGTGCATTCGGAGTGGTTTCCGAATGTACGCCCCCCAACATAAGTGTACTCCCCCGTGTCCGCCCATGTTTCCGCCCCGTTTTGCCCACTTTGAAACTACGCCCATGTGTCATTCCGCATGACGCCCATAATACGCCCCTATTTCCCGACTGATAGCGGTGAACAGTTTTGGACGGGATTTGGCCGAACTGGTACCGAGTCAAGGCGTGGCACATGCGCGTAGCGTTCTCCACGCATGCGCAGACGCCGTAAAGACGCGATCCGTAAGTACGCGGTAAAGTCCGCGTCAATCAGAATAAGGGCCCAAGTGTTTCTCTGCTCCCATCGTAGGGCACTTTCCAGCCCCTGGCATGGGAATGGGTACTCCACTGGGCTTTTCGACTGACTCCCTTAGGGGCTGCGACACCCTCGTAAGAGCAATCTACTCAGTCTCAGTGTTTCTCCGATCCCAAGGTTAAGGTACTAAGCTGGGCCTTTCGCGGTCTCCCCATCAGAGGCTACGAACCTCTGGAACAGGAGCCATCTACTCAGTCCCAGCCTTTCTCCGCTCCCTGGGAATGGATACTAGACTGAGCCTTTCGCTGTCTCATCCTTCGGGGGCTACGAACCCCGTCAAGAGACTCAAACTACTAGGCCCAGTGTTTCTCCCCCCCTCTTACCAGTGGATTTACGGAAACAACACCTCCTACCAAAGGCAGAGGTGAAGTTACTCAGCCAGACTTTTCACCACTCCCAGGCAAAAAAGAGGGGTCCAACACCCTACGCCCATCAGAGCAGCTACTCAGTCCAGCCTTTCTCTATTTTCTGCCAGAGGCCAGTCCATACCCACTGATAAGAACAGATACTACACTTGATCTTAGCCAAAAGGCCGAGAAGCGATTTCTATGTTACTGTTACGCCAATACAAAACTCTCGTGGTGTCATATAAATAGTTTAATAATGTAGGTGACATCACCAGTGCCAGTGAGTAAGAGAAGGACCTCGTGGAGACGCAATAAGGGAATTGTGGGAAATGATAGACAGGGTCCATGATGTGTGTGAGGCATTCTGTATCCAGGGCCAAACAGGATATTGTAACTACAGCATACAGGACATTCCAGCGTACTCACAGGGAATCGCTGGTGTGTAACATAATCTCAGGAGTAATACAGTAGGACAGCTCAGGCACAGACGCTGTTACTTCATCCAAATCTCTGCCTATCTGTACACAACACATATCCTGGTTTGGGAAGCAGTCAGCACCCCGGCGTTCATTGTTCTGATGTTGCCATTAAAACGCTGGTGCTGAAACCAGTGGCGTTGAGAGGGGGGGAGAGGGTACTTTTTACCCGGGCCCGCGTCTGATAGAGGGTACAGCCTCTCTCCCCTGCTCAGCACAAGCTCCTCTTGGTGACCACGCCCCTCCATTTTACCTGTCAGTGCCCCTGGCTGGAACATCAAATGGAATCATGATGCCAATGCTGGAATACCAATCGGTGAGTAGGTTCAGGCACGAGCAGGGGAATTAAGGGTTAGCGTGCGGGAGTGGAAGGTTATGGTTATGGGGGGGGGGGGGGTCAGTTGGCAGAGTGCAGGGGTTTGGGTTAATCACTAGTCAGGAGGGTTAGGGTCAGGGAGGTGCCGTGGGGGTCCGTGAATCGCGGAGGGGGTCCGCAAATTGCAGGAGGGGGGCGCGGGGGGTGCTATGAATTGCGGGAGGGGGCGGGGGTCTGCAAATGGTGGGAGGGGGGCTAGAATCACAGGGAAGGGGGGCGCAAATTGCAGGAGGGGGGGTGCCGTGAATCGCGGGAGTGGGGCGCAGCGAATCACGTGAAAGGGGAGCGGAGAATCGTGGGAGGGGGTGCGGTGGTGCCTTGAATCACGGGGGTGCCGCGAATCGCGGGAGGGGGTGTCGTGGGGGGCCGCAAATCGCGGGAGGGGGGGTGCCGTGAATAGCGGGAGGGGGGGGTCCGGGAATCGCGGGAGGGGGCTTGGGTCCGCAAATCACGGGAGGGGGCGCGCCATGAATCACTGGAGGGGGGTCGTGCGGGGTGGTGTGAATCGCGGCAGGGGGGGGGGTCGCGGGGGGGGGCCGTGAATCGCGGGAGGGGGGTCGCGGGGGTCCCGTGAATCGCGGGAGGGGGGGTTGCAGGGTCCCGCGAATCGGGGGAGGGGGGTCACGGGGGTCCCGCGAATCAGGGAAGGGGGGTCGCGGGTGGTGCCGCTAAACCCGGGGGGGGGGGTCGCGGGGGACCCACGAATTGCGGGAGGGGGGGTCACGGGGGAACCCTCGAATCGCGGGAGGGGGGTCGCGTGTGTCCGGGGGGGGGGGTGTTTTTGGATGGTGGCTGTGGAGTAATGGTGGATGGTGGGCGTGTACTGTAGCCCTGGCTGGGCGGGGGGAGGTGATGTCAAGGGGGTGGGGTGTGTAGAACGTTATACACATACAACACTTTTCCCTAGGGGGGGCGGGTTTGTGTATCCTGCTGGGCGGGAGCGTTATATACACAGGGGATGAGTGACAGATCTGGCTAAATATATAAGAGATAATAGATGTGCTTATTTGCACCATTGCACTTTTGGACAGCTGTGGTACTTGGTGAACTTTTTTCGCAACATAAATGTAGGGCGGTCAAGAGGAAACTAGGGCCCCAGTTCGATAGATGGTCCTTGGGCCCTGCGATCGGGATTTGGTTAGCATCCTGGAGGCCAGGATCCTGACATCAAGTCTGATCCCGGTGCCGGAGGCCCAGTGGTAAGTATGCGGGCAGCTCGACGTTGAGGGTTAGGTGGGGGGAGGGGGGGGTTTGATTGATGGTCACACAAGTGATGCATAGGCAGACACCTGAGGCATAAAGCTTTCTTAGGCAGACCAGATGTGGTGACATCACACAGGAAAGTCCTCATGGGTGGCACCAATAAAAACGCTTCTCTCCGCAGTTTGAGGTGAGATAACTGCTTCCCAACAGAATCCTGTTATCTTATGGTCCGGCTGATGTTTATGCCGGGGGCCCGATACAACATCTTCGGATGCAGCCAGTGAAAGCCGTCATTGGGGCCTACTTCAGACCTGATTGCAAAATAATTTTTTTCTCAAATGGACAAAACCATGCTGCACTGTAGGTGGGGCAGATGTAATATGTGCGGAGAGAGTTAGATTTGGATGAGTTATTCTGTTACTGTGCATGTAAATACTGGCTGCTTTATTTCTATACTGCAATTTAGATTTCAGTTTGGAAACACTCCACCCAAATCTAACCCTCTCTGCACATGTTACATCTGGCCCACCTGCAGTGCAGCATGTTTTTGTCCATTTGAGAAAAAATGTTCCCTGTAATCAAGTCTGAATTATGCCCTCTGTGCACGTGTAGGACGTCTCTTGCGGCTTCTGCACATGATTTTGGTCCGAAACAGATAAATTGGCCCCTTAGTAACTCGGTATGCTTACACATGTATATTTCTTGCAGGATAGCTGTGTAATTGTTGGCTAGCGTTCAGTGTGCGTAATTCTGCCACACTCAGCACCTTGCAGCAGACACATCCAGCCACAGCGTCCTTGAGATCCCTGTTGTTTGTGTATTGCAGGCACTCAGGATTGTAAGCAACAGATAACACTGCGGGAATAATACAAAGCTGAACAGAACTACAAGTAATGTTCTGTGTTGGTAACAAAACATCCAGCGACATCCTCCTTCACAGTAACAAACACCACCTCCATTAGTCTACATAGAAAACAATAATAATGACAATGTCATTAGCATAATCCATTGTTTACCATTGTTAGTTTGTTTGCTGTGTGTGTGTGTGATGTCACACAAAATTATATATTTGGCCTAATATTATGTCAGTATGTAATTGGTGTTTTTCTATCATAATATGTGTTTTACTCTGGGGTGCTGGAGGGGGGATATTTTTGGTCAATAATTTATTGAGTCTAGCCTTGTGTAAGGGGCCCAAAGGGGCTTTGAGCTAGTTGCTGAGGGGGACAGATGCTCCCCTTTGTGGGGGATATGGCCACACTTCCAGTTTGTCCTATAACTACCAATTGTACCAATTTTGGTGGGACAGTCCCATTTTTCAGGCACTCTCCCGCTGTCCCACCAATGGGAACAGTTCTGACATTTTCAGCAGGGCCGGTGCAAGGCACCAGAGCACCCCAGGCAAGTCGGGGTGGGGGTGTCCCGGTGTCTGCCGCCCGGGTACCTGTCCTGCGGCGCTGTAAAGCTGGCGGCGGCGGCGGCAGCGGGGGGTCCCTGCAGTCAATAAGAAATAACGAGCGCTATCCGCCGGGCTATGCGGAAGCGCTTCTGTTTTGGAAACACTGGCCGCACGGCGCACGCTGATTGGCTGAATCTCAGTCAACATTGGCTCAATCCCAGTGTTTCCAAAACAGAAGCACTTCCGCATAGCCCGGCGGATAGCGCTCGTTATTTCTTGACTGCAGGGACCCCCCGCTGCCGCCGCAGCCAGCTTTTACGCACATATACGCCGCAGGACAGGTACCCGGGCAGCACTGGGGGCGAAATACCGCCCTCCAGTGGCCGGCGCCCTAGGCAAATGCCTAGATTTGCCTAGTGGTGGCGCCGGCCCTGATTTTCAGTGCACCTTACAAGTGTATAGTACATTGAGACCACAACAGTGGCGTAACTACAAATTTTGCTTCCCCCAGGCAAAATATAGTCTGGTGCCCCCTCCCCCCAGCCAAAATATCGTCTAGCATCGCCCCCTCCCCCTGATTTGTAGCATACTCCCCACTCGATGAGGGACAAGGACTACCTGCAGTACGAAGTGTACAACTGCTCGGCAGCGCTGCGGCAGACAAGCCTAACACAACGGGAGGTTGGCGATGGCGGGCAACTCTCGGCGGGTGCACAGTGCTCCCGGAGCTCGTTTACTACTGGAGCCACCCTCCCTGCTTCTGCCGCCTGGTGCTGCTTCTGCCACCTGATGCGCCTGCGACAGACCCCGCTGGTGCTCGCTCCCCCAAGCAGCCGCAGGGTCTGCCGCGCAGTAGTTAGGCCGCTGGACCACAAGACCAGTGCCTTGTGTTTTCATTTCTTTAAGCCTGCTCCCTGAAACTACCCATGTAAGAGAAGCTTTGTAGCCTTACACTTTTCAGTGCAGCATTTGCAATTAGGAGACAGCGTGATCATTTATAATATTGACTGCAGATTGAGCCAAGCACAAGCCATTATCATACCTCCCAACTTCTGTCCAAAAAGGGGGCGGGGCGTATGCAAATGAGGGTGCGGCTTATGCTAATTAGCCGCGACCTCATTTTCATACGAGAATAGACGCTGTGCGCATGCGCACAGCGTCTATTCTACTAGATTGGGGGTCTCCCAACTGTCACCCCCCCGCAGCGGGACAATGCCTGCCGCGGGTGGGACAGCGGGACAGGACCCGAAAATCGGGACTGTCCCTCTAAAATCGTGACAGTTGGGAGGTATGCATTATACAGGGCTAAACTTAAGGTGCGTACACACGGGGGCGATTTTGTGTAATATCGCGGGCAATATGGTCGCTAAGCGACCATATTGCCCGCGATGGGAGTGTGCACCGGCGATATATCGCCGGGTGCGCGCTCCCGTTTTTACCCCTGTAGTGATCGCTGGTCGCAGGAACATGCTCCTGTGACCAGCTGATTACCACTGCCGGGCTCCCCCCGGCAGTTTCTTTTTCATCAGCGACCATCTCTGCAAGGGCACAGTATTGTTACGGCAATAGTACAAAAGGACTGTGTATTTCTTTAGGACTTATCTACCCTGACGCACGTTAGTTCTACAATTTGTTGGGACAAACTGTCTGTGCTTAGGAACATGCAGTACAACAAGCTTTAATCTACCTCATAAGCAACAGAGACTCTTGGTTCAAATTTAAAATCCAGTTGTCCACTTTCTCCTCATTTTATATGTGCACCAATGAGAGCTGGCCAGTGAAGATTACATAATGGCCCTTATTCTGGTTCACTCGCAAAAGGCAAATTCCTTCTCAAATGGACAAAACCATGTGCAATGGCCGGGGGGGGGGGGGGGGGGCAGATGTAAGTAACTTGTGTAGAAATAATTAGATTTGGGTGGGGTTTTACTTCAAAGTGAGATCTATAATATTGCAGTGTAAAAATAAAGCAGTCAGTGTTTTCCCTGCACAGAAACAAAAAAACTCCTCCAAATCTAAATCTCTCTGCACATGTAACATCTGCCCCCACCCCCCTGCAGCGCACATGAATTTGCCTTTGCAAGTGAACCAGAATAAGGGCCACTAACCATTCCTTGCAGGGCTCATTGTGCTTGAGGTAGATAGTATAACTAAACTGACTGCATGTGATTGAGTATTTGTTTGCATTATGTGACATTTCCCGTCTATCAAAAAAAGGCCCAACAGTGTTCACATGGCTGTGGCCTAGATCTTTAGTTCCTTGTGTTCTCCTTGTGCTTTGGGATTTGGGGTTCTCTGTTGTGCCATGACAAGAAGACGGCTAAGAAGAGACCTCCAAGATCAGGTACGATCTACACTACAATCAACAATGTCCACTAGGGGTGTGTCCTCCACAGCACAACAGAAAAGGGGGTTCATAGGTCTTCTGTCACTAAGCTTTGAAACCTGATGTGAGGTGTCCATGGGCGTGGTCTAGCAGGAAGGGGATGTGGCCTGATGGGAAACGGTCTAGCCTAACAAGGACCCCCTGTTTATATCACTCTGAAGGTTTGCCATCATTCACGGAGATCAGAGCCGGATTAAGCATTCGGGGGCCAGATGCACCTAAATCAGGGGGGCCCTGGGGAAGGGGGGTGTATATTAGATTGGGCAAACATCCCAACACGACCCATTTCAGGAGAGACAAACTGCTCTCTACCTGGACTTCCCCCTGCATATACTGTATGATTGGCAGCACCTATTTAGTTGATAAGAAGGCGTTAAACCAATGGTGTATATTACATTAAATGAATCTATAGAAGTGGCTAACTACTCCTCACCTCTATGAGGTGAAGTACCGCCACTGACCACTAGAGGCCACTTGACGAGCACTCCTTTGTGTGCTAAAAGATACCATAACAGAAAGTGAAAGCAATTTTTGCAGGGACACTGATATGTTTCAAACTTGCTGGATATGGAGAGAGGGAGCTGTGAAGACAGAGATTGGAGGTAGGAGCAGATAGGGACTTGGGGTGGGGTGGAGAGTTTGTGGGCTAAAAACTGTCACAGCTCAAAGTGAAAGTAAAAACTGTCACAGCTCAAAGTGGAAGTACATTGCAGAAGCCGTCATTTTAGGCAGCCTAGCGTACAGTTCTGGAAGGTATGAAAGGGTGACACCTCCCTAATGATGCCTCTGTCCCAATGGCCTATTTATAATAGGTGCAATGTGCGTGGTGCACATGGGCCCCTGAGTCCCAGGCGGGCCACACCTCACTCGCTGCCCCATTTTTAATACTTACCCCTCTGGAGTCCCGAGATGAAGGCAGTAGCGGAGTTCTCCATATGGGCAGTAGAGTTGGGCTTAGACTTTACTGTGCTGTGCACTGGAGCGGTGGCACTGGAGCGGTGGCACTGGAGCGGTGGCACTGGAGCGGTGGCACTTGAGCGGTGGTGCTGGAGAGAGTAGGCGGCCTGAACGGTGGAGGCTGCACACGGGCCTCCTGCTCTTATAAAGCGCCTCTGCTATGTCCGAAACGTCTCTACAGAACTTTGTCTTGATTTTAATTTTATTTAATCTTTCACTTTGTTGCCGCACTTGTCCTGACAAATACTGGCCCCTGCAGGGGGATGCTGACTGAAGATCTACCATAAACCATCAGGTACAACGTCAGTAACGCTATGGAGCCCATTTATCAAAGTATATTTGCGGCAATACCATTTTCAGAGGTTAGGCGCAAATATTATAACCAAATGTAACAGCCAGTGATCTGCAGGCATTGTTCACCCACAACCTGGTTTTGCCTTGTAAACTATTTATTCTTTATACCCCTTTCACACCAGCTTGAATTCCTGGAATTTCAACCCTGCTAGCTAGCCCGGGATACAGGTTGGTGTGAAAGGTACTTACCCAGGTTCCCGGTCATGGACGGGAACCTGCTGCTGCTGCCGCCATGTCGCTCTGGGGACATGAAGCTGCCGGGCGCCACCCCCCCCCCCCCGCTGCTGGGAGCCCCCGCCTGCCTGTCGCTGCCCACCCATCGCTATAGAGACACGAAGCCCCCCCCCCCCCCCCCCGCATCCGCCGCTGGTAGACGGAGCTGCTGGGTGCTCCCGCCCGCAGTAACCCCCCACCTCCCACTGCCCACACTATTTCTCCCCGCTCACACCAGATAATACAGGAACTAGGCTGGGGTGAAAGGGGCCAACTCGGGAATGTCCCTGCATGATCCGGCTACCGTGTTCCCAGCTAAATCCCTGCATTTATTATGTGAAAGGGGGGTATTAGGAGATTGGGCAGACATGCCGGGAAACCGCAGATGCAGATGGAAGCCTAATACATTTACCCCCTGGTATTCTTCCTAGGTTTCCAACTTTCTACAGGTAGAATTGTATCATCAAGAATTTCTAGAGCCTCCTATGGGAGAACTCTCCACTTACCTATTCTCTTATATACAGTAGATGCCAACGGAATTACTCACCACAACCACAAAGGCCAGATTATCCATACTGGAGGAAGTGATGGAGAAGAGAGGTATGGAGAACACCAAGAGGAGACAATACACTGGTAATTCTGCCGCCATGGAGCAAACAATTGGAGTGATAAGAACCGATGGAGCTCTGAGCTCACACACGCAATCTGCTAGTTATTGTTCTGTAATGTTACAGAAGGAAGTGTACGCCAGGCTCTTCCTGGCTCTAGATGGCTGCATCCTCTCTGTCACCATTAGGTCATGGAGAATGGCTGGATTGTATCAAGGGCTGGCCTGTTTGTCTTTCAGGAGGACATACAACTGCATTTACTATAACAAGAGGATGCTTGAGTTGGAGAGAGGACAAATAAGCGCTGCACGCATGGGGCCTCACTTACAGTTAGGAACAAATCCAGCTGGAAGGTACAATTTTACACGTCGGCCAAATAAGTACTCCAGGAAGGATCGTTGGGGAAGGAGGGGTGGGGTTGCTTAAATCAACCCTAAATCCAGAAAGCTGCTTAGTTTTAGTGTACTGTGGGCCTAAAATGGTCAACCTGTTTTTGCGCATGTGCAGGATTGTTCCTGTGATATTGTGTGTGTGTGTGTGTGTGTGGGGGGGGTCACCCTATTTCCATACCTCCCAACTGTCACGATTTTAGAGGGACAGTCCCGATTTTCGGGTCCTGTTCCGCTGTCCCACCCGCGGCAGGCATTGTCCCGCTGCGGGGGGTGACAGTTGGGAGACCCCCAATCTAGTAGAATAGACGCTGTGCGCATGCGCACAGCATCTATTCTCGTATGAAAATGAGGTCACGGCTAATTAGCATAAGCCGCGCCCTCATTTGCATACGTCCCGCCCCCTTTTCGGACGCTGCGCGAGTGTCCCTATTTCATACGGACAGAAGTTGGGAGGTATGTATTTCCCAGGTGTGGAGAGGTCAAGATCTGCCTCAGAGGGCCCCCTGCAACTGACAGCCTGATTGAAGGCAGATTTACTCAGGCTACAGTTGCAGAAGAATCCATGGTTGTTATGTTCCTCTATAGTTGTGATCACATCACAGTTTTTTTGCAATTGCAAGGGGCAGTACGGACAGTGTAGTGGTTACATTACTGCCTCACAGCGCTGAGGTCATGGGTTCTATCCCCACCATGTGTTATATATACAGGGCAGCACGGAAGGTGTAATGGTTAGCATTACTGCCTCACAGCACTGAGGTCATGGGTTGGATCCGGTATGTAATCCCGGCGGTCGGGATCCCGGCGTTCAGAATCCCGACGCCGGAATCCCGACAGCCGAAATGCCGACAAGGGGGGGACGTGGATCGCCCCCCCTTGCGGGCTCGCTGCGCTCGCCACGCAGCGGGCCCGGTGCCTCGCTACGCTCGGCACGCTATTTTATTCTCCCTCCAGGGGTGTCGTGGACACCCCAGGAGGGAGAAAGTGTCGGCATTTCGGCGGTCGGGATTCCGGTGTCGGGATTCTGAACGCCGGGATCCCGACCGCCGGGATCTTAACTGCATCCCCATGGGTTCTATCCCCACCATGTGTTATATATACTGGGGCAGTACGGATGGTGTAATGGTTAGCATTACTGCCTCACAGCGCTGAGGTTCTATCCCCACCATGTGTTATATATACAGGGCAGCACGGATGGTGTAATGGTTAGCATTACTGCCTCACAGCGCTGAGGTTCATGGGTTCTATCCCCACCATGTGTTATATATACGGGACAGTACGGATGGTGTAATGGTTAGCATTACTGCCTCACAGCACTGAGGTCATGGGTTCTATCCCCACCATGTGTTATATATACAGGGCAGCACGGAAGGTGTAATGGTTAGCATTACTGCCTCACAGCGCTGAGGTTCATGGGTTCTATCCCCACCATGTGTTATATATACAGGGCAGTACGGATGGTGTAATGGTTATAGCATTACAGCCTCACAGCGCTGAGGTCATGGGTTCTATCCCCACCATGTGTTATATATACGGGACAGTACGGATGGTGTAATGGTTACATTACTGCCTCACAGCACTGAGGTCATGGGTTCTATCCCCACCATGTGTTATATATACGGGGCAGTACGGATGGTGTAATGGTTAGCATTACTGCCTCACAGCGCTGAGGTCATGGGTTCTATCCCCACCATGGCTCTAACTGTAAGGAGTTTGTATATTCTCCCCGTGCCTGTGTGGGTTTCCTCCGGGTACTCTGGTTTCCTCCCACAATTCTCACATCTCACACAAATGTGGTAGAAAATATAGATTGTAAGCTCCACTGGGGCAGGGACTGATGTGAATGTTCTAATATTCTCTGTGCAGCGCTGCGGAATATGTGTGCGCTATATAAGAAACTGGTAATAATAACTGTTGTTAATACAAAATGCATGCATGAGGTGGTAGACAAACACTGCCTCCTGCATGTGCATTGCTATGGATTACATATTGTGCCAGGGACAGCATACCATGAAGATGATGTGGAGGATACCGCAGGGGCAGAGACCGCAGGGATGCAGGGGCAGAGACTGCTGGGACAGAGACCGTGGGGACAGATTGAGACAAACTTCACATCATGCCTCCTGGATTGAGCCAAACTTCGCATTATGCCACTCAGATTGAGCCAAAATTTGGGGAGGGGAGGCAGAGACCATGAGGAGAAGCTGCTGGGACAGGCTTTCCTGTTGGAATTACTGTTCAGGACTGTGGTAGAGGTGGAACTCAGTCTTCCCTACCATTAGAGGTAATGGAACTCAGTTCCACCCCGTTCCCCCCTACTTTAACCCCTGGTGGGGATGCAGGGACAGAGACCATGGGGACACAGGGACTGAGACCATGGGGAAGCAGGGACAGACCTACCAGGGGTCCAGCAGTGATGCCCCGCAGGTGTCCAGCACCGGTGAGGATGAGAGCCGGGTGCACCCTACCTGCACGCCCGGCACAGAGGCTCTAGCAGCAGCAGTGGTGCAAGTAGAATTTTTTCTTGGTGGTACTGATAGCCTCCACCAAAAAATGGGCGTGACCATGTGTCATGAGGGGGCGTGGTCACACAAAGCTAGAGGAGTGACTAAATGACAATAGTGGCGTGGCATCAGGAGATAGGGAATGAGAAACAGGGAATGACTGGGGGTGGGTTGGCGCTTGCTTGGGGGAGAACCGGGCAGCTTTTGCTTACAATTGTGGAGCCTGCTCTTCATGCTTTCGGCACCGCTGATGCCTGTCAATTGGTGCATACAGCACCAATGATAACGCTGGGTGGGCGGCGAGGGGGGGCTCCAGTGGCCGCAGTGCTTAGAGCTCAGTCGGGCGCACCTCATGGTGTTGCCCGGCTGCAGGACTTCAGTGGCAGCAGGACTGAATGGGAGGCACCCCAGAGCAGAGTAGCATCGAGCAGCTACTCACTGCACTGCCTCTACAATTTTTTAATAATAAAAGAAAATGAAAAACTAAAAGTGCAGGTATGCCATACCACCCCACTTCGACCACTGTATATATACAGTATATATACTAGTAAGCCCGCTCTAAGCAAATGCTTTGAAAGCTAGTCTACCTTGTGATTGCACCTGTGTTTGTGCATGTGTGAGAAATAGATGTAGTTTCACTTGCTGCCAACAGATGGCAATGTTTTGCAGACACAGAATCAGACATTATATATAAATGATTATGTGTAGACAGTAAATACACCAGCATCATCTGAACACGGCCTATCTGCATGTACAGCTTACTCAGTGTGGCGGGGAAAGCTGGCACTTGTAGTTCCCCAGCCTGTTAGGAAGACTTGTACTGGGGAACCAAGGGAATTGACTGAGCACCGCTCTCCCTGTCTATGAGTGACACTAGCGCTGTCTGTCAGTCACCCAGCATACTATATGCACAGGGGCTGCCAGTGGTATTAAGTAGCAGCTGCACTGATTGCGTAGGGGTGACGCAGTGTAATATGTAGAGAGGGAAAGCGGCACTGCCTCCCACCGCAATGTCAGATTGGCAGAGGCCGCCGTCCGTCTTCCTGCAGCCCCGCCCCTAGGACCCGCCTCCGCCACTAGCGGCGAGGTCAATGCCCTGATATTGCCTGATTGGCTGCCGGGCTCCTGAGAGCCTGAGTCCCGTGCCCGGGGGCGGGGCCAGCGGCGGAAGTGTCGCGCGGCCACTCGCGGAAGAGGAGAAGAAGTTGCTGGAGAGAGTTTGGCAGCGGATGATGGGACGAGGCGGCGGCGGCGGCCGTGGCCGTGTCCCGGGGGCAGGTAATGACGAGGGGGAGGGTGCGCGGCACTGCTGCTGCCTGGGACCGGTGCTGTGGGACGGGGGGAGGAGGTGACACTAGAGGGCACGGGGGAGGAGCCTGCTGCTGGCTGTATGTAGCACCTGGGTGCACTGGGTCAGATAGGTGGTCAGCGCGCTGGTGTGTGGCACTACAGCACTATGGCATAGCAGAGGGAGAGGTGTACAGCACTATGGCATAGCAGGGGAGGACAGGTGTATAACACTATGGCTTAGCAGGGGAGGACAGGTGTATAGCACTACAGCACTATGGCATAGCAGGGGACAGGTGTGTGGCACTATAGCATAGCAGAGGGACAGGTGTATAGCACTATGGCATAGCAGCGGAGGACAGGTGTATAGCACTACAGCACTATGGCATAGCAGGGGAGGACAGGTGTATAGCACTATGGCATAGTAGGGGAGGACAGGTGTATAGCACTATGGCATAGCAGGGGAGGACAGGTGTATAGCACTACAGCACTATGGCATAGCAGGGGAGGACAGGTGTATAGCACTACAGCATAACAGGGGAGGACAGGTCTATGGCATACCAGAGTAGGACAGGTGTATGGCACTACAGCACTGTGGCATAGCAGGGGGTGACAGGTGTATGACACTACAACACTGTGACATAGAAGGGGTGACAGGTGTATGGCAGTACAGCACTGACATCACAGGGGGTGACAGGTGTATGGCAGTACAGCACTATGGCATAGTAGGGGGTGACCGGTGTATGACACTAAAGCACTGTGACATTACAGAGGAGGATAGGTATATGGCACTATGGCATAGCAGAGGAAGACAGGTGTATGGCAGTACAGCACTGTGGCATAGCCGGGGTTGATGGGTGTGTGACACTACAGCACTGTGGCATAGCAGGGGGTGACAGGTGTATGACACTACAACACTGACATAGCAGGGGGTGACAGGTGTATGACACTACAACACTGACATAGCGGTGGGTGACAGGTGTATGGCAGTACAGCACTGACATCACAGGGGGTGACAGGTGTATGGCAGTACAGCACTATGGCTTAGTAGGGGGTGACAGGTGTATGACACTACAGCACTGTGACTTGGCAGAGGAGGATAGGTATATGGCACTATGGCATAGCAGAGGAAGACAGGTGTATGGCAGTACAGCACTGACATAGCAGGGGGTGACAGGTGTATGGCAGTACAGCACTGTGGCATAGCCGAGGGTCATGGGTGTATGACACTACAGCACTGTGACATAGCAGAGGACAGGTATATGGCTCTACAGCACTGTGGCATAGCAGGCGGTGACAGGTGTATGACACTACAACGCTGTGACATAACAGAGGACAGGTGTATTGTACTACAGCACTGGCATAGCAGAGGTGGCTAGGTATATGGTACTACAGCACTATGGCATACCAGGGAAGGACAGGTGTATGTGTATGATACTATGGCACAACAGCGGAGGATAGGTGTATTGGTACTATAGCGCTGTGGCATAGCAGAGGAGGACAGGTGTATGACACCACAGAACTGTGGCATAGCAGAGGAGAACAGGTGTATGGTATTATGGCATAGTAGAGGAGGACAGGTGTATGGCAGTACAACACTGTGGGATGGCAGAGGAGGACAGGTTTATGGCACCACAGCACTGTGGGATAGTAGAGGGGACAGGTGTATGGAAATACAACACTATTAGAGCAGAGGATAGGTGTATGGCACTGTAACACTGGCTGTGGGAGAGCAGAGATAGGCAGATGTATGGCACTACCTCACAGGCTATGGGATAGCAGAGGTGGACAGGTATATCGGCACTACAGCACAGACTATAGTGTAACTAAGGTGGGCAGCTGTATGGCACTCTAGGGTAGTTGACTGGGCAAGTGTATGGTTCTGCAGCACTGGCTGTGGGAGAGTAGAGTAGAGGGGACAGGTGTATGGCACTACAACACTATATTAGAGCAGGGGACAGGTGTATGGCACTACAACACTATATTAGAGCAGAGGACAGGTGTATGGCACTACAACACTATATTAGAGCAGAGGACAGGTGTATGGCACTCTTACACTGGCTGTGGGATTGCATTACATTGGAATAACAGGCACTAAAGGTTCCCACAGACCACAGCGATTTGCAGATCTTTAGCGGGATCTATTGATCAAACCTACTGCAGGAAAGATGCAGCTAAAGACCTATGGGACTCAGGTATTCGGGTCTTCGTGCGTTCCGGTATTTATGAGTTGGAGCGCTCGGACATGTTTGGGTTTTCGTGGATTCTGGTGTTCGGCAGCGTTAGCACTGCCGGGTGTTCGGACACTCTGGGATTTGGGTGTGTTCGGGCGTATTCACTTGCTCGTGCTCATGGATTCGGGGCTCTGTGTGATCACGCACTCTGGTGTTTCGTCACGTTTGCATGCTTGGTAGAGTTTGGGTGCATTTGTGCAATCATGTATTTGGGAGTTCGAGTAATGGGACGTGTTTGACCGTGTTCGCACACTCAACAAGTTCGGGCGCTGAGGTGTTTGATTGCATTTGGGCGCATTGAAATCCTCAGATATTTGGTCAATTGGGCTTGTTTGGGTGCTTGGGTATTTGGGCACGCTTGAGTGCTCAGCCATTGGGACGCTCTGGCGCTCGAGTGTTCGGGCTTCTAGGCGAACGGGGGGTGGGGGAAGGGGTGTGAGCGAAGTGTGTGTGGTGGAGTGACGTCATTGGCATGCGCTGGCAGCATACCACCAAAGGGGTTCACGTTTTTCTGAAATCTTAAGCTAAATCTTTGACAGAATGTAATCTTTGCACAAAACCTTTTGTCCAGGACGGACGGGGAGTTCTAGATAGATCTTAACATCACAGATCTTTCTAGTAGGTGGGCACCTTAAGTGGCATTATAGTTGCAGGACGATATGGCACTGACAATGGTTACAGAGAATCTCAGGTATTTTGCTCACAATAACTATGGGGGTTATTCAGCCCTGGTTTCCGACTGCTCGAACGTTCCGACAACCGGAATCCTGGTCGGTTTTGCCCGGCTTGACAGTATATTGACGGGCAGAATATATTCTGCCTGTCTACTGTCAAATAGTGGGCATGTCGGCGAAAACGGCCGTGGATTGTCAAGATCCGCCTGTGAATTTCACAAAACAGATCTGACTGTAGTGTTCACTCTAGGATTTTTTTAGGGCAGGGTGCTGACCACCGGGCAGGGCACTTTGTTCAATCAGGAGGGCACATATTAGAATTACATTATAACCAACAAAAAATATATATAAAAATTGCACACTGCACTAGGATTCCGCCCATTAAACATTGTCATACTCTGCTGTGCCCATTACATATTTTGTTGTAATGACAATTACACATTATGGCACACACTGTAATGCCTCTTACACATTATACCACACACCATAACGCCCATTACACATGACGTCATACACTGTAATGCCTCTTACACATTATACCACACACAATAATGCCCATTAAACATGATGGCACACACTGAAAAATCTCAGCGGCATGTCAGCTTGATGGGGGGCATCGTAAGGGCGCACAGTGTCACACACAAAAAGGGCAGGGTGCATTTTGAGCTTTTAGAAACAGGCAGGGTTCAGCACCCTACAAAAGATGCTAGGAGGGAATACTAGACTGGTTTTATAGTCGGATGCGTGTTGTCGAATTCCATCTTCAATGCTGGCGGAAATGACAGCATTGAATATGCCGCCGCTATTTCCCCTGTCAGAAATAGCGGTGGGGATTGAATCCCCCCCCCCCATGTCGGTTGAAGAATAGCAGTGATTGGTTGACGCAGTGTTTACCAACTTCCATACTGTGTTAGGATAGCTGGTTTTGTGACCTTACGCTGGTCCACACGCAACGCTGCAAAATTCACAGCGTTGCATGTGGATTAAACGCTGCTTGCACAGCCCTGTGCTGGTTTGAAGAAAGTGGCATGATGGAGGGCAGGTGATTTCAGGGTGGCGTAGATGTCCGATGAGGACCAATCCCAATACTCGGGGTAATGTGGTAAGGAACTGTAGCATTGTGGAGACTTGCCTCTGCCGATGTTACCTCCTGGTGATACAAGAGCAGGGCTGGGCAACACCAGCCCTCCAGATCCCAGCATGCCTTGCATCCGTTTCAGCATGGCCACATCCTGGGTTGTGTAGTTCATCAACATCTGGAGGGCCGGTGTTGCCCAGCCCTGTACAAGAGTGTACATGGTGCTGTGGTAAGGAGCTGTCCTGCACACCCGGCTTGGTGGTGACAGGTGGAATCGATTGTTTTGCATTGGCAGATGCTGGCGGCGGGGTGCGGTCATTGGGTCGACATGGGTCTAGGTCGACATGGGCTAGGGCGACAGTCAAAAGGTTGACATTGGGGTTTTTCACTGTTTTTTGAGCCAACATATGCTGACAGGCGGTATTTCATGCCCTACCATCCACTAGGGCGTGGTGGGAGAATAAAATAGTGTGCCCGAAGCATTGCAAGCGGATGCGGTGCACTTCAAACTGTGTCCACGTCGACTGTCGACATTCTGGTCAAAATAGCTGTACTGCAGCGGAGGCAGGGAGGAGGTGAATGGATGCCTGTGTGTGGCATCCATTCATCTCGCGGACAGGGGCTAGGGGGGTTGCACGGAGGCTGGGGAAAATACAGCAGCTAACCCTGGTGCTGGGCTTGCCCCTAGTGCGGCAGTTCCGTCGCTTGGGGATGATGTAATCTCCAAGCGCCGCCCCCGGTTACACTGTGGGTCAGCACCGCAGTGTAAAGGAAGCAAACCCCAGATCCAACCTGGCTTGGATCCGCATTCCAAATACCGATTCGGATGCGGGATTTTGGTGTAAAAGGGTTATAACGTACTATCCTATTTCGATCGCCTATGGGTCATAGAGTCGATGTGAAGTTTGCCATGCCATATGTATATATTTATATGGCATTACTAACAGTATAGACCCCAAATTTGAGAATTGCATACACAGTAAATGAAACTTGCACGTTAGAAAGAGTAATTGTTATTCCCTATGTGTGATCTAGATTACATGTTTAAATAAGAGAGAATGGCAGATTTACTCTGCATTGTGCTGTAGATACACCCCAAACACTGACGTTTGCACACCTATCCTAGCTGGGGAAGGGGCGGGGCATCACTGGAGAAGTCAGTAGCTGATTGGACACCTCCAGCAGCTCTAACACCGTATTTGATAGAATTCTGTAATCTCTCATTACTTATTGGCTGGCTACTTGAACTGGAAGCAGTATGAAATGGGAGGGAAACATGGGTGCTCTATATTTAGTTCCGACCAGTACCTGTTACATCTACTGTACATATTTGGAAATCTTACTTCTTCTTTTTTTTCCCCCAGAACCCAACCAACGATAGGGGGCTCGTACCACTTTAATGTGGCTGATTGCAGCAATGTTAAAATGTTATTTAGAATTGACTAAGCAGTGAGCTATATTTAGCACTTCCTGTCTAATGACTGGCAGCTGTCATTGTCGTTGACCATTCTTATGGAGTTATTCTTGTACATATCTGAGAATTCGTTATTGTCCATTCCTATGAAAATAAAACGTGGATCCTTGTAAGGGATGATAAGGTGAAATCTAAATCACGAATGTCTTAACGTGTTCATAGCCTGTGCCTGGCTTTTTAATTAAATATACACCACGTTTTTTTAAATGCATTTGGGTTGCCATTTAGGGCACAATTGCCATTGTTGTGTATAATATGCTGATTACACATCCAAATCTGCTGTATTAACCAAATTGTGTATGTAAGCAATACAGACAGAGGCCCCTGTGTCTGGCTTACGGTGCAGGGAACAAAAACCCAAACTGAATGGAATCTGTTCATGAATATTTGCTGAATGTGGCAGTGAGTCAGTCTTCTTCCAGTATCTAAGATTTTCCGCAGCGTAAATACCCATCCTTGTGTATGATCATCTTGTGTGTAATTCCCTTGGCTCTCATCTGATCCTGCATCTCCTTTGTATTCTCATAATTTCTTTAGAAAGGATGCTTGTCACCCCCCCCCCCCCCCCCCCAGTCAAGCAACGTTCAGTATTATTGCTCGATATAACCAAGAGAGTGCCATCATTGCTGTGACAGATCCACGAAACATCTGCTAAAAATGGCAGCGCTGCTGTTAACTAAATAATTAACTAAACTTCAATGAATTGTCTTGGCTGCATTTGTATTTATTTATACTAAACCAACAGTTGCTGTGAGCGACGATGGCATTTTTAGCGGATCCGGGATGTTTTGAGGATCTCCAAAGCAACGTTGGCATCCAAAGGGTTAATGAATTCTACTCTGCACTTTATATCTGCCCACATCCAACTATTGTTAATGAATCGAAAGATTTGGTTGTAGAAGAAATTTTTTATTAAGGGCTCGCCCGGATTACAGTTTTCGAGATACAGTGCTTTGCGCGGGCTTGACTAGCCCCAGGCAGCGCTACAAGTCTGCAGACTCAGTACAGATGGTGCACCTCACATACATGTGTGTCCCCACCAGCATAGCGGTGGGGAGCGGTTTCCCTGCCTGTCTCCGTTTCAGGGAGTGGGAGGAGTCTGTGGGGGCTGCGCGGAGGTGCAGGGGACCGGCGACAGAGGGCTCCGGCGGAACGTCTCGTACGTGCGCCCCCTTCTGGTGGTGGGTGGCCAATTAACCTACCAGTATATTTTTGGATTGTGGGAGGAAACCGGAGTACCAGCAGGAAACCCACGCAAGCACGGGGAGAATATACAAACTCTGCACAGTTAGGGCCATGGAGGGAATAGAACCCATGACCTCAGTGCTTTGAGGCAGTAATGCTAACCATTACACCATCCGTACTGCCCCGTATATATAACACATGGTGGGAATAGAACCCATGACCTCAATGCTGTGAGGCAGTAATGCTAACCATTACACCATCCGTACTGCCCCGTATATATAACACATGGTGGGAATAGAACCCATGACCTCAATGCTGTGAGGCAGTAATGCTAACCATTACACCATCCGTACTGCCCCGTATATATAACACATGGTGGGGAATAGAACCCATGACCTCAGTGCTGTGAGGCAGTAATGCTAACCATTACACCATCCGTACTGCCCCGTATATATAACATGTACATCGACATTCGATCCAGAGTTGATTCTGATGCACGGGTTCGAAAGCAGAAATAGACTGTGCTGGCAAGTCTATTGGTGTGTACACACGGTGCAACCTGGTGGCCTCCGGGACCGACAGGGGGGGATCAAAGCAGTATAAGGTCCACATACACCATGCAATTTAAGCCTGATTTTCACCCGTTTCGGTCATACCGGGCCAAGAAATGGTTGTGTGAAATTGGCCCAAATAGCATGTGTGTGGCGTTCGATCATCGGATCGGAGCCGGAGATTGTGCATGCTGAACCTAAGATCTCCGAGTCCAGTGACTAAACCAGGTATTGTGGTTTATGGATAAGTAATGACACAGCTGTACTGACTGTTGGCTGGGGTCTGACAGCTGGTGACTGGGAGTGGTGGCTGGTAATGGTGCAGGGTGCTAAAACAGCTTTATCAGGGGTAATCTCAGGGCTCTTGGAGATAAAGTTCCATCTCCTACACAGTAACAAGATGGCGCTGCTCGTGTGCAGGAGTAATACGGGTGGCCATCTTGGTAAGGCGAATGAAGCATCATCCCCGGAGGAGCCATGTTGGAGAATGTACAGTAGCGCTTTTACTGAACCAAGACTGCAGCTTTCTATCTAATAGGAATTTTGTCATCTGGGAGGACAAAGGGGTTGCTTCAAATGGGGCTGTATAATGCAGCGTCACTGTCGACATATGTTGACATTGACACCAGATAAAAAATGTAGAAAATCCTGTTGACCTTTTGCTTGTGTCGCTCTAAGTCATGTCATCCTTTTTTGAGATATTGACCTTTTGCCTGTCAACAAATAGTGATTGACCTGTTGTCAACCAAACGATCCACAGACAGATGTGACCTAGACACGAGACTGCGGAATGTGACCATGCAGTGAGTGTCCTCGCAGGGGACAGGTTGTGTCTGCTGGGCTCCGAATCAATATAGGTGGTGTGTGTAGTAGGCAAACCTAGGAAACGTGACCGCTCGGGAACTGACGGAAAGGAAGGAGAGGCGGAAATCAGCTTCATGATTATGGGTTTTCTGCTGATCAGTGACTATTAATGAAATAAAAAGTACAACAAATCCCTTCCTATCCCGTGACTGGGGTAATACATTATGGGACTGATTCAGTAACGCTTGCTGTCATTTGCTGCTTAGCGAGCGTCTTAACGCCGCCTGGCCGAACGCCATTCGCGACCATCGAATGATTTCTCTTCCCTTCAGAAATAAGTCGGTGAAAACAGACTTTTATTTCTGTCGGGGCCTGCGGGGAGGGGGGAAGCATCCGCGCGCCTGAATTCCCAGAGGAACGGCCAGTGCTTTCATGGGGACGTCCATAAAGTGCCGGGTATACTCCTGCTCCGGCCCCGTGTCCGTCCCCCCGCCCCTTCTGGAAAGAGTGTGACACTCGCCGAAGCCGCTTTCTCCCCGGTGCTGCACAAGTGCAAATACGCGCATGCACAGCCCCCCCCCCCCCCCCCCCCCCATCCGATCATTTATGAATTAACCTTTATGAGGACAATTTAGTTGTTCCTCCGACGTGCCCTAAAGTGCAAATCGGCTAACGTCCTGGCTGCTTCGTGAAAAGTGCCGTTGGTTGCACACACGGAACACTTGCGCCATCTCAGGAGGTGATAAATCCCCCTCTGTGCAACTATTCACACCTGATTGGAGTAACAATTGCATTGTGACATCTAGTGGCAGCCGTGGGGTAAAACAATTGATTTGCTCCTGCAATTAACTCATCCTGCCCTCTGTAGCCCATCCAGGCTGCTGTACACTGGCAGAAATAGTCAGAAAGCTACATGGGCAGTGTTCTGAGCATCTGCAGCGCAAATTCGCCTCGCAATGAAGGCAGCCATTTTACCACAGAGTGCCCCCCGCCACCCATTTGTCCCTGATGACAGTGAATTTATAAGCTGGGTACACACTTAGCCAATTGGGCCGTCTGATGTATTGATTGGGAAGGTTTATTCCCAAACCTTCCCAAACAGCCGTCCAGTATGTCCGACCAGCCCCCTTGTGATGTCATAATCAATGGATTCTGTGCCTGATGCTCATACACAAAGGCCGATGTGGTGATATATTTTCATTGGGTTTCGGACAATTAATCGACATGGAAACAAATGTCAACATGCGTTTTTCCTGATTTTTTTTTTTTTTTTTTTTTTTTTTTTTTTATTTTAAAACCAACTTGTTCATAATTTACCACCCCAGTGGGCATTGATGGAAATTATGGTACTTGTGACTTATCTGGGCGCCCGATGTTGAAATTGTATGCCAGTACCCTAAGCATGCGATTTGACGCGATTTCCCTTGAAATTCCCTTGAAGAGAAAATCGCGTTGCATTGTATGCTATTGTATTGCATGCAATGCGATTTGATGCGATTTTAATATGTACGGCACCCAGATGCCTGTTTCATATGTGAAATGGCCCCCATTGTTAAAGCCACCCCACTATCAACGCCAACCCGAAGCGAGGGGCGGCGGTACGCGTCCTCCGACCTTTGGATACCCCCACTATCCACGTCGGCGTGGAGTTGATTTTATATAGTGTGGCGAGCGGACGTGGATACCTTCACAGCTATACGCGTCCCCTTGCGGGCTTCACAGGTATCCGCGTCCCCTCGCGGGGCTCGCTGCGCTCGCCACACTATATAAAGTCAACTCAACGCCGACGTGGATAGTGGGGGTATGAAAAGGTCGGAGGACGCGTACTGCCGCCCCTCGCGGGCTCGCTGCACTCGCCACGCTTCGGGTTGGTGTTGATAGTGGGGTGGCGTTAACAATGGGGGGCATTTAGCCATCAGGGTGGGTATACAATTAAAAATGAGGTCTGGGGGGCCATTTAACATATGAAACGGGCATCTGGGTGCCTTCACGTATTAAAATCGCATCGCATGCAATCTGATTGTATGCGATGCGATTTTTAGGTGCGATGAAGAAAATCGGGCGCCCAGATAAGTCACAAGTACCGAAACTATAATAGTGGGCCATGCGGGGGGACGTGGTACACTTAGACGGGGTTCATGTCAACATAGACGCCCAAAAAATGGAAAAAAACACCTCATGTCGACTTTTTTTACCTGTTGACATTGTATTTTTTTATGTCGGTATTTTGACTGTTAGTTAATCATACCACTCCCATTTTCATCAGCCACGCAGCAGGGCCACCCGGATTGGTCTGTGAATGATGTCGTTCATCGACTGTATGGGCATTATCACATAGGGCTTGATTCAGGTTTACCCAGTCCCCTGCAAATTCGCTGAGGGAACCAATGTTTTGGGTATGCGCAAGCATATCGGCGAATATATACGTATGTGCAGACCTGATGTGTGAACGCCTTCAGCGACTATCACAGTTTGCACGCAGCGGGGTGGGCAGGGGGGACGGCCAGTGTTTCCTGGGCATGCCCACAAAAACAGTGGGTGCCTACGCATCCATTCGTATGCCGGCACGGAAATTCACGCGGCAGGAGGGGTGCAGGCATTTGCTCGCAGGGCGGGCAGTGTTTAAACGCTCACTACGCAGTGAAAGAATGCTGCTTAGCGAGCAGGACTGAATCGTCCCATAGACTGGATGCCGTAAGTCCACTGGTTACATTTTGTCTCTTTGTTTTGGTGGCTGATTTTATCCGTCTCCCTCATGAATTGTGGATGGTTTGTGGCCTTGTTGTCACTGAAGGCTGACTACCCCTGCGTTACTGCACGGACAGACAGACGCCCGCTCACGTTTCACCTTACCCAGGCCACACCGCTACTATAGGACATGTGGGTGTTGTGCAACAAAGCGACACCCACCCTTCACGGTGATGCTGCATGTCACTGAACGAGAGAATATCTTCTCCCTGGTTTCTGCTGGACTTTGCCCCTTGTGTCTGTACTACAGATACTGTGAATGATAGGATGGCTCGTTGCTGTGCCTGCCGAAGGCTAAACACATGCAGTGATTACATTCAGGAAGTCTTTACGGGTTACCCACGGTCATTGCTCCCTACAGGGGTGGTTGTCAGTGATCGTCTTCTGTGCTAAAGGTCTTGGATACAGCATGCTAATTACAGGGACGGTGAAGGCGGTTTTATGGTAACCGGACGGTAAGTGGCGGCAGTCTCTGGTCACTCCTGCGTTGTGTGGTGCTAGGGGTTTATAGTACGTGATTCACGTCAAGGGCTGTGTCCACCGAAGGTCCATTCTGAACGATTTAAATATGGATCTGGTCGGATTTCCAGGGCTAGAACACACATTTACTAACCTGTAAAAGTGAAAATAAAAAGCATCTGTCAGTAAATGTGTGGTTTAGACTTGGAAATCCAACAGTTTGAATTGAGCAACATTGTTCACAAATCGTACGACATCCACCTTCAGTAAAACCACCCCACTGCGCGATATGCGGCTGTTGTTATCAGCGGTGCCGTGAAAATGAACGACCCACGGCAAAACACTAAATGATTTTGTTCAGTGCCGTTATCGGGACCCCGCTGAACATGCAGTCACGGATTATATTGTCAGATTGGAGTGCACGCTCAGATGATCAGGATTGTTGGTAATGATATAGTGGGTACGTACTGAACAATATGCACGGTTATATCGTTACCAGGATCGTCGTGTATATCGTTCATGCAAGTCATATAGGGCCCGACTCAGACCCTGTTTGGGTCAGAATTCACCATTGTCCCCGATGTTTGGGGTTTGCGCATACTCGCCGAGCTAGGGGGCGGGGGCGTTTAATGGGCATCTCCCTAAAAACCCTGGGTGTCCCCTTGAAGAAACAGGCTCCTGCTCGGGGCGTCAGTGCCCGCCCCGAGTTTGGCAGATAGCGGCCTGTATAAAAGTCAGTCTAGAGTCTAGACTGACTTTTATTACCGATGGGGGGGGGGGGGGGGGGGGATCATTTGATGGTCAGTGACCATCGAAAGATTTCTCTCTCCTTCGGCTGCATGCGATGTACACATCTACTCCCATGCTAGTGAGGGAATTCAGGCACTTGGGGGTCCTTCCTGTTCCCTAGCGAACGGGTCTGAATCAGGCCTACAGTGTGTACCCAGCTATAGTGAGCACTTTGAAATACAGCAAGCAATGGATGTGTCGCAGAGAGGAGACGTTTCACTTTTCAAAATGAGTTTGGAGTGTGAGAACAATTACTTGAAATTTCTTTGGAATTTTTTTTTTCCCCTTTGGCCAAGGACTCGCAGATCCCGAACATTTTGTCCAGAAACCTCAGTATTTTTTTTTTTTTTTATGTCTTATTTTTATAGATAACAGAGTAATTGCTGAATTCTCTGTGCTTGTCCTGTTTTACCCCCCCCCCCCCCCTGAGATACAGGAACTTGATTGGGAAACAGTGCTGCCAGACAGGAGCCTCGTGTTTTCTTGCATCCTTAATTGTCACATGCAGAGCTGATATTTTTCTTTTTTTAAACCCCCTTATCACAGTGTCTTGGTTAACGTTCCGCCAGTCCGCTATTTGCCCGATCCTTAATGTTTGAATCCCATGTTTTGCAGATTCCAGGCTAAGAAGTGACTGCGTTTAATCCCAGTGATGGATTAGGACATCGGGCTCCCATTTGAAATAACCGCCGCTGAACATTGTGGTATGTAAAGGAGCCTCCAAGGAATTCTATTGTCCGGTGGCGGTCAGCCGGGGATGGGGGGGATACTATATACTGGCTTCCGGCACAGATTCCCAGGCCCCAGGTCTGCCCACCAAGCTGTATGCCCCCCAACAAACCTGTGGGTCAAACTAAGGCAGCGTTTTTTTACCACTGTGCCGTGGCACACTAGTGCGCCTTGAGCTTTTTTCAAGTGTGCCCCCAGATCTAGAGATGCCCAAACCAGTTTACAGCCTCCACCAGTTCACCTGTTGTTCACTGGTCTCTTGTTTTCATGCCAGGGACAGTTTATGTTTGTTACCTGTGGAGACCAGTGTGATTGTTTGTTTGCATATAGAAGTCAATAGGTGTTTTTTTTTTTCCTGTGGGGGTCTGATGGGGTGCCTTGGCTATTTTCAAATGTTGTTTGGTGTGCCACGAGTTGAAAGAGATTGAAAATATATGGACTAAGATTAAGCTGAGTGGTTGGAATAAGTGAGCATGAGTAATATTTAATTTTTTTCAGTTTGTGTTTTGCGCAGTGTTTGGCCTGGAAAATGCCTGGAGACGCCTGACCCAATATGTCAGCCGCGGCTGTCGATGGCTCCGATGTTTCACTTGGTAAGTGCTGAGGGTCCTGAAAGCATGTGGTTTTTTTTTTTTTTTTTTTTTACAGGCAGAGAATATTATCAATCTCCGTAGGTTCTGATAGATCAGGATTTATACATATGATGACTTATTTACATACACCGCTCCAGTGTCACTGCTGTAAGGCACATCTGCTAGCGACTACACCAGCTGCGATTTCTAGTTAATTCTCCGATTGATGAAATTCTTCTTAGAGGAAAATTACCGTGGTAGTTTGACCCTAATGCTGTGTACACACTGTGCAATTCAGTGTAATTTTCCATTCGATTTGGACTATATAGTCCAAATTGAATCGAAAATGACACTGAATCACACAGTGTGAGCTGCATTCGATGCAGGTTCGATCCCAATGCGCGGCCTCACGGCATCGGGACCGAAAGCAGAAATAGACTTGGCAGGCAAGTAAATTTCTGCTTCGATCTGCCAGTCAAAAGCAGTTCCATGCTGCTCAATGCAGCATCCCCCCTCCCTCCCCCTGCACGCCACCGTCCCTGCCCGATGCCGGCAACCCACCTGGTCCAGACGGCCATCGATGTTGAATCTGTATCAACAGCCGGCCCATGTGTACACACCCCTTAAGACCGGGTGCCAATAATCCAACAACACAGGAGTTATCGTACTTGCAAGGAGTTGAGGAAGAAGAGCACATGTTTAGGTTTACGGATATTCGGCCTAGATTTCGGAATTAGACCCCAGCACTGGTTTTTGCAAATCCAGACCATTAAGCAATGGTATTGACCAGTATATTTAAAGTGCATTTGAAATGATCATATTGCCAAAGTACGTCGCCACTACGCATTTTCGTTGCAGGCGCTGGCTGCATAATTCCAAACTAATCTCAGCCGCTACAATCATTTTTCAATGCTTTCTAAACTCTTTTCCTATTTTTGGACACTAGATGGCTCCAGCTGCATGTACAGGGTTTTAGAAGTGCAGAGTTTTAGCCCATAGCAACCAATAAGATTCTAGCTATTATCTTCTAGAAGGTGCTAGATCAATAAGTAGAATCTGGTTACTCTAGGCAACATCTCCACTTTTAATAAAAAAAATCTGCTGTTTAATAAATATACCCCCCTAACCAGATTAATGATGCACAAAACCAACACTTCTGCTGGTACTTGTGGAGTATCACGGCTCCCACGACCTTCATCGTATGCTAAAAATCGCATCGCATGCGATGCGATCGCACCCGATTTTGCACTGAAATGCATCAGAATGCATTGAAATGTGTATTAAACTTGTGAAATGCCCCCAAATGCCATTTTTCATAGTGCACCACCCCCACTATCAACGTGAACCCGAAGCGTGGCGAGCGGCGGCGGTACGCGTGCTACGACCTTTTCATACCCCCACTATCCACGTCGGCGTGGAGTTGAGAATAGAATAGTGTGTCGAGCGCAGCGAGCCACCGAGCCTGAAGCGTGGCGAGCCCCGCGAGGGGACGCGGATACCTTCACAGCTATACGCGTCCCCTCGCGGGCTTCACAGGTATCCGCGTCCCCTCGCGGGGCTTGCCACGCTTCGGGCTCAGTGGCTCGCTGCGCTCGCCACACTATTCTATTCTCAACTCCACGCCGACGTGGATAGTGGGGGTATGAAAAGGTCGTAGGACGCGTACCGCCGCCGCTTGCCACGCTTCGGGTTCACGTTGATAGTGGGGGTGGTGCACTATGAAAAATGGCATTTGGGGGCATTTCACTAATTTAATACACATTTCAATGCATTCTGATGCATTTCAGTGCAAAATCGGATGCCATCGTATGCAGCTACATATGGCATACGATGCCATGCGATGGCATACGATTTTTGAGCAAAAATGCTCAAAAATCGGTAAAACATCGCATTGTATGCCATCGTATGCCACTACATATGGCATACGATGCCATACGATGGGAGCCGTTATACTCCACAAGTACCCTTCTGCTTTAGCACAGTACGTGCAAATGCTGATATAGGCTACTTATATAATATAGGAGAGACAAATGTTAGTTTGTATTTCTTCTGCGGTAGACGTCAGGGGCCACAGGGATAACATTGGGGTCTAGGAGTGACGTCACGACCAATCCAGCACCAGAAAGGTTAAAAAGTTCTGGCTGCTCAGAGACAGCCCCTGGGCTCTCACCTCCTATACCCCGCCTCCCAGGCTAGTCAGTTTTTATCGTGCTGGCAGGAGCCAACACGCATTTGAAAGGTGCTGCTATAATAGCAGCATAAAACTTCGTTTTTACTTTTTTTTATTCTGATTTTTACACTGACCGGAGTCAGTGACAGAGCAGCAGCGCCGGGGGTCTTTTAGACCCCTGCACTGCGCTCCATCACCCGGGACCCGGCATCCGCACACCACCCACGTGGGTGTTCGGCTGGCTCTGAAGCACTGAAGAGCACAGCCGCGACGGGGACCGGGACATCAGCGGTGAGCAGCGCTTACAGGTAATGCGCTCCCCGCCGGGAGCGCACGCTTGCGCATTTCTAATGGCGGTTGAGCAGCTCGGCGAAGGGGGATCGCCGGGCTGCACTAGCAAGTAGCAGAACCGCCGCCTCTTGTAGTGTTGAGCACTCTGTCCCGCTGGACCACCAGGGAGACTTTGAGTGTGGGCAGTGGCGTCGGTACGCAGGGCCGCCCGGCAAGCGCCGGATCCCCGCCATTTTACCGGCGCCACATGACTCATAAAATCCCGGCGGCCATTTGCTAGTAGGGGGAGGGAGCCTCTCCTCACACAGCCCCTCCCCCGGAGACAGGAGCTAGGATGTACCCACGGGGTTTCCAGCCCTGATCTCTTCCTGCCTGCCTGCTGCACGTGTTGGAAGGACACAGAGAGCTCTCTGCCAGTCTGGAGTTCCATCTCTTCACGGCTGGGCCATCTGGGCAAATCCCCCCTGTACCTCTCCTTCAAGGACACCAGGTTACAGTAATTTATGCTCCTGCCGGCCTTTGTGCTTTGCGGAGCCCAGTGCCAGGTTTTTTATTTTGCATTGCATGCTTTGTCTGTGTGCTGTGTCTCATACTGTCTTAACACTATCACTGCCTGTCAGAAAGTATATTGTGTTAAATGTTAGTCAGCTGCCTCTTGTACAATGTCCGAGGAGAGCGGTGACGACACATGGGCCCCTATATTGGTGTCCTGCACGCGTTGCAGAGCGGGCGTACCCCAGCTTGTAGAGGGCAGGGTTCGCAAATACTCGCTATAGTGAGTATTTTACCCACTTTGGAGCACCAGGGACTCATTTTTTATGAATGGCTGGGTCCCCTGGGACCCGCTCTGCCCATTTCGGACTGCACGCCGTGTTAATATGTGTGGCAAGGGCGGAGGGATCTGTTTCCCCCTCAGTTGTGATGTGACCGTGGAGAAGACACAGCGTGACTTACGGCCACTTCACACATTTGCTGGGTGCGAAAATGAAAGGGTCCCTGTCACCGCAGAGTCATAGGCAGCAGTGCACGGAAGCCGCGTAAGCTGGCTCCTGCACTGTGCCTCAACAACAGACGGCTGGAGCCAACACCAGAAGCTGCTGCTCAGCAGGGGAACAGAGCTGTGGCTGGTGTGAGGACGGAGCCCAAGGAACCGAAACAAGCATTGGGGCCAGAACCAGGAAGGTGTGACAGTGAGGACGGAGCAGACCCGGGCAGGAAGTAGAGGTAAGAGGGGTGCGTGGTCCATTTAGCAGGCCGCTTGGCTGTGTCATGTAAGGGGATTTATTGCTAGCAGGACTCGGGCTGCAGTCTTCCCTCCTCCTCTCCTACCTCGCGGTACTGCTCTCTTGTGTGTCACTGTCACCTCCAGGCCAAAAAAAAAAATAGGCTCAGGCTGGCCATTGGCTCAGGGTATATGCCATATGGAGGAGAGGAGGAGGCTTCTGTATGTGCCATGCTGGGGAAGGGGAGAGGAGGCTTTATTCCATTGGGACCCAGAAAAGGTCAAGTAGGACCCCGATTTTTTTAAGTGAGGGGTCCCAGGGACCCATAATTTTGGGGTTTTTTCGCGATCACTGGAGGGGTTATGCTTACAATGTATAAAGACGCATGCGCAGCTCCCTGTGGCAGCTTCCTTGCGGGAACCTGCTTGGGCCCAGCTTACCCAGGTCATGTCGCAGTTAATAGACAAGCTCTCTTCTGCACCATCCCTGCAGCCGGGACCATCCGTGTCTCGGCCATGTACCCCCCCCCCCCCCGAGGAGCCTGCATGGGCGCGTGCTTTGGCAGACTCAGTTCAGGGCATCCGTGCCTCTTTGAAGGGTAAAACCCATAAGCCCCGGGGTGGGGAGATTCCTTCTACCCTCACCCATCAGGATACTGATGCAGATGATAATGATGAGGAGGAGGATCAGCTGGTTGACGACACAGTCGACGCAGATGCTCTAGAGGTGACATAGCAGCAAAAGTCGATGTAGGGGCCCTGGTAATTGCGGTTAGAGACGTGTTAAATTTACAGGAGGTCTCTGAGCCCACACAGTCTGTGGGCCCATCTTTTAAGCGTCACAAGCAGACGCGGTCAGTGTTCTCTAAGTTGTCTGAGCTAGAGGATGTCCTTGGCGAGGCCTGGGTGTTACCAAATAGGAAGTTTCCGCTCCCTAAGCGGTTTAATTCCTTGTACCCGCTCCTTCCAGAGGATAGAGTTCGCTGGGAGACTCCTCCCAAAGTGGATGCACATATCGCTAAGATTGTGCGTTCCAGTACTTCACCCATTCCAACCGCCTCTCTTAAAGATGCCGCTGACAGAAAGTTGGAGAACTTTCTTAAGCTAATTTTTACAACAACTGGGGCGGTTGCACGGCCTACCCTGGCATCTGCCTGGGTGGCGAAGGCCATGGTAAAATGGATTTCTCTCCTCACTAATAGTATTACTGAGGGAGATAGTGTAGATGACATGTTTCCTATTCTTGACATCATGCATCAGGCTGCACTATATTTGGGGGAGGCTGCATTAGATGCAGCCACTCTTACTTCAAGAGCATCTGCCTCGGCAGTGGCGGCACGACGATCCCTGTGGCTTCGCTCTTGGAAAGCGGATACTGAGTCCAAACAAACTCTAGAGGCATTACCCTTTGCGGGTTCTCTATTGTTTGGATCAGAGCTGGACAAAATCGTGGCCACGGTGGCTGCCTCAAAGGCGGCTTTCCTGCCATCCACTCCTGCTCCACGTCCTCGACCGGCGTTCCAGTCCTTGCGTTTCCAGGGCAGGGGTAGGGGACAGTCGTTCACAAAGACTCAGGCCCAACCCGCAAAGCCCTCTAGGGCCAGGGGAAAACGTCCCTGGCCCACTAGACGTGCTGAACATAAACCCGAGGATAAGCCCTCGGCATGATGGGCCGGCGCTCCACCTGGGGGATCCCAGGGTGGGGGGTCGCCTGCTTCTGTTTTCAGACATATGGCTGGAATCCACGACAGATGCTTGGGTTCGAGATGTAGTCTCCAAAGGCTATTCTATAACCTTTCGCCGTCGACCACCAAGCTCGTTCTTTTCAACAAGTTCTCCCAAGGACTTGGAAAAGCGCGTAGCCCTGGAACAGGCCATACAAAAACTACTGTCAGCAGGTGTCATTGCCCCCGTTCCAGTGTCGCAACAATGCACAGGTTTCTACGCCAGTCTTTTCTTGGTACGGAAGCCCAACCTTCCGACCCATTTTGAATCTAAAGAGGCTAAACAAATTCCTCCGGGTCCCGAAGTTCAAGATGGAGACCTTGCGGTCCATTGTGCTGGCGTTGCAACCAGGGGACTACATGGCATCCCTCGACATACAAGATGCGTATCTGCATGTACCCATCAAACAAGAACACTGGCGGTTCCTCAGGTTTGCGCTGCAGGACCGTCATTTTAAATTTCAGGCACTACTTTTCGGCCTGGCTACAGCTCCCCGGGTGTTTACGAAGGTCATGGCAGTGATGTGCAGTGCTCTTCGCCACCAGGGTGTTCGGATTCTCCCATACCTGGACAATCTGTTGATCCTGGCTCAGTCGCCTCAGGTTCTCCAGGCACACTTGACCAAAGTCGTGGCGGTCCTGGAACACCACGGCTGGATAATCAATTGGCCAAAGTCATCCATATTTCCTACTCAATCCATGATTCACCTAGGGGCCCTGTTGGACACAGTAAATCAGCGGATTTACTTGCCGGAGATCCGCCACAAGGCCCTACAGTCCCGGGTTCAGCATCTTCTCTCGCTCAGGTGTGTCTCAATCCATGCCTGCATGAGGGTGCTGGGCTCCATTGTCTCGACCTTCGACATGGCAGAGTACGCACAGTTCCACTCTCGCCCATTACAGCGGGAAATTCTAAGGAAATGGTCGGGTCATACTCCAACATACGGTCACACCTGATTGTCTTATCCCCGGCAGCTTGGAGTTCCCTATCATGGTGGCTTCTAGATCAGAACCTCATGGAAGGTAGGCCTTTTTGGATTCAAAGGTGGACTCTCCTCACCACGGATGCCAGTCTTCGTGGTTGTGGAGCAGTCACATGTCAGAAATCCTTTCAGGGGCTTTGGACTCCACAGGAATCCTTGCTATCCATCAACATTCTCGAACTGAGGGCTGTCTTACTAGCCCTCCGCCAGGCGGAGCCTTGGCTTCAAGGTCACCCGGTGCAGGTCCAGTCGGACAATGCGACGACGGTGGCTTATATCAACCACCAGGGTGGCACAGAGTCGAGCAGCTATGGCGGAGGCCTCTTGTATCTTCCTGTGGGCGGAGAACAAGATCCCGGCATTATCGGCAATCTTCATCCCGGGCCGCCTCAATTGGGAGGCGGACTTCTTGAGTCGGCAGACTCTGGATGCCGGCGAATGGACCCTCCATCCGAAAGCGTTCCAGATGTTGGTAGACCGGTGGGGCAGACCAGAGGTGGATCTGATGGCATCATGCCACAATCACCAGGTCACCCTGTACGGTTCCAGGTCTCGAGATCCGAACGCTTGCATGGTAGACGCTCTGTCAGCCCAGTTGCCGTTTGCTCTCATGTATGCCTTTCCCCCATTTCCGCTCCTCCGAGTTCTTCGCAAATTGAAGGCTGAAGGGGGCCCGTTGATCTTGGTGGCCCCTCATTGGCCTCGGAGGATTTGGTTCTCAGATCTGCAGGCCCTGTCAGTGGCCCCTCCAATCCGGCTACCTCTGTGGCCGGATCTGCTCTCGCAAGGGCCATGCCTCCATCCCGATCTGCAGCGGTTGTCTTTAACGGGGTAGCTGTTGAGACCGCCTTGTTAAAAGCTAAAGGCTTTAATTCACGGGTGATTTCGACTATGCTCAGAGCTCGTAGGCCTTCTTCGGCTGGTGCTTATCGCATCTGGCGGGCTTACTTTCCTGGTGTAGCTCCCGCCAGTTTAATCCAAAAACCTATAGTTTGTCTCGAATTCTGTCCTTTCTGCAAAAGGGTTTAGAGGCCGGCCTTCGACTGTCCTCACTAAAGGTACAGGTGTCGGCCTTGTCTATTCTATTTCGAAGGAGGCTGGCGTTGTTGCAGGACGTTCGCACTTTCTTGCAGGGGGTTTTGTGAATCCAACCTCCGTTTGTCCCACCGGTTGCTCCATGGGATCTTTCTCTGGTTCTTAAGGCTCTACAGGGCCCCCCTTTTGAACCATTGCGATCAGTGGATCTATCTTGGCTTACATGGAAAACTGTTTTTCTGCTGGCCATTGCTTCGGCCAGGAGGGTTTCAGATTTATCGGCTCTGTCCTGTCAGTCTCCTTTCCTGGTTTTCCACCCTGACAGGGCGGTCCTTCGAACAGTCCCTTCACACCTTCCCAAGGTGGTGTCCAAATTTCACGTTAATCAGGAGATAGTGGTCCCAGCCTTTCGTGGGCCGGAGGCTTCTCCTGAACAGCGATTCCTAGATGTAGTGCGGGCGTTACGTATCTATGTGCGCCGTACTAAAGCACTTAGGAAATCTAACACTCTCTTTGTCCTCTATGGATTTCAGAAAAGAGGTTGTCCTGCTACGAAGCAGACCATTGCCCGGTGGCTAAGGTCTGTCATCAAACAAGCTTATTTGGGTGCCGCCCTTCCGTTTCCGACGGGGTTCCGGGCTCATTCCACGAGATCTGTGGGTGCGTCTTGGGCTGTTAGGGGTGGTGCGACAGCAGAGCAACTTTGCAAGGCGGCGACTTGGTCGTCCCCTCATACTTTCTTACGCTTCTATGCGTTTGATACGTTTACCTCACAAGACTCGGCATTTGGCCGGAGTGTATTGGCTGCGGCCCAGGCGCGCCCCCTCCCATAGGTGGCCGCTTTAGGACATCCCAATGTTATCCCTGGGGCCCCTGACGTCTACCGCAGAAGAAAATGATATTTATGTCTTACCTGTTAAATATCTATCTTCGAGGACGTCAGGGGCCACAGGGATCCCTCCCTGGCGTGCCTGCTTCATGATATTAACATTCAGAGTTACTCCGTTGAGTCAACTTAGTTAAAATTTCCTCTGTTGAGGGTGTTTACACATGTTACAGTTATGGTTTCTCTATTGAGCAACCACACACACACATATATTTGTTGAATGTGTTTCTGTACGGGTTTCTCTTCCTTCTATCTTGTCTCCTGCCTGGCTTGGGAAAAAAAACTGACTAGCCTGGGAGGCGGGGTATAGGAGGTGAGAGCCCAGGGGCTGTCTCTGAGCAGCCAGAAGTTTTTAACCTTTCTGGTGCTGGATTGGTCATGACGTCACTTCTAGACCCCAATGTTATCCCTGGGGCCCCTGACGTCCTCGAAGAAAAATATTTAACAGGTAAGACATAAATATCATTTTTCTAATTTTTGATTTTCAATGGGAAATAGGATTTGTTTCTGTGTAATTAATAGCTGCCCTGTTATTTGTAATTGATTGGCATTGGCCGCTGTATCTGCTGGAGGGAACCGGCGGATGAGCCCCTACTCCAGCTCTGCCACTGTTTGATGTTACTGGCTGGTTGAAACCCCAGTAATACCATCAGAGGTCAATGTTGACTATTCCCTACCCATACAGCGGCTTGGTTAATGCACATATACATTACCAGCGTTATCCGCCTTATTTCTATTCCTGCCCAGACGAAGAGTCTTTCCACTCTGTGGACACTCTGCTGTTGGATTCTGCCAGCTCTGCTAAGGTGCACATAAAGGAGGAGAGGTCGGAGTCTCGGGGAAGTTCATCGCTGCCCAATGAAAATGAAGTCTTGGGAACAGATGGAGAAGGCTCCTCCCACAGCGCTGGTAAGTGTCCATATTTTCTTTGTGCTTTGGCCTCTATCAGTGATGGTGCTCTGGCCTCCAGCTAGATGCCACATGGCCTGCATTTAAAGCTAAACCCCTTTTATTATGGAATGTCCTCTTCATGATATCTAGTATCCGGATCATTTGGGATGTGATAATGCAGCATTTTGGCAGGCCATAGACAGGGTTGTGTCCATTTAGCAATAAGCTCTGTGATTGGTTGCTTCTCTTCCATTGCCAAGCAACCGAGAAGGGTTACCGAAGCCCGGTTTATTTCCTCTAAAGGGGCCTACACAGCGACTTTGAGCTGAAAGCGGCCACCGCCGCTCATCTGCGCTCATTAAGCGATGGGGTGGACAGCTTTCCATAGCGTCCACCCCGGGGAAAATCACTAAAACGGGTAAAATGAGCTGAGGGATTTTCAGCCCAGCGATTTATTTTTTTTTAATTTTTTTTTTTTTTTTTCATTATCCCTGTCCATACACACTGGGCAAAGATGCCCAGTGTGTATGGGCATAACTCACATTCTCTACTCCCTTCACTGGCTGTCCATAGGATGGTGCATCATTTTTAAGATCAACTTACTGAGTTTTAAAGCCCTACATGACCCACCTGATTACTGCGATCTGTAGATGAAGGACTTTTAGCAGTACCTAGGATCTCTGGTAATTCATCTGGGGGTCCAGCTTCCCCGCACAGTTCGAGAGGCCCCAACTCTAGAATGCTTCATAAACAGAATCCAGACTTTCCTGTTTACTCAAGCATTTCCTTCATTCTCTGAAAAGCTTTTCTGTACTTCATTGGTTCTGTACTGTATTACATTCATTCCATCTGTTAAGCGCCTTGAGTCCTATTATTATTCACAGGGCTGTTCAATAGCCTATCAGTCCCTAACCCAGCTGTCATGCGGGTGCACCTGTGCTGTGTGTAGCCCTGTAGGATTCCTAGTGAAGAGGTTTTAGCTCTGAGTAATGCTTACACAAGTTTCTTGATTTACGTGGCCACTAGGTGGAGCTGTTCACAGCTTAGCAGCAAGTTTTATCTAAAACAGCCGATGCTCTGGATATACCGGCTCAGGGGGAATGCAACGCAGCACGGATTTTGCCTGTGATTTTGCCGCTTTCAAAGCAGCGATATTACTGTATTTCCATTAGGTTGGTTTTTGAATCTCTCAAAAAATGGCACTTTATATATTTTGCTGAAAATCATCTACAAACCCCAGTCCCTATTACTTTTCCCCCAAAGAGAGCCATAAATCGGCAACTCCTTTATGATAGTCTTTAGGGGATGTGCATGTGTCTTGTTTGCAGTCTGTGTGTTTTAAAACAAATGTTTTTTTTATCCACAATTAGCGGAGGAGCCGGAGCGTAAAAGGAAGAAGGGTCCTGCCCCAAAGATGCTGGGTAACGAAGTGTGCAGCGTGTGCGGAGACAAGGCGTCGGGCTTCCATTACAACGTGCTGAGCTGCGAGGGCTGCAAAGGCTTCTTCAGGCGCAGCGTCATCAAGAAGCCCAAGTATACCTGCAAGAACAGCGGCAAGTGCCAGATGGACATGTACATGCGCCGGAAGTGCCAGGAGTGCCGGCTTCGGAAGTGCAGAGAGGCCGGCATGCGGGAACAGTGTGAGTGGGCGGAGACTTTGGGGGAGGTGTAGTTGGCCAGAGCAACCAATCGGCTTGTGCCTGTTATTTTAGACTTGATAAATTGTAGCTGTTTGAAGGCAGTTGGTTGCTATCGGTGATTTCACTTGTTCCCTTCAGCTTAGATGGGATGTATACTCACATTCGCAATAGATAGCAAGCAGGCTGCCACGCCCCCAGGTGTATCTGATTCACAGTCAGGCCCTTACTGTGCAGCCATGTGATTCCCTGTCTGTAAAATGATTGGATGTGTTTGCACAGGAACGTGGCGTTTTTTCCGGCACACCTCCCTTTTGCCCCATTATTCTAATATCTTATTGTGCTGTTACTTTATAGAAATTATTACAGTGGGACGGAAAGTGAAATAAGATAAAACATTATTTTGGTAGACGGACAAAATATATAAAGAGAACTTTGCTTAATTCCCATAATCCATTATCCGCACTCATATCCAACACCCCCACACTGGTCTTCCAGTTCTGCTTCATCACAATTGTCCTGGGGTAATCCCACAAGTGGAAGCTGCCGACTGTGACCCTGCCGTGTCCTGTGTTTCAGGCGTTCTGTCCGAAGTACAGATCCGGAGCAAAAAGATAAAGAAGCAGCAACAAGAGGATGATGTGGTCCAGTCCTCTGCGGTCCTAGTGCCCCCCAGCCCGTGCATGCTGACTCAGGATATTGTCCAGCTCACAGCCCAGCAGGAAGAGATGATCCAGCAGCTGGTCTCCGCACAGCAGCAGTGTAACAAGAGGTCCTTCAGCGATCAGCCCAAAGTAACGGTATGACACCTAGGGTGCCGGATGGGGTCCCAACATTAACCCGACGTCGGGGTCCCGACGGCCACCGGCTATTCTCCCTCGTGGGGTCCATGACCCCCCATAGAGGGAGAATAGAATAGGTGGTGAGTGTAGCAAGCCACTTTGCCCCCCCCCCCCCCCCCCCCACTGTCTGAGTCCGGGCAGTCGGGATCCCGTACCACACCCTGACACCTAGCGAGGGAGAGCTTCAGACCTACAGAGGGCAGTAATCAATGACCAAGTTCTCCGTGCATGGAGAGCGTTTTATTTCGCTCTCCATGCACTCTCCGTGTTCCGGAGGGCTCGCTGCCACTCCTGCTCCCTCTATTCAATGTGGTTAAGACTCGCCGCCACTCGCGGCGAGTCTTAACCCCTGCAGCGGACGAGTGTCCGCGGCAGGGAGCTTTCAGGGAGCCGGGGGATGGAGCAGCCAGAGAGATTATAGTCTCCCTGGCTGCTCCAGAGGAATGTAGAGATGAGGGGGGCTCTCCGAGACCCAGGCAGCACAGGCTGCCCCCCCCCTATAGCCAGCGGGGGACCCAGTATTCACTGCACCCGATCGTGCATATTAACGATCGGGTGCAGTGAATATATGAATATGTAATGAGCGGCTCGAGCGCTCCGGCCCCCTGCTGGCTGCACTGTGTAAAAAAAAAAAAAAAAAAAAAAATATTTTTTTTTTTTAAAATTAAATATATATTCATGTGCTATAAGCACATGAATAAAAATAACATGCCCCTTCACAGAAAAAAAACCTGATTTTTTGACACCAAAATTAAAAAAAAAAAAACCTTTTAGTTTAAAAGTTCATATTCCTGCTCCCCATCAAAAGATGGAGAATTGCTACACGGAGAAAATCACTTAGAAAGACGGAGAACATTTCACATTGAATAGGGTTGCTCGCTTTTGGAGAGCAAAATGTTCCGTCCAAGGCGAACAAAGCACAAGTTCTCCACAAATACTGCCCAGAGACTCATCACGGGCTCTGCAATATAAAACGGAATCCTTTGATATAACTGAGGGTTACAAAGCTCCACATGTAACTTCTCTTAGTGTACATGATTGAACGGACGGGGGGGAGGGGGTGGCTCTGGATTTGGTCTCCTTTCTGTGAAACACATTTTATCTATTTGTATTAATGCAAGGAGAGAAATGTTGGGTCGTTTTGTATAGAATAATATACTTCCTCATGGTACAGAAACGTTGAATTAGGGATGATGATGGAAGATCTTCCATCCGAAGCTGCTATTTTGTATGATGTCATCTGTGCTCATTTCCTGCCCTTTTGATGCGTACAATCTACCAGTGACCCTTCACAATCAGGTGATGTAACATAAAGCTATGGTACATAGCATGCAGAGTGCAATGACGGGACAGTAGGACCGCAGCACAAATACAGAGGGGAAGCGGTTATTAGGTTGATTATCTAGGTCGGAAGACAGAAGGTCGACTACTATTGGTCGATAGTGAAAAAAAGTTTGAGATGCATTAGGTCAACATTAGTTTTTTGCATTTTTTTTTTTTCCAAAAAAAGGACTAATGCTACCGTCCCAGCCGACGTGGAGGGGGAATATAATGTTGTGCCAAGCGCAGCCTGGCACCATGCATGGCGAGCCATGCGAGGGGACGCGGAACACTTATATGGTGTACATGTCGGCATAGACAACAAAAAGGGAAAAACTCATGTCGATCATCTGCTTCTGTCGACCGTTTGACCATGGGGACTCAAAGCATGTCGACATTTTTGTGTGTTGCCGTTTTGCCTGTCGACCAATTGTAGTCGACCTATTGGCGTTAATGTGTCGACCCTATGACCCATCATTTAGTAAAATTGTCTATACAGCAGTAAGAGCCGGAGACCAGAGTAATTACTGGGGGAAGATGTATGAAGCGGTAATAAGGGAGGAGAAGTGATAAAGTGCCTGGTACTTTATCACCGGCCAATCAGCTCCTGACTGTTAAGTTACAGGCTGGGTTTAAAAAAGGACAGGTAGGAGCTGATTGGCCGGCACTTTATCACTTCTCCTCCCTTATCACTGCTTCATACATCTACCCCTGAGTCTAATATAAAATGCAACAATTTTGCTGTACTCTTAAGGGGCATACACACGTAGAGATTTGTGCTAAGCAAATTATCTGGTGTCAATATCTCCCATGGAGAGCACATACACATGCAGAGATTTGTGCTAAGCTATTTTGTTTAAGCAAAAAAAAAAAGCCGGGTAGTGGATCAGAATGAGAGATTGCGATCAGTATCTCTCATTCTGTACACACAGAGAGATTTGCAATCACTTCCTAGGCAATCTGACTAGATTTTGGCTGCATGCACTGAGTTGGTTAGCAAGAGATATTTAATCTCTTGGAGCATACACACTGAGAGATCTTTGCTTACTTTCTAAGCAATCTAGTCAGATTGCTTAGAACATAGCACAAATTTGCTCCGTGTGTATGCCCCTTTAGGGCTTACTAGGGATCTGTTACAGCCTGCGTGCTTCCTTTTCAGCCATGGCCCCTCACTAGCGACCCCAACAGCAGAGAAGCTCGCCAACAACGCTTCGCTCACTTCACAGAGCTCGCCATCATCTCCGTGCAGGAGATTGTGGATTTTGCCAAACAAGTACCAGGTTTTATGGAGCTGTCGCGGGAGGATCAGATCGCACTTCTGAAGGCTTCCACCATTGAGGTAACCCGCTTAGGGCAGGAATGGCCATATTGGAATATATATATTTATATACAGTGCGCAGCATATTCCGTTTTACAATTGGGAACAACACTGATAAAACAAACTGGGTAGAAACAAACTGACATAAAGGAGAATCTTACAACCCATATATGTCTATCACACATGCAGCTGGCATTGTAAAATCTACGTTATTGCCTCATTGCTTGTCACAGCTGGCCCAAACATCGATGCTGTGCCCTCTTCCCCCTACAATCCTGCTTACACTGCCCCATCAGTGTACACCTGTACTTTAATCTTCCCTCTTGTATATGCTTACAATTTGTTGCCGCTGGTTACGTCTGCACTGTGCCCATGAGGAGTGTACAATTCAACTCCGTCCATTAAATTTGAACCTTTGCAGGGCTCTGAGATTTTGACTCGGTATATAGAATAAGATATAATAATTATAAATAATAAAAATAAATCCAACAGCTAGAAAGGGAGGTTAGTTGTGTGTGAATCTATTACGAGACGAGGCACTTTATAGTGTATTGTACAGTGACCCTGATCAACCAGATTGACCAGTCAGCCAGATGGCACTTTTGGTGGTTGCGTCTGGGGGGCAATGGCATTGCCTCATGCCATGTGGGATTAGCAATAGAAAGTAGCTGGAGGGTGGTATAATTTGCATATGTTGCTATGGGTGCCTTCATGCCGTTTACACGGCTGTATATACACATGCACGAATGGTAGGAACACTGTGAACCGGATTATAATCCCTTCTGTTAGTGTGTAGTAGTATTGATCACTGTAATATATCAGACACTAGATGGCGCTCTATTCCTTACACTGACAGATAATGCTGCTGGAGACAGCAAGGCGCTACAACCACGACACTGAATGTATAACCTTCCTGAAAGACTTTACCTACAGCAAGGATGACTTCCACCGGGCAGGTGAGTACAAAGTCATCTGCAGGGCACTGTTATATCCTGTTATAAACCATGCTGCACTGCAGGTGTGGTAGATGTAACAGGTGCAGAGAGATTAGATTTGGTGAGCTCTTTTGTTTCTGTGCAGGGTGAATACTGGCTGCTTTATTTTTACACTGCAATTTAGATTTCCGTTTTAACACTTCCCATCCAAATCTAACTATCTCTGCACCGGTTATATCTGCCCCGCCTGCAGTGCAGCATGGTTTTGTACATTTTAAGAATAATTTTCCCTGCCTGAATCTGAATTAGACCCTTTTATCACAAACACTTGTGCAGATCTGTGATCTTGCTTGCTTAGCGCTCAATCTAGTACAGGCATGTCCAACCTGCGGCCCTCCAGCTGTTGTTAAACTACACATCCCAGCATGCCTTGCAATAGTTTAACATTCCCTAATAGCAAAACTGTTGCAAGGCATGATGGGACTTATAGTTTCACAGCAGCAGGAGGGCCAAGGTTGGACATGTCTGATCTACTAGCTGGTTCACTAAGGTTAAGGTGCCATTTGATAGTTTGGGCCTTTTAAATCCGCACCTACTCTGTTGCATAAGATCTACCTTTGGGGGCAACGTTTCCCCTTCATTGTGTTCTCCAAAGCCCTTCTAGTAGCCGCTGTCTGTGAGCGACTGCAGAGCTATTGTACTATCAGGCGGCTCAGTGACTCTGGTGTATTCTCTATCCCCAGGATTACAAGTAGAGTTCATAAACCCCATCTTTGAGTTCTCCCGTGGAATGAGGCAGATGCAGCTGGACGACGCCGAATACGCCCTCCTCATAGCGATAAACATCTTCTCCGCTGACCGACCAAACGTGCAGAACCACCAGCTCGTGGAGAACCTCCAGCTGCCGTATGTGGAAGCGCTGCACTCCTACACCCGTATCAAGAGACCTCAGGTACTTTAGACAGTCGCCCAAAAGTGTAGATAAACTTCATAGCGATCATGGTGCGGCAAGTGTTCAACATCTGTCTCCAGCAAGTAAGGGTACTTGGCGGTAGATGGCTGAAGTTACATACCCCTGCAGTGGGACTTTCCTTCACACAGATGTAGATTTGGGGAAGTTCTTGTAAGTTACATTTTAGAGAGATTTCGATTGATAAGAGTGATCGATTTACTAATGTAGGCGCATTACTTCCTCCTGTCCTACAGGTGGCAGCATTGCCTTGAGAGTATGCTTGCAGAGGGACTGCCGTAGTTGGCAAACTTAAGAAATCTCAGAGTTCTAATAAACTTGCGCTTACAGCCGTTTTATTGATAAATCTCATTTAACACTCAACATACCACATATTATAAGGGGGAATGGATTAGGACGTGCAGTAATCATCTCTAATGCGATCTTGTGCCGCAAAAGGTCACTAATATTGTTTCAGGCTGCAGAACAAATAGTCCAGGCGCAGCATCCAATTGCACTACAACAGGATAACTTACAGCTCCTCATAGATAGCCTGCAGGGGGGGGGCGCATTTGGTACGCACAATACCGGGATATGGTCACTAGGTCGACAATGGGAAGGTTGACAGGAGTTTTTTGCCTATTTGTGCCGACAGGCGGTATTTCATATCCTACCATCCACAATGGCATGGTGGGAGACTATAATAGTGTGCCAAGTGCAGCGGTACACTTAGGTGGTGTACATGACGACATTCAGGATAAGAATAAAACTTAAAAAATTTATGTTGACTGTTGACCTTCCCATTGTCGACTTGATGCTTGTCTGTCTTCCGACCCTGTTAACCTTAGCCATGTCAACCTATGCAATGTCGACCTTCAGTGGTCGACCCAGTGTATATCGAGCTTCATTGAGTCAACCCTATGACCCATCCCCCCCCCAATAACCTTGGTATAACTATAAGGCAGGTGTGGCTCATCCGTGTCAAATAATGGTTATGTGTCTCTCCCGCAGGATCACCTGATGTTCCCTCGCATGTTAATGAAGCTGGTCAGCCTACGGACACTTAGCAGCGTGCACTCGGAGCAGGTGTTTGCCCTCCGCCTTCAGGACAAGAAACTGCCACCATTATTGTCTGAGATCTGGGATGTGGATGACATTGAAAACGTGGACTTGAGACCTATCTAGCTCCCGATGTGCTCAGGGATGATGTAGGCACGCAGATCAGTTTTCTGACATCGGTGATACTCTCTAGGGGGGAGATAGGCCTGGTTTTCAGCATAACCTGAAGAAGGCTTCTTTCCCCGGATGTCCAAACTCAGTCAGAAGATCTGGTGGAGACTTGTCAACCGCTTTACAGTGACTCGTCCGTGGCTAGCAGCCACCGGTGGAAAGGGAGGTCTCCTTTTTCTGAGGCTCTAACAATACCGTTTTAAGGCACTGGTTGACTTTCGATGAACTTCAGTTTGATGGAGGAGAGTCATGGCTTGTAAGCAGGGTTGTTTTACCCCCAGGTGATCACTTTTATAAAGTAAGGCCCAACGCTAGGCTTTAGAATAATTCTTCAGTCCTGAGAATACGGCGGTGACTTCAGCGCAAGTCATGTGGTAGATGTAATATGTACAGAGATGCTTTAGGTGTAGCTGCGTGAGGCCATGCCTCACTAACCCTGCTGATGTGTAAGTAAAATAGTATTTTCTAATACAGGGAATGTGGGCGGGGGGTAACTGTTGTGTCATGCGGCCGGCTGCCTCTCCAGGTAGGTGACCTACTGAGTCAGGTGTCACAGTCTTCAGTTTTCCAAAGCTTCTTCCACCAATGAGGAACGTAGCCCACGCACCTTGAATCGCAATAGTGCATGTGTTACTTGCACCAATGACGTCTTACCTTTTCCCGTCTCCTTCCTCGATCTCGCTAGGTTCTTCCTTTCCCCACCTCCTTCTTACATATGCACTTACAACAGGTTTCTTATTGCTAAGAATGGCTGAGATATTCCCTTTGGCACTTGAATTGCTTTGGCCTACAGTGGTTCTAGGATCGGGAATAAATCCTAGAACTATGGGCGGTGCGACGGAACAGGCCAGTTTGGGTAATGTGTATTTTTGCCCGTGTGAAATAGGGAAATACATATTCATACCCATTGTCCTAGGCCCCACATATTACTTACGCTATAAATATTGACAATCACTAATCGACACCGCTTTTGTTGCGTAGTTCTGCGAAAGTATCATGTTTGGGGGATTTAAGTTGGTCATGGTGCTCAACCTTTTCCAGTTAAATGTCCACATGAACCGATCGTCTTCCTGAGGTCATCATTATTTGGTTATAAGGATCGCTGAAAGGTTTGCGTGGAACCTGGTGAGATAGATACAAGGACCTTTACCAGGAGAGAACACGAAAGGGATCCTATGTGCTTAATCCTAATACAGCAATGCTAGCTCCTCCTACAGATCTGTGTTCACAATAATTATCCCATTAGGATAAAGTCAATTTATTATACACAAGGTATTATTTGTATATTCCACAGACCGTGCAGAGTTATACTTATCCAGGATCAGTGACTTACAGTAGGTCCTGAGTAGAAATTGGCTTCAAAGATAAACTCCGCCAAAACATAAGGTTTAGATTTATTCAAAGTTCTATTAAATTGAAAAGGATTCCCAAATTAATCACCACAGGGTCTCACTAAGGATCCCGCAGTTATCTGGGATATTATTCAATGTAAGTTAAAAAAATATATATATACTGCTGGAATGTCCATGGTGGGAGGGGCTTCGACAACCGGTGCTGTGTGTTAAATACCAGGGGAGAGGTGTTTGTCCTCTGATATTTGGCAGAGATTATATACTTGGCAGTGCAATGTCAAGGAAATGTAATATATAAATTTGCTCCCAGCACTTCTTCAGAGTGGAGACAGATATAGTGACCCATAGTTTATATAGTATAATAATATTATAGCACAGGGCTCTCTAGTTCCTGATTACTGGTTTGGAAACTCCGGATGGCTTTGACATGTTTGTTTTTTTGTTTTTTTTTTAAATAAAAAATAATTTTGGGTCTTTAGCACTTATTTTCCTGATTTATTCATTCAAATCAGTTTTTCAGTGATGCCTTACCTGGTTAAAGGCAGATGTTTAATCCGCCCCTTTTATTACATAGATTTCCAGCACCGTTTTTGTGGCATGTTTGAGAACACGGGACAGGGGCGGTATGTCCGTATCCTGTGTGCTTTCAGCTCCTGGCTCTATTCAGATCAGAGAATCGGGCTAATTCTCCCATGTAGAGGACGACTTAGCCACAGAATGATCTGTAATCGGCAATGACTGTGACACAATAAGTGTCCATATTTCTGGGGTCTTAGCCCCGTGCCTCGTTCAGGAACCCGCACCATGCGGGCGCAGTCTCAAGCTCAATGTGTGACCAGAAAGACCGATCGTGGTGAAATTATTATAATGTAAGCTTTTTCAGTGACCCTTAAAGCAGTCATGTAATTGCCCGTGCATCCCAAATTGTAGCAATGATCTTTATAAATGGAAGATTTAAGCTTTAATCTGCTTGTTCAGTTTCTTTTTTGGGGAGGTTCAGGGTAACGGTCATCCCAACCTGTAATACGTAGATGGATACATTGGATTAGTTCTCATTTGTTTCACCTCTTTCTGTTTGGTGTAAAAAAATCCTTGCAAAAATTTGTTGCCAGGGTGGGTTGTCCAGGGAAATGTTCTACGGTTACAATGATGGCTAACCTTGACACTCCAGCTGTTGTTGAACTACACACCCCAGCATGCCCTGCATCAGTTTTAGAATGGCCAAACAAAACTGTAGCGCAGGGCATGCTGGGATGTGTAGTTCAACAACAGCTGGAGTGTCAAGGTTAGCCATCACGGGTTTAGAAAGAACCTATACTTGGATCACTAAAAGTTGGGACTGTGAAATGGTCCCTACATTTCTAAAAGGGTTCTGCGAGGCTGTCACTTTTCCCAAGCCCTAGAATGTGAAGCCGCATACTGTTATTAGACATAGAGCCAGATGTACTAAGCTTGAAAAGTGATAAAATGAAGAGTTATAAACAGACAGCCAATCAGCTCCTTACTGCCATGTCATAGGCTGGGTTTGAAACATGAGAGGAGCTGATTGGTTGGTGGTTTATTACCCTCCATGTTATCACTTTTCTAGGCTAAGTACATCTCGCCCATACTGTTGTTGTTTGTATTGGGTATTATATCCCAGCAGTTGGGATCTCAACAGTCAGAATACCAACAGTGGGACAGCGACCCTCAGAATCTCCTGGGAGATTGCAGTATTTGTTTTATCCTAACCCAAAGCTCCCTCATCCATAGCCTAACTAACCCTTCCCCCTAGTACCTGGCAGCCTTACCCCAAGGCCAGTACTTGGCTCTGGGATCCATCGGGAATCTGGCAGCATCCTATGATATTGGTGTGGGTGGGACAGGAAACTTCTACAGAGTTTATTGACTGTTATTAGGGAACAAAGGGGCGGGGAAATGGACGGTTGGTTGGCTTGTTCATTTGGGTGTGGTATAGGGTTCCTACAGTCGGGATCCTGACAGTCACTAGCCCAACGTCGGGATCCTGACTGGCCAGACTCAGACAGCATGGCGAGCGCAACAAAGCCCCTTGCGGGCTCGTTGCGCTCGCCACGCTGCGGGCACGGGGGAGAATAGCCAGTGGCCATCAGTGAGCGCTGACTGATGTCTGCCGGCTGCAGCTCTGTGGGCTTCTGTCAGAGGACGTCTCCATGTGCTCTATACAATGTACCTGACCATACTGAGCACTGACTGACGTCTGCCGGCTGCAGCTCTGTGGGCTTCTGTCAGAGGACGTCTCCATGTGCTCTATACAATGTACCTGACCATACTGAGCGCTGACTGACGTCTGCAGCTCTGTGGGCTTCTGTCAGAGGATGGCTCCATGTGTTCTATACAATGTACCTGACCATACTGAGCGCTGACTGACGTCTGCTGGCTGCAGCTCTGTGGGCTTCTGTCAGATGACATCTCCATGTGCTCTATACAATGTACCTGACCATACTGAGCGCTGACTGACGTCTGCAGCTCTGTGGGCTTCTGTCAGAGGACGTCTCCATGTGCTCTATACAATGTAGCTGACCATACTGAGCGCTGACTGATGTCTGCCGGCTGCAGCTCTGTGGGCTTCTGTCAGATGACATCTCCATGTGCTCTATACAATGTAGCTGACCATACTGAGCGCTGACTGACGTCTGCTGGCTGCAGCTCTGTGGGCTTCTGTCAGAGGACGTCTCCATGTGCTCTATACAATGTAGCTGACCATACTGAGCGCTGACTGACGTCTGCTGGCTGCAGCTGTGTGGGCTTCTGTCAGAGGACGTCTCCATGTGCTCTATACAATGTACCTGACCATACTGAGCGCTGACTGACGTCTGCAGCTCTGTGGGCTTCTGTCAGAGGATGGCTCCATGTGTTCTATACAATGTACCTGACCATACTGAGCGCTGACTGACGTCTGCTGGCTGCAGCTCTGTGGGCTTCTGTCAGAGGACGTCTCCATGTGCTCTATACAATGTACCTGACCATACTGAGCGCTGACTGACGTCTGCAGCTCTGTGGGCTTCTGTCAGAGGATGGCTCCATGTGTTCTATACAATGTACCTGACCATACTGAGCGCTGACTGACGTCTGCTGGCTGCAGCTCTGTGGGCTTCTGTCAGATGACATCTCCATGTGCTCTATACAATGTACCTGACCATACTGAGCGCTGACTGACGTCTGCAGCTCTGTGGGCTTCTGTCAGAGGACGTCTCCATGTGCTCTATACAATGAACCTGATTATACTGAGCGCTGACTGACGTCTGCTGGCTGCAGCTCTGTGGGCTTCTGTCAGAGGACGTCTCCATGTGCTCTATACAATGTAGCTGACCATACTGAGCACTGACTGACGTCTGCAGCTCTGTGGGCTTCTGTCAGAGGACGTCTCCATGTGTTCTATACAATGTACCTGACCATACTGAGCACTGACTGACGTCTGCTGGCTGCAGCTCTGTGGGCTTCTGTCAGATGACGTCTCCATGTGCTCTATACTATGTACCTGATTATACTGAGCGCTGACTGAAGCCCATATGTTGTACTATGTACATAAAGCACCCATAGGAGTGTGTTTGCCTAGATTCCAATATTCTACTTGTGTATATTTATAGCTGTACTGGATCTGTGAATGTGTTTTATTTGACACATTTCTTTAATGTATAGTACAGATAAATGTATGCATAAAATCTATATTGAATAAAATATTTCCTCAGAATCCGCGGCAGTCATTGCGTTTGGGCAACTTCTCGCACTTTCACTGCTTCATACATCTACCCCCCTCTATGAGAACTTGTGTAGTCAGTAGTAGCCTGCGTCCATAAGCTGCTGTACCATTAGGGGTGAATCCATTTATTGTCAAACAACTGTTTACTCTTTTTAAATCATAATGACAACAGAAACTGCCCAAATTACCCCGATCAAAAGTTTACATACCGTGGAGATTTTGGCCTAATAACATGCACACACGTTGACACAAATGGGTTTGAATGGTTACTAAAGGTAACCATCCTCACCTGTGATCTGTTTGCTTGTAATCAGTGTGTGTGTATAACAGGTCAGTGAGTTTCTGGTCCACTGAAAGACCCTTGCATCTTTAATCCAGTGCTGCACTGACGTGTCTGGAGTCATGGGTAAAGCAAAATAATTGTCAAAGGATCTGCGGTAAAAGGTAATTGAACTGTATAAAACAGGAAAGGGATATAATAAGATATCTAAGAAATTGAGAATGCCAATCAGCAGTGTTCAAACTCTAATTAAGAAGTGGGAAATGAGAGATTCTGTGGAAACCAAATTCCGTTCAGGTCGACCAACCAAAATTTCAGCCACAACTGCCAGGAAAATTGTTTCGGGATGCAAAGAAAAATCCACAAATAACTTCAGCTGAAATACAGGACTCTCTGAAAAAAAAGTGGTGTGGTTGTTTCAAGATGCACAATAAGGAGGCATTTTAAGAAAAATGAGCTGCATGGTGGAGTCACCAGAAGAAAGCCGTTACTACTCAAATGGCACAAAGCATCCAGCTTACAATACTCCAAACAGCCTCAAAACTTCTGGAACAAAGTCATTTGGAGGGATGAGACCAAAATTTTTAAACTTTTTGGCCACAACCATAAACATTACATTTGGAGAGGAGTCAACAAGGCCTATGATGAAAGGTACATCATTCCTACTGTGAAACACGGAGGTGGATCGCTGATATTTTGGGGATGTGTGAGCTACAAAGGCACTGGAAACTTGGTCCAAATGGATGGTAAGATGAAGGCAGCATGTTATCAGACTATAGTGGAGGAAAATTTGCACTCATCAGCCCGGAAGCTGCGCATTGGATGTTCCAACATGATAATGATCCTAAACACAAGGTCAAGCCGACCTGTCATTGGCTACAGCAGAATAAATTGAAGGTTCTGGAGTGACCATCTCAGTCTCCTGACCTCAATATCAATTTATTAAACAGCCAGCCAATCAGCTCCTACCTGACATTTCTCAAACACAGTCTGTGACATGACAGGTAGGAGCTGATTGGCTGGTGGTTTATCACTTCATTTTATCACTTTTGAAGCTTAGTGCATCTGGCCCAATGTCTGAATTAGGCCCAATGCCCTGGAAGTAGCAGGAACAAATCCAGAACTGAAACCTCAAGTGTGCCGTTACTGAGTCTGACTGACCCTTACGCAGGGCTGTGAGGAGGAATCCGGGGGGATATTGCCCCTAGATTCTGCTGTAGGGCCAGAGTACGAACCTTACACCCCTATGTCTGGGGGAACCGGCTGTCTCCTCCCCCTGTGCAGTGTGTGACATATTACGGTGCAGTCTATGTAAATGATCTGATGCTGCGTCCAAGTATTATGCTATGCTCACTCCTGGGTGGAGTCACCCCTACATGAGTAAAGGGAGCCACCCTGGAGTGAGTATAACTTATATGTTAAAACAATAACAACTATATGCAGTATATTAGTATCACAGGTTTAATAACAATTATTAGAATGCTTCACTAATAAATGTTTGCTGCTCCCAAGGTGACACTGTAATCAATATAGAGAAATTCAATCAATTAAGAGAGCGCACTATATCAATTACATTGTTAAGATTTAATATTTAAATACAATAAAATGACATATTCAACATAAATAAAACAAATATGTATTGGTAAGTATCTTGTATTTATCCTTGTACAAACTCTACTGACAATGTCCAAGAATAGTAAACACAAGCGGTGTACTCCACCTCTCTGATTAAATGGAAATATATATGTCCATCTCTTATATATTTAGCCAGACCTGTCACTCATCCCCTGTGTGTATAACGTTCCCGCCCAGCGTTCTACACAAACCCGCCCCCCTAGGGAAAAGACACTCATCCCCTGTGTGTATAACGTTCCCGCCCAGCGTTCTACACAAACCCGCCCCCCTAGGGAAAAGACACTCATCCCCTGTGTGAATAACGTTCCCCCCCAACGTTCTACACAAACCCGCCCCCCCCCCCCCCCCCCGTAGGGAAAAGACCAGTGTGATACCACCACCCCCTTGACATCACCTCCCCCCGCCCAGCCAGGGCTACAGTTCACACCCACCATCCACCATTACTCCACAGCCACCAGGTGACACACACACACTCCCGTGATTCACGGACCCCCACAACCCCCTCCCGCGATTTGCGGACCCCCCCCCCCCCTGCAATTCCTTGACCCACGCGGTCCCCCGTCCCGCAATTTGTGGACCCACCCGCCCCCTTCCTGCAATTTCCCCCTCTCAGCGGGCTCCCGCGACCCCCTGTACCACCTCAAGAAAGTGCCGCCCCTAGGTGGGAAATCCGTCCCTGGCAGAAGCCAGAAGTGTCCCCACGGTCCTCTGCACCAGCGCCACAACTTTTATCTATGTCTTGCCCCACATACCACTATTATACAGCCTCCTGCTCTCATGCACCCTCACTCCCTCCCAGTGGGAGGAGACGCTTACCCACTGCCGGGAGCTGCATACTGTCCACCACCCTCCTCCAATTCTAGGGATGCCCATCGACCATCAAAGATTTCAAATCATCGATGGTTTATGGCCGATGTTGAATACTTTTGCCATCGATGTGGGAGGACCAGATGGTTTCCCTGTATTGATGGGAAAGGAGAACCGAAGACACCCGGAAGTCCCGCCACCGAGTTTTGATTGACCCATGGCCTATTCAGTCAGATATGATGGATGACCATCGATAGCTACAACAATCGATGGTTATCCAAGTAATATTTTACTATTATCGATGGCAGGGTGCAAAATCAACCTCAATCCCAACCATTGATGGCGTCTGCACCAATGTCAATCCCTACTCTGCAACAGCCAAAAACCTTTACTACCCCTCATGCCCACACAACCCTATCACGGCCCTGCCTCCTGTTCTCCGGCCCCGTAACTTCCGCCAGTGGGGACCCGCTCACCCTGTGTTGCCCACATTCCCCTATCATGCTTTACCACCCAGCCTCCTGCTCTCATGCACCCTATCTCTTACCCAGTAGGAGGGTGGGAGTGACACTGACTCAGGGGCACCGTCCTGTACTCCTGCGCTGGCATGCTGGATGCTCACCCACAGGCTGGAGCTGCACAGTATCCCCCACCCTCCTCTGCACCAGCGCAAAAGCTTTAGTCCCCCTCATACCCACACACCCCTATCACTATCCAGCTTCCTGCTCTCCTAACCCGTAATTTCCACCACTGGGGAGTCGCTGACGCTGTGTTGCTCACATACCCCTATCATGCCTCATAGCGGATTCAGTATGAAATCCCGGCGGTCGGGATCCCGGCGTTCAAAATCCCGACCGCCGAAATCCCGACAAGGGGGGGGACGTGGATCGCCCCCCCTTGCGGGCTTGCTGCTCGCCACGCAGCGGGCCCGGTGCCTCGCTATGCTCGCCACGCTAATTTATTCTCCCTCCAGGGGTGTCGTGGACACCCACGGAGGGAGAAAGTGTCGGGATTTCGGCGGTCGGGATTCTGAACGCCGGGATCCCGACCGCCGGGATTTTAACTGCATCCCCTCATAGCCCAGCCTCCTGCTCTGATGCACCCTAACTCCCACCCAGTAGGAGGAGACACTGACTCAGGGCCACCGTCCTGTGCTGCCACGCTGGACCCTCACCCACTGGCAGAAGCTGCACAGTATCTCCCACCCTCCTCTTTAGTCCCCCTTATGCTCACACACCCCTATCACTACCCAGCCTCCTGTTTTCCTGTGTCGTGACCTCCGCCAGTGGGGAGCCGCTGACTCTAAAACACCCTACTATACTATTGCACACACACACACACCTAAACAACACGCACACTGCCCCCCCACACCCACAAATGTCACTGTACCCTCCACACTATCAATGTACATCTTACTCTTTAATTAAACAAAACAATACACACCCCCTTCCACATCATATGCTCTCTATTTAACACATTTCACCTATAACTCAAGTTGCAATACAGGCCATCTTACATACAATTCTAACCATATGTCTCACAATACAAACGTTCGCAAATTAAGGGGGCGCAGCCCTTACGCCGTGTGAAGAGCGCCCATAGGGCGAGATGAATCACCTAGTATCCAATATATAGTGGTGTATCTTTTCTTAATGTGTTGATTAGTTATAAGCCATTTATGCACACGTAGTATTACTAACAATCCTTAGACTGAGACCCTGTATGTGGCGCAGAGATGGCTTGTGAGGCCTTACGCTGCGCTGCCATGAGTATCAGGTTTTGCATGTTGTTTGGTCTGCCAATGTCACTATGGGGGGGGGGAGGGGGCAGAGCCAACTGCTGGGGGGTGGGGTGACCCCGAATGAACACTGGTAGGCTGCTGTAGTTAGGGGAAAAAAACCCTGTCTACAGCAGCAGCACAGCAAATGCTGATGGGACTATTTGATGAGGGGCCTGGAGCTGCAGCTCCATCCGCCCCATTGTTAATCTGGCCCTGCCCTTACTGTATAACATGGCGTTACATGTGTGAGAAACCCTCCTGTGTTATTGTAAGTGTTCTCCCACCAAATAAAAAAAACTACCTTAAAAACACCACCCTGCACTGTACATATTCTGAAAACATTTAGAAATACCTGAATACGCTAATACTGTGCCTCTCATTGGCGCATTTTAACCTCCATTTGTGCAAATTTCAGATAAAATGAATTCTATGCAAATTACCACAGTATCAGTTGGAGCCTATGTATTACTATGCTGCAGGCTGGTGAGTAATGATTTGGGATGGAGCAGATATCAGGGGAAGCTGTGATAGCAATGGGACAGAGATGAGATTTTACCATGAGACATACCAGCCAACTGTCACTATTGCTGCCACACAGTCCATATCTGTGGCCCTGCAGGGGAGGTGCTTATGGGGTAGCGGGAGGGGCTTTATTATAAAGTGTGTATATTACTCAATACATTCATGGGAATACATATTCTCAATAGCTGGTTTTCTCTATGCCAATACCAAATATGGCCGCCTGAGTGCAGTGCTGAGAGCTGATTGGCCACTTTGAATCCTTGGGACAGGTATAAAACCCATGCAGACTGGACCATCAGTGGCATTTGATGAGTTGAAGTGGTTGATGCAGTTGTTGCTGATGTGCTAAACTCTTGCCTCTGGAAGAGCGAACTAGACTGTTTCGGCATCTAGTGTGATACTTCCGGCTTTGGATACTGATACACAGTGCACAATAAAATCTGTGCTTTCCCTGGATTTTTTTATTTTGTATTTTCCTTTCTAGCATCTAACATCTGGAGATGAGCAGAAGAGAGCTGAGGGGGCTCCTCCAGGACCAGAGAAGATGGAGGAGCCGTCATGAAGATCCTGGTAAGTGACATGTTAGGGGAAGTGATTCTATACTAAGGGGGCAATTTTGTCAGAGCCTGGGGAGAGATAAATTACCAAACCACCAGCCCCTAACTGCCATCAAAATGATAATAAGGAGCTGACTGGCTTGTACTTTATCTTTCCATGTTTTACCTTTCTACAAGCTGTGATAAATCTCCCACTCTGTCCTCTCACCCTGTGCGGCATGCGGGCGGCAGTTGGAGTTAGCTGCACATTAGTATATGTCCTACCTTATACTCTGGGGGAGATTCATGACAGCTTGGAGAGATATAAGATGGGGAGAGGTAAAGGGGACCATTTATCAGCGAGTTTTGTGTACAGTGTTGCTCCAGCCAATCAGCTCCTGTCATGTGTCTGAAAATGGCAGTTGGGGCTGATTGGCTGGATGACCATTTATCATACACATTGGGTTTATAATAGCTAAAACTCATGATAGATGCGCCCCCAAAGTGGTGTATGTGCTAATGCTTGGAGAGAGATATAGTGGACAGAGAATGACTGCCAACTAACCATCTCCCAACTGCCATTTTCAAATATATCATGTGACTTGGCAGCTAGGAGCTGATTGGCTGGGGCTTAATCTCACTCTCCAAGCACTGATACATCTCCTCCCATGTCACCTTACCCTGTGTAGCATGCAGGGCCGGCAACAGAAATCTTGGGGCCCGGTACACTGAAAGCATTTTAGTATACTGCATATTGAATGTATTTTTTTTATTGTTAAAAAATATCACTAATACCGGAGGAGGGTCCGAGTAAGTACCCTTACAGGAACCAGGGGGGTGCCTTTATAAACCATTGCTAGGCACTGCACTGCCGCAGCTATGCTAACAGCCCCTGAGCACCTCAGAACCTTGGGGCCCCTAACAAGCTTGAGGCCCAGTACAGGTGTCCCCTTTGACCCCCCCTGTCGCCTGCCCTGGTAGCATGCAGGCGGCATTTGGAGATGTGACCCCCATACATCTGTTATAAACTGGGGCGATTGGGCATTTTGCAGATGATTGTGTAAACAAAATGTACAATGTACGGGGGCCACAGATGGCAGATTCTGAGCACATAGTGATTGGGATTGGTAACGCAGGTTTTCATACAGTCTAATATATAAAAGCAAAAATGTGTCTGTCCTTCTGTCTTCCCATACAAATCCACAATTTACAAGGGAACATTGGGCCTTATTCTAGTTCACTCTTTCTGACAAAATCCTTCTTAGATGGACAAAACCATGTGCACTGCCGGGGGGGGCAAATGTAAAATGTGCAGAGAGAATTAGATTTGGGTGAGTTATTTTGTTTCTGTGTAGGGAAAATACTGGCTGCTTTATTTTTACACTGCAATATAGATCTCGCTTTGAAGAAAACGCCCACCCATATCTAATTCTCTCTGCACAAGTAACATCTGCCCCACCTGCAGTGCACATGGTTTTGTCCATCTAAGAAGGAATTTGTCAGAAAGAGTGAACCAAAATAACCCCCATTGTGACATTTTACAAATGAGTGTATTAAAACACCGCTGAGGCAACACAACATTGCAAATCAAAATTAATTCCTGTTAATGTTTTAATAATTATAAACCACCATTTTTGCTCCTATGTATGTTCCAGCATAACTCTGGAATGACTGCAGCAATTTACACCAAACTTTGTACACCTATTACTTCCTATCTGGGAACACTGTGGGGTAAGACACCCCTAGCACCCCTAGGGGGTGAGGCAGCAGCACAGAGTATTTCAACAGACTGCATAACTGGAATGATTGGAGCAATTTACACCAAACTTGGTACACATATTATTTACAATCTGGGAACAAACACTGTGGGGGTAGTACACTCCTAGCACCCCTAGGCGGATGGAGTCAAAATCCCGGTGGCCGGAATCCCGACGGTCAAAATACCGACTCAGAAATCCCAACCGCCACAATCCCGACCTCCGCAATGCCGGCACTTTCTCCCTCTATGGGGGTCCACGACATCCATAGAGGGAGAATAAAATAGTGTGCCGAGCGTAGCGATGCACCGGGCCCACTGCGTGGCGAGCGCAGCGAGCCCCCAACGGGGGGTGATCCATGGTCTCCCCTTGTCAGCATTTCGGCAGTCGGGATTCCGGCATCGGTATTTCGACCACTGGGATTCCGACCGCTGGGGTTTCATATTGAATCCCCCCTAGGGGTGAGGCAGCAGCCCAGACTATGGGGGAGATTCTCTAAACTAAAAATGCGGTAAAAAAACAACCCGTTATCTGGGTTTTTACTGCATTTTGGGATGCACTAAGCATCCCCCCCGGGTCACCGTGGCGGGGGCATCGCCAGAAAGATCTGGCAATGCCCCATAGAAGCCTATGGGCTTCTAATGTGACTCCCCACCGCCCTGCACCGACCCACCGCCGCCCCGCACGGACCCGCCCCGCATGACTTCAGAAAGATATTACCATAGGACGTAATTAAAGAAGACACTCTGAGAAAAATGATGTCAAGAAAAATAGGACTAGCATTTAGCCACGCTACTGTAAATAGATTGCAGCACCTCTTAATGTCCGCCAGGTGGTGCTATGTTGACACTGTAGTCCCAGCTACAATACACAGTCACTGAGTTCAAGTAAAGGTCCCATGAAGATAAATCCTTAGGGGAAGGGTGGGCCCTGCCTTAGTGTGCACACTACTGATTCTGGCCAGAAGGAATTAACAGTCCCCTTTTTAAAGAGGTACAGGCAAGTCCCCGTTATATAGGGTGACTCTCTGCGGAGGATGCAATGGTCTTCCAAGGTGACTTAAACTGAGCAACAACCTCTGAGGAGGGACAAGCGAACTCCCGTTACCTGGGGCAGCTCCTTGTAATAAATGCGCCGGGACTGTTAGTAAGAAAGTCTTGCTCTACAATGAACCCTGCGATGGGGTCAAAGATCCTGCTGATACTCTCTAACAACAATGAGGCCTCTCAATGGCCTCTCTTTGGCCAGGCGTGTAAAGCCCCTTTGTATTCCAGGGTCTGTTGGGCTGCGACTGAGGGTGAAAGGCCCGCCTCAATGAATGGCTGATGCGGAGGTAGTGATAGGGCAATCTCTGCTTAACAAGGGGTGAGGTGGAACAGCCTACTCCGGGGCCTGTTCCCTGAGTATAACACACTGTCCTGCATAAGGGGACAGGTGGGCCAGTGTCAAGCTGGAGTGTCAAGGTTAGCCATCACTGTCCTATCCGATGTCGGTCCTCTGTAGAATATGTTGAAGATCAGGCTGGTAGGGGTAGGTGAAGGTGAATATTGGTGGTGCCATCAAGGGATAAGTGGATTTGCCCGGTTGCCCATGCCATGTGTCTTTGGGTGCGGATGTTCCATCCTGGGTCATGGCTCATGCATATGGACTGGACTCCGCTCACAAAGTATCAGTTTGGGTGGTTCTTAAGCATTGCGTTTTGAGTGTCGGCTTCTCGTCTCGGGATGTCAGAGCGCAATGTCTCCAGAGTAACGCAGCTACTACAGCAGCAGCAGCAGCAGGTTTTTCGGTTCCAGAAATTAGAGGTAAATTTAGATGGGAGTTTTATTCAAGATGGGGTGTTGCCCATAGCAACCAATCAGATTCCAATTGTTATTTATTTAGCACCATGTAGAAGATAATAGATTGAGGGCGGGATGAGGGATTGAGGCCGCTGGTGCTGGTTTTCTGCATATCAAAATCTGGTAAAAACCACGTTAACAGGGTTTTTACCGCATTTTTCCATAGACCATAAATCTGATTGGTTGCTGTGGGCAACATCTCATCTTCAATAGAACGCCCATGTTAGTAAATGTACCCCCTAAGGCCTTGGGCTGATGGAGATCGGCCAGTTACACACGTTATATTAGGCCGGTGCTGTAACTAGTAGTTACAGATTTGTGTTCATCTTTCAGTCTGTTACTGGTGCGTCATGTCCAGCGGGGGCTCCGTGCTGGATGGGGGCTGCCACTGGCCGTGATGCCAGCCCCCTCCACTGCCCCCACTGGTGCCCGCTGTGGTCATGGGACAGGCGCTTGTGCAGTATCGTCCTTGGTACTACACATGCACATACCTAGGGATGGCCATTGACTATCGATGTTCCCAAAACATCGAGGGTTGGGACCTAGTGCTCGATGTTTTGGGCATCGATAGTGGATGGTCAAATAGTTATATGCCATCGATGGATGGCTTCCGATGGTAAAAGTTGGGGGCGTATGCGCACTGCGTGCGCAGCATCATTGCGTCCAGCGGGCAGCCCACCGGGAGGTGCGCGCATGTGCAAAAGAAACTTAAACTGAATTGATGGCTAAAGTTTCTTCTGCGCATGCGCCCGCAGCAACCCATCCCGTTGCTCTGCACATGCGCGCTAAGTGATGGTAGGAACCATTGATGGTGTGAGGTAGAATGGTTTATAGCCATCGATGGTTCCTGCTCTAGAAGCCATCGATGGCAACCATCGATGGGGGATGTGCCGATGGCCATCCCTACACATACCCTGGATTTTATGGGCTGCAGCCAAAGCAGCCAATGGAGGCATCCCGGAGGGAGGGAACCCCTCCCAATGGGACTGCCTTGGGTGACTGGCAGGTGGGACTTCCAATAGGAAGTCACTACCAGTCACAGTGCAGCCAGTACAGTCTCACAGGAAAGATGGGGTATACTCTGCGCAAAACTCACATATATTCTATCTACAAAGAAAAAAACTCTTTGAGTTTATGTTAAAGGAATATATAGTTTATTCAATGTATATTCATATGATAAAATAAAAATAAAATAAAAGAATAAGGTACAATTAAATGCAGTGTAAAAATACACATATAAAAATTATTTACGCTAATACCGGTATACACATGGGGATGGTATAACAAAACAAGACAAACTTACATTTAACATATAAAGGGGATATGTCCTTTTAAAAGTTTAAGCAATGTTATGTATGGTTTGCTCCGGATTCCAAATAGTTAAATGCACTTCTGTGTCTTTGCACTGAAATGGTGCAACTTGTAATCCAAATGTGGTGCTTACCAGGAGTACTGCAGTGGTTGAGGGTCTGCCGGCAGACTTTCCCAGGTTAGTGGTGTGTGGTGTCCAGCACAGCACTGTTTGGGATCCAACGTCCTTCAGATCGACTAGTTTCGCCTCACGGCTTCGTCAGGATATTCCTTTAACATAAACTCGAAGAGTTTTTTTCTTTGTAGATAGAATATATGTGAGTTTTGCGCAGAGTATACCCCATCTTTCCTGTGTAGAATCCTTCGAGGTAATTTGCAGTTACACCTCCTACTCAGCTGCAAACACACATATCCGGACAGCGCAGTCCTCAAACCCTACCTTCCAGTACAGTCTCACAGGCTGCATCTGGCTCCACTTGTCAGAGCACAGTGGTGGAATTTACCTGGGGGGGCTGCAGTCCTGTAACCCATAGGTAACATCCGCCACTGGTCATGTCCAATGTTGTTTGTCCTGTGTTTGTCTTGTCTGTTCCCCTGTCCATCCTACTCGGAGATTAGCTACTCGCCATTGTTGGCAATGGGAGTCTTGAGGGATTTACAATTTTTGCCTGTACTGACGGACTAATTTGGCTATTTACAATTACACAATTTGGTTCTAGGTCTGTCCCTCAGCAGGTTTTTATTTTACCTCTTGCCGAGTTCACTTGTGTTCCCCCCCCCCCCCACCATATTCCCCTCTGTGTCTTCATGTTTGTTGAGGCCACTTTAGCTGAGTTGCCAATACAATTAGTAGCATTTTTTTCTTTTGGCAGATCCTCCTATATATCAGTAATTGTATATTAATAAACAGCTGACGCTTCTCTGCCAAATCTACGTCTCTGTGTCTTTATTCCATTACAGTATAAGGGTAAGTGACCTGCACCCATGACACCCCTCGTCCGATAGAAGGTTTAGGGACCAGAAAACCTCCATCGGTCTTATGCACAACTTTACATTATGGGTAACCTGTGTGTCCACAGCAATTCTGGAACTACAAGTCTCAGCATGCTACAGAACCACTCAGGACATTAGTTGGGCCTTGTCCCCCATTGTTCCTCCTGTCTGTACTTATCGGTATTTCCTGTCTCTGATCAGAGGCAGCAGCTGCCGACTATCACACTGTGTAGTTACACTGCTGGGGTGCAGGTGCATAATGTCCCTAATTCAGGTCCCGTAGGATCTGCTCCCTGATACACAAAGTACCGGTTAATGGTGCTTCACCATGTGTAGGACCCGTTCTGTGGGTGCGTGATCCAGTCCTGTGGTGTAGGGCGCAATGTCTGACAGGTTCTTAGTCATCCCTCCCAACAGTCCCGAATTTATCGGGACAGTCCCGATTGTCAGGGCCTGTCCCGCTGTCCCACCCGCGGGCGGCAGTGTCCCGCGGTGTGGGGGGCTGTTGGGAGTCCCCCCTGTCAGCTGCTAAGCAGCGGGGAATAAACGCTGTTCGCATGCGCACAGCGTCTATTCCCGCAGCCAGGGGGCATGGCTAGAGGCTCATAGAGCCTCTGGGTCATGCCCCCATAGCGGCAAAATGGGGGCATGGCCTCGCGGGGGAGCCGCGAGTATAGGCCACGCCCCCAAATTAGGCCACACCCCCGAAAAAATTGGCACGCCTCCGGCACCCAGCAGCAGCGTCCCGCCTGCTGCGCTACAAAAGTTGGGAGGTATGTCTTAGTGATTGACAGTCCTGTTCGCACATGCCAGCCAGATTACAGAAGATGCACAGACTTCTGGTACACTGCTGCATCCAAAACATCAGTGAGACCAACAAAAGTCTCATTAACACACAGGTTACTCAGGATGTCTGGGTAAATCACACTGCGGTTATCATGGTAGCTGTAACTATTAGACCATCCATACTGTTATATGTCAGGCCTGTGGCTCTCCAGCTGTTGTGTAACTACGACCTGCATTGCCAGGTTATGCCATTAGGAAATGCTAAAGTTGTGGCAAAGCATGCTGGGATATGTAGTATCACAACAGCTGTAGAGCCACATGTTAACTAGGCCTGGTTTATGTATATGAACATTCAACATACACATATCAAAGATGAAATGCAGCAGCACTTGTTATGGGTGGGGCAGGACAAGTGTGACATTTGGCCCCACCCCCTGATTACTTAATACTGCAAATCCAGATGGGAGTTACTAATTATGGTATTACACCGCAATGGGGCAGGGCTCAGATTGTTGTCAGTCAGGTGGTGTGTTCTAGGCTCTTAAAGTCCTTCCCGTGCAGGGGCAAACGCAGGATTTTCAGAAGGTGGTTTCCAGAGAGGGGCGGAGCAAAGCACGGAGATGGACACTTTGGTGACCCAGTAAATGCCAGGTCAATTAAAGTATTATAGATAGAACAAATGTATATAAATATATATATATATATACACACATACATAACAGCAGTGTAGACCCCTGGGCATAGCAATTTATTGGGGCCCCTACTTATCCTCCAGCGGTATTGGTGGGGGCTGCTATGAGCGGAAGCTTTGATGTCCCGCGGGTGGTACCTGGATCAGTAATTTCCACAAATTACCCCTTTACTGCACAGATGGTGGGAGATGAGGTGGGAGAAGGGGGCATTGGGCTGAATGAAGGGGCCCTGATACATAACTTCCAGGGTGGTAGAGGATATTTAATATGCAGAGGAGGGTTGTATAGTGGAGTGGGCTTATTATTCATAATTTTCTGGTGGGAGGACAGCTTGCTTGACTGCAGATATCTCCAGTTCCCGGAACTAGATTGCTTAGCTTTTAATGGAATTAAAAACTAGAGAATCCCACCTACCAAATGGTATTGGGGACTAGGGGATCAGAGTTCAGGAGGCAGAGCAATCTGCCAACGAGTATATAAAACTACATACCAGGTGTGTGGAGCTGGAGCAGTAACCAGCTGCTGGAAGGCTAATATCTCTGGTTCTGGGCACAGTAGAGACAAGTTACTAGTGTCCATCAAAGGGGGAGAGTCCCAGCTTTTGGAATATCCTCTCAGAAAAACTCTAAGGGGTATATTTATTAAGATCGCATTCACAATGCGATCTGGGCGGAATATTACCGCCCAGGATCACATTGGAAAATGCGATCATATCACCTGAACGTATCAAGTTTGAGGGAGCAGGGACAGGGCTCCGAAAGGAGCCTGTCCCTGCGATGCCCAGAGCCGGGAAATCTGCGCATGCGCGATTACGCGCTGACCCCCCGCAACCTCTTGGGCAGTGCAATGTGTAGCCATAGGCTACAATGGGCTATCATCATATCAGAATGGCAATAGCCCAGGGGTGCGAAGCCAGGCTGCCCGATGTTGATACATCGGGCAGCTTCACACCCCCCCATAAAAACCAGCATGGCGGCGCTGCAGGGATCAGAGATTCCTGCTGCAGTCCCCCTTTAATACATTTAGGTGATACTTAATATTTGCGGTTAACCCCTGAAAACGGGCGGTTTCAGGGATTTAGCCACAAATATTACTTGATAAATGTGCCCCTAAGTCAAACAGAACCTGAAATATCTGACTGGGAAGAGCAATTAACAGGCTTGGATGGGGACCACTGCTTTGAAGTCAGATATCTCCGGTTCCCCAGGGCCGGTGCGTGTGTGGTACTCAAACCCCCCTACGTGCGCCACTGCTGTGTGAGCATGAATGGGAGGCCCGGGGTACATATAGGATTTAATGGCTCATATGGGGGTTGGGGAGTAATGAGGCTATTTTGCAGCTCCAGCCAGGTCTGAGTGACACATGAGCACGCGACTGCACTAGGAAACATTATGGGATAAGTGATACTCCGGTTGTTCTGAGAATCTGGGTTATCGATTGAAATGACCAGAGATACGCAGGAAAGTGCAGATATACCCCTTGTAGTATATGGTGTTATCCAACACGGCTATAGAACAAATGCTCAGTGACCATGGCTATGCCATTACTACTGAAACATAGCAACCGATACCAAACCTGTTTTCCCGTCCTCCCTGGTAATTAGGTCTCACTACCACCTTCCCGAGATAACTGCTTTCCTAGGTCAGACCCTGCCTGAGTATGAATCTGCGCCCGTGGCCCCCAGCCATAGCCCATTACTCACTCTGCGCCCATGGCCCCCAGCCATAGCCCATTACTCACTCTGCTCCCCACAAGGTTTGTTAGATCAAACAACCAAAAGCGATGCATCTACATTGTCTGTACTTACAGGTCTGCACCAACATGTGTGTTCAAACCAAACCCGCATGCACTGGAACAAGGATTACATTTTAGGTCACCTATGCAGGGTGTCCAATAACAGCTGTTATAGCTTCTAGTTATCACATTTGCACAAGATCAAGTCATATTCTTAACGAGGACGCAGACGACCAGTGTGCTGCTAGTCATTGATTTTATTATCAGAGCAAGCAAGTCCCACACACACCAGAGACCCCATCCCCAGAAGTGTTGCGTTGGCTCAGGGCGTCATTCATCTGCCACAGGCCGGAAAGGAACATGCTCAATCACTGTCCTCCCCCAGGGTCAGCTTGTCAAACAGGTATTCTCCCAAGCCCCCCTCGGCAGCATTCACACGCTGGAGGTTAGTGAGGTGGTCTGCCAGCTTCTTCATCAGCTTCACCTCCTTCTCCAGGTATTCAGTCTCCAGGAAGTCACACATCTGTCAGGGGGGAGATAGCAGCAGGTCAGAGAATATCACAGCGCCAGACATCAGGATATAGCATATTAGGTAGGTCAGCGATTCTCAACCTCGGTACTCAAGTGCACATTTTCCAGGTCTCAGAATCACAAGTGAAGTAATTAGCTCCACCTGTGGATCTTTTCAAATGTGTCAGTGAATAATGAGTGCACCTGCCGGGTGACCTGGAAAACGTGCACTGGCGGAGGTACGCGAGGCCCAAGGTTGAGAGCCACCGAATTAGGTAATGCAACACACCTGACCACCAAATAGTAAGACTGCCCCATGTAGTGTTACTATAGTTTAAGACAGGGATGGGGGAACATTCAGCTGTTGAGCTACACATCCCAGCATGCCCTGCTACAGTTTTGCTATTTGGCCATGCTAAAAATTTGTTGCAGGGCATGCTGGGATGTGTAGTTCAACAGCTGGAGGGCTGAAGGTTCCCCACCCCTGCTGTAAGAAAAAGCATGCTGGCAGTCTTAACCTAGGGCCTCTAATTTTGGGCTAGTACAGAACTCACCCCAGCGGTAATCTTATGTTGTGCAGAGTAAAGCATCCAGCACGTTTCTCTATGGTAGGATTACATTACAAGGTGCCCCAGGTGTGTTCAGACAGCTGCATACCCAGCATCCACCTGCGCTACACAGCTGCCATTATTAGGTGTGAATAGACAGGGAAAGGAATTAGCAAGAAGACCCTGGTGATCGTTACCTGACCTCCTGGAGATGAAGGCCCCATACAAGGGCAACACTGATACTCTGTATACAGTAGAAGCATTTTATTTCTCATTTCTGATCAGAGACGTTTGGTTTATACACGGAGACTGATTCAGTACTGAACTTACATGAGGGTCAGCATAGTCTGTAGCAATCTTGTGCAGGTCCAGCAGGGCCTGGTTGATGCTCTTCTCCAGCTTCAAGGCAGATTCTATAGCATTGGTTCCATTCCCCCACTCATCAGCATCTGGTTTCTAACAAAAAGAAATATTATAAGCCACACACTGTTGACCATCTCTCCAATGTGCTAATGTTCAACCTATCAGTTGCCAGAGGACAGCAGACATGCCACCAGATACTAATGTAGGCTTCGACAGCATCTCTCCAGGTGTAGCGAACCTGGAAGTCCCATCCTTCCCCGACCCAGAGATTTGTGTCTCCCTCTCTCTCTCTCCCTCCCCTCCCCCCCCCCCCATCTTCCCTCTGTAAGTTAGATGTGCTATATACATTTATCAGTATTGGCTGGGAAATAGGGGCCATTACAAACGTTTGCTATGGGGCCTATGAACATCTAGTTACGCCCCTGTTTCTGGGGCTTGTGGTTTTGCAACACCTGGAGAGCCACAGGCCGTCCCTTGCCCACTACCAGTTTCCATGAATAACTGACAGAAGTCACCAGCCCACACTAAGGACTTGTGCTCAAAAAGGATGGTTCTCTTTTTATTTCAGTTACTCCATTAGACCCAATACACTGTGCTCCCAAGACGGGGCCTTACCTTGATATCCTGAAGCACTACACGTCCTCCACGTTTGTTCTGGAACTTCAAGAAGTGTTCCGCCTGCTCTTGCTTCCTCTCAGACTGCTCACGGAAGAACTTTGAGAACTTGGCCAAAGCCACATCATCGCGGTCAAAGTAGAACCCCTGAAGTAGAGGAGGAAGACACTATGTAAGTGGAGGAAGGTTATAGATATGGCCAAACTATAGCCCTCCAGCTGTTGTGAAACTACAAGTCCCATCATGCCTTGCAACAGTTTTGCTATTAGGGAATGCTAAAACTGTGGTAAGGGATGCTGGGACTTTGTTTCACAACAGCTGGAGGGCCACAGTTTGGACATGCCTGGACTAAGGCAACATCCAGATTAGTGTGAGGATCTTACTGGCTTTGTTAAGCCCCGTACACACGGGGGGATATATCGCTGTGTCCCGTTTGCAGAGATGGTCGCCGATGCAAAAGAAACTGCTGGGGGAGCCCGGCAGTGAAAATCAGCTGGTCACAGGAGCATGTTCCTGCGACCAGCGATCACTACGGGGGTAAAAACGGGAGCGTGCACCCAGCGATATATCGCCGGTGCACACTCCCCTCGCAGGCAATATGGACGCTCAGCGTGTGTACGCACCTTAAGTTTCCTCTCTGGGAGATGCAAGCGGAGGAGACACTGCAGGAATTGGGGTAGAATGGGCTTGACATTAGGCCCCTCCCACAATATAGGAAACCACCCACAATCTGTGTGTCTGCAGCGAAAGGGTGGAGCTAAATGTGGAGTATCCTCACTGAGGGGTAGATTTATCATTAGGTGAAGTGGGGTATATGCGCTATCCCTGTGCGCTAAAGCAGGGGATAGCGCGTCCCCTGATCTATCAACCTCGCTGTGCGGGTACTTTAACAGCAGCGGTTCGGGGTGGGGACTTAGCGCATGTACTAGTTTTAGTACAGCGCGCATTAGCCATACCTAATTTATGATTCTTCCTTATGTGCCCTTCGTGCGTCTCTGAGGTGCTGTCCTTATGGACAGAATTTTCTGGCGCTGCAGGTCTCTTCTGATGTTACTCGCGCTTGCTGGTCTCCGGCATCTTCAAATTCAAACTGCGCATGCGCCGGGTACACAGCATCCCCGGCGAACATTACCCGGCACATGCGCAGTTTGAATTTGAAGACGCCGGAGACAAGCAAGCAGAAAACTGCGCATGCGCCGGGTACACAGCACGAGACCAAGGTATCCGGCGCATGCGCAGAAGACGCCGCCGGACGCCTACAGGCGTATCCCCGGGCAGGAGGGGATAACGCACTCCCATAACGTGCACACAAACATTAATAGAGTCGGTTGAAAGTCAGGTTCTCTTCACCACGATAAAGTTATGAAGCAAACCTGTGCCCATAATGTTCCTTACAGCAGGATTCATAAACCTACCCCTGAGAAACCAGAATCAGGAGGGATAACTTTACTAAAGCTTCTAAAAATGAGCAGAGGTGATGTTACCCATAGCAACCAGATTTGGTTTATTGCATCCTAAAAAAAAAAAAAAAAATTAAAAAAAAAAAAGGCAGATTAAGCCTGGTGATGTGAAAGTAGCCAGGGGATAACTCACCAGCCAATCAGCTTAATATGTGTCCGGAATTAAAGGGACTAGGTGGTAACCCTACAATCAGCTCCTAACTTAAGTTACAGACTGGGTTTAAAAAATGACAGTCAGAGGCCAATTAGCTGCTGCCTTCATCAACTCTGCCCCAGAATCACTTATGGTGACTTAAGAGTGTTTGCTTAATACATTTAGTGTATAAGTCAGGCTTTCCCAACCACGGTCCTCAAAGCACACCAACAGTGCAGGTTTTGTAGATATCCAGGCTTGAGCACAGGTGACTTAATTAGTACCTGAGGGATTCTGATTAAACCATCTGTGCTGAAGCCTGGATATCACTAAAACCTGCACTGTTGGTGTGCCTTGAGGACCGTGGTTGGGAAAGCCTGGTCTAAAGGGCCCCATACATCAGCAATTAATTGTGACAATTTTCAGATATGGAGAGGATTGCCACAATTAATTTTAGATGTGTGGGCTCCCCCTTTTGGCAATCCCAATCAAAATCGCCAATCGATTGCTTAATCAGGTTTTTAAACATGTTATCTGCAGATTTTTTATATGTGTGGGCATTCCCAATTCGTCTTCATCTATTTACATTATGAACAGCAATCGATTGGGCAATTTCCAGATATGAAGATGCAATCTTTAGATGGAAAAATCTGCGGTACTTATGTAATATCTGGGCTCCCGTTTTTCTTATGAGACCGCGTCCCCTTGCGGGGCTCGCTGCGCTCGCCACACTATATAAAATCAGCTCCATGCGTAGTTGGATAGTAGGGGTATGAAAAAAAAAAAAAATCGGGTGCATTTAACATGGGAGCCCAGATAATACATAAGTACCGAATCTGCCGATCACTGAAATAAATCTGTAATGTGTGGTCAAAGTCAGATAGATTGTAAAATCCATTTATCTGGCCAAAAAATCCCTGTATCTGGAAATCCATAAATTGTGATTGCTGATGTATGGGGCCCATAAGTCCACATGAATCTCACGTTTCTTGGATTTCACACTTTTCCCCATCCATGTGAACTTTGATTGGGAACAGTAAAGTGCGCCTCACACAGCAGTAGCCAAGGCATGCAACACTAGAAGGTGCAGTCTATAGGAAAACACAGGAACATGGGCAAATATACCAGCAGAACAGACAGCAGTAGGTCAACAATGGGAAGGTAAACAGTCAAAAGTGTCAACACGAGTATGTTTTTTTTGAGCCGACAGACAGTATTTCATGCCCTACCATCCACTACGTTGTGGCGGAGAATATAGTAGCGTGCCGAATGCATGTCGACTTTTGACTGTCAACCTTCCCATTGTTGACCTAATGCTTGTGTCAACCTATTTCAGGCGTCACAGTCAGCCTAAGGTACATCAACCCTATGACCCATACCCAGTATACATATAACCTGCTGATCATAGCAGCCACTTCCCCCATCAGAGCCGGCCTTAGGCATAGGCAAACTAGGCAATTGCCTAGGGCATTTGGAATGCTTAGGGACATCAGCAGCTTCTGCTGATTAAAATGATATGCAGCATGCCTATATTCTGTGTGTGAGTGAGGCTGTATCTGCATATGAAATAGTGTATTCATGGAAATCATTGTAACATAGCATTCCGTATGCAGGTACAGCCACACACAGAATATAGGCATGCCACATCATTTTAATCATCGGAAGCTCCTTGTCATAACAATGCAAATAAGACAAATTTTCAGCAAAAAAAGGCAGCGAACGTTAGCAGAACTGGCCAGGAGCTGCATGGCCTATTCAGGCAATATGTATGAGGAAACATCTGTATCCAAGCAGAGGCAGAGGTCACAGTGTTAGCGGCTATGTGAGTGCTCTCTGCGGGTGGGTTGGTTGTGCAATAGTGTTCGGCATATGTGTAACAAGCATTATGTGTGTCGTGTATAAGGGCAATAATAATGTGCAACATGTGTAATGGGCATTATGTGTGCCGTGTATAAGGGCATTAATAATGTGCAACATATGTGTGTCTGAAGGGCATTAATAAAGGTTGGCATAATGTGTAAGGGGCATTATGGTTATAAGGACATTAATAATGTGTGTTATGTGTAAGGGGCATTACTGTGTGGTATTATCAGGGGTGCCGAGAGAAAGGGGTAGGGGCAGGGCCGGCGCTACCCACTCAGCAGCTCCTGCAAAGCAGGGAGGCGCCATGCTGAAAAGGCGCTGTCTCCCTCCCTGGTCTGCTAAAGCTGCCTCAGCCCTCACTGTCACTGCCTCCTGCACGCCGCCCGCAGCGCCTGTCTGACAACGGGCGGCAGAATGGAGAGGCTGAGCAGCTCCCTGCACCGTGCACACACTGTCCTCCTCCTGCGACCTGCCCCCTCTTCCTCACGGATACTTTCTGTGAATGCCTGGATGACATCATGTCCGGATCCGCCCCCTACCCATTGCTCCCTGCACCTGTCAGCTGTCAATCAAATGACGAACAGGCAGCAGCACCGCCCCCCCTTCCTTCCCTCTTCTCAGTGTGCTGTGCCAGTGCCGCTGCCAGTCCTCAACACTCCGCCCCCTCTATCTCCATCTCCTCCTTCTCTCCCCTCCTTTTCCCCTCAGTCACAAGTGCTGCACATACTTTTTTCACTGCTTTCAGATCGCATTGCACACACATTGCATGCATGCCATTCGATGCGATCTAGCCGATAACGTATGTGATTCTCGCAGCGTGTATGGGCACCTTTAGTGCCTGCAACATTTTGCGGACACAGCACTAAGATGGTGTATGCATACATGTACATGCACCCGAGATCCTCCATAGGATCGCATGTTGCATACACTCCCACAATCGGGCTGCAGCTTGTTGCAATGGCAATGTGAAAGGGCGCAAAATGTATGGTTTGCAGGAGGGCGCCGGACACCCTAGCACCGGCCCTGGGTAGGGGGTACAAATTACCCAGGCCAAAGTCTGATGGAAGGGCCCCGGGGTCTCCTCCCCTTAAGTGACAGCAGCAGCTGCAGTTCTCCTCTGCCCAGCACACACTGCTTTGTGCTGGGTTGCAGTGTGGCCATGGAGGTGCTTAAAATACAATATTTTCTCAGGATTTTTTTCGGTACTCTTTACCTAGAACGGCGCCCGTCGCGGGCATCGCGGGTACATTTATGTCTGCCCGCGACGCGACCGACGCCCGCGATTTTCCCATTGAAACCCATGTTAAACATGAAAAATCGTGTCGGTCGCGTCGCGGCCGGCCATAAATGTACCCGCGACGCGATGCTCCCGATTTCCCATAGGAATCAATGTTAAATGCCCGCGATGGACCCGATTTTACTGTTAAATGGCTCAATGGACCCGATTTGGCCATAGGAATCAATGTTAAATGGGCCACAGAGCCCATTAACCCTTAAATGGCCCCCCCAATTTTTAACGTCACCCCACGATCCACGTCAACCCGAAGCGTGGCGAGCCCGCGAGGGGCGGCGGTACGCGTCCTCCGACCTTTTCATGCCCTACTATCCACGTCGGCGTGGAGTTGAGAATAGAATAGTGTGGCGAGCGCAGCGAGCCACCGAGCCCGAAGCGTGGCGAGCGCAGCGAGCCCCGCGAGGGGACGCGGATACCTTCACAGGTAAACGCGTCCCCTCGCGGGCTTCACAGGTGTCCGTGGCCACGCGGACACCTGTGAAGCCCGCGAGGGGACGCGTATAACTGTGAAGGTATCCGCGTCCGCTCGCCACGCTTCGGGCTCGGTGGCTCGCTGCGCTCGCCACACTATTCTATTCTCAACTCCACGCCGACGTGGATAGTAGGGCATGAAAAGGTCGGAGGACGCGTACCGCCGCCCCTCGCGGGCTCGCTGCGCTCGCCACGCTTCGGGTTCGCGTTGATCGTGGGGTGGCGTTAAAAATTTTGGGGGCCATTTAAGACTTCAGGGGGACTATTAGGGCTCTGTGGCCCATTTAACATTGATTCCTATGGGAAAATCGCGGGCATTGAGGCATTTAACGCTAAAATCGCGGTCAATCTTCCTTTTTAACATTGTTCCCTATGGGAAAATCGCGGTAATCACGGGTACCCGATTTTGATGTACCCGCGATTTACCCGCGATGCCCGCGATTACCGCGATTTTACCCCCGATGCCCGCGATTTCAATCGTGGGCGCCGTTCTAGGTAAAGAGTACCTTTTTTTCTTAGGGTATAATGTGAGGAGTAATGTACATAAGGTAAAGTGGTACTACTGTGTGATGTAATGTGAATAAGGGACACCATTGCATGATATGTGAATAAAGTTGCACTACTGTGTGGCAGAATGTGAATTGGGGGTACTATTGGGTGGCCATGCCCCTTCCCAGCAAGAACACACCCCTGTTTGGGCTGCGCACCAAATGTGTGCACTGTTTCTATTTAAAATATTGCTGGTAGGAGAACCAAAATGATGACTGCTATGATGAGGGTTGATGGTGCTGGGAAAGGGGAGCAGGGTCAGAGGCGGAACCAGTGGCGGTGCTAGGGGGCACCAGCCAAAATCTTGCCTAGGGTGTCATTTAGGCTAGGGCCGGCTCTGTCCCCCATAGTCATGCAAGACAGCAACATGAACCCCATAAGCAGAAACCCTGAGCTGCTATGACCCCACTCACTCTCTGTGCCTGCCCTGACCACCAAGCTCATAGCCAGGGCTGGGAGAAGAACAGAAGCCTCCCCAGGAGAAGCAGCCCCCAGAGCTCTGTATGGGAGCAGCAGGACCTCACTGACAGCTCTGCAGCTAGAAGTTAGGAACTGAGCAGCTGGTATATATGCAGCAGAATACCAGTGGGGCAAGAATATACTAACCTGGAGGAACTACAAGTCTAAGCATGTGCAACCTGCCTTTAGCAGGAGAGGACATGGGATAGAAGATCCCCAGAGACTGCTGCACTAGATGACTGAGCACTCACCAGTGACTGGTAGACATAGAACGCCTGGAACTCCAGGTTAACGATGCGGTTGACACCAGCCTCACTGTACTGATGATAATTCTGGCGGATCTGGGAGCTCATGATGGCAGCTTCAGGTGTTACACAAGGATGAGGCTGGAAATGTGGTCTGCGGTGTGCGAGGTGGTAAGAAGCTTGGGAAAGGGTCCTGTTCCGTTCAAGCACTGTTGAAGCAAGACACAGGCACTCCCTCAGCTGTAGTGCTTTCTGCTCTCTGAGCTGTACTGACTCTGCTGCCTGGCTTTTATACAGTCAGTGGGCGGAGTCTCACACAGCCCCCGCCCATATTACATCATACTGGCTAAAAAATAGATACAATCAGTGGTTCTCAAACTCGGTTCTCACAAAGTTCACTTTTTCCAGGTCACCCGACAGGTGCAATCATTACTGACTGGGACATTTTAAAAGATCCCCAGGTGGAGCTAATCCTGGACGTTTATCTCTCCTTATCACACTTGCATTTATCTCTTATTAAGGCTTAATACATCTGCCCCAATGTCACTTGATTCTGTGAGGAGACCTGCAAAACATGCACTGTGTGGGGTCCAACTTTGAGAACCTTCGGATACAATGTTTCAATTTCCTTTGTACATATCTCCCAGTTTGTCTCAATGACTGTTATCTGATGGATCTGAAGGACTTGAATAACTGTCCGAATACTATTTTATTAGTCTGTGGTTAAATTTGGCAGAGACCACCATGTGTGTGATAAAATAATCTGTTTAACTTGTGTTGTACTCGTTTATTTTCAAGGCTGGATACATTTCATGCTTGTCTACCTGACCCTCTCTGTGAGGGGTGGGGGGGAAATGTTCTGTTCCTGGACTTCCCTGGTAATGTATGATTGCCATCACCTGTGGGGAAACACCTTTCTTATCGATTACCTAGCTCCCCATAGGTGCTGGCAATCATACATTACCAGGGAAGCCCAGGAACAGAGCATTTTCTCCCTCATGGAGAGGGTCAGGTAGACAACTATGGTACATTTTCAAGTAAATCACTTTTCTATCTGCTGTCCCAGTTGTGAATAAGTGCAGTGCATGCAGATACCAGCCAGCAGGTGGTGCTGTTGTGCTTTCCTCTGTAAAGGGATATATACCATTGTTAGGTTGACACACCAAAGGATTGGGTTGACCACTGAGGTCGACATGGCTTAGGTCGACACCAGTGGACATGCCTAAGGTTGACATGGATGGAAGGTCGACACAAGCATTAGGTCGGCAATAGCTAGGTCGACAGTCAAAAGGTCGACACGTGTTTTTGTCGACCCAATGACCCATACCCTGTGTAGGGCAGGCATTACCAACCTCGGACTTCAAGGCCCCCTAAAGCCAGTGGCGTATCTATAATGGGCGAACTCTGCACCTATTTGGTAATACTTACCCTCAGGAGTCCTGTGGCAGTGGCAGGAGCGCTACAGACATTGCGCGGCGGCCATTTTTCTGGCCATCTGCACATGCGCAGTGGAGTCTGAGTGAGGGGGTAATCACCATATGACTGCCCCCATTTGTATTGCTACCATGTCAACTTGGCGTCTCATACCAACCTTGAAACATCAATCTTTTGGTTAATTATTACTTAACCCTCAGTTATTAGTTTAACCCTTTGAGTTCCAAAGTGAATTTGTCAAACTAGGTGTGAAAATTGGCAAGCAAACATTTCTATTCATCATAGTGACCCGTAACGTTACCTTATATAGGAAATATCATCTGTTTTTACACAACATTTTTTTATTTGAATTGATATAACAAATGTGAGCGACGCCGGCATATTTAACAGATATTTTGCGCATAAAAAGGTTTGCTGGGCAATTTTCACACCTATTATTACTAATTCACTTGGCACTCAAAGGGTGAAATCATGATTACCCCATGGTGCCCGCTCTAATCCAAGCTGTCGATCCCTCTGTATCGGTCCAGCACATAGAGTATATTATATACATGGTTCGGGGAATTAGCTGCAGGTTTTACATGGGCCCCAGAATGAGCTGTATGCCTCCTCCTCAGTTGGACATGGGTGAGAATTGTGGAGGTCATTCTGGTTCATACCCTCCCCTGCGCATTCACACAGGGGAGCGATGTTTAGCTACTGCGCATAAGTATTTATGCGCATGCGCAGGCTCCGTTTGAAAACGGACGCGGCAAAAAAGTATAATCGCCGGCCCGTTCGCACGGAGCAGTGCAGACGGGGGGAGCGTGGGGCGGTGGACATGAGTCGCAACCAGCCTTTCATGGGCGTCCCCATGAAAACTTTGGGCGTGCGCATGGTGATTCGCCCGTCCAGGGGCGCCACAAATCATCAGAGAGTGACTTCGATTTGCCAGCGCTGTAGAAATCATTCGATGGTCGGGGACTATCAAAGGTTTTCTGCCCCGCACGCAAGCTGGAAATGGATGTTTATGCTGGGAAAACCGACATGCGTGTGGCGGAGGGACCTTCGTACGGGCGGCGTTTGGTTGACTTGCAAAGCTGTGAATTTTTCAGCTTTGCAAGTCAACCAGAATGACCTCCTGTGTGTGGCAAGTAACCTGAGAAGGAATTGTGCTTAGTCACAATCGGGGGACGCGGGTCATGAGATTACTTGTCAGCATCTCGCTATTTGTTAAACAAGTGTACAAACAGTACAGCCTCGTGTTGGTTCTGCTTGTTACAATGTATAGATGCATACTGAGTAAACAAACATCCCTCCTCACGTCTCTGTCAGGTCTGGGCAATCCTACAAACAACACGGGTAATCCCGAAAGTGTAAAGGCCCCATACACTAAGCGATTTGGGCACGATTTCCCCGGATTCGGACGAATCGGGCCGTGAAATCGGCCCAAATCGCACTTGCAGACACCCCATACAGCCCATACAGATGACTAGCAAGCCATTGATTGGCTGAGAGAGGTCTCAGCCAATCAATGGCTTGCTAGTCATCTGTATGGGCTTTTTTTTTTTCAAGTTATCTCTGTTCCTCCCGGGCCGGCCCAGCCCAGCCCCCGCCACTGCCCGGCACCCAGCGTCATCCTCCCTGCCCGGCGCCCTGCTCCCGCTGTCACCCCACCGCAACCAGGGCCGGTGCAAGGCACCGGAGCGCCCCAGGCGAGTCGGGGTGGGGGCGCCCCGGTGCCCGGAGAGGGGGGGTACCTGTCCTGCGGCGCTATGTATTTAAAGCTGGCGGCGGAGGCAGCGAGGGGTCCCTGCAGTCTATAAGAAATAACGAGCGCTATCCGCCGGGCTATGCGGAAGCGCTTCTGTTGTGAAAACACTGGCCGTACGGCGCGCGCTGATTGGCTGAATCTCAGCCAATCAGCGTGCGGACAGTGTTTTCACAACAGAAGCGCTTCCGCATAGCGGATAGCGCTCGTTATTTTTTATCGACTGCAGGGACCCCTCGCTGCCTCCGCCGCCAGCTTTAAATACACAGCGCCGCAGGACAGGTACCCTCGTGGCACGGGCGGCAAAATGCCGCCCTCCAGTGGCCGGCGCCCTAGGCAAATGCCTAGATTTGCCTAGTGGTGGCGCCGGCCCTGACCGCAACAGCCTCCTCCTGCCCGGCTCCCTATGCAGCCTCCCCCTGCTCGGCTCTCTATTAGCCGGCATCCCCCGCACGCTGATGTCCCCGCATGGTTTCCTCCTCCTGCAGCTTCCCGGGGACTGCATATGATAAATCCATGCGATTTATCATATGCAAACCTTGGCACATCAAGTGCCTAATCGTGTGTCCCCCTCCCGGGGAGCTGCAGGGGAAATCAGGTCCGACTTGTCCCTAGGACAAGTCGGACTAATGTATGGGGGCCTTAACTCCGCTCATTACGGAAAATGTAGTGGTGAGAGATAATAAAATATTGGGTTTTATTTCCTTTGATTGTAGCATTTCACCCATTTGAGAGATACACTAAAGGTGCGTACACACGGATAGATATGGGGCAACGATATCAATGTCTTTAACAATTTCTTCTGAACTCCTGCACAAACGATTTGGTGTCAAATGATGAACGATTAAGCAATCGATGACACATGAATGATTGATCTTTAACGATGGTGGAGGGAGAGGGAGCCAGTCAGTCAATCAGCCTTACCAAACCATTCATCGTGCATACACATGAAACAATGGGTACACATCGCTAACGATTGGTCACTGATCTTTCTGCATGCAGGAGAGATCAGCGACCTCTACCAATGGGTATGCGCATCGTCCGATATATCATTCATACACACGGAACGATTTGAGCGATTGGTCGTTTCAATCCGTCGGGAACGCCCAGATCTTTTGCCAAATCTTTCCATGTGTACGCACAATAAGACCCTAAGACCTCAGCTGGTCCACTTCTACCCCCAGTTATTTAAGAAATGAGTGCAGACTTGCAGTGAGTGCGGGGTGGGGCCCTATGCCGCTGGAATGCGGTGTGGGGCCCCTGGGGACCGTGTGCACCACACACTGCTTCCATTATAAATATGTCAGCGAGTTCAATACTGTTATTATTCATATCTAGCTATTTACCAAGAGAATGTGATGAGACACACAGCAATAGTACTTGTTATATGAGTGGTGTGAGAACAGCCAGATAACTTCCTGGGATAAGGACAAGCTGCTGAGTCATTGTAGCCACATTTGCGCTGAGTCATGGGAACACAATATAGACATATAACATGATCCCTCATCTGATAGAGGCTGCTGGTATCGGAAGGGTAGAAAGTCTGGACCGCGTACACAGCGGAGTAGGGGGGACTGTGTGATAGTACACACTCACATACATTTATTATAAAAAAAAAAATTAATGAAATGCTCATTGATAGGAGTTACATGCCCGTTTCCAGGGGTTGCATGATCACTGCTAGGGGGAGTCCGTGGGACCAAAGATGCAAACAGCGTCCATGCAGCCTCACACACCGCTGTCCAATGCATGAAATACTGTCATTGGACATGGGGGCATGGCCACCAGGGTGCGATCACGCTGGCCACTCCCCTAAACATGAAATTTCTTCTGTGGCCCCATGAGACCCCTTTCCCATCCTTCAGTGGCCCCTCCCCCCACTGCCACACTGACCTGGCTGCCCAGAGAGGGCTCTCCCAGAGAGGGCAGCTATAAAGTAGGCAACACTGCTATAAATCAAGTTCAAGCTAAACGACTGTGGGCAGTACAACCACCTTGAAAAAGCTGCTCTGTGCAGTGAAACGCGTTGGTCCAGGCTCCTAACTGCCACTAAGCGCTGCCTTCCACTGCCACCTTTTTTCCACTGAAAACCGTTTGGAGATTTCTACCTGCTCATCATCACTGGCCTTATCAACCTGGAGTGAGGCACTCACCTCTTGAAGGCAAGCCGCCTATCTAATACCCACCCAGGGCTCTACAGCGGACACTCTACCTATACTTCCTATCCAAATTGGGAGGATCGCTACCCCCTACTACAAATTGGAAGAAATACTACATCTGAGTACCGCCGTGGCCAGGTTTTGATAATTCATCTACTCCTCAATTTAAACGGTCACCCATTGGACTATGGACTCAAATCAGGTGATATCACTCTAAAAAGTGGACGCAGCTATTTCAAATTTCTCAACCATTTCCCCTCCCCCCCCTCCTTTTAGTGTACCTTATTATTATATACGGTGTATTTTATATGTTTATTACAGCATGCTATTTGTGTAATTAAAATATTACTATATTTTTTTAAAAAAATAAAAAAAAAAATTCTCACTCTGTCATCAATGAGCGCAGTCTACCATTCTTTTCTTGGACTGTGGGCAGTATTCAATGTGAAAAATTTGCCGTGTTTTATGGCGAGTTTGTGCTTTTCTCGTGTTGGACGGAGACTTTTGCTTTCAAAAAGCGAGCAACCCTATTCAATGTGCACTTCTCGCCGTCTTTCTAAGTGATTTTCGCCGTTTCGCAATTCTCCATCTTTTCATGGAGAAGTGGAATGTGAACTATTAAAATAAAAGATTTTTTGTTTTAATTTTGGTGTAAAAAAATCAGGAATTTTATTCTGTGAAAGGGCATGCTATTTTTATTCATGTGCTTATAGCACATGAATATATATTGAATTTAAAAAATATATATATATTTTTTTTACACAGAGCAGCCATCAGGGGGCCGGGAACCGAGCCGCTCATTAGATATTCATATATTCACTGCACCCGATCATTACATATGCATGATCAGGAGCAGTGAATATACCCGGTCCCCTGCTGGCTCTGGGGGGGGGGGGGGCAGCTTGTGCTGCCTGGGTCCCGGGGAGCCCACCTCCCCCCCACATACGTTCTGGGGCAGGCAGGGAGACTTCAATCTCCCTGCATGCCACCGTCCCACGGCTCCCTGCCGCGGATGCTTGTCCGCTGCATGGGTTAAGATTCGCCGCGAGGGGCAACTCGCCCCTCCGACATTGATTACGGAGAGAGCGAGTGGCAGCCAGCCCTCCGGAACGCAGCCAGTGTGCAGCGAATACTGCCCTGTGAGTACAATATTGTTATCAATTAATTTCTAGCTATGTACCAGGAAATGTGATGTAGCAATTATAGTTTTATGAGGTGCGAGAACAGCCAGATAACTTCCTTGCTGAGACAGGCTGGGATAGGAGCATCACAAGCTGCTGAGTCATTGCAGCTACATGTGTGCTGAGTCATGGGGACACAATATACACAAATCACAAGATCGCTCCTTTGAATCCGACTGCTGGTAATGTGAGGGTAGAAAAACTGGATGGCCTACACAGTGCAAACATATTGGGACTCATTCAGATCTGCTCGCTGGTCTGCGAGTTTACGGAGCCAATTGAGCAGGTGGATACCGGCCCCTCTGCCGAACACACTCCCCCCACCCCTGTGCATGGCTATAAACATCGATCACCATCGAATGATTTTTCTCCTGCCGCTTCATAATATCTCCTGGAGTGCCACTTATATATAATGTCCCCTGTAGTGCCACTCATACACAATGTCCCCTGTAGTGCCACTCATACACAATGTCCCCTGGAATGCCACTTATATATAATGTCCCCTGGAGTGCCACTCATACACAATGTCCCCTGGAGTGCCACTCATACACAATGTTCCCTGGAGTGCCACTCATACACAATGTCCCCTGGAGTGCCACTCATACACAATGTCCCCTGGAGTGCCACTCATACACAATGTCCCCTGGAGTGCCACTCATACACAACGTCCCCTGGAGTGCCACTCATACACAATGTCCCCTGGAGTGCCACTCATTCACAATGTCCCCTGGAGTGCCCCTCATATACAACGTCCCCTGGAGTGCCACTCATACACAATGTCCTCTGGAGTGCCACTCATATACAACGTCCCCTGGAGTGCCACTCATACACAATGTCCCCTGGAGTGCAACTTAGACACAATGTCCCCTGGAGTGCCACTCATGCACTACATCCCCTGTAGTGGCACTCATACACAATGTCCTCTGGAGTGCCACTCATACACAATGTCCCCTGGAGTGCCACTCATACACAATGTCCCCTGAAGTGCCACTCATACACAATGTCCCCTGAAGTGCCACTCATGCACTACATCCCCTGTAGTGCCACTCATACACAATGTCCCCTGGAGTGCCACTCATTCACAATGTCCCCTGGAGTGCCACTCATTCACAATGTCCCCTGGAGTGCCACTCATACACAATGTCCCTTGGAGTGCCACTTATACACAATGTCCCCTGGAGTGCCACTTATACACAATGTCCCCTGGAGTGCCACTCATGCACTACTTCCCCTGTAGTGCCACTCATACACAATGTCCCCTGGAGTGCCACTCATTCACAATGTCCCCTGGAGTGCCACTCACACACAATGTCCCCTGGAGTGCCACTCATACACAATGTCCCCTTGAGTGCCACTCATGCACTACGTCCCCTGGAATGCCACTCATACACAATGTGCCCTGTAGTGCCACTCATACACAATGTGCCCTGTAGTGCCACTCATACACAATGTCCCCTGTAGTGCCACTCATACACAATGTCCCCTGTAGTGCCACTCATACACAATGTGCCCTGTAGTGCCACTCATACACAATGTCCCCTGTAGTGCCACTCATACACAATGTCCCCTGTAGTGCCACTCACACACAATGTCCCCTGGAGTGCCACTCATACACAATGTCCCCTGGAGTGCCACTCATACACAATGTCCCCTGTAGTGCCACTCATACACAATGTGCCCTGTAGTGCCACTCATACACAATGTCCCCTGTAGTGCCACTCATACACAATGTCCCCTGTAGTGCCACTCATACACAATGGCCGTGCGTACGGTCCATCCGTGCAAATCCTGCATTCTTTCTTGCGAGCGTGATTCCGCCCACAGCACATCCGCGCACGGACGGAGTCATCACCCGACAATGGGGAGTGGCGTGCATTTGAGCGTACGCTCCCGTGCACGGACGGTTCACAGCCTCAACGCTCGGAGACCGAACGCAGCTCCGATCAGAGGTGGTGGCGTACGGCCGAACACGGGAGCGTAGGCGTCACTTGTATAGACCAGCAATTATTCAGATAATTGGGAAATTGCTAGAAGGCAACTTCAAAGGGGATTCCCTTTGAAGTTAGCTTCTAGCAATTTTCCTATAATCCTAAAGCCGTGTACACACGGCAGCGTTATGGGCTATAATCACTGGAAATATGGTCGCTGGCGACCATATTGCCAGTATTGGGAGTGGTGCGCACTCCCATTTTTAGCCCCATTCTAATCGCTGGTCGCAGGAGCTTGCTCCTGCGACCAGCTGATTACCTCTGCTGCTCCCCCGGCAGAGGTTCCCTTTCATCTATGAAAAGGAGAAACTGAGCAATATATCTCCCCATGTGTGTACGCACCTTAAGTGTGATGATTGATTTCCTTATTATTACCTCATTAGTCTCCTTTAATTTATCTACAATTCAACCCTCATTACATGTGGATTTGGATTAATACTACATAAAAATAATCCTACCTTGAAATGGTGAGAAGTGTAGAAAGAGAACCTTCCTATGTATTTCAGGCCTGTGTGTGGCTTGCAGGTACTCTAATGAGCGTTTTCACTAAATAGCCTGCAGCATTGGTTAATATTGGGGTCAGGTGTATGTAATTTAGGTGTGTTTGGCGTTAATTAGCAGACCCAGGGTGTCCGTACTCAGGCGGAAACTCAAAGAGTGGTATGGAGCACTCTTTGGCGTTGACTTTTTCTGGCCTCTCCCCTAAAAATTACCATATCACGCCCACTCTGACCGTGCGCTTGCGGACAGGATTATTTGTTCGGAAACGTCCGTTCATGAGCGGTGTGCTGTCGCCGCACATGCGCATAGCGAATGGTACGCATGCGCAGAAGAAAAAAACCTCCGTTCCGTCCAAACGCGGACAGAACCGCACCAACCAGAATAAGGCCCAATGTCCCTTGGAGTGCCACTCATACACTATGTCCCCTGCTTGGGGGACATAGTGTATGAGTCAGACTGCTTGGACCAATGAAAGATCAGAGGTGTCATCAAGCTGAGATTGTTGGGTCAAACTTTGGGAACCACTGCACTATGGGGGGCTATGTAGACTTGATTGCAGCCCTGTGATTTTGCAAGGCGGCTGATTATCGATCGACAGCACAAGCATACAGATCATAATGTGCAAGCGTGAGGGAATTCGCCAGAAAAAATCTGATCGCAAGCCATTTGCAAGTATATTGACAGGAAGCTAACAATTTGGGGTGTTAAACTGGGAGTGTCAGGAAAAATGCAATCGGGGCCGTAGCTAGCGCTTTCTTTGGTGGGTTCAGGAGTAGGGGTAGCAGCGCTGCTGGCGACTGGCGGTGTAGAGTAGCGCTGTGAAGGAATGTTGCCGGGTGGTAGGGGTCAATGGGAGGGAGAGCAGCCAATCAGCGGCCACCTGAATGTGATCCCTAAGAGGGCTGCCTAGTGTTTTAAACTGTCTATTCAAATTCTGCTGCCACCGCTGCTCTCCGCCTTCTACCAGCGCTCCTTCACAGCACTACGCTACTCCACCACCCACCCTCTTCCGGCACCCAATGTGGCATCGCAGATGACATGTGACATTGGGTGCTGGTAGAGGGCACTTTAGGCACCATAAGATGTGATATCCCATCTCATCGCATTCGTGTATGGGCACCATAACGGTAAGCATCATGGAATCGTGATCTCATGCTGGAATGGTTGGGTCCCACTTTGGGAACCACTGCACTATGGGGGCTATGTGGACGATTGCAGCCCTGCAATTTAGCAAGGCGGCTGATTATTGATTGTCAGCGCAATCATGCTGATCATAATGTGCATGCGTGAGGGCATTCGCCGAAAAAATATGCAGCACCGTTTCTGATCGCAAGCTGTTTGCAAGTAGATTGACAGGAATCTTTGGTGTGTTAAACCAGCCATTTAATGGGAAAACAAGTAGACGTGCCCAGGCGTTTTCAGGGAGGGTGTGTGATGTCCGCTCTTGCCCCAATCAGCCCATCTCAATCCACACAGGCAGAGTAGGTTCTGGGTTACGCACAGACTGGAGAAATCATTACATGGTGAGTTGCAGATAATCACTGATCGGCGTGCAGAGGGCGGGATTTCACTCTGGCGGGCGGCGGCTATGTGACCGCGAGGCTCTGTCATTTCTCTGTATAACCCCTATGTTATCACTATAGCTTTATTACAGTGTTGATTTAAAATGAAGCTAAAATACTAAACAGTAAAATAGAGACATCCGTTACAGAACTGCTGAGGTTGGCGATGTGTCATGGGACCGGCGATAGGAAGGGAAGTCATGGGACGTTACTGTAACAGGGGGAATATAATCTGCTGCGTCAGTCACTGTGGTTATGAAGAAGGATAAATTGATTTTAAATTTTTATAAGGTGTAACATAAACCCTTGCATTAGCCTTGCGCCACACCTTAGTGTTGGGGATGTAATATCATCTCGTCAGGCACTTCAGTTACTATGGCCATTGTACTCTATAAGGGTGTGACACAAAAGCAAGGCAATCACCGATATTACCAGACGCCCATTCACATATATAGGACCTTATTCTGGTCCGTTTGCAGCCAGCGGCCTGGTGTGTATTTGCATCCGAGTGTATCAACCAGAATAACCCCCCCCCATACTGTGTTACAACTTACTCCTCATTCACGAAAGGAACACATCAAAAACACTATAAGGGGTAAACTTACTAAGGGCCTTCCACCTTCCACCATCATCTATGGGGATCTATGAGAACATAACCCCTCGCATGCGACCAAAGGGGAGAGAATGAATTCAATGGTCGACGACCGTCGAACATATTTTATCCCCTTTGGAAATAAAAGACCGTCTGAACTGACTTTTATTTCCGCTGCTGATCGTCAGCTGCCCACCCTGAGCAGAGAATGTCATGCCTGCGTTACCAGGGGAACCACCATAAACCGCTGGGCATTCCCCTGCAGCCACCCCCTACCCGTGTGAAGGCCTCAGTGAGTAAGATACTTGCCAAAGTTGCCCATAGCAACCAATCAGATTCTATCTATCCTCTAATGCATCCTGTAAAATGATAGTGAGAATCATCGCTACTTTTCACTTTTAGAAGCTTTAGTAAATTTACTCTTAAGGGGCCCATTTCTATGGATGGCATATTCAATGCGCTCTGGGCGGGATCTTACGGCAATCTGCGATCCACAAACGCTGTTCATCCAGATGCCCACTCTTTGACCACCCAGAGTGCCATTAACCATCCATCGGACCAACCGAGTATTTCCCAGATTCCAGGTTTCCAACCAGGCACCCAACGGGTGCCGGACGTCTCCCCGATAGTCGGGATTCCGACAGTCATTACTCCGACGTCAGAATCCCGACTGCTCCCTTGTGGGGGTCCACGACCCCCATAGAGGGAGAATAAAATAAGTGGCGAGCACAGCTCGCCACCGTGCCCGCAGCATGGCGAGTACAGAGTGGCGAGCGCAGCAAGCCCCGCAAGGGGCTTCATTGCGCTCCCCCCGCTGTGCAGTCGGGATTCCGACATCACGCTAATGACTTTCGGTATCCCGACTGTGGGGCAGATGTATTAAGCCTGGAGAAGAGATAAACTGGAGATAAAGTGGAGATAACTTGGAAGAGTTAACGCACCAGCCAATCAGCTGTGTTTGAAATATGACAGTTTAGATCTGATTGGCTGGTGCATTATCTCCTTCCACTTTATCTCCAGTTTATCTCTTCACCAGGCTTAATACATCTGCCCCAATGTGTGTTATACCACACCCGCACCTTACAGCACTTTGTAGGAATGCTACCTCTACAATTCTGCCTCTCTGGGATCGTGGACCCCACTGTTTGCTTCAGATATTCCAGCTTCTTGGAGGAACGCCACCCCCCATATAATTGGAGGAAGCATCTAAAGGGACGCCACAAAACCATTACTCGGACCAACTCTTTTAGGCCCAAACAGAGGGACACTTCACTCCGTGAAGTGACGTTATTCAACATCTTTTATTATTCTGGATGCAGCTTCTTTCACAAAATCTTAATGCTCAGTTTTGAGCTTTTACATTTATTATTACTGTGTAACTTTTTTTAATATGTATTAATAAATGCACACCTATATTTTTTTATTAAATTTGCTGTATTACAGTTTTTTTATGCTGTCATTGACCTAGCGCAACCGTCACCTTATATGTATTTTTCAAACCAAGCCTGTAACTTCACAGTTAGGAGCTGATTGGCCGGTGATAAAAACCATTTTATCAATTCACCAAGCTTAATAAATCTGCCCCACAGGTACAGTAGCCGATCCCTCCAATGTGCTCTGCCGGCTCCCAGGGAGGATGTGCGGTCAGCGCTAACCGCGATACACAGCAGGCACGTCAGGGGGCGGACGGCGCTGCAGCAAGTAGCCCATAGGCTACAATGGGACCTGATATTGAAGCATTCGGGATATTGGTAAATTCGTTCATAGATGCATGCTGTGCCATGCAGCTGCATATACGGGAAATCGAAATACAATAATCCACGGACAGAACAGCAGATGTAATATTCTGTCACCTTTGCCACAGACACACATCTTATCTATGGCTCACGTCAGCGATTAATGCTATTTTCATGGGGTTGTGTAAAACTATATATGATTGATAACAAGTATGTGAAGTTTGAAATCATTGTAATAAAATGACAATTAGCCTTTGCCTTATACATTGGCTGGACAGCTGTGGATTTCCCACTAGCCACTAGTGGTACGTGTCTAGGGGCGATGGTGTGTGTGTGGGGGGTGGGGCTCATTGCGTGACAGCCAAAGGCCAGATAAGGCCATTTTTTTTTTCCCCATTTCAGTTAAAACTTTATTTTGTAACTTGGTGAAGTATGCGGGAGCAATGATCAGTAAATTGTGGTAGTGAAGAGGGGGAGAGATTGGTGTCGCTATGGCAATATGGAGGGCCCAACATGAAAGGTGCAGTGACATGGTATGCAGTTAATATGTCAAAAGTCGGGATCCCGGCGGTCAAAATCCAGATGCCAAAATCCCGACCAATGACATGATGCACAGGGTTTATTCTCCCTTGTGGGGGTCCACAACCCCAATAGAAGAAGAAAGGAACCTTGTGGGAGCGAAGCAAGCCACAGTGCCTACAACGAGCCCGCAAGGGTCCTTTTTGTGCCCCTATTGGCTTTCCGGTAGCTCGGATACTATTGTCGGGATTGTGACTGCCAAGATCTCAGCTGCCTGTAAATCACTACAGTGTGTGCCATAATGTGTATAATGTGGTATTACAGTGTGGCATAATGTGCAAGGGCATTTCGGTGTGACATAATGTTATAAGGTGCGCTACGGAGTGGCAAAATGTGTAAGGGCTTTTTGTGCATGATCACAAGTGACTTATTTATTAGGATGTCACTTTGGTTTAACCCTTTGGCCTCAAGCATGGATAGTCTATAAAATTCCTTTACCAAACATAAAATCAGGGGCTAGTAAGGGTCATGTGGGAAAAAGCAAAAACAACAATGATCGAATGAACATGAATCAATAGATAAATACAATGGTTTATAATAATATTAATGACAATAATAATTAAGGGCATTACAAATGATATTCAAGAGGTACATAATATAAGCTAGCTTCTGACAGATGGCAATGTCAGTCCTGTTTGTTCCTATTTTGCCCAGACCTTCCTAGGGGCTATGGTAGATAATGGCTCCAAATAGACCCAGTCCAATGGGAAAATAAATCAATACATCACCAGGAGATGGTATGCTATGTTGGTATGCTATGTTGGAATATTATGTTCACCGCGGGACTTGGTGGATTCCATGTTGGAGAGAACCAACGGCACTAGAAGGCGGTAATCCTGATGTTTTGGTGGCGTCTTTAAACAGGAGTCCTAAAGGTGCCCACACACTAGAAAGACCTGCGATCGTAAGATGTGCGCATAAATTAGCCTTGAAATCTTTTTTCCGTCCTGGACAAAAGATTTTACCAAAGATTTTTCTTAAGATCCCGTGTGCGTTCCTATGGATCTTTTGTTAAATCTTCTGATCTTTTGTGCAGCACGTAAGATCAGAAGATTCAGCTAAAGATCCACGGGAGCGCGCATCGGACAAAATCGGCCGATTTTCGACCGATTATCGGTAAACATCGGACGATATATCGGAAATCGCCCAATCGGCCCAAAAATCGTTCTAGTGTGTGGGCACCTTAAGTGTCCCAGTGCAATCCAGGAGGGAAAAGCAATATGGTCTGGTTCAAGCAAGTGTGTCCTCTTATTTGGCCAACGTGTGCCCTTAACACGTTTCGTTGTGTTCACAACTTGTGTTAAAAAAAATAATACATCACATATATAACAATACATTTTTGCTACAGGAGGCAGACCTAATAATGCTTTAAAAAGTAAAACTTTAGTTCAGGCATGTCCAACCTGTGGCCCTCCAGATGTTGTGAATCTACACATCCCAACATGCCTTGCCATAATTTTGCTATTAGGGAATGCTAAAACTATGGCAAGGCATGCTGGGATGTGTAGTTTCACAACAGCTGGAGGGCTGCAGGTTGGACATGCCTGCTGTAGTTGTAGAGTACCTAGTTTTTAATTATTTATTCATGGAGTCTTCGGTTGTTGAAACGCATATACTGCATTCCTCCCAACATTGGTGGCAGTGGAGGAGGGACACGAAATTAGGCGGCATGGTTTCCCAATCAGGGGGCGCAGCCTATACCCCTGGTCGCTCCCACAAGGTCACACCCCCTCCCATTTTCACCAAGTTGGGGGCATGGCCAGCACTGTGAGAGCTGCCGGTAATGTCCCATCCCCTTTCTACAGTGGATGACACTGTGTGCGTAGCATCTAGCAGGGGGGGGGGGGGGCTACCAACTGCCCCCCGCTTCAGGACATAGCAGGCCCGGACTGATCGCAGGACCGCGCCCCCCCCCCCAAAAAATAAAATAAAAAATAAAACGGATGGTCCGTGAAAACCGGTGCAGTTGGGAGGTAAGATATCGTCCAGTAAGTGGAATGCATGTGTATATGGAACTTCCAGTGCCCAAATTGCAAACTCATCGTGGGCTGGGTAGAAAGGGATTTATGTACCTCTTGAATATTATTCATTAAAGGACTTCATTATTATTGTCATTGATTTTATAATAAACTTTTGTACTTATTTATGGACTAGTAAGCCCACTCAAAGCTAATGCTTCGAAAGCTAGTAGATGTAGTTTCACTTGCCGCAAACAGATGGCAGTGTAAGTCTGCTCAAAGCAATTGCTTCCAAAGCGAGTAGATGTAGTTTCACTAGATGCCGACAGAGGGCAGTGTTTCGGTTACACACGGACACTCGACATATATATATATATATATATATATATATATATATATATAGATATCCTATAAACCTGCACTGTACTGGCAGAATCTCTGGCTCTGCACTAACAAAAATAATGTTTTTAAAACATCATAATACTGCAATAAACGAGTGCTAAATTAAATGAAGAATTGACATGTTTTTGGAGGTACGTGTTTGATGTTACTAGTTTCAGTGAGGCACATGACGGGCTCTATACACTTCCTCTGGCTCTTTAGGGACACTTCCCCCAATAACTTCCTTACTCGGTCACCCAGCAACCAGCCTACGTCACTGTCACTGCCCTTCCCCATTGTGTCTCTCAATCCTACAAAGTCATGCTGGCTGGGCTCTGCAATTTCCACAACAAGGCATTCCAATCAATTTGGGGCACGCATGAGGCAATAATGCAGCAAGTGTTATCACTATTATCCTTAGTCATCTTTATATAATTCTTAAGGCCCATACACACTGGGCGACTTTGCGCTGAAAGCAGTTTTGTCGTTTCAGCTGCTTTCAGCTCAAAAGCCACCCAGTGTGTGAGGGGCATCGATGAGCGGTGAGCGCTGATACGCGCTTCCACATCATCGCCGGCCGCCACCGCTGCTCTTCTGGTATTACCATAGTGTCCTGCTGAGAAAAGCCGTCCACAACCCGGGAAAATGGATTAGACGGGCAAATTCAGCCCAGCGATTTTCCCCATCATCGCTGAGAATTGGCGACTTTGAAAACCTGATCTGACTTCAGCAAATACATCTCACACTGGGCCAGATGCACTAAGCTTCAAAGGTGATAAAATGGAGAGTGATAAACAGCCAGCCAATCAGCTCCTGCCTGCCATGCCACAGGCTGTGTTTGAAAAATGTCAGGTAGGAGCTGATTGGTTGGTTGTTTATTTATCACTCTCCGGCCCAGTGTGTTGAGTCGACCACTTTCGCCAGCTAACGTCGCCCACATACTGCTCTCTCTGGCCCCCTCTCAAATTTTTGGTGCAGCAGGATTTTGTCCGTCTGCAGAAATTGCAGCCTTGCTAACAGTTCTGAATGAACCCCCATGGTAGGAAGCAATGGTGGTGTAACTGTAATGACCGAGTAACTGATTGTCAGCAACAGAAGCACAGAAAATGTATACATTGCAGATAATTCTGCAATATTGTCATTTTGCAGAAATCAATGTATAGTATTACATTTCTGTTCATGGAATTTTCGGAATGTTTGTGTGACTCAGCAGATGCCCCCATAGGAGAACACTAAGCAGTCACCTACAGAACAGAATGTATGTGTGACTCAGCAGATGCCCCCATAGGAGAACACTAAGCAGTCACATACAGAACAGAATGTATGTGTGACTCAGCAGATGCCCCCATAGGAGAACACTAAGCAGTCACATACAGAACAGAATGTATGTGTGACTCAGCAGATGCCCCTATAGGAGAACAGTAAGAGCTCCCCTCCCCCATAGCTGGCTATGGGAGGGGGTGTGTCGGTTACTGGTGGATGATGTCAGTGCAGGAGGAGACTCCTGGGCAGGGTATAAATACTGGGCTCCTTGTTATTGCTGGGATCAGACATCTCTAGCTCTGAGCTGAGTTCTTGCTTCAACAGTGATTGAACGGAACCCTCTCGGAGTCTCCTCTCTGTGCTAAAGAAATCTCTCCTGTCCACTTTACGTTGTAACTTTTCCGCCAACGAAAACCACCAAACACCGCAATGGAGTCCCAGGTGCGCCAGAACTTCCACCGCGACTGCGAAGCTGCCATCAACCGTATGGTGAACCTGGAGCTGTATGCGTCCTACACCTACCTCTCCATGGTGAGTACCCCTTGTGTATTTACACCTCCCTCTCCCTGGGGAGTGCCCCATATACATACACTACAATATATGGGTTTCCTGTCTCCTCCTGCCTTCTGTTATCTTGAATTTCCTTGCGGCTAGAAGAGGGTACTATGTGCTTTCCAGCTGTTATGGAACTACAAGTCTCAGCATGCTCCTGTAGGTCCATATGGGAATGCACAGAGAGGGGAGACGTATTGTAGTGTTTATGTATCAGGGATGTTGCCCAATCTTTGAAAGCTCTCCCCTTAAGTGTGTTGTATATGGCTTGTGGCTATTCCCACAGCAGCTGCTGTGTGCGTAGAGCCAGTCTCTCCCATGTCTCCTGATTTTGCATTGTCTGTTGTCTTATCAGTATCCTCACCTCCCCCGCATCTGTACAGTGGCACTGCTTCCCCCTGCCTCCTGTGCTAGTCATCCAGTACATTCTCCCCTCCCCCACCCCCCCCCCTGCTTCTGTATACACCCTGTGCCATAGTGCACACTTATTCACTGGGGGAAAAAGCTGTTTATTAACTGCTCCCACACCAGGACATAGAGGGTGGGGCGGACAGCCACACACCCACATAACCTGTTCCTGCTGTGGTTGTCTATTAACTGCTTCTTACTGGTGCGGACGGTACTTGTTTAGTTTCACGGCGCCCGATATATCGGACGCAGACAAATATTGTGCAGCCTTCTGGTCCTGATATCAGTCTGTGCCACTATCATTCATTTAATGCATGGCTACTGGGGGGCCTGTTTATTAACAGTTACATTCGCATTGCAATCTGGGTGTGATATTACCGCCCAAGTCACAAAGCAGTGTGTGATTTACTGCAGAAGTTCTCAAAGACCAACCGCAGGGGCACACCCCCTGCTGGTGGCACAAGAGATGGTCAGCCTTCAAGTTCAAAGATATAATGCAGGCATGTCCAACCTGCGTCCCTCCAGCTGTTGTGAAACTACACCTCCCAGCATAACTTGCCACAGTTTTGCTATTGGGAAATGATAAAACTATGGCAAGGCATGCTGGGATGTGTAGTTTCACAACAGCTGGAGGGCTGCAGGTTGGACATGGCTGATATACTGGTTCTAATGTCTACAGCAGGTGTGCATTGATATACACAGGGGTGCTTCGTGATGCCCCTAGTGAATTAATCCCTGTCTCCACTTTATACATGGCTTGTGCAGCCTAACTGAATCTATAATCCTGACCTGTAACTTGAAGGCCATCGCGCTTATAAACATGAAGTGCTAATGCTAAAATCTTCTCTCCCCATTCAGTCTTTCTACTTTGACCGTGATGACGTGGCTCTTGAACATGTGGCCGAATACTTCAAGAAGCAGAGCCACGAGGAGAGGGAGCATGCTGAGAAGTTTCTGAAGTATCAGAACAAGCGTGGGGGGCGCATCGTGCTGCAGGACCTTAAGGTGAGCACAGCCTGGAGATCGGGGTTCTGCGATGAGAACGTGCTGGTGGTTGTCAGGGTAACTGTGTGAGGAAACCACCCTTAGCTGGGAAGGTGGTTACTCTCGTGGGATTCAAATCGCTCGGGCAGACAAAACTAGATAAAAAAAGTCATTATTACAGCACACCAGAATAAGATGCTTACATGGTGCAGGATAATTGGTAGCATAGATTCTCTTGTCAGCTCCATTAAATCTCAGTAATCTGCAGCCTTACCCCTGTCGTTAGCTAGATAGTCCTGTGTCCCCCAGCCTGGGGCACTGGCTCACACAGACCCTCAATTGAGATTGAGAAACTGTTCCCCTTATATACCTGGCTGGCAAATTCCTCCTTCACACCCCTCCCCCTGCTGACCTAGATGCATCCCTTTTGTCTGGAAGCTGTTTTACCAGTCACTCGGACATTGTTCTGCTACATTACCAGCAACACCTATCACACCTCACACAATGGACTAGCAGATGTGATACACATGGTAATTGGCCTACCTGGCTCTCCTTTCTGTCACACACTATGGCAATAACCGGCTTCTCACACATACATACATACATACATACATACATACATACATACATACATACATACATACATACATTCCTGCAAGATATACCTAATAACAATACACAGGACACACCGCTGCTCATGTATATAAACTGGGCCAAGGATTAAAAAGTACATTACACTGAGAAACGAGAGGTGAATATAAAGGGTTTTCAGTTCAGGTCCACCTCGTTTCGTCACTCTGTACCCTAGATGCAGGGTTTGGGGTGTTATATACTGGGACTAGTCTATAGTGTCTACCTGGCTTCCACCCACTAGAGGGCATCATTCTACCCAAGTGGCACTTCCTTCCCTAGTGCAGTGGTTCCCAACCCTGGTCCTCAAGTACCCCCAACAGTGCACGTTTTGCAGGTCTCCACACAGAATCACAAGTGCTATAATTAGCTGCACCTGTGGATCTTTTCAAATGTGTCTGAATAATGAGTGCACCTGCCGGGTGACCTGGAAAACCGCCATGGCTGTTACAATGGAACACACTATGGGCCAGATGCACTAAGCTTGAAAAGTGATAAAATAGAGAGTGATAAACTACCAGCCAATTAGCACCTACGCCATGTCACAGGCTGGTTTTGAAAATTGACAGTTAGGAGCTGGTTGGCTGTATCACTTCTCAAGGCTTGGTAAATCTCGCCCTATATATGTTGCTTCTCAGAGCTGGGGACATGAACCATGAACACCTGTATTTGGTCCTCGTGCCAGAAATGCATGTTCCATGTTTGCTAAAGAGACACTGTATGTACCTACTTTCTATACCCTGCTGCTGAATGGGTAACGCCCATGTTATACGAGGCCTCCTGCAATACTCCATTCTTCACTATACAGCCATCCTGTGATCACACCTGACACCTCGTTCTCTTCTTTCTAGAAACCAGAACGTGACGAGTGGGCCAACACCCTGGAGGCCATGCAGGCTGCCCTGCAGCTGGAGAAGACCGTCAACCAGGCCCTCCTGGATCTGCACAAGGTGGCCGCTGACAAGGTGGACCCTCATGTAAGTATCTAGGTGGCCTGTAACTGTCTTAGCAGGTGGGGGGATGACTGCATTTATGCTCTATGACCTGCTCACTGCCTAGCGGGGTGTGACTGTCCCGCTTGGAGATCTCTAGCCTCCATATAATGGATATGTCTCCTTTCTAGCTCTGTGACTTCCTGGAGACCGAGTACCTGGATGAACAGGTGAAGTCTATGAAGCAGCTGGGAGACTACATCACCAACCTGAAGCGCCTTGGGGTGCCCCAGAACGGCATGGGCGAGTACCTGTTTGACAAGCACACCTTGGGAGAGAGCAGCTAAGAGGCCTCCCTCCTGAGAGGATACAACCAGTCTACTCTGCATCTGTAATTCCTGATTTCCACTTCTACCCCTGGTACATTCCTCAGGCGTAAACAGTCATAAACCTTGTATGATGTAACCTGTATTGCAGCAGTGACTGTGCTTGTCAGCAAGCTTCCAATAAAGTTTGTTTCAGCATGTGACGTCTCTTCCCTTTAATGTTACGGTTTAGGGGTCTGATGCAGGAACAGCTGCCAGTGTGGGTGTCCATGTTCTCTGCAGAGCAAGCCTAAACATAAGGGCTGCATAGTCATTTATAATACGGTCTGGCTGCATATTAAATGGTGCAATGTGTGATATAGAGTATAATATGGTATCTTGGCCGCACGCTAACATGTAGTTGGGTGTTTGTGGGTAAGCATTTTAAATTGGTAACTTTTAGACATGCGTCCACCTTGTGCCATTCCTCCAATCCATCTGCTACCCTTGTAAGGAGGAATATAGCTAGTACAAGCAATTCATGGTAATATGCAGAAGGCAAACTGCACAGATGTAGAAATAACCACTGGTGTGTGGTAGGGATGGCCATTGATAGTAGCAAACTATATGATCAGTAACCATTGATAAGTAAAACTATCGATGGACGTCCATTTTCTTTGACTGGCCTGTGGGCCAATCGGAATGTGGGGGTGGAGCTATGCTCTGTGTCCCGGCACTTTGGGGAAAAAAACAAAAGCAAAATATTGGTTTTGCTGTGCCATTAATGGAAGGAAACAATTAGGTTCTCCTCGCATCAATGGCAAAAGTATTACACATTGGGCATAAACCATAATTTTTTTTTTTTTTTTTTTTTTTAATCGATAGCCATCCCCAGTGTGGGGTCTCGTCAGCTGATCTGACATCAATGTATCCCTGTAAAACACTATAGGGTAGGCTATTTCAGGCTAGGTATGTTGTAATTACTTATTAACATTATCATGCCAAGGCCCATTTGTGACCCTGCTTCCTGGCACAGAAAAGGGTCAAGTTCTAGTTGCACACTGCAGAAGTCTGCATGGGCAGGCAGCGGATTGTCAGCAGCGCTGTGCTGCTGCCCTAGCACTTGGGCAGTGCCTGCTGTCATCAAGCTTCTGTCATCAAGCTTCTACTTGTTCCAGTAGGCAAGCGGTTACGATGTTGCAAAATACAATTATGTAATGTTGGAGATAAATAATAGCGGACACCTGGAACAAAGCTAATAACAAGGTTATGTAAGATCTCCCTTTAGGTGCTGCTCTGACTGTGGGAAAGTGAGATGGCCTAGGAACTATTCAGCAATAGAATGAATTGATCCTTCCTCTGGTACATCTGCTGCAGTCGCTACCAGTGGGGCAGATCCACCTACATAATTAGCCCATTATGTCCCTGACCTTCATAAGCTGGTGGGAAAACTGGCCAGCCAGGAGTCATGTGGAATAATCAGATTTATGTTTAAGCCCCATACTCACTAGAAAATTCATTCCAATCTGGCTGGTTGGAATGAAAATCTGGGAACAAATTACAATCGACCGTTTGCTCCCAAACGCTGCAAAATGGACTAAAGTGGTCATCTGCATAAAGGCCCATACACACTAGAAGATATTGCCATCAATCTCGTTCAGAAAGGGGCTTCTAAACCATATGCATGGCAATATCTTCTAGTGCAGTGGTAGCCAACCCTAGCCCTCGAGAGCTACCAACAGTTCACATTTTCCAGACCACTTAGCTGCTGCACAGCTGCACTCATTAATCACTGACACATTTTAAAAGATCCACAGATGGAGCTAATTAGCTCACTTGTGATTCTGTGAGGAGAGGGGTTTAATTGGGGGGGGGGGAAAGGTATCATACCCCACAAAAAATTGAAGTTTAAAATATAACTTTTATTATTAATTTATTAAGAAGAAAAGAGACCAACTTCTCATGCAGATTTTTTATATATATAATCGCATGGGGAGGTCCCCTTCTGAGACCTGCGAATTTTTTAAAGAATTAAAAGAGACTTTGAACGTACAAACATGTAACATACATATGTGATGTGCTTTTGGCACAAAAGAAAGAAAGGTGCTTTTGATAGGGATAAAAAGTTTCCCTAAGACTGGATACAAATTTCGCTGTGAATTTGTCTTACTATATTTAGGTAGGTAGTATTCCTTAGTTGGGGAGGGGGATGTTTTGCGTGTCTTTATTAATAGGGGTTTTGATTCCCACTTTTATGAAACCTGTTTCAGTATTTAGTATATGATATTTTTCTCCAAAAGCATTGGATCTGTGCACTTTTTATGGGAACTTTAATTCTCACTAAGTAGGTGTTTTCCAAATGCAGGAGATGATAAGTACCAAATATTGGGTTTAATTCCTCAATATTCCTTTATTCAAATGGCTAATTGCCTTTAACTTCTGCATTGGTTTATTGTCCCATATATAGGCCACCTTGCATTATTATTTATCCGATACTAGGGGTGGAAAATATCAATAAGTTGTTGATTACCTAGTATCCCTTTATTTTCTATGCCTGGGTGGTCATGATGTTTTGTACCATCTATTTATACATCAGGGTGCGGTTATAAAATATCTCCACCTTATCTCGGGGCTCCCCTGGTAATAGTTGGGGTAGGTACTGTGCACAGTGACAGGTTTATTCCCAATTTGCGTGGGATCTAATACTGATAAGTTTCAAAAAAATAATAATATATTTATGACCAAGACTGGTGTCATAAATTTAAAGTGACTTTTATAACTGGATTTGTGACATATTGCCCTTATGCTTGGTATAAGAAAATTATCTAGCAGGCATTCGGTCAGCTGGTCATGGTGTAAATAGACTTTTTATTTTTCTATATAATTATTAGACAAGTTATTTTGTCAGCGTTAAGATTCTGCTGATATTAGAATCCACTGAGTTTATGCATTAAATATATATGCCCCTATTGTCTGGCTATTTTAGTTCAGACAGATTTGGGATATCTCAGGCTGTTTCCCTTATTTCAGGATTCTGTCTATTTCTACACCTTCCAGTTAATCATTCCCCCTCCTAGCGCTTTAAAGTTTGTAGACACATTTCACAACAACATTGTTTCATTTAATTCAACATTTCAATATGATTAGAAACATTTGTATCCAGCTTAAGGCTGACACGTGTTTCACAGGTACTGCTTCCTCAGAGCCACAAGCCGATTGTCCCCTGTGTATCATATTTATTAGTACATCTCAGCCAATCATTTGGCTTGTTCAGGGTCATGTGTTTGTATTGTCCAATCAGTTTTTACTGATGCTGCCCTCACTGTGGAGGCTATTTCCGCCCTGTATTGCGGTGTATTGATCACGTGACCGGCGTGTGACGTCACTGCGTCGGTCACGTGGTGTTTTTCGTCCAATCGCGGCTGCTGTTTGCCGCGATCCGGACGTTCAGGGTTCCTATGGTTCGCCCTGCGCTCTGTATACTTTATAATCATTATATGGGTTTTCTGTCTCCTCCTGCCTTCTGTTATCTTGAATTTCCTTGCGGCTAGAAGAGTGTAGTATGTGCTTTCCAGCTGTTATGGAACTACAAGTCTCAGCATGCTCCTGTAGGTCTATATGGGAATGCACAGAGGGGAGATGTATTGTAGTGTCTCAGTATCAGAGATGTTGCCCAATCTTTGAAACTTCTCCCCTTAAGTGTGTTGTATATGGCTTGTGCCTATCCCCACAGCAGCTGCTGTGTGCGTAGAGCCAGTATCTCCCATGTCTCCTGATCCTGCATTGTCTTGTTTTCTTATCAGTATCCTCACCTCCCCCGCATCTGTACAGTGGCACTGCTTCCCCCTGCCTCCTGTGCTAGTCATCCAGTACACCCCCCCCCCCCCCCCCCTGCTTCTGTATACACCCTGTGCCATAGTGCACACTTATTCACTGGGGGAAAAAGCTGTTTATTAACTGCTCCCACACCAGGACGTAGAGGGTGGGGCGGACAGCCACCCACCCACATAACCTGTTCCTGCTGTGGTTGTCTATTAACTGCTTCTTACTGGTGCGGACTGTACTTGTTTAGTTTCACGGCACCCGATATATCGGACGCGGACAAATACTGTGCAGCCTTCTGGTCCCGATATCAGTCTATGTGCCACTATCATTCATTTAATGCATGGCTACTGTGGGGCCCGTTTATTAACAATTACATTCGCATTGCGATCTGGGTGTGATATTAGCGCCCAAGTCACAAAGCAGTGTGTGATTTACTGCAGAAGTTCTCAAAGACCAACCGCAGGGACAGGGGCACACCCCCTGCTGGTGGCACAAGAGATGGTCAGCCTTCTAGTTCAAAGATATAATGCAGGCATGTCCAACCTGCGTCCCTCCAGCTGTTGTGAAACTACACCTCCCAGCATGCCTTGCCACAGTTTTGCTATTGGGAAATGATAAAACTATGGCAAGGCATGCTGGGATGTGTAGTTTCACAACAGCTGGAGGGCTGCAGGTTGGACATGGCTGACATACTGGTTCTAACGTCTATAGCAGGTGTGCTTTGTGATGCCCCTAGTGAATTAATCCCTGTCTCCACTTTATACATGGCTTGTGCAGCCTAACGGAATATATAATCCTGACCTGTAACTTGAAGGCCATCGTGCTTATAAACATGAAGTGCTAATGCTAAAATCTTCACTCCCCATTCAGTCTTTCTACTTTGACCGTGATGACGTGGCTCTTGAACATGTGGCCGAATACTTCAAGAAGCAGAGCCACGAGGAGAGGGAGCATGCTGAGAAGTTTCTGAAGTATCAGAACAAGCGTGGGGGGCGCATCGTGCTGCAGGACCTCAAGGTGAGCACAGCCTGGAGATCGGGGTTCTGCGATGAGAACGTGCTGGTGGTTGTCAGGGTAACTGTGTGAGGAAACCACCCTTAGCTGGGAAGGTGGTTACTCTCGTGGGATTCGACTCGCTCGGGCAGACTAAACTACATAAAGAAAAGTCATTGTTACAGCACACCAGAATAAGATGCTTACATGGTACAGGATAATTGGTAGCATAGATCCTCTTGTCAGCTCCATTAAATCTCAGTAATCTGCAGCCTTACCCCTGTCGTTAGCTAGATAGTCCTGTGTCCCCCAGCCTGGGGCACTGGCTCACACAGACCCTCAATTGAGATTGAGAAACTGTTCCCCTTATAAACCTGGCTGGCAAATTCCTCCTTCACACCCCTCCCCCTGCTGACCTAGATGCATCCCTTTTGTCTGGAAGCTGTTTTACCAGTCACTCGGGCATTGTTCTGCTACATTACCAGCAACACCTATCACACCTCACACAATGGACTAGCAGATGTGATACACATGGTAATTGGCCTACCTGGCTCTCCTTTCTGTCACACACTATGGCAATAACCGGCTTCTCACACATACATACATACTGTTAATGCTGATATGATATGACCAGGGAGACAATAAGTGGAAAGCGCAGGTTACGTAATGTGTCCGTAACCTGCTTACCCTTTATACCTAGCTACGTGCGAACAAAACGTAGCGCAGCGTAGCGTACCTTTTAATTGTATGTTATACACTTAAGAACCAATACCTTGATAAGAGATCCCTTCGCAGGACTTTGTCTCTAATTCTGCGAATATACTTTAAAGGACAGAGTCCGCAATGTACCTTATCGCTATTATGCGAATAACCAGACACGACCACTGAATAGAAGTAAGGAGGTTAGAACTCCATAAAAGGTTGTATTAAAGTCCCTAATGGACAAAAGGGGATTACAGAAATAAGAAATAAACAGGTATAACAAGTGATACAATATACTAACAATGAATGCTAACAAACTCTGCTAAGGGGAAAGAATACAATAATACAAGACACAACCAGCCAACAATACTACAAGGATAAATACCGTGAAATGCAACCGTTTACCGTGGTCATCTAGTATGCGAAGCGCAGTCCGGTCAGAGCTCACTATCGTTCAGGAATGAGCGATAGTCCGGTAGGAAGGTCCAGGGAAGTTAGTTGTGCCGAAGAGACCCTGGCTGCTCTGGGTCGCCTATCTTATAGGGTCAGAAGGGGGAGGTCAAAGGCCATTCTCATTGGTCAGAGATCATATGTCCGGTCCACTGTGATTGGAGGTTAGACGCTGTACCTGGTCTGACCAGGTACAGGGGAGTGAACTTTAAGAGTCCTTTGTTCAGTGGTTTCGGCGTCAGCAAGGATAAGAACCGGTTTGAGCTAGTTTCCTTTGTTAACTACTTTCAACAGAAACTGTCTCTGAGTTATGGATTTTGTCCATAACTATCGGGCAATGTACATTGCGATATATTCGCAATGACCGGAATACTTCGCATAATGAGCTGAACGGAACGGTACTAAACACGATATAGACAGGTGTGTGCAGGGCTAACTAAGCTATGTGTGGCGTTCTAAACCTTTTAACTATATTTCATTTCGTGTAAGTGTGTTATTATGAATTTATATGTGATAGTATGTCTACTCTTCCGGTCCACATTGTCACGCATACTCGGGTATGGAAACTTTATTTGCGCAACTCTGCGACCCAAAATGGCGGCCATACTATCACAAAATGGCGTGTGTGTACCTAGACTTCCACAGTCCACCCTTTAACAGTAAATATAAAACTGTTACGTTACAAAACATTTCACACGACAATACAGAAATTCATAATCCAAACAGAGAAATTGGGATGCATGAAATAAACATATAAGGGGAGTAAACCATCTGCTCTCGGCCGATCCAGGATCATGGATAAACGATGGGCCGCATTTATCGAACAATCTACTCAGGGTCACGAAGGATAATGTACAATTTTGGGATAAAAATAAAAACAGGGGAGGTTACAACATATACACGTTCACAAATATGGTTTCTTTAAAGGGAGGTGGTTTCGATTTTTGGGTCATATACCAAACCCTGGTCTTCCTCTGTATCTCTCGTTCTTACACTCATGATTTCGGTACGTTTTGCCTTTCCCCGGGTCACCACCTTTAAACATTTGAACAATAGCACAAAGACTATGATGGCACCACCGATACAGAGAAGGAGTTTTCCTATGCTAGCTATGATCCCCTGCGCCCATTCTCCTAAACCAGAGAACCAGTGCATTGGATTCAACCAGGAGGTCCATTCGCTAACTTTGTTACCTATTTCTGCCAGGCTGATATTATGTTCCCTTCTAAATTCCCATTTAAGCTGAAGAATCTCATCCATCCGGTGATCGATGATTTCTTCTGGGTCTTCAGTATTGTTGGTGATATATGTACAACATTTCACCCCAAACTGTGTAGAGAGGGTGACACAATATCCTCCTGTCATCGCTGTCAGATAGTTCAACACCATTCGATGTTGAACTAGCTCTCTTTTATACGCTTGTAACTCCTTCCCAGTGTATCTAAAGGTGTCATCATAAATCTCAGTGATGTTATCTACCAAGCTTGCTAATGCTTGTATATACTTAAAATTGATAACTCCTCTGGCGGTATGGGTGATATCTAATGCAATGAGGAATTGGATACCGAACGACTCGTGTATCATTTCAGAAGCTAGGGGTTCTTTTCTTATCGTTAAATCCCTTTTATGGATTTGGTCATAATGGGTATGAGTGTAAGGAGGAGAAATACCTCTGTGTACGTTTATCATCTCATCGTGTGTGAGGGTCATCACTTCCGGTAACACTCTGCCTAGATAACAAATACCAACGTAGTTCATGGAGAGCCATTTGTACGCCCTTCTACCACAAATGTAATAAACATCGTCAGGGAGAAAATAAGGGACAGAGTATTTCATGATCTTGTCACACATTATCCATAAGAACATCCCCGTCCCCTGCTCCCTGACTCGTTCCTCACATGTTTCTGGCTGTAGGGTCATATTACAGTAGCCGGCTGATACTCTGCCGGCCATCATTTTACTTTTCTTCACCGTGTAAACATATTTATAGTGTCTTCCACTGGTTCGGATTTTTAATAATAATTCTTTATCTATGGGCTCTCCATCTGGACGCTGGGAGTAAGTTATTGTCTGGTTTTGCCATGTCACTTCCCAAGTACCAATTGTTCTGGAACTTGAGAAGTTCATACATACCAGGGATTTATCCACTTGGTATGGGTGTAATCTAAGACTAGGGGACCTGGTATACAGGTATCTCTTATCCAATGGCCTCCCCTTATTTAATACGCTTATCTCTGAAATATTAAGCGGGTATGGGACTAGGCCTACACTACTCCTTTTATGTAATACTTGAGAACACACCCAGCATTCTGTTTGGTTTAAAACCTTACCCACTAATGAGTGGTAATCACTCAAAGGATGTTGGCCGGTAGTTGCCTTACTGGTCGACTGACATCGCTGGATGCATCCTTCTTCCATTTTAGGTTGACAATATCTACAGACACAGTACTCACCAGACAATAAACCATCACATAGCCCTTGAACTACGTTTTCCTCATACCTTTTACCTTCTCCTGTCATGGGTAAAGTGTCAAGCTGGTTTAGGGATTCTACCTCACCCATATCTGGGTCCATTATTACACTGTCAGGACTCCGCTCCGATCGCTCTAGAATGTGGCAGCCACCAAGTATTTTTGGATGAAAGAAAGAACACAGAAAGAAAACAAAGACATATATGCATAACTGTGAACCTTTTGCTTGGAGTCCTTCCATCATCTCTACCCAGGAGACTTTTATTTTGCTCTGCTCTTAGACCTTTGTTCACTCAGGTTGCTCGACCTTGGCTGCTTCTCAGTGTTCCCGAAACAATGCTTCTAGCGACACCTCTTCTCTCTCGCTCTCTGCACACTGGGATTCTGGGTTACTGGCTTTCTTGCAGTGGGACGAATGTATCCAAGTCTCTCTCTCTGCGACTTTAATCGATGTAGTGCTGGTCAACAAAACTTGGTACGGTCCTTCCCAACGGTCTATCAAACAACCTGAGCGTAAGAAATTTCGGATCATAACAAAGTCTCCTGGTTTAAGATTATGACAATTTTCGGTAGGCATATCAGGGTTCAGAAAATTCAGCTGCTTTTGTTGCTCCCTTAGCTGTTTGTTTAGCTTTAGGATATACTGTACAGTTAGCTCATTATTACATTTTAGATCATCCTGTGGGTCTATCATGATGTGTGGCTGCCGACCAAACAGTATCTCGAAGGGGGACAGGTTGAGCGGAGTCCTGGGAGTGGTCCTGATGCTATACAACACAATAGGCAGTGCCTCTGGCCATAACAACCCTGTTTCAGCCATAACTTTACCCAATTTGTTCTTAATAGTACCATTCATTCTCTCAACTTTGGCGCTCGCTTGGGGACGATATGGAGTATGAAGTTTACTATTAATCCCCAGGAGTTTACACATGATTTGGAAGACCTCTCCTGTGAAATGAGTGCCTCTGTCACTCTCAATGACCTTTGGGATACCATATCTACAGACAAACTCCTGACATATTTTCTTTGCTGTAAAGGTAGCAGTGTTGGAGGCAGCGGGAAAAGCCTCCACCCAGCTGGAAAACATGTCAACACAAACCAATACATATTTCAAATTTCTACAGGGTGGTAACTGTATGAAGTCGATTTGTATTACCTGGAAAGGGCCTTCTGTAGGAGGGATGTGGGATGGCTCTGTTGGGATGGCTTTTCCAACGTTCTTCCTCAAACAGGTGAGGCATGACATTGCCACTCTACCTGCTTGAGAAGCGAACCCTGGTGCACACCAGTAGGCCTTTACCAGCTTGCACATACCTTCCTTCCCAAGATGTGTCAGCCCATGGGCCGCCTCGGCTAGACTAGGAAGGTATGCTCTGGGGGCCACTGGTTTCCCCTGTCCATCTCTCCAAAGTCCGGTGGACTCTTGGCCACATCCCTTCGACTTCCATACTGCTCTTTCCTGTGGGGAACACAAATTCTGCATGTCTATCAGTTTGGATGTGGATACCATGTTCAGTGTACAAAGGTTGGTGGGATGGGTGAAAATATTTACAGGGCATGCGGCCCTTTTCGCTGCCTCATCAGCGCGGCTGTTACCAAGTGACACCGGGTCTTTCTCTGATGTGTGAGCTTTGCACTTGATAACAGCCACTCTGTCTGGAAGCTGGATAGCTCCCAGAAGTCTCCTAATGTACGTCGCATGCGCCACTGGTGTGCCAGCCGCCGTCATGAAATTTCGGAGGCGCCATAGGGCTCCAAAATCATGGACTACTCCGAAAGCATATCTGGAGTCGGTATATATGTTCACTGATTTCCCTTTAGCCAGTTCACATGCTCTGGTCAGTGCCACCAGTTCCGCTACTTGCGCTGAGTGAGGTGGTCCTAAGGGTTCAGCTTCCACAATACCTTCTCCATCTACTACCGCGTAGCCTGTGCAAAGCTCTCCTGTCTCCGTCTGTCTATGACAGCTACCATCTGTGAATAAGGTTATGTCTACCTCACTTAATGGGCTGTCGCTTATGTCAGGACGTGCTGTGAAGGTCTGATTCAGGTAGGTCATGCAATCATGTTTGTCCTCACTCTCACTAAACTCTGCTTTACCATATTCAGCAACATTTCCATCACCCTCCACCCTTTGTGCCTTGGAGGGCACATGAGGAAGAAATGTGGCTGGGTTTAGTGTGTTGCATCTTTTGATGGTAATATTTACTGGGGCCATCAGCGCCAGTTCCCACTTAGTGAACCGTGCTGAGGACACATGACGTGTTTGGGCAGAATTTAGGAGAGCAGAGACAGCATGGGGAGCATGAACAGTTAAATCGTGTCCCAGCACTACGTCCTCACTCTTACTTACTAGTTGTGCTATTGCAGCCACACTTCGTAAGCAAGTTGGGAGTGAGCGTGCTACTGTGTCCAGCTGGCCACTGTAGTACGCTATTGGTCGGTTGGCATCACCATGTTTTTGTACAAGCACTCCTGCCGCACACCCACCTGATTCAGTTCCGTACAGTTCAAGGGGTTTCCCATAATCTGGCATTCCCAGTGCTGGGGCCTTTGTTAGGCTCACCTTTAGTTCCTCGAAAGCCAGCTCAGATTCCTCAGTATGAGAGACCCGATCAGGTTTAGTTGAGGAAACCATCTCTTGCAGTGGTAATGCCAGAATAGAGAATCCTGGGATCCAATTGCGACAGTATCCACACATGCCTAAGAACGTACGGATCTGATGTTGGGTCTGTGGCAGTACCATGTTCTGAATCGCTTGGATTCTGTCGTCGGTGAGGTGTCTCAGCCCTTGGGTAAGGCAGTGACCCAGATACTTAACCCTGATCTGGCATAATTGCAGTTTATCCTTTGATACTTTATGTCCTGTCTCTGAGAGATGCATCAGTAGCTGTCTAGTGTCATCCACTGATGACTCCAGTGACTCAGAACACAACAATAAGTCGTCGACATATTGTATCAGTATCGAACCGCTCATGGGTTGAAAGGATTGCAGACAATCATGCAAGGCCTGGGAGAAGATGCTGGGGCTGTCTATGAACCCTTGGGGGAGTCGTGTCCAGGTATACTGTACTCCTCTGTAAGTAAAGGCGAACAGATACTGGCTGTCAGGATGCAAAGGGACGGAGAAGAATGCTGAACACAAGTCAATGACTGTGAAATGGGTACAGTGAGGTGGGATTTGCATGAGGATGACAGCTGGGTTAGGCACTACGGGGAATTGGCTCTCAACTACCTTGTTTACCCCTCTCAAATCCTGCACTAGTCTGTAGCCCCTCCCCCCGCTCTTTTTCACAGGAAAAATGGGACTATTGGCCGTGCTGGAAGTTCTAACTAGGATTTCCTGTTGGAGCAATCGTTGGATCACTGGAAATATTCCTAGCTCAACTTCAGGTTTTAAAGGGTATTGCGGTATTTTTGGGGCTATCCTGCCTTCTTTTAAGCAGATTTCTACTGGAGCTACATTTGCCATCAGCCCAGCATCCTGTCCATCTTTAGTCCAAAGGGAACTCGGTATTTGTGCTGTAATTTCAGCTACCCTAGATGGATTTGATTCTACAACAGTGGAACACAACATTAGCCTCTGAGGACTATCCAACATATCTTGCACTTCTTGTGTAAGATTTCTAGGAGTGTCCAGAAATACCCCATCGGGGGTGCAATAGATGACACATCCCATTTTGCATAGTAAATCTCTACCCAGGAGGTTAGTCGGGGCCGCTGCAGCCAACAGAAAAGAGTGTTTGGTATGCAGAGGCCCGATTGTAACCTCCGCTGGTTTCGTCAGTGGGTAATGTTGTATTTTTCCTGTTACCCCAATTGCCGCTACTGATTGGTTAGTGAAACCCAAGTGAAGAGGAGTGTTGAGAACAGATCTGGCCGCCCCTGTATCAACCAAAAAGGTTTGTCTTACTCCAGCTATATCAACCTTCACCTGAGGTTCCTCTCCAAGGTGTTGTGTTAGTCTAACTGGCTGTAGGATACAGGTATGACCTGTTTCCTATGGTCTGACCTGGGTTGCCCTTAGCACAGTGTCAGCCATCAGATGGGGAGGAGGCATGTTGCGTGACCTGTCTGTCTCCTCCCATTGTCTAGGGGCTGGGTATCTCCGTGTCTCACCTTTGTGAGATTCCCATTCTCGCCTATGTGTTTGGTAACTCCTTGGGTTTCCTGACCTACATTGTGCTGCCATATGTCCCTCCTTATTGCAGTTGTAGCAAATAATGGGCTTTCTGCCTGTGTCCCTGGTGTTTCGTTGTTGGTATGCAACTTTGTTTGGGGCATTAGTAAGGGCTTGGATGCTAACCATCATTAGTTTCTCAGTTTGCAGTTCCTTGCGCTTTTTAATGTTGCGGTCGTGGTCCACAGCAGATTCCCATAGGGCATCCACTGTCATTCCACGCCAATTTGGGAAAGAAGTTTGGACTCTGGTTCTCAAGTTTTCGCTAAGCCCTTCCACCAGCACAGAGACAATCAGCTCCCTCAGGTGGGGGTCGTCCTTAGGCTCAGAGACACCAGTGTACTTTGATACCGCCATCAAACCCCGGTTGAAATATTCGCTAGCTACTTCACCATCTTGTTGTTTGATAGTGAATATCTTGCTATATTCCACTGCTGCAGGAAAATACACTCCTAACTGTAAGTTAATCAGGCGTATATTTTCCTGGTTGATCTCATCATTTATCTCCTTGTCCACTTTCAATCCACTATCCCGAATGAATTTCGGGATGTCAATGTGAGTGGGGAGACAGGCCCTCAACATGATTCTCCAATCCTTGTTGGTGGGCTCATCAGAGTTTCCCAGATCCCTTACAAATTTCCGGCACAGAGCCAGATTTTTCCTAGGATCAGGGAAATCTGTAATGATGGACCGCAGCTCTAACCGTGTCCATGGGTTTAGCATGGTCATCTTTCTGGTAGGTATCACACCCTCTCTGTCTGCCTTACCATAGGGAACCTCCAGTGTGCGTACAGGGTATGTTTGTACCACATTCGCATTACTGGGACCTGCTTGGGAGTCATTTGTGTCTGCGCTGTGTGGTGCATCATTACCTGAGTCCAATACTATGCTGTTGGCATCAGCCGTCTCCTCCTCCTGTGCTGGGGCCTCAACAGCGGGTTGAGCTTTTCCCTCAATCATATTTATTGCATGAGAGACGGCCAGTGCCAACAGCTGCTCGTTTTCCTCTCGGGTTTCCTTGTAAGGGGATAAAACAGGGTACAAGTTAGTAACAGGTACATGATTACTTAGGTCTTTCTTATGAGACATTAACCCCTTCGGCACATATGGGGGTGGGGGAGCTGATTCTAGTGTGGCAGCGGTTGCATTTGCATTTTTATTGTGGCTGATTGCATCAGGTATTGCCAGACCTCTGGTTCCCCATTGTTCCTGTCCTTCCTTCTGCCACAATTTAAGAATATTTATATGCTTCACTCTCTCCTTACGACTGGAGAGTAGGCATATTTCATCTTTTACTGCCGATAAGATTTCTGGATCGAAGCTACCAACACTGGGAAATTCTAGCTTGCTGCCTTGTGTCATTTTTCTCCATTTATTTTGGTAAACAACTGCGAGTTCACCGTGCTTCTTGCACATAATAAAAGCAGCCGATCCTCTTGGCCGGCTTGCTTCCTCCCTATCCTGCACGTTATCACAGCGTGACCCGTTATTACCCATAGTTACAGGAATAAACGTTCACAGCTTAATAGATAATCGGTGGGTTATTACTTATCTGAGAGCTCCCCAACCACTCACTTCTCCACACAGCGACACTTCAACGCAATCAAGCGAAGAGCCCACAATGCGAGGTAACTTACTCAATCACCAAGTCTTTCAACTAGCAGCGAACTTCTAGCCAACTTGCTTGATGCGGCACAATTTTTCCAGGGTATAGCAAACTTGTTTTCCTATACCCCCAAAAATCGGATTTCTAAAGTAGCTAATCGGAAACAAGTGCGTTCCGATATATCTTCTTGTACCCTCCTAGCGGAATCAATTCCACTGAAGGGGCAGTTCCTATGGGCACGTCGTCACGTGAACCCGGTCCTAACTGGACTGTCCTACACTGGACTACACTGCGCTGAGTCGTGTCGTCACACACCCGTCCGCCTCAGTTATGTTTCACACTGGGCGCTAGTTACACCTTGGTCTTATGCTTATTTTTGAAATATTTCTGTACAGAAAATTTTCCCAGGCCGGTAGCTTTTCACTAGATTCTTATGCAGGTATAAATCCCTTATAATAAGCTATAGGAATCTATTAAAATAATGCTTGAGTTGCTTGCTTATGAGAAAATGAACAAAAAGAAAAACTTATTTTCTTTTATTAATCACCGCTTCATTCGCAGTATATTACTATACTGTTTAAATAAAGCTAGTGGTTTAATACTGTTCACTTCTTAATTCCTATGTGTGCTGCGTGTGCAGTACCAATGAACATCCACGTGTGTACGTGTGTTTGTTCACAGGCCGCCGATGAATCGGCCACCCACGTGTTCTATAGTGTATTTGCAAGGTTGCGCTCGGGTTTCGCTATACGCAGTAATTGCGTCTAAATGTGGAATAAGTCCCTTAACTCCGTCCGAGATTTACGTACTAGGATGCGAAATAAATCCCGCACTTAATCCGTAAATCACGTACAAAGATGCGAAACTTTCCCGATGTGGGCACGTGCGCGCGCACCTTGCGTAATACACAATAGACGCTTTACGTTACTGCAAAAGGCCCAGGACTTGTCGCCACGTGGCGGAGTCCCTGTTTTTGCGGTAACTAACAATAAACAATTATAGTTTTGCACAGAGGGGATCCTCTATGTACTATAATAAACACAGATTCCACGTGTGCGAACCTTATCGCACGTGGTACATATACTGTAATGAACAAGCAACTCAAGACACTATACCCCGTTAAAACTACTTGTGGCAGGCAGAAGTACAGTTTACTACACACTTAATATATGCTTTTAAACACGTGGCTTTCACTTATTGTGCCCCGGGTTTCAACGCTAGCACTTCCCGAACCCCGCACCGCCGCGGACCTGGCCTATCCAGCAATGGATAATATCTCCACCCTTTTGCTGGTATAGGTCGGGCCGCACGCCTGGTACTGAGTTCTGGAATGTGAAACGACCGGACGATGCCCCCAATTGTTAATGCTGATATGATATGACCAGGGAGACAATAAGTGGAAAGCGCAGGTTACGTAATGTGTCCGTAACCTGCTTACCCTTTATACCTAGCTACGTGCGAACAAAACGTAGCGCAGCGTAGCGTACCTTTTAATTGTATGTTATACACTTAAGAACCAATACCTTGATAAGAGATCCCTTCGCAGGACTTTGTCTCTAATTCTGCGAATATACTTTAAAGGACAGAGTCCGCAATGTACCTTATCGCTATTATGCGAATAACCAGACACGACCACTGAATAGAAGTAAGGAGGTTAGAACTCCATAAAAGGTTGTATTAAAGTCCCTAATGGACAAAAGGGGATTACAGAAATAAGAAATAAACAGGTATAACAAGTGATACAATATACTAACAATGAATGCTAACAAACTCTGCTAAGGGGAAAGAATACAATAATACAAGACACAACCAGCCAACAATACTACAAGGATAAATACCGTGAAATGCAACCGTTTACCGTGGTCATCTAGTATGCGAAGCGCAGTCCGGTCAGAGCTCACTATCGTTCAGGAATGAGCGATAGTCCGGTAGGAAGGTCCAGGGAAGTTAGTTGTGCCGAAGAGACCCTGGCTGCTCTGGGTCGCCTATCTTATAGGGTCAGAAGGGGGAGGTCAAAGGCCATTCTCATTGGTCAGAGATCATATGTCCGGTCCACTGTGATTGGAGGTTAGACGCTGTACCTGGTCTGACCAGGTACAGGGGAGTGAACTTTAAGAGTCCTTTGTTCAGTGGTTTCGGCGTCAGCAAGGATAAGAACCGGTTTGAGCTAGTTTCCTTTGTTAACTACTTTCAACAGAAACTGTCTCTGAGTTATGGATTTTGTCCATAACTATCGGGCAATGTACATTGCGATATATTCGCAATGACCGGAATACTTCGCATAATGAGCTGAACGGAACGGTACTAAACACGATATAGACAGGTGTGTGCAGGGCTAACTAAGCTATGTGTGGCGTTCTAAACCTTTTAACTATATTTCATTTCGTGTAAGTGTGTTATTATGAATTTATATGTGATAGTATGTCTACTCTTCCGGTCCACATTGTCACGCATACTCGGGTATGGAAACTTTATTTGCGCAACTCTGCGACCCAAAATGGCGGCCATACTATCACAAAATGGCGTGTGTGTACCTAGACTTCCACAATACATACATACATACATACATACATACATACATACAATCCTGCAAGATATACCTAATAACAATACACAGGACACACAGCTGCTCATGTATATAAACTGGGCCAAGGATTAAAAAGTACATTACACTGAGAAACGAGAGGTGAATATAAAGGGTTTTCAGTCCAGGTCCACCTCGTTTCGTCACTCTGTACCCTAGATGCAGGGTTTGGGGTGTTATATACTGGGACTAGAGTCTATCGTGTCTACCTGGCTTCCACCCACTAGAGGGCATCATTCTACCCAAGTGGCACTTCCTTCCCCTAGTGCAGTGGTTCCCAACCCTGGTTCTCAAGTACCCCCAACAGGGCATGTTTTGCAGGTCACCACACAGAATCACAAGTGCTATAATTAGCTCCACCTGTGGATCTTTTCAAATGTGTCTGAATAATGAGTGCACCTGCCGGGTGACCTGGAAAACCGCCATGGCTGTTACAAGGTACACATTATGGGCCAGATGTACTAAGCTTGAAAAGTGATAAACTACCAGCCAGCCAATCAGCACCTACGCCATGTCACAGGCTGGTTTTGAAAATTGACAGTTAGGAGCTGGTTGGCTGTATCACTTCTCAAGGCTTGGTAAATCTCACCCTATATATGTTGCTTCTCAGAGCTGGGGACATAGACCCATGAGCACCTGTATCCGGTCCTCGTGCCAGAAATGCATGTTCCATGTTTGCTAAAGACACACTGTGTGGACCTACTTTCTATACCCTGCTGCTGAATGGGTAACGCCCATGTTATACGAGGCCTCCTGCAATAATCTATACTTTACTATAAAGCCATCCTGTGATCACATCTAACGCCTCGTTCTCTTCTTTCTAGAAACCAGAACGTGACGAGTGGGCCAACACCCTGGAGGCCATGCAGGCTGCCCTGCAGCTGGAGAAGACCGTCAACCAGGCCCTCCTGGATCTGCACAAGGTGGCCGCTGACAAGGTGGACCCTCATGTAAGTATCTAGGTGGCCTGTAACTGTCTTAGCAGGTGGGGGGATGACTGCATTCATGCTCTATGACCTGCATACTGCCTAGCGGGGTGTGACTGTCCCGCTTGGAGATCTCTAGCCTCCATATAATGGATACGTCTCCTTTCTAGCTCTGTGACTTCCTGGAGACCGAGTACCTGGATGAACAGGTGAAGTCTATGAAGCAGCTGGGAGACTACATCACCAACCTGAAGCGCCTTGGGGTGCCCCAGAATGGCATGGGCGAGTACCTGTTTGACAAGCACACCTTGGGAGAGAGCAGCTAAGAGGCCTCCCTCCTGAGAGGATACAACCAGTCTACTCTGCATCTGTAACTCCTGACTCCACTTCTACCCCTGGTACATTCCTCAGGCGTAAACAGTCATAAACCTTGTATGATGTAACCTGTAGTGCAGCAGTGACTGTGCTTGTCAGCAAGCTTCCAATAAAGATTGTTTCAGCATGTGACGTCTCTTCCCTTTAATGTTACGGTTTAGGGGTCTGATGCAGGAACAGCTGCCCGTGTGGGTGTCCATGTTCTCTGCAGAGCAAGCCTAATCATAAGGGCTGCATAGTCATTTATAATATGGTCTGGCTGCATATTAAATGGTGTGATATAGAGTATAATATGGTATCTTGGCCGCACGCTAACTGTAGTTGGGTGTTTGTGGATGATAAGCATTTTAAATTGGTAACTCTTGACCTGTGTCCACCTTGTGCCGTTCCTTCCTTCCATCTGCTACCCTTGTAAGGAGGAATATAGCTAGTACAAGCAATTCATGGTAATATGCAGAAGGCAAACTGCACAGATGTAGAAATAACCACTGGTGTGTGGTAGGGATGGCCATTGATAGTAGCAAACTATATGATTAGTAACCATTGATAAGTAAAACCATCGATGGTCGTCCATTTTCTTTGACTGGCCTGTGGGCCAATCAGAATGTGGGGGTGGAGCTATGCTCTGTGTCCCGGCACTTTGGGGAAAAAAAACAAAAGCAAAATATTGGTTTTGCTGTGCCATTAATGGAAGGAAACAATTGGGTTCTCCTCGCATCGATGGCAAAAGTATTAAACATTGGCCATAAACCATATATTTTTTTTAATTGAATTTCATTAATCACTGACACATTTTAAAAGATCCACAGATGGAGCTAATTAGCTCACTTGTGATTCTGTGAGGAGACCTGCAAAACATGCACTGTTGGTAGCTCTCGAGGACTAGGGTTGGCTACCCCAGTTCTCAGTGGCATAAGTTCGCCCCAGTCCCCTGGAGGCAAGATATATATATATATATATATATATATATATATATATATAGGCACACACACACACACACACACACACACACACACACACACACACACACACACACACACACACACACACACACACACACACACACACACACACACACACACACACACACACACACACACACACACACACACACACACACACACACACACACACACACACACACACACCCCCCCCCCCCCCCCCCCCCCTCCCCTTATATAGAGAACACATATATATTTCAGAACTCAGCCACAGAAGCGATATCATTGGCTTTTAAATAACTGATTTAAACTTCCAGGGGGAGGAGAGGTGCCCCTTTGGGAGCAGGAGCCCGGCGGCAGATGACTCCATTGCCTCCCAGAGTTCTGTCTCTGCCAGTTCTAGTGCATGGGTCTTCAACTTGTGGCCCTCCAGATGTTGTGAAACTACATGTTCCAACATGCATTGTCACATTTTTTCCTATAGGAGCATGCCAAAACTGTCAGGGTATGCTGGGACATGTAGTTCCACAACATCTGGAGGGCCACAGGTTGAAGACCCATGTTCTAGTGTGTATGCCTAATACCTTTCACAATGCCACCCCCCCGCTCATTGTTAAACATATTGACATCTTCTGGACATGCAGGCCAATCTGCCAATATTGCTCATGCCATTTGCACCCAGTGTTCAGTGTGGATGCAAAATATCTCATGATCAGCTCAAGGCAAATTGTTCACCAATATCTTTTGTTTTTTTATATCTTCTAGTGTGTATGGACCTTAAATTGACCAATTTGTCAGTAGGAGCAATTTGTGTCTGTTTTCCATGTTTAGGAGCAAATTGTTTATTTGCTCCCAAAAATGTCAAGATTTTCATTCCGACCCGCCAGATTGGAAAGATAATCTACTAGTGTGTATGGGCCTTTAATTACGGAACTGCCCCAAATATTAAAATTATTTTGCAGTGGCTATTTTGCATGATTTTGCATTTTTTGGCATTAAACTGTAGTTGCCATTCTCTTGACCATTTCTCTAATCTTCCTAGATCCTCAATCATTTGTTTTACCCCTCCTGGTGTGTCTACCCTGTTGCATACCTTTGTGTCATCTGCAAAAAGGCACATTTTACCCTCAATTCCATTTGCAATATTACCAATAAAGATATTAAAAAGCACCGGTCCAAGTACAGATCCCAGCTGCCTAGGGCACCAGGATCTGAGTGGGCATCATACAGTCTGTTGCATAAATTAAGAATGTATATGAGGAAGAATGCTTGTACTTGAGCAGTTATTCCGCCCTGATCATTGGGCTGTTAATTTGCAGAGCCTTGTGCACACGTAACCATCACCCAGTCACAGCGAAATCCCGCCCTGCACAGCACTGCAATTAGCTGCAAAGCCATAACCCCACAGTAGCAAAACTGGGGGGGGGGGGTCCTCATGGTTGGGATGCAGTTTGTAGGCCGCGCCCCTTTGCCAGAAGACCACGCCTCCTAATTTTGGGCGCGCAAGTTGGTCCCGCCGTAGCTTCTTATAAAGTTTTGCTTAAAGCTGGAACCCCAGATATTGTGGACAATGGGCCTTATTCAGAGTTAGGTGTGAGCAAAATAAAGGAGCAATTTGTACCCGAAACGGGATGCAGTCAAAATCTGACATTTAAAATCCTAAGCTCTGTCGAAAATATGGTGTGATATATGGGTAATGTGAGCGTACTGTAACAGAGAAGTCTGTGAGCCAGTATAAAAATGAAATGTTATTTATTAATTATAACAGAGCACAAAATGACTGTGCTAGTGTGATCTGTGTTGCAGCAGCTGTTGATAGCCGGGGCAGGGCTAAAGGACACAGCGTGCTGGTGGCACAGTCACCTGTAGGGAAATGCACAGTCTGGGTGAGGAGGGGGGGTGGTGGTGGGTGGGGGCAAATGGGGGGTCAGGGAAGAACAGTACGGTGACATACTCAACATGGAACGTAGTGAGACACTGACAGTAAAAGACAAAAACAAAACCACAGATAACAATTAAATACTCTTCATCACCCAATACAACCAAGCAGCTGACCCCCTCAAAAAAATCCTAAACAGACATTGGCACATCCTGTGCCAAGACCCTGACCTCACCATGCACGTACAAAACAGACCGACAGTAGTTTTCAGAAAAGCCCCAGACCTGAAACAAAAATTGACTAAAAAACATTTAAAACCTACATCCATCAAACAGACGACCCTGACCGACAGTAAGGGCTTCTTTTACTGTGGGAGATGCTCAGGATGCAAGCTATGCAAAGACTTGACTACCAAAAAACAGATGACTTGGCATTCCACAACAATAGACAGGACGTTCGTACATAGGGAACACTTCACATGCAATACCACAGGTGTCATATACCTATTGAGATGTCCCTGCAATCTAGAGTATGTGGGGAGAACCGTTAGGTCTTTGAGTGCCAGATTGTATGAGCATGTGAGGAACATAAAAAGAGGTTTCGATCAGCATAGTGTGTCCTCTCATTTCAAAGCCAAACATCACTGCAATCCCAAGGGACTACAATTTACCATTATAGAAGCACCAAAGAAAAATTGGAGGGGAGGGGACTTTGCTCAACAACTTGACAGAAGAGAATTATTTTGGATTTTCCAACTGCAGACATTGGCACCCAAAGGGCTTAACATAGACTTTAATCTGGGGACAGTTTCCAGATGATATATGGCATCACCCACAGAGTAATCACCTTAGTATAACATCAATCCCAAAGGGTTAATGATTAACAAATGTACACACTGCATTGAGACTTTCGCTATACAGAAAAAACTGACACGGAACTCCCTGCAATGAGCTGATCACACAACCACTCTGATTGACAGCTCCGGGAACCCATGGCCACCACCCACTAAGGGGGAGTGACCAACAACCCCTATAAACACGGCTTACCAGCAACACCATGTATCCTTGAGAAAGGCCCCACAAGGGCAGAAACGCGTTGGATCGCACACCACAGCATCATCTTACAAGCCTCCAAGTCTCCTATCCGGGAGTCGAGCCCACCCTGCTCCACCAACCAGCCCACACTTCCGACTACGCGATCCCCGCAGAACCCGGAAGTGCGGCTGTTTGCTGTAGAAGCGGCGTGGATCGACAGCCGGCGTCTTCCCCAGAAGCAGACACCGGTACAGTCTCCAAGCCGTGGACAACACCGAAGGACCCTCCAGACGGGAGAAGATCAAGCGGGTATCAGGTACGTGCACGGTGCACCGCCGGAGGTGCTTGGGACGCCAGCCTTCGACGACACCCTGTCACCTTCCTTGACCCAGGACTGTACTCTCTCCGCTGTAGGCATCCAGTGTTTTCACTCCTGCATATCAGTCCGGGACTATCTGGGCATCGCCCAACCCAGAACCACCGTACTGTTCTTCCCTGACCCCCCATTTGCCCCCACCCACCCACCACCACCCCCCCTCCTCACCCAGACTGTGCATTTCCCTACAGGTGACTGTGCCACCAGCACGCTGTGTCCTTTAGCCCTGCCCCGGCTATCAACAGCTGCTGCAACACAGATCACACCAGCACAGTCATTTTGTGCTCCGTTATAATTAATAAATAACATTTCATTTTTATACTGGCTCACAGACTTCTCTGTTACAGTACGCTCACATTACCCATATATCACACCATATTTTCGACAGGGCCTGAGCGCTGGTCACCAAGTATTAGCTATAATTCTCTGAGTTGGGACCCACTCGACACAGCAGCCGGCAAATCTAGGTTCGAGCGCCACCATCAACCAATATTAGCATAATTTAAAATCCTGACATTTAAAATCCCGACAAGGTCAAAATACCGACATATAGAATGTACATGTGAAACAGTCAACATAACTTTCGGTCGACATGGGTTTTTTTCACAGTTTTTTGACCCGACATGCCAACAGGCGGTATTTCATGCTCTAGCATCCACTTGGGTGTGGTGGGAGAATAAAATAGTACGCCGAGCGCAGCGAGGCACCGTGCCCGAAGCATCAGGAGGGGCTGCGGTTCACTTCCAACTGTGTCGACATTCAGGTAAAAAAACAGTGCAAAAAACCCATGCTGACCTCGCAAACCTTTCGACCGAAAGTGTTGACTTTTTCACCTGTACATTCTATATGTCGTATTTTGACCTTGTCGGGATTTTAAAAGTCGGGATTTTGACCCATTCAGGATTTTGACCCTGTCGGGATTTCATACCGAATCCCCTGAAACAGACCATTCTGCAATGAAAGGGGAGCAAATGCATTTACTGTATATATTTTGCATGCAGGGTAAATTGTCTGCTTTTGTCTGTAGCCCACAAATATAGGTCAGCTTTGTTCTTACATGTATACAGAAAGAAAATCACTGAGTTGAATAAACCAATAAAATTTAAGGTTAAACAATAAAACCGTTTTATCAGTATGGTTGTGAAGCACGAGAATATAATAGAACATACAGCACTTTATGTCACTTAAGCGGTAAAAACGTAAATGTGCAGGTCGCCACCTCTCACAGCGCTGACCACATACAGATCCCAGAGCTGTAAATACAAGGCTTAAGGTATGGCATACATACTATGCGACAGCAACCTCGCGGGGGCACAAATCAGCATCACGAGCTGTATACACTCTGGGTCCGATGTTGTGACACTCGGCATGCACGTTTTTGCGCATGTGCAAACCCCGACTGCGTACATCTTCTGCGATTTGATAGCAGGGAGGGAGGGAAGCTGTGGACGAGGGTGGTGGCGGAACTGGGCCATGAGAACGCCCAGTGGTTCACGGGCATTCCCATGAAAACACTAAGAGTACCCATGGTAATGCGGGTAACAAAGTGTGCTGGCAGGGGGGCGGCTGTTATCACATGACGCCAGCCGCCCCGTCCTGTCTTTGTCCCGGTGGCCGCAAATAAAAGGCAATCTCCACTGAATTATATTTGCCAAGGCAGGAGAAATCATTCGATGGTCGGCGAACATCGAATTGATTTCTCCTGCTGAGGGCACATGCGAGGGGAAACAGGGGTGGGGGGGGGGCATGGTATTCGCAGCTAACGGAACCAACCAAGTTGTTTGACAGGAAGCCAATCTTCCGGTGGTTACCGGTGGCTTCTGGGATGTTCCCACGCATTTTAGGGAAAGTAGCGTGACAGCTCGGACCCCAATCAGACTGCTTCTAACAAGTAAATCCTGAGATACGCACAGACTGCACACACTGGTGAGATCATTCGATAGTTAGCGGTTTGCAAATGGATTTGCAGTTATTTGCTGATTAAGCTAATTTTCCATATCGATAAGTTATATAGGGGCAGATTTATTAAGCTCGGTGATAAACTGTCTGGTTTTTATCACCGGCCAATCAGCTCCTACCTATAATTTTTTATACCAAGCCTGTAACTTCACAAGTAGGAGCTGATTGGCCGGTGATAAAAAACAGACACTTTATCACTTCACGGAGCTTAATAAATCAGCCCCATAGTACTGTGTGTATACACCGTTAGCCATAGTAGTAGCATAACTTCAGAGGATTCATGCAGATCAAAAACAAATATTTCAACTGACATCAGAAGGTGTACAGTGTGTGACACGAGTAGATTGTACACTCGAAATGATAGCCACAATGCGCAGTGAGACCAGTGGGTAACAGAGGTATGAAGAGATTGTCCTTTTCCCCTTAGCGACGGTAAAATAAATATCCTTAAACTATATTATGTTGCAATAAGTTAAATATTGATAGGACATTGAAAGAGATGTTTGGTTGTAAACACAGGCTTACAAGTGCAATGTGAAAGGGGTATTACCCTTTCACATTGCACTTGTAAGCCGGTATATTGCCGATTTTTTAGCATTTTGAAACGGTACCAGCTGCAATGTGAAAGGTCCCCTGTCAATTTACCAGTTACACAGAATACCGGCATTTTAAAACGTTTTAAAAGCAGGATCCTACACGGTTCTGAGCCGTTTTTTCCTGCAGTCTGAATGGCCCAGAACCGGTTTGAGCTACACATGATAATCTACACAAGGGTAATTAGTTGTCTTCCGCCCACAAGCAGGAATTGCACAATAGAGTTTTATTGCAAAGAAGCCATTTTTTTATGGCTTGAATGTGAAAGGTACAAAAACGGTATATAAACAGTAATATACTGGTTTCAACATGCAATGTGAAGGGGTTTAACTGGCTTTTGACCCGTTTTATGAAACGTTTACAAAAATGGGTTGAAAGCAGGGTTGCAATGTGAAAGCAGTATTATTTCATCAAGAAGAGGGTATGGATGATTGGATAGACAGCAACTAGGTTAAAAAGCATTAGGTTCACACCACTAGGTCGACATGACTAAGGGCGAGATGTATCAAATGGAAAATGCGGTAAAACCCCGGTTTTACCGCATTTTCCTATGTATCAAAAATGATACCGCAGTGAAGGGTATCGCCACCTTTGGGTGGCGATACCCTATAGAAGCCTATGGGCTTCTTTTCGCCGCCCGCCGCCGACGCAAACCCGCCGCCGACACAAACCCGCCGCCTCGCCGACCCCCCCTCTGGCTTACCTTCCTGAAGGGTCCTCCTGGACCCTGGAAGGTAAACCTCTCCTCCCCCTAGTGACGCAGCCGGACATCCTTCCGGCTGCAGGGGGGAGGAGGAAGCGCCGGGGACAGCATGCATAGCTGTCCCCGGCGTGAGGGGAGAGCGTGGCGGCAGGGAGGTGACGGAGACCCCCCGCACACCAGTGTACAGGTATCGTGGGGGGCCTCCGTCACCGCACCGCGATGCCAGCCGCATATGTTAGTACATATGCGGCAGCATCGCGGCGGGGGGGCGGCGATGTATTTTAATACATCCCGCCCTAAAAGTCGACACATTGATTAGCTGCACATGGGGAAGGTCAACAGTCAAAAGGTCGACATGCTTCGGGCACGGTGCCTCGCTCTCCCAGTTGTGGGGGGAAAAAACATCTGGTTGAAATTACATTCTTGTTGCCTGATCATTGGCTCCTTATTGTTGAATTGTTATTCGAATACACATTATCTGCATTCACCAGCATTAAAAGACAAAATCTTTCTCTACTGGGCAAAACCATGCTGCGCTGCAGGTGGGGCAGATGTAACATGTGCAGAGAGTTAGATTTGGGTGAGGTGTGTTCAAACTGAAATCTAAATAGCAGTGTTAAAATAAAAAGAGAAAGGAAAGACAGTAAGTAAAAGGTGGTCCTAAATCTACAGATCGATTGTCAGATTGGTTGGAACAAATACCTGGTAATGGATGAGTGACAATTTTTGGCAGTTTTCCAGCAATTCAAAGCAAATGGTCAACTGTCATTTGCGCTCATCCATTACCAGGATTTTGTTCCAACCAGGCCAATCTGACAATCGATCTGTAGATGTATGGCCACCTTAAAGGCCCCCATACACTATGCGATTTTGGTCCGATTTCATCCGATTTCGGCACTTGGTGCCGATAATCGGATGAAATCGGCCCAAAATCGTATGTGTGTGATATCTGATCCGATCCGATGCGCGGTCCCGTGCGCATCGGACCGGATCAGGGAGGTCGGACGGTCTGTACATACGATCACGTCCGACCTTCCTGTATGCATATGCCTGCCACCTGACAGGCATATGCATGCAGACACTGGGCGGGCAGCGGGTCCCTGAGCACCGGCTGACTGACCTGGCCGGGCGGTGGTGGGTGCGGTGAGCGCTGCTGACCTGGCCGGGCAGTGTACTTACTTACATAGCAGCAGCGGGGACGGGCAGCGCAGTGGCGGCTATTATATTTTGAAAATACTTGTCAAATGACCGGCCGCTCTCTGATTGGCTGAGAGCTCTCCGGCCAATCAGAGAGCGGCCGGTCATTTGACAAATATTTTCAAAATATAATAGCCGCCACTGCGCTGCCCATCCCCGCTGCTGCTATGTAAGTAAGTACACTGCCCGGCCAGGTCAGCAGCGCTCACCGCACCCGCCCCCACCACCGCTGGCCGCCCCCACCACCGCTGGCCGCCCCCACCACCGCTGGCCGCCACCACCACCACCGGCCGCCCCCACCACCGCAGCCGCCGCTGCCCGCCCCCACTACTGCCGCTGCCCGCCCCCACTACTCCTCACCGCCCTGCAGCTCCCCGGGTTTTTTTTTAACATGGGATAAATCGCATGCGATTTATCCCATGTAAAAAATGGCACATCAAGTGCCAAATTGTATGTGAGCCTCCCGGGGAGCTGCCGGGCGGCTCGCAGGTAAATTGGGTCCGACTTGTCCCTAGGACAAGTCGGCCTAATGTATGGGGGCCTTAAGGCTGTGAGGAGGGATAGGGCCTTGCAACAGTTTTAGCATGCCCAAAAATAGAGCAGGGCATGTTGGGATGTGCAGTTCAGCAACAGCTGGAGGGCCGAAGGTTACCCATCCCTGTTTTAGAGGTTGCGGTATAGTGGGACAACATATAGGTTGACACAAAGGTAATGTCTACATGGACATGGTCGATGCCCAAAAGGTTGACAAGAGTTTTTCATGTTTTTGTGTGTCTGTGATGAATGGTACTTTCTGGCGTGCTGAGGGAGTTAATTTTTTATTTATAAGAAGATGCATTATGAATACAATGTGGTTTTGTCACTGGAGTCATTTGTCCAGGTTATCAGTCTCAGACACTGTCCCACAATTATCTGCAATTCAACTGTTGCAATATATTAGCCTACCGGTTAATCGGGCCCTGCACTTAAGGTCTATTTGCTCATATATTTTTCTTGTTTTTGAAACCCATATCATCTATATATGTCTAGTGTCATCTAAAACTACATCTCTTTCTCTCTCACACACATGCACAAACACAGAAGCAATCACAAGCTGTCGAAGAATTTGCTTTGAGCGGGCTTACTGGTAATGGGTGTGGTATAGGGTTCCGACAGTCAGGATCCTGACTGGCTGGAGTCAGACAGCATGGCTACGCTCGCCCCCTATAGGGGTCGTGGACCCCCACGAGGGAGAGTAGCCGGTAGCCGTCGGGAATACATCTGTCTGTGTTTTAACAGTTGGGATCCTGACGTCGGGTAAATGACTGAGGATCCCGACTGTCGGATCCGTCCGGCACCCCTGGTAATCTCCTAGTCCTTCTGATTGCTGGACATGTTAACAGTACTCATTCAGTTTATGTGCATAATAGGTAGTAATTCTCCAACAATAGATCATGATCCAACAACATTGTAAATTATTTCTTATTTATACAAATTATCGCTGCAGTTGAATGATGGATAATACTGGCCAGCTGTGCAGCCACATTTGCAGCTGTTATTAGACCCCTGAGCCGGAACATTTAGTGAAGAGACGTCACATGATGAAAACAAACTTTATTGGAAGCTTTTTGACAAGCACAGTCACTGCTGCACTACAGGTTACATCATACAAGGTTTATGACTGTTTACGCTTGAGGAATGTACCAAGGGTAGAAGTGGAATCAGGAATTACAGATGCAGAGTAGACTGGTTGTATCCTCTCAGGAGGGAGGCCTCTTAGCTGCTCTCTCCCAAGGTGTGCTTGTCAAACAGGTACTCGCCCATGCCGTTCTGGGGCACCCCAAGGCGCTTCAGGTTGGTGATGTAGTCTCCAAACTTCTTAATATCCTTCACCTGTTCTTCCAGATACTCGGTCTCCAGGAAGTCACAGAGCTAGAAAGAAGATGTATATGTTACATGGGTGTGGATGAAAAGGTCAGCAGTGTCTAGATAGACAGTAAATAAGTTGACACTAGCTGGTTGATAGGGTCGAAAGGTAGTCCTATCCCTAACCTAACCTTTCCCCTGGTGCCAAACAGTAACTTTCCCCAAGTGCCTAACCATAACCATCCGCAGCCTAACCCAAAACTCTAACCCTAAAATCATGAAGAACCAGCTAGTGGTGCCTTGTGTTTGGCTGGCTTATCAGATTGGAGCAGTTACCAGCACTCACACATGCCGGTTACAGGCCACCATACTTACATGAGGGTCCACCTTGTCAGAGGCCACCTTGTGCAGATCCAGTAGGGCCTGGTTCACAGTCTTCTCCAGCTGAAGTGCAGCCTGCATGGCCTCCAGGGTGTTGCCCCACTCGTCACGTTCTGGTTTCTAGAAAGAGAAGGATCAGGAGAAGTTGAGTGGTGACAGGATGGCTATATGGTGTAGCAGAGAGTAATGCTTTTACCCATAGTGACATTCACCAGCAGAGCATCAAAAGGATTTCTATACAGAGAGTACGTCTCTAGCTTATGTCGGGGACACTTCTTGAACTATGAGCAGATACAGGTCTCCATGGGGTCTATGGTCCCAGCTATATGGTCTACAGGTTGCACTTTAGTGTGATGTAACAGCCATGGAGAGCAGAGACAGAAGGGGACTTTATAGGTAACATTAGCAGGCCATCTTGAGCATTTACTACAATATAAGTGGAAACAGGTGAAGGAACAGCGGTGGGATGGACCAAAATCCTCATTCACCACAGACAGGCTGGTCAGGTGTTCACCCGGGGAAGGAAATGCAACTTGGGTAGAATGATACCATCTAGTGCAGGGCTGGGCAACACCGGCCCTCCAGATGTTAATGAACTACACATCCCAGGATGCTTTGCATTAGTTTTGCTATGTGGCCATGCTGAAACTCATGCAAGGCATGCTGGGATGTGTAGTTCATCAACATCTGGAGGGCCGGTGTTGCCCAGCCCTGATCTAGTGGGTTACAGTCAGGTAGACACCAAATAGACTCTAGTCCCTGACAGCCACCGTCACAGTGTTCTCATTGCAGAACCCAGAGCTCCAGGCCAGGGACCAGGCTGGGCTTACCTTGATGTCCTGCAGCACGATGCGCCCCCCACGCTTGTTCTGATACTTCAGAAACTTCTCAGCATGCTCCCTCTCCTCGTGGCTCTGCTTCTTGAAGGACTCGGCCACTTGATGAAGGGCCACGTCATCACGGTCAAAGTAGAATGACTGGGGAGAGAAGATTTCAGTACTGTAAGTCAGTGTTTATTAGAAGGATGACATTTCATGTTGCAGGTCAGGTTTCGGAATTTCTTAAATAATACAGTGTTTCCGTTTAGTGTTGTGTGTGGACAGATGTCCAAGCTGTGTATCTCCTTGTAAGACTACGTATCTCATTGTACAGTTATTATAGCTGTCATTTATAAATAATCTCCTAGCGTTATTACTCAGTGACCTGTGCTATGGACAAATGCACACGTATGTAGAAGATATAGTAGTGTAGACATTTTGCAAGTGGCGGGAAGAAGATAGAAGATTATGGGGCGAGGGTTACTGTAAGTAGGAGCAGTTAGGGAAAACACACCCCAGGGAACAGATAAGAGATATGTACTATACCACAGGGTGTGTATGGAGAACCTCTGTAGGGTACAGATACTGACTAGTACGGGGAGGGGGAGGAGAGGGCACTATGAATGGGGAGGGGGAGATTACACTGTAGAGCGTGAGGAGAAGGTGCAGTATGCAGATAGCGCTGCAGCAGGAGACACGTACCTGGAATACAGGGGATATAGAAGGGGCTCAGTGTTCCATGTACACAGAAAGCTGATGTCAGGATGATACAGAGGGCTCAGAGCGTAATAGGAATAGATGGGCCAGCTGCATACTGTATATTATTTTATTTATTAACAGTTTCTTATATAGCGCATACATATTCCGCAGCACTTTACAGAGAATATTTGAGCATTCACATCAGTCCCTGCCCCAGTGGAGCTTACAATCTATATTACAGGTTGTATGTAACCTACCGCACTACACATACCGCCTAGCGCTGATAACCTGCAGGTTTCTAACTGGAACTACAGAAGAATGCTGGGGCTTGTAGTACTAGAAGAGCTGGAAATCTACAGATTACATCTTCTGGTCTAAACATAATGCAGCCCTGATGGCCAGCACAGACGGTGTAACGGTTAGCATTACTGCCTCACAGCACTGAGATCATGGGTTCTATCCCCACCATGTGTTATATATACACAGGGCAGTACGGATGGTGTAATGGTTAGCATTACTGCCTCACAGCACTGAGATCATGGGTTCTATCCCCACCATGTGTTATATATACGGGGCAGTACGGACGGTGTAATGGTTAGCATTACTGCCTCACAGCGCTGAGGTCATGGGTTCTATCCCCACCATGTGTTATATATACGGGGCAGCACGGACGGTGTAATGGTTAGTATTACTGCCTCACAGCACTGAGGTCATGGGTTCTATCCCCACCATGTGTTATATATACGGGGCAGTACGGACGGTGTAGTGGTTAGCATTACTGCCTCACAGCGCTGTGGTCATGGGTTCTATCCCCACCATGTGTTATATATACGGGGCAGTACGGACGGTGTAGTGGTTAGCATTACTGCCTCACAGCGCTGTGGTCATGGGTTCTATCCCCACCATGTGTTATATATACACAGGGCAGTACAGATGGTGTAATAGTTAGCATTACTGCCTCACAGCGCTGAGGTCATGGGTTCTATCCCCACCATGTGTTATATATACAGGGCAGTACAGACGGTGTAATGGTTAGCATTACTGCCTCACAGCACTGAGGTCATGGGTTCTATCCCCAGGTCATGGGTTTGATTTCCACCATGACACTAACTGTTGAGTTTGTATATTCTCCCCGTGCTTGCGTGGGTTTACTCCAGGGACTCCGGTTTCCTCCCACAATCCAAAAATATAGTGTCAGGTTAATTGGCTCCCAACAAAAGGCCATGTGGTAGGGAATATAGATTGTAAGCTCCACAGGGCAGGGACTGATGTGAATGTTCAAATATTCTCTGTACAGCGCTGCGGAACATGTGTGCGCTATATAAGAAACTGGTTATAACTGGAGAGGAGGCAATACTTGTGTGATCTGTGTCTAGAGGGAACTCATCAAAGAGGTAGGTGCAGTGTTGGACCGGCCCATTGCGGTACAGGGGGAACCCCTAGTAGGCCCCACTGCATAAGGACTCCACTTCCTTCTCTAATGATCAGGTTCTAGACTGTGCACTTCTATTATACATGATACATATGTTAACTTATACAGCACAGGACTATGTATTCTACAGTGCATTCCTGTTATTACTCTGGTACATTATCATCTATGCTCTACCAATATTTCATGTCCCAATTATGTCACCTGGTAAGTGTATGGGGCGCTCGCCACTGAGAGGGAGAGGTAGGTGCATGTATATGGGGCACTCCCCAGGGAGAGGGAGGTGTATGTATATGGGCTACTCACCATGGAGAGGTAGGTGTAGGACGCATACAGCTCCAGGTTCACCATACGGTTGATGGCAGCTTCGCAGTCGCGGTGGAAGTTCTGGCGCACCTGGGACTCCATTGCGGTGTTTGGTGGTTTTCGTTGGCGGAAAAGTTACAAAGTAAAGTGGACAGGAGAGATTTCCTTAGCACAGAGAGGAGACTCCGAGAGGGTTCCGTTCAATCACTGTTGAAGCAAGAACTCAGCTCAGAGCTAGAGATGTCTGATCCCAGCAATAACAAGGAGCCCAGTATTTATACCCTGCCCAGGAGTCTCCTCCTGCACTGACATCATCCACCAGTAACCGACACACCCCCTCCCATAGCCAGCTATGGGGGAGGGGAGCTCTTACTGTTCTCCTATGGGGGCATCTGCTGAGTCATACATACATTCTGTTCTGTATGTGACTGCTTAGTGTTCTCCTATGGGGGCATCTGCTGAATCACACATACATTCTGTTCTGTATGTGACTTTTATGCTGGTACACACTGGGCGATATATTGCTAACGATATAGACAATATTGATATCATTAATGGTATATAGTGCAAATCGCTCAGTGTGTACCCCGGTAGAGAGTCTCCTTTTATCAGCGACTATCTCTGGTTGCTGATGAAAACAGTACACAGAGCAATATATTGCTCCTTGTGTACGGAGCTTTAGTGTATACCATCTCACACTTCTGTATTCCCATGGAAGGGGTAGAAGGGACAAGAACAGCCCTGGGAGGTAATCCATACGACTATAATCCCAGCTGCACTTTGTATTTATGTGGATTTTATAAACCTTTGATGCAGTGCTGTTACTATGGGCCCTATTCTAGTTCACTCTTTCTGACAAAATCCTTCTTAGATGGACAAAACCATGTGCACTGCAGGTGGGGCAGATGTAACTTGTGCAGAGAGAATTACATTTGGGTAGGGTTTTACTTCAAAGTGAGATCTATATTGCAGTGTAAAAATAAAGCAGTCAGTATTTACCCTGCACAGAAACTTAAATAACTCACCAAATCTAATTCTCTCTGCACATTTTACATCTGCCCCCCTGCAGTGCACATGGTTTTGTCCATCTAAGAAGCATTTTGTCAGAAAGAGTGAACTAGAATGAGACACACAGTCCCAGAATATTAATTGGAATATAATGTGGAAATACCTCCATGGATAATAAGTACTTTAAACATTGGAATAGTGTACACCAGCCTCTGCTGTCACCTCAGTGAGATAAGAAATATGCCTACTCCACGATGTTGCAATATCCTGTAGATCTCGTGAGTTTATAATATACTGTACAAACTGGGAAATATATGTTGTCTACTGCAGAGATCTTTTTCTGAGAATTGTTCTACAAACAACAGTGTAGAAAAGAAATTGTTGATCACAGCAACCAATGAAATTCTAGCTTGCATTACTCTAGCACAATTTACAAAATGACCTTGAGACACGTGGGTCAAATTGTTTTTTATTAACAGCTACTTGTATTGCGCCGGCATATTCCATTGTTCAAGTGGAAACAACCAATAATGAAACAAGACTGAGAACTAACACAGATTTTGGGGGTTTTCAGGGCCGGCGCCACCACTAGGCAAATCTAGGCATTTGCCTAGGGCGCCGGCCACTGGAGGGCGGCATTTCGCCCCCCCCCCCCGTGCCGCGGGGTACCTGTCCCGCGGCTGTGTATATAAAGCTTGCAAATCTGAGAATTGTTCCACAGACAACAGTGTAGAAAAGAAATTGTTGATCACAGCAACCAATGAAATTCTAGCTTGCATTACTCTAGCACAATTTACAAAATGACCTTGAGACACGTGGGTCAAATTTTTTTTATTAACAGCTACTTGTATTGCGCCGGCATATTCCATTGTTCAAGTGGAAACAACCAATAATGAAACAAGACTGAGAACTAACACAGATTTTGGGGGTTTTCAGGGCCGGCGCCACCACTAGGCAAATCTAGGCATTTGCCTAGGGCGCCGGCCACTAGAGGGCGGCATTTCGCCCCCCCCCCCCGTGCCGCGGGGTACCTGTCCCGCGGCTGTGTATATAAAGCTTGCGGCGGCAGCAGCGGGGGGTCCCTGCAGTCAAGAAATAACGAGCGCTATCCGCCTGGCTACACGGAAGCTCTTCTGTTGTGGAAACACTGGCCGCACGCTGATTGGCTGAGATTCAGCCAATCAGCGTGCGCCGTGCGGCCAGTGTTTTCACAACAGAAGCGCTTCCGCGTAGCCAGGCGGATAGCGCTCGTTATTTCTTGACTGCAGGGACCCTCCGCTGCCGCCGCAAGCTTTATATACACAGCCGCAGGACAGGTACACCCCTCCCCCCCGGCACTGGGGCGCCCCCACCCCGACTCGCCTGGGGCACTCCGGTGCCTTGCACCGGCCCTGGGGGTTTTCAATACTGGACGATATATTCGACAGTCGGAAATATCGTCCGTTTTCAAGAATAGGTGGAATTCTACCTATTCAATGTCAGGACCGTTTTTCTGACTGTTGGGAAAGATTATGACAGTGAGAAAGCCCGTGGATATGCGTAATTGGATGACGATTGTTGAAACCGGCGACAAAATCGACAATAGAGCGGCTGTCTTCAACAATGCAGATTCCACTTTTAAAAAGTTGAATCTGCATAGAGGAGACCTGGCTGACTGAATACTGATGGACAATATTTCCGCCTGTTGGAAATACCGTCCAGGAATGAGTACCCCCCATAGAGGTCAGAGGTCTCTGCTTGATGATACATTTTATGGACAACATTTGTTGCTGAGCGATGCAGGCTAGGGAAATACCCAGTGTGCTTCCTGGAGGCTAGATCACCCCATACACACTTAGCGATGTGTGTATGGGCGATCTTTGCTAACCAGTGCTATCTGGTTAGCACTGGCGGGCCATTTGACTAGATCTTGACTACATGGAGTGAAGATCTAGACAAGGCGATGGTGACGCGCAGGACCGCGCATTGCCGTCACTCGGGGGCCTACGCGATTTGTGCAGAATTTCTAAGCGATCTACTACAAACTACACCAACATACATCTCTTGACTATCTTCCATCCTGACCTCTACACTCCTCAAAAGATCTCCGTCTCTCATCCACACTCATTACTCGTTCACGCTCCCACACTCATTACTCGTTCACGCTCCCACACTCATTACTCGTTCCTGTGGAATTCTCTCCCATGTACAATAAGACTCTCCTCCAGTCTCCAAACCTACAAGCGTTCCCTGAAAACTCACCTTATCAAATTCCAGAACCAGCCACTTAACCTTCATATACAGTTCCTATCTAATCACATCCCCACTGTACAGTCCACACGGGAAGCGGTCATCTATTAGAATGAACTTAGGTCTACAGTCATTAGGTCGACCCCACTAGGTCGACTGGCAGGAAGGTCGACCTGACTTAAGGTCGACATGGGTCAATGTCGACATGACTTAAGGTCGAATTTGCATAAAGGTCGACATGAGGAAGGTCGACTGGTCATACGGTCGACATGGGTTTTTCACTGTTTTTTGAGCCGACATGTGCCGACAGGCGGTATTTCATGCCCTACCATCCACTAGGGCGTGGTGGGAGAATAAAATAGTGTGCCGAGCGCAGCGAGGCACCGTCCCCGAAGCATCGCGAGCGCAGCGAGCGTCCGATTCTCATTGCCAACTGTGTCCACATTCGGATAAAAAAACAGTGAAAAACCCATGTCGACCTTATGACCAGTCGACCTTCCTCATGTCGACCTTTATGCAAATTCGACCTTAAGTCATGTCGACCTTGGCCCATGTCGACCTTAAGTCAGGTCGACCTTCCTGCCAGTCGACCTAGAAGGGTCGACCTTATGACTGTAGACCTAAGTTCATTCTGACAGATGTACCGATTCCGTCCACACATATCCATTCTCTTCTTTTTCACATTTTCCATCCTCCTCCTGACCCATGGCCACACAACTGGGTTACCGCATCATACAGCACACCAGGGCCCTTATTCAGATCTGATCACAGTACAGTTCTTAAAATGGGTAAAACCATGTGCACTGCAGGTGGGGCAGATGTGTAGAGAGAGTTAAATTTGGGTGGGGTGTGATGAAACTGAAAGCTAAATTGCAGTGTAAAAATAAGCAGCCAGTATTTACCCTGCACAGAAACAAAATAACTCACACAAATCTGACTCTCTCTGCACAGGTTACATCTGCCCCACCTGCAGTGCACAGGGTTTTGCCCATTTTGAGAACAAATTTGTACTGCGATCAGATCTGAATAAGGGCCCAGGAACCATTGAATTCTGGTGGAACTAATGCAATAAAGAATAGCTATCCTTGTGTATCAATGCCTATTTCCCTAGAGATTGTAAGCTTGCGAGCAGGGCCCTCATACCTTTGACTGTCTGTAAATACCCCGTTTGTTGTATCACTGTCTGCTATTGTAAAGCGCAACGGAATATGCTGCGCTATATAAGAAACTGTTAATAAATAAATAATCTAGACAGATCCCTTAGAAATAAGGCTGAAATTGCCCCATGTGTATGCCTCTTAAGACAGAGGTACATACCTCCCAACTGTCACGATTCCGTCGGGACAGTCCCGATTTTCGGGTCCTGTCCCGCTGTCCCACCCGCGGCAGGCATTGTCCCGCTGCGGGGGGGTGACAGTTGGGAGACCCCCCAATCTAGTAGAATAGACGCTGTGCGCATGCGCACAGCGTCTATTCTCGTATGAAAATGAGGTTGCGGCTAATTAGCATAAGCCGCACCCTCATTTGCATACGCCCCGCCCCCTTTTCGGGCGTATGCTTCGCCGCGCGAGTGTCCCTATTTCCTCCGGCGAGTGTCCCTATTTCCTCCGGACGGAAGTTGGGAGGTATGGAGGTATACAGTTGTTTGATGATGTATTATCTATAGGGAATGTTTGGTCAGGTGTCCGTAGTATGTGAGAAGCAGATAATACACAGGTCTCATGTTCTCTGTATCACAGGTTTCCTTAATGATACGTCTATGTAAATTCAGTGCAAGGTGATTTAATAAAGTTTTGCACACGTCTTTCTTCATAATAAGGGTGTTGCCACGGTTACTGGCCTCTGTCACTCTTCCATTGCTGCAACTGATTGGTCAGGCCCTGGGACCTGGGTGATCACAATGGCTGCCTGCAATGTAAATGAAAACAATAAAGTACATTTGGATTTTCCTTTGTTCTATAACCTGTAGTGAAGTGATCATTAGCTAGGATTTGTTTAGTTTTCAGAACACCCTCACCCAAATCGAACTCTCTGCACATTTTACATCTGCCCCATAGTTTTTGTACATTAGAGAAAAAATTTCGACCTTTGCCATACAGTATGTCAACCTATTGGCCGGATACCGAATCTCACTACTCGCAGACACTTCTCATCCTTCTCACCCCCCCACCCGGGACAGGAGTCAGTACACATGACTGTGTAGAATGAAAACAGTATAGAGATCATCCATCGTGACTCAGCAGAACTGACAAGTCAACAGGGGTGTGACAGTGGCAAGGATACGCTGGTTGCTGGGTGACCCTGGGGACATACATGGGTAATGATCAGTAATCATCCACCCTAACGATTGCTGTAAGACTGCGATCACAAGGTCCACTAAACCAGCAATGTAGTATCAGGCTTGCCTTCCCTCTCGGAATGGCCGGGAGCCTCCCGGAAATCGGTGGTCCTTCTCCCGGCCCCCGGGAAGGTGGGCAAGTCTCCTGCTTTCTAGAGATAGCCCCCAGCTCCCCCCTTGCCCGCTGGTTTAGTTACCTGAAATCGTGGGTCCGCGGAGAGGGGACGGGGCTAAAATGAGGCGATCGCAGCAATTTGCGTCATTTAAGTGATTTCAGCCTTGCTCCCGCCCCCCCTGAGGTGAAATTGAAAGTAGGCAGTATGTGTAGTATGCCACCATAACTACAGTATATCAGGCTGCTTTGTTTTATCCTCCAAGAGATAAATATTATTATAAATCAGACAGGAAGTGAGTGCACTGCATAATCCTCCGGGGGTACTGGGGACTTCCCTGGAAAATGAGTTACGATTACAGCGGGACAGTCCCGATTTCGGGTCCTGTCCCGCTGTCCCACCCGCGGCAGGCATTGTCCAGCTGCGGGGGTGGCAGTTGGGAGACCCCCCAATCTAATATAATAGACGCTGTGCGCATGCGCCCTCATTTGCATACGCCCCGCCCTGCCCCCTTTTCGGACGCTCGCGCGAGTGTCCCTATTTCATTGAATCAGAAGTTGGGAGGTATACTGTTCCTTAATCAAGTAAAAATCCAACCAGGGCCGGTGCTAGGGTGTCCGGCGCCCTCCTGCAAACCTTAAATTTTGCGCCCTTTCACAGTGCCATTGCAGCAAGCTGCAGCTGGTTTGTGGGAGCGTATGCACTGTCCACCGTCCCCGCTGCCTATGGCAGAAGGACCAGATGGAAGAAGAGGGGAGGATAGATAGAGAAGTTTAGATGAGTGCAAGGCACAGCACTGGCTGCGCAGGCTGTACAGAGACTGGGCGGGGGGGGGGATGATAAAGCACTGCCACACTGCACGGTCACCGCAGCTCTTTGTTATTACAGCTCTTCCTGCCACAGCACAAGAGTCCGACGACCTCCGTTGAGGAAGAGGGGGAAAGAGGAGGACTTTGGAGGACAGACAGAGTGTGAGAGAGAGAGTGTGTATGTGTGTGTGTATGTACACTCGGGGTGAGGGAGCAGCTTTTCATACTGCCGCCCGCTATTAGACAGGCGCTGCGGGTGGCATGCATGCAGTGAGGGCTGAGGCAGCTTTAGCAGAGCAGCATGGCGCCTTTTCAGCATGGCGCCCCCCTGCTTTGCAGGAGCTGCTGAGTGGGTAGCGCCGGCCCTGAATCCAACATTCTAGAAGCCAAGCAATCAGTAACAGTGGCAGGCAGTGGAAGCAGCAAGAACAGGTCAGTGAGAGCAGCTCGGACTGCCACCTGTCCTCATTATGGGAATTCATCCAGACTGCATGGGCAAGTTGTTGGAGATGGGTTTGGATCATTAGGTCAGCAGTGTCTAGGTATAAAATCAATAGGTCAACCACTCCTGGTCGACAGGCAGCATATTGACACATGGAAAATATAGACGTGACTTGGCTACATTGAGGCAGCACTGTAGGGTGTTACTCTCACATCCTAGGTACCTAAAGGTTCAAGTTAATCAATTACTTGTTAAATTGGTTTTCCATAGCCCGGGACTGTAGGAGAAACCTGTGGAAGTCAGTAAAGGTTCATGTAATTGTTATTGATGGTGTTGGTAAAACAGATAAGATCTTGGTTGCTATGGTGATTTAAGCTCCAGCACCAGATAATGCAGTAAGTATTTTATTATAAGGACTATAAATCTTTCAAATCTCACCTGCAAATCTCACTGCCTGGTAGAATTCCTTTATTACTTGTATTTGGTTAAGCCTTTAAGCATGATTTGAAGTCAATAAGAATACCTTAAAGCGCTATTTTCTAATCCAATATGGCGCAAACTTCCTTCTCATAAAATGGTAAAAGGAAAAATGGTAAAGTGGTGGGAGCATGGCCACCGTGTGAGGGCAAAGCCTCTGTAGGGGACATGGCCGCACCCTCCTGGAAAAATAAACGAGAGGGAGAGAGAGGACAGGATGCTGCGTCACTGAGCAACGTGTGCTGAGCTGGGGAGAGAGGCTGTGCTGCGGTGGCAGCCTGTCATCTCTCCTCCCACTGCCTGGCTCCCTGCAACAGGGGAAGGGGGGAGTGGGACCCAGGCCCATCTAGCAGACCCGGGCCCAGGTAAAAAATACCCGCTCCCCCCTCTCAATGCCACTGGCACCAGGTACAATCTGTGGGCACATGATCAAAGGAGAAGCACCTCTTATGCACATAATGCCCACAAGAATAGTGCCCCCCCAGTGTCAGCCATGTCCCCCTTTTGAGTGCCTCTCATTAGGACAGAGGGCTTTAGTATTGAATCCCGGCGGTCGGGATCCCGGCGTACAGAATCCCGACGCCGGAATCCCGACAGCCGAAATGCCGTCAAGTGGGGGACGTGGATCGCCCCCCCTTGCGGGCTCGCTGCGCTCACCACGCACTAATTTATTCTCCCTCCAGGGGTGTCGTGGACACCCCAGGAGGGAGAATGTGTCGGCATTTCGGCGGTCGGGATTCCGAACGCCGGGATCCCGACCGCCCGGATATTAACTGCATCCCGGACAGAGGTAACCATGGAATATTCACATATTAGCTCCAAGCCATTTTCCTTCCTCAGTTTATTATTTATATAGCACAGATGTATTCCGCAGCGCTTTACACAGTCACCAGTGGAGCTTACAATCTATATTACCTATCACATGTAGACGCACCCACACACACACACACACACACACACTCAACCTAGGGCTATGTTTTGTTCGCAATACAATTAACCTACCACAATGGCTTTTGGTGGCGGTAGGAAACCAGAGCACCTAAAAAAAAAAAACATACGCAAACACAGGAGAACATATAAACTCCACACATATATAGCCTTGGGAGGACTCGAAGCCAAGACCTCAGTGTGGTATAACAATAATACTAACCACTACAACAACCATGCTGCAACATTTTCCAATGAACCTTTTTTGATATTAATGTCCTACCCGATCCGGTCTTCTGCTCCTGCTTCTATACGTGCCCTCAGCTCAGACCTTGGGGGTTATTGAGACTTGATCGCCTATGAATGAATTGGTTGACTATCAATCGAATGTGCATGCATGCAAATTGTGGCACGCATTTAGGCCAAACAGTGGAAAAAAAACCTGTCTGTTTTGATCACTAGCCATACGCAAGTTGATTGGCAGGAAGTTGCCATTTCTGTGTGTCACCTGTCCACTTTCTGGGAGTGTCATGGAAAACGCAGGCGTGCCCAGGTGTTTTCAAGGAAGGGAGTATGACGTGAGCTCCGGCTCCTATCAGCTTGTTTCTATCGCACGGGAAGAGTAGGTTCTGGGTTACGCACAGACTGCGCACACTGGTCAGCGGTCAGGTCTGAATTAGGCCCCTTGTCACATCGCCACCTGTTGTTCAGATGCCAACCGTGGCACTTCAATACAACAAGTCATCTATGAAATCAGTCACGTAAAGTAGAACGTCAATGGTGTAATCTCGTAATATCACTGATTTCCTCACATATAAGACTAGCTACCACTCCTACTGCAATGCTTTGGACACTGGCAAACAAACATACTACCAATCTCTCATCTCTTCTCATGCCACCAACCCTAAGCGACTTTTTAACACATTTAAGTCTCTTCTGTAGCCTCCCCTCCTCCCCCACCGGCTACCATCAGTGCACAAGAACTTGCCTTCTACTTTAAAGGACAAGATTGATAACATCCGAGATGAAATGGTATGTTCTTCCACAACCTCTAATCTACTTTTTTCCCCTGCTGAACCCTCTGGCACGGTCTCTTCATTTGAGCCCACAAATGAAAAGGAAGTTTCCACACTCTTCTTATCGTCCTACTCTACTACCTCTTGATCCTGTACCTGCACAAGTCATTAAAACTCTATCTCCTGTGCTTATTCCAACCTTAACTAAAATCTGCAATCTCTCTCTTGCTACTGGTACTTTTCCTTCTCTGCTCAAACATGCAGTGATTACTCCCATTCTGAAAAAAAAAAAACACAATTCTGACCCTAACTCTCTCTCTAACTATCGTCCTATCTCTCAGCTCCCATGCCTCTCCAAGCTACTGGAGAGACTTGTCTACTCTCGCCTCACAAACTTTCTTAACTCTCACACCCTTTTAGACCCGCTTCAGTGAGGCTTTTGCTCCCAACACTCCACTGAGACAGCACTGACTAAAGTGGTGAATGATCTGGTAACTGCTAAGTCTAAAGGCCATTCCTCACTACTTATTCTTCTAGATCTTTCTGCTGTGTTTGACACTGTGGATCACACTCTTCTCTTACAAACACTACACTCCCTATGTCTTAATGATATACCCATTTCCTAGTTCTCATCTTACCTATCTGATCGCTCTTTCAGTGTTCGCTTCTCTGACTCTACCTCCTCTCCACTACCTCTGACAGTCGGAGTTCCGCAAGGCTCAGTCTTAGGTCCTCTGCTTTTCTCAATCTATATTTCCTCTTTTGGCAAACTAATCAGCTCTTTCGGATTTCAGTATCACTTATATGCGGATGATACTCAAATCTATCTATCAACCCCAGAGTGGTCACCAGTGGTTTTGGGCCGTGTCTCTGAATGTCCCTCTGCCATCTCATCTTGGATGTCTTCTCGCCAACTCAAACTCAATATTTCCAAAACAGAATTACTTTTATTCCCGCCAGCCAAGAACAGTTACCATCCTGATATCTCCATAACTGTTGACAACTCGACAATCTACCCTACCAAACAAGCTCGTTGCCTAGGGGTCACCCTCGACTCTGAACTGTCCTCTTTTCTCCACATTCAATCTGTCTCCAAATCATGTTACATGCATCTAAAAAAACATGTCCAAAATACGACCATATCTCACACAAGACACTACTAAATCTCTTATCCATGCACTCATTATATCTCGCATTGATTATTGCAATAGTCTCCTAACTGGTCTTCCCAAGAACAGACTCTCACCACTGCTATCATTTTTAAATGCTGCTGCTAGGCTGATCTTCCTTGCAAGACGCTTATCGTCTGCTGATCCGCTCTGCAGTCCCTCCATTGGTTGCCTGTATATTACCGTATTCAATATAAAACACTTCTACTTGCTTATAAAGCTATTAAAGCTATTAACCATACTGCACCAGCATATATCTCCTTACTAATCACAAAATATCTCCCATCTCGACCACTCCGCTCTGCACAACATCTGAGTCTCACTTCTGCACGGATCACTAGCTCCCATTCACTATTACAGGACTTTCATTGGGCTGCTCCTACCCTATGGAATGCCCTTCCATGCACAATAAGACTCTCCGCTAGCCTCTAAACTTTCAAGTGTTCCCTGAAAACTCACCTCTTCAGGCAAGCCTATCATATTTAAGTTCTACACGCATAACCCTCTGAGGCACTTATGTACTATATAGTTTCTCTTCTGGACCTGCAGCTTGGTAGGACTGCTATGCTATTACTGGTGCCTGTCCTTGTGTTTCCCTCCCATATCCCTATAGTATGTAAGCTTGCAGCAGGGCCCTCCTACCTCCAAGTCTGTCTGTTGTTACCCAGTTTGTTTTATCACTGTCTACTATTGTAAAGTCAAACAGAAAAAAAGTTACCAAATAACCCACAGCGCAATTTAAACTCAGCCCAGGAAATACAACAAAGCCTTCACCGTGGCTTTA